>NC_133665.1:144036387-144636387 GCF_037893015.1 Macrotis lagotis
GACTATTTGAGACGTATGGTAATATTTTAGTACATATGGGACTCATCTTTCTGTATTTGACCAAGAAACTTGAATTCTGTCAATCAACAAACAATTATCAAGCATCTCCTAGGTACCAACCTCCATATTAGGCACTAGGTCACAAAGACAAAAAGTGAAATTTTTTTTAACAAGTTGAATCCCATTCTATTGGGGACCTGGGGGTGGGGCAGACATATAGTATATAAGTAGATTAAGTACAAATAACTTCCATGGTTTTTCTGGTCGACCCCCACCCTGAGTTATGGAAACTTAAAAGTGCCTACGGATTTTTTTGAAGGCTTCCTATCTAGTTTGATTGTTTACCTGTAGAGTTTGGCATGGGTCTGTGGTTCTTATTTTTTTATGCCTACTGCCTATGTTTTCAGATGGTGAGCTCCCAGAGGACATAGGCTCTTGTGTCTCTCCGTAAATCCTCTTGGGTTGGTGCTTAGCCCACCCTGGACACACAGGCACTTTGCAAGTGCTTCTTTGAGGTGATAATAAACAAATGATGGAAAACAACTTCTGATTCTCAAACAGCAAGACTAGGTGAGGTGAGCCGTGGTGGGAAGGTGGTGTGAAACACACTGCAAAGGCCGAATTAAGTAACTCTTTATTTGGTCCCTCTAGCATCCCTGTGAGAGATGAAGACTTTAGGGCTCTTAAAGGCTGATAGGTACTAGCAACAGGAGATAAGCAGGTGTAGGAAGGAGAAAGGGGAAGAAAGAACACAAATTATATGGGACTGAAAGGAAAATGTAGAGTACACAAGGGGAAAGCATTCCTTTTTGAGGATTGGCTGTCACTCTGGGAAACTAAGTTGGGGAGGGAGGGAGGGAGGGAGGGAGGGAGAGAGAGAGAGAGAGAGAGAGAGAGAGAGAGAGAGAGAGAGAGAGAGAGAGAGAGAGAGAGAGAGAGAGAATGAGAGAGAGAGAGAGAGAGAATGAGAATGAGAATGAATATGAATGAGAGGGACAGAGTAAAAAGGAAAAGGAGAACCAGAAAGGAGAGAGAAAAGAGGGAAGAAGAGAGGGAGGAGGGAATAGAAAGAGAGAGGTAAAGGAAGGGGAGCAAGGGGTGAGAGAGAGAGAAACAGATAGACATAGAGAAAAAGAAAGAATGAATCTGAATGTGGCGTGTCTGGTTTTATTTCCTTTTCTTTCTTGGTCTCTTGGAAGCCAGGAGTCCCATTTCATGAGCTGCCTGCTCCTCTTGCTTGTCTTTGTGAATTCTTCTCTCTGCTTAGTGACCCATTCCTGCTTTGCATGTAAATGCCCCAGTCAGCCAAAAGAAGGGAGATTGTGAGGTGGGGTGATACAGGGAAGGGGTCAGGCTAAGAACACTTCAGCTCTTATTGCCTTTTTCTGGTTGCTTGGATCCTTTCCTGGATTTCCTCATAGCATCAGCTGTTCTTGCAGGTCAGAAATTTTTCCCTTCATTACCATCCCTATCCTCCCCATCAACAACATTTATTGGGCATCCTCTGTGCATGGGGAATTGCGTATCTACCAGGGCTAGGGATATAATCCTTCCTTTATGGGGCCACAGACAGTGACTTACACAAAAACCAAGGGAATGATTTAATCAGAGGACAGGAGATGGACACATCCCAGGGCTATCCAGGTAAAACTAAACTGACGAGGCTCTCAGCTAATATTTATTGACTGAGAAATTATCCAGAGAGACTGAACCCTATAGACACACCTGAAAGTCTGTGCTTTGGATTATGATAAAATCGGATATTAACTCTAGAAAGGGTCTCAGAGAGCATTGGATCTGATGTTGACTTCTCCAGAGGAGGAAACTGAGGGAATCAATTGAACCATTGCCATACAGGAGAGGATCAGGAGAATCAGGACTCAAACCAATGTTCGCTGACCCCTTTGCCTGCTATCCTTCCCATAACACTCATTGCCTCTCAGCCTCTGCCAAGTTGTGGAACCTTATCTTTAAATCTGGAATCTTTGGGATTCCTTGAGGGAAGTATTTGAATCCACTTCTAAGACTGATTCTAGAGATGAGCTTATAGGTAAGGCACAGACACTTTTGGGTATTTTGGGAAAGTAGCTTTGCCAATTAAAGTCTGATAATCTAAGAGAAAGACCACCTAGAAGGGTTCTGAATGATTCTGTTGAAATAGCCTAATTTTTTTTCAAAGAACTTTCATCTTCACATCACCAGATTCTTAAGAGATATCCCTGTTTGACAGATGAGGAAAACCGAGACTCAACAAAGTTCATTGACTTGTCTCATGGCCTCAGAGTCAATTCACTGGTCTCAGAACTGTGTTGGATTGCTAGTCTTTTGATTCCCAGTCTTAAGATACTGCTGCTGTGTTTGCCTGTAAGATGTTATTTTGAAGGTTAGAGGGGCCAGACAGTTAAAGCACGTGATATGCATGTAGGCAGCCAAGGGTTGACTCCAACCTCCAAAAGCTGGCATTTCTCTCATTTCAAACCCTGGCAATCTTGTGTTGGTTGAGTGGTGATGAATTCAGGGGTGACACAGGCTTCAAGACAATTTGGGTCTTCTTCAGTCCAGTGCACATTGTTTTGTAAATGAATCCCAGCTCCTGCTGAAAGTCCTCAGAGCCCTTGATTTCAATGGAAGGGTAGAAGGGCAGAGACTTTCATGACACGAATGAAGAAATGCCTGGTGTCTTCTTTCTTGCTCTGTGTTTTTCAGAGATGGGTGGATGGTTTTAAAGAATGTTTTTCCCCTCCATTTTCCAAAGGAGAAAAAAATGAAGTAATAGCTATGTAAGGCAGAGGCAAAGCAGATGACCTGGGTTCAAGTCTGTTCTGCCACTCAACAACTGAGAACCATCATGTCTTTGGAGAGCAGTTTTTTGCCTTGGGGAAGGAAGATTGGGGTTCTTAGCATTTTGAGGTCATGGTCCCCTTAGGCTGTCTGATGAAGTCTATATATTACTTCTCTGAATGATATTTTTAAATAATTGAAGGAAGTGCTAAATTTCAGTTTGTTGTTCAGTTTCATATCTTTCTGTGACCTCATTTGAGGTTTTCTTAGCAAAGATAAAAGAGTAATTTGTCACTGCCTTTTCTAGCTCATTTTACAGACAAAGAAACTGAGGAAAACAGGGTTAACTGATTCACACAGTTAGAAAGTATCTGAGGCCATATTTGAACTCGTATCTTCTTGACTTCAGACCTTTATCCACTGTGCCACCTGACTGTCCAATTAGAGGTTAGCAAAAAATGAAGAAAACAAAGAACACAAAGAAAACAAAGCAGGGCAAGCAGCAAATACATGGTACTAAACATGAACAAATCCGTCCTTGGATCCCTTCAGGGTTCTCTGGATTCTAAGTTTAAAAGCTCTGGCCCAGATGATCTGTAAGAATCATCTAGCTTCTGAGTTCCTATGAGAATTAATAGAATTGGACTATTTTAATGTTTACTAAGAATGCAGAAAAGTGCCCATTAGAGTCGTTATCTTCTCTAGACCTTGGCATTCCCTTTTGGCAGCTTAGTAGACTGGAGACATGGATCTGGGTTTGAGTGGTGACCTCAACACTTTACAGTTAAAATCTTACCTTATAGAAGAAGCTTTTTCTATTTTTCCCTCTATTGATTATTTCCAATTTATCTTATATGTGGGCACATCATTGTTTGCCTGTTGTCTCCCCCATTTCAACCTCTGTACTTAACATAGTTCTTTTCTTAGTAGGTATTTAATTAATATTTATCGATAGACCAACTGCTGCCTTCTAGCTTGAGTTTTTTGAGTCTGTGAAAAGAGGATGCTATTACTAGCACAATTTCCTTCCCCCGGGTTGTGATGAGGGAGAGACTTTGTAAAACTCTATATAAATGTGGGTTACTGTTATTATTCTCAGACTCTTCCAGCTCTTCCATCTGTGATTCTATCTGCATGTACCTCGTCTCTCTAACTAGATTCGAGGTGCCGAAGGGGCCAGGGGCCATATCTTAGTCTTTTTCCCAGAGCACCCAGCATAGAGTAGACAGGTGCTTGAAAAATATCCATTGATAAATGAGAGGGGCCAGGAGATCTCAAGCCAGCTTTATACTCAGACACTTGCCTGGGGTGAGCAAGGATGGCTATGTGCTGGGTGAGGGGGGAGAGGAAGACAAGATTCATCTCTCCCCATGATGGTTGGGTTGACAGAGCTTCAGTATTGATTTTCAGAGCTGATACAAAACAGGGAAGGAACTTAAATCTCTCTGAGAAGCTGTGTGGTACAGTAGGAGGGAAGCAGGTTGGGTCTGGAGGGAGAAGACTGTTTCAGGCACAATTCTGTCATTTGCTAGCTAAGTGACCCTGGGCAACTTACTTGTGTCCATGGGTCTCAGTTTCCTCATACATTAAATGGGAAGACTGGAGTTGATCTATTCAGCTTTAAACCTATAGTCCTAAGAAACTTGGATTCAGGGCAGTGTGGGACTTACTTCTTTTACAGGTTGTATCTTTCTGAGTTATGTTGGAACCTTGGGGTGGAGTCCCCAAGGGTGGCAGGCTCACTTTCAGCTTCATGTGAAAAGGCAGGTCCAAGACTAAAAGACCAAGGATGATTCCCCTCTGGACACTCTTGCTGTGGCCTCTCCTCAATGGGGGGAATGCTACAAACATGCATGCACACAATACATGTAGATACAGTATTCTATAGATGTATATATAATACCTACAACATAACTTTTTATACAATATATAAGTATAACATAATTGCACATAATTTATATGTACAATAAACCTTGTATATAATTATATTATATAATGTTACTATTTGACATATGTAGCATATATAACATATAGTATATATATAACAGTATATAAAGCATATATAGTATATATTCTATATAGTATATATAAAGTATGCAGTATAGGGAACAAAGATGGTATGACATTGTGACATAGTAACATTACATAACTATTATATATGGTATATAAAGTATTTTATAACAAATATATTTAAGATATATAAGGTATATATGAGGTACATATTTTATACCACATATATTTTATATAGCACACAATATACAATATTAATATATTATGTTCAACATAATATCTATAATATAGCTTTATATGGCAATATACTTTGTGTGATATATACATATGGTACAATATTTACTATTTTGAGGCAGTGTGGTATAGTCAAAAAAGGAAGTGGATTTAGATTCCAAGACTTGTCTTCAAATCTCGATTTTTCTCACTTGTTTCCAAGGGTGGCTTTAAATTGGGCAAAGTCATTTAATGTTCCTGAGCCTTGGTTTCTTCATCTGTACAATGGAGATAATATCTGTCTGGCATATTTTGCAATTTTGTTGTAAATATGAAATAGGATCATAGGAATTTAGAGCTAGAAATATTCTTGGAGATGATCATGACTGAACTTTGCTTCCTTTAGTAGGTATGGAAGAACTTTGTAATGTGTTCAATCAATGTAGGCCATTATTTTTGGTTAGATATGGGTCTGTGATTTTTTTTTTATCCATTACCTTCTGTAAGACAGTGTTTAGGCACAGAGTAGGCACTTAATAAATACTTAGTAATTGAGTGTAAAAAAAAACTCCAGGAGTGGAAATTCCCTCCACTGATAACAAAACAGCAATGCCTCAGCAATATATGGCCTTTGAGAGTCTCCTGGAGCACTTGAATGTCTTGCTGTTTGACAATAATTTAATAATTAACATAATAATAATTTAATAGGAGAAACAGGCCCTGAACCCTTGTCATCCTGATTCCAAGGCTGATCTTCTGACCACCACAATATGCTGCCTTTTCTTAGCCAATTGACCTTTTTTAAAAGCACTTCCAAGGGTAAGACAGTATGTTAAACATGAGGATTCTCACTGTTGATTGGGAGACAATATCCAGATCATTGGTTTTTATGTTTTTTTGATTTGTTTTGGTTTAGAATTGTCATTTAACTGGATAGTGAACTCACAGCACACAATAGTCACTTAATAATTCTTATATGAATAATATAATTCAGGATTGAAGCAGTATGACCTAGTGGATTGAGATCTGGCTTTGGAGTTGGGAAAATTTCCATTCAAGTCCCACATTTGACAAACTGTGTAACTCTGAGTAAGTCATTTAATATCTCAGTGCATTTGAAAATTCTATAAATTTAAAAAAGTTCTAAATTCAATAAACACCAAATAAAAATTTAATAAATACCAAATTCCACAGTGGAATAGAAAAAAGAGAATTTTACATGAAACTATAAATCTCTAATTATGCATAGCTTGCTTTTTTCCCTTAATATATGTAATTGATTTAAGCTGCAACTTTCAAAACTGTCCTGCTTGTCTGGGTTTCTTTCTGGCATTTCTTCTGTTCTCCCTGGGGACCTTTTAAAAAAGATATTTCAAAGACCCATTTTTCTTCCTTTTGTTTTTCTGCGATCTTATCCCTATTGCCCTTCACTTTTCTACTACAACCATTGGGGATAAAAAGAAGACAGATAAAAATTTAAAAAAACAACAACAAAGTCTCAAATTGACCATAACTGACAATGTCTGTCTCATTCCTCAACTTGAATTTATCACCTCTCTTTTAGGAGGTGGACAACATAGGATTCATCATAGGATCCTCAGGAATCATGGCTGGTCATTGAATTAATAATAATTCTTAGGTGTTTCAAAATTGTTGATTTGTTTGTTGTGTTTTTTATAATGTTGTTATTGTATAAATTGTTTTGTTTCTGTTCATTCTCTATCAATGGATACTAGTTTTTCTGAAACTGTCCCTATCATCATATAACATAGCATAACATTCCATTATGTCCGTATATCTTAGGCAATTCTCTGAAAATTTCAGAGAAGATACCAGTAGAAAACATTAGGGAGTTTCTCACTGAGAAACTTTCTCTACCAATGAAAGCAGATGTCCGGTTCAAAAAGAATTAAAATATATATAGATAAATTATTTATCTCTACTTTTCATCATTTAATTCAGATCCATCACTAATCCCTTCCTCTAGCAATAAACTATCTGAATTTTCCCTCATTATTTTGCTGGCTCAGTTTTTGGCTTCATTTAGGACTGAGGTCCTAGCTGTGGGACCTAGAGCTTCCTGCTTCTATATCTTGGGTTCTGATGATCCTGAGATTTAGGAGGCTCCTCCATGGCTTGGCTCCATCCCTGCAGCTTAGGATGTGCTAATGCATCTTTTGTGATCCTGCCAAGATGGCGGACAAAAACTTAGAAGAACTAACAAATTCATGTCTAGGAGGTTTCAAGAAAGGGGGAAAAATCTATAAATAAGAGATATAGGAGCATTAGCAGGCCCAATTGAGGAGGGGTAACCAGGAATGGCAAAAGAAAATAAACAAATCTTTGTATGGCTATCCCTGAAACTTGGAAAAAACAAGTCGTGGAAAGAATTTGGAGATGGGAGACCTGGGGTTCTGGTTCCAACTTTGCCGGTTGCTTGTTGTGTGACAGTGGGTGAGCTACTTCCCTTTTCTGAACATAATTTTCTCCTTGGTAAAATGAGAGAGCTGAATCAGATGATCCCTTGAAGCTCCAAAGCTCTGACTCTATATCAGGCAGAATCTTCTTTACAGAATCAAGCTTATAGTAATTGGGAGGTGGGGCAGAGTCTTCTAGTCACTACAGCTAGGGAAAGTAAGAATCTATTCGTAGAGCTAGGGTTTATCTGAAAAGTCTCCAGGTAGACTTTGATCCTACTCTCTGCCTTGACCCTACTCCCCAAGAGAGGATTGAGACCCTTTGATTGGGGAGTGGATTTCGAGGGTGGGTAGCATCCTGACTCTCCCAATCTTAAGTAGTCTATGATTTTTTTCAGGCTTCCTCCCATAACTCAAGTCAACAACAAGTTTTAAGTATTTGGTATATGTCATCCCTTGTGCTAAGTGTTGAGAATACAAATAGAATAAGGAGCTTATGTTTTAATAGGGAAAGACAACATATGAGGAAGTTGAAAGGGTTGGGATTGAGGGGAACCTGAGATGTGGTAGAGGAAATCCAGAAAACCAGGAATGTAGTCTGGAGAGAAATGAAGATATAGACTGATCTGGGTGTCCTCCTTAGAATAGAGGTACTGGGAGGGATCAGACAGTCAAATGAGAACCTAAGTGAGGAGAGGATTTCCAACTGGAAGTCCAGGGAGAGGTTGGGGGGGGGGAGTAAACTTCCAGGGAGAAGAGGTTTCTGTGGCATGGTGGAGAAAATCTAGTCAGAACTTTCTTCAGAACTAACCCCCTAGAATTCTATTGCTATTTTCCCTTATTTCCTTGATAACGCCACCATCCTCCCAGTCACTCAGACACCAATTTTTAGTCATATTGTGATGTTCCTTCTTCATCACCTCAGTCTCCAAGTCTCAAAGATTCCACCTCCATCATAGTTTTTGCATTTATTTGTTTTCTTTTCATCTACTCCCCTCACAAGATGCTGATATGGGCCTTCATCATCTATCTCTCTCACTTGGATTATTATAATAGCTGCCTAATTGATCTTCTGGTTTCTAATTTCTCTTCTTTCCAATCTCCTCTTCATGCAGCAGCCTCAATCTTTTTGCTGAGAAATAACCTTCCAAATGCAAAGATCTGACCATGTCATCTCCCATACCCCTCCATACTAATGATAAATCTCCTTTACTGTGTGGTCTCACTTCATTTTGACCTTATTTCACAGTCTATTTTAACACTCTAAATTCAAATTAAACTGGAATGCAAGTAGTATCTTGAACTTGTCTTCTTGTCATCGTTCAGTCATGTCCATCTTTTTGTGACCTTGTTTGGGATTTTCTTGGCAAAGATACTGGAGTGTTTTGCTATTTCCTTCTCCAGCTCATTTTACATATGAGGAAACTGAGGTAAATAGGATTAATTAATTTGCCCAGGGTCTCACAATGAGGACATCTAGGACATTTGAACTCATAAACTTGAGTTTTCTTGACTGCACCAGTTAGTCACTGTGTCACCTAGCTGCTTGTCTTAGTCATTTTCAAATATAGTTCCTGCTTATCTCTGTCTTTTGAAATCTTTTCTTCTTTAGGGTTCAATTCAGCTACTCTCCCTATAGGAAATTTTTCCTGATCTCCCGACTCTTTATCACATTCTACCTTGTACCAAACTTATTTATGAATGTGACATGTTCCCCTATAGATGACTATTTTGTTTCTAGCTTTTTTTTTTGCTTTCACAAAAAAGAGTTACCATGAATATTTTGGTATCCATGGGCCCCTTTTCTCTGTTATTGACCTTTGTGGAATTCTTTTCTAGTTCTAAATTGATTTCCAGAATGTTTGGACCAAGTCACAGATCTACCAATAAAATTTAAATGTGCCCATCTTCTTACAGTCCCTTCAAACCTGACTATTTTCATCTTTTATGATGACTTTTGACAGTCTGATGGGCATTAGTTCATTTGGGAATTGCTGTGGTTATTCCTGCCTCTTTGGGGACTTGTGATGATTTTTGGACCACAGTGGACCTCTGAGAGTTATCATAAGGAAAACATCTTCTAAACCCTGAACTGATATTTTTCCCCTTCTCCTTACTATTCTGTAAACTCCATGTAGGCAGGAACTGTACCTTATCTAAATTTTGTGGCTTCCCCAGTACCTATTAGACATTGAGTCAATATTTATTAAATGCACTAAAGTGTGACAAACCAATTAAACAGCTGACTATTGCAGTAACTCAGGTGTGAAGGGATGTGGGCTTACACAAGGGCTGTGGAAGTCTTAGAGTTATTATTATTATTATTAATAATAATAATAAACATTAATAAAGGACCTACTTTGTAGGTTCGAGCACATGGTAATCCCTTAATAAATGTTTATTGATAGATTGTTATGGGCCTTGTTGGCCTGGTTTCATATCCTAACTCTGGTATTTATCAGCTACCTGATTTTAGACAAGTCTCCTATTAAACAATCAAAAAAATTGAAAAAAGTCATTTAAGATATTAATCAAAAAACATTTATGAATCACCTACAATTTGCCAGTCACTGTCAATATCTATTGACCCATATGCTTATTTTCTCTCCCAACATAATCTTGATTGAGAATAATTAACACATATTGAAGGCATCTGTGATGAAAATATGAGAAAGAAACAAGCAGACTTTCACAAATGATATTTTATTCTAGGTCACATCTTTACATTCACACAATTGACTGGAAAGTACATAGAATAATCCAACATCCCACTGGGCTTAATCTTTTCTGACTATAAAAAGCATTTGATTTGGTAGAGCAAAATGCAGTTTGGGGCTTCTTCCATAATTTGTTTCCCATGCATATGGTAAGATCATAAAAGATTCCTTGAGAGATGCTACAGCAGAGATGATTTTGATAATCTGCTGGCTTATTTTGCTGAGATCTTTTTTCGCTTTCTTTTGTATTCTTTGCTATAAGAGATGACTTGCTAGGTAGATAAGGTCAACCATTCAGAAATGAAGATGGGAATAAAAAAGACAAATTTTAAAAACATATTAAAAAGAAAAGTGCAGAGGGGCAGCTAGGTGGCACAGTGAATAGAACATGACTCAGGAGTCAGGAGGACCTGAGTTCAAATCCAGCCTCAGACACTTAATAATTACCTAGCTGTGTGACCTTGGGCAAGTCACTTAACCCCATTGCCTTGCACAAACCTAAAGAAAAAAAAAGAAAGCTGCGACAACAGATTACTGACAGCTTGATACATGATGAAAATAAATGTTTATCGTCATCCTGTAGGAGGTCTAGTGCAGAGGAGAGTCTGGGGGAGGAATTCCCTATAGGTGAGGAGCCTTAGATACTCCTATTTTCAGATGACATTGTGCCAGTTGCATGGAACCCTGGCAAACTGCAATATCCCAGATGAAATACATAATCAGTCATCCACTAGGAAAAACTAAATGGATGAAGAATGCCTACTTTCTAGATTATGGCATATAGTTTGAGATGCAAACTATAGAGCTGGCCAATCATTATGTATGTGTTGAATGGACACTATGTAGATAGATAATGGATTAGTCCCAGGATAGTATTTATGAAATTGCAGTGTAAGCTTCTCCCTGAAACAAATGTCTCTCTCTCTCTTTTTTTAAACTCTAATGTTCTGGTGATACTTTGTCATGGAAGATAAACATCTCTGAAGAATCAAAATGACAGGTCAACCAGAGGGCAGTGGAAAGATGCATGAAGGGACTAAATAGGCTCTATCATACTATCAATGATAAGTTGTATGCAGAAAATGATGTGAATGATATTAAAAAGAAATATGTCCTGAAAAGGATGTGGTCAAGGCATATATTGAGAGCAATAGATAAGTGGTGGACAGCCCACATTCTGCATCAATATTCATATAATGTATAGGTACTGATTTAAGAAGGGTCTGTGTATTCTGGGTGGACATTTTATGGAGTATTTTTGGGGGAAGATATGGACAAGAGTCTATTAGATGTGACATCATTGAGGGTTTTGCAGTGTGACTCACTGATGAGATTAAGCATCATAAGCAATTTATAAAGCATTTTCTGTCTCATTTGTAAAGATTCTATGACATTCAGTCAATTGGATCCTTTTCCTCACCTGCCAGTAGACCCTTTCTTGGATATTAGTGAGTTGTTAGATGCTAGAAGTTATTTTGCTTCAGTTTTTTTGACCATCAAAGTCTGTAACAAAAGTAGTATATGGCATCAAAGAGCTTAGACTCTTGTAAGAAAGCAAACTTTTAATATAGGAAACAGAATAATTATTTGACTCCTGGGGTCACAGATGGAGAGTTAGAAGGGACTTTTGAGGAAATTTATTTCAAAACCCTCATTTTATAGAAAATAAAATTGAGGGTCAAAAATGTGAAGTGACTTGTCCAAAGCCATGCAAAGTTAAAGTGACAGAGGTGGGAACTGAACCCAAGTCTATTCAGACAGCAGACAATAAAATATCCAATATAACCAAGTACTTAAAATGCTTGGTCTGGAAAAAGGTCTACATGGAAGGATGAAAGTTACATTGACTGACAGAATTATGAATGTGAATCCCAGGCCAAATTTGCTTAGGCAGAAGGGTATTGAAAAACTAATAATGAGCAAGGACATGGAGGTGGAAATGAGTATGATGTGTGTGGAAGACAGGGAGGAAAGTGTTTTGGAGTAAAGGTTCACAGTGATGGTAGAATGAGATATTAGAGTGGAGAGATCAGGTAAGGTCTGTACAGGACTTTGAAAGCCAAGGCACATGACATTGAAAACAACAACCACATCTCATCTTTACAGTTGGAGCTCTTTCATGATTCCTTCCATTTGTTCCAGGCAACAGCTCTATGAGGTAGGCACAGGATTTTGCTTGCAAATGTTTAACAACTAGGTCTCTGGGGGGTGGAACTTATTCACAACACACTTTAAATTTAATCTGTATTATAAAACATTTTCTCCTTCACTTTTTTAAGTGTAGAAAATCAACAAAATAATAAAACAGAATCTGATTTGTAGCATTTGCTATTTTCAGTGGTATAAATGCTCATACTGAAATTTTGACCAATCGCTCTCTTGAGGCAACACAAGTATTATTCCCATTTTTCAGCTAGGCCAACTAAGGCACAGTGAAAAGGCATTTGCTTTATGTAACTGGTAAGAAGCAGAACAGAGACTTGGACTTAGTCATCTGGGCACTGTCTCCTAAGGCAGACTGTCCCTCTTTTACTACAAGTAAAGCTTTCCCCCCCATGCTTTGAAAGATACCAAGAGCCATCTCTTCTTGTCTTATTGTAGCCATGGTTTCTGGTGCAATTCAGTTCAGTAAATGTTGGGTTTTCCTTTTATCTAGTTAGACTGGATAATCTCTAGAGGGCAGAAGTATGTGCTGGTAAGTATTTAACAACAAGATTTCCAGAAAGGAAAAAAAAAAGCATGAAGGTCACACTTTTAAATTTAATTTCAATCATAAACATTTCCTCCATGATTTTCTTAAGTATAGATATCAGCAAAACAATAAATTAGACCTTGAGTTTGAGGTATTAATGTTTACAGTGAAATTTTAACAATTGATTTTTGTGAGTGGTTGGAACTGGACTCAGCACACTTCTGTTACTAGGGTCTTCAAAGAAGGGAGGAGGGTTATTGCTCCTACTCCAAAGTGGACACAACAGAATAGCAGCCCCATTACTTGAGGCCATGGTTTCCCCTCTGTGTGCAGCCTTCCTCTTTATCTTCCAGTTAATATTCCCTTTTCTGCATTTGCCTCTAACCTACTCACTTTCTTTCCTGGATGATGTGAATTGAATTGCAATGAGCTGAGGGTCAGGTTGGAGACAACCTTCCCCTTCCCCACCCCCATCCCCCATTTATAGCCCAGCTCTTCTGTCTTCTCCTATCTGCATTTATAACCTTGCACTAATTATTCACAGAGATAATTGCCCTTTGCAGGCTCCCCGTTAATTGAGATTGCTTTTGAGACTCAATCAAGGAAAGAATTAAGTGATCTTACATGAAAGTGAAAAGAGAAAGAGTGATGGAAAAAGCAGGATGTACATTTCTAGAACCAGCTGGGGAGGCTAAGTGTCTCCTCCCTTAACCTGCAGAGACTGGAACTCTGTTTGGTATTTAGTCCCCCTAGTCCAAGAAACACATCCTATAGAATGGTGGAGAGCAAACTGGACTTAGAATCAGGAGACCTGGGCTTAAATTCCTGTTTATTACCTGTGTAGTTTTAAAGTCTCTAACTTCTGCGGATTCAATTTTCCTATTTTCCTAAAATGAAAGATGTTGACTAGGTGGCTTCTCAGATCCCTTCCCTGTTTCTGGCTCTCCTTAGTCTCTGTCACATCCATGGAATCTATCAGCATTCTAGGAGGAAGTAGGCTCAGTTTGATTTTTTTTCATTGTGAAATCATCAGTCTTCTAGTCATTTTGCCTTGGAAGCTTGGATTGCAAAAGCAGGTAGGTCAGGTATTCTGTGGCTGACAGCTAGTGGAGCTAATTTCTCATCTATAATAATAATAATAATAATAATAATAATACTAATAATACTAATAATAATAATAATAATGATAATAATGATAATACTTTCCCTCATGTAAGACTTAAAAGACTTGCAAAGTCCTTCAAATCCATTATCTCAGTTGTCTCAATATTCATTTTTTTGTAATATTTTGAGTTCCACATTTTCTCCCTCCTTTCCTTCCTTCTCCCCCCTTGACTGTGAGCAATCTGATTAGGTTATACAGATATAATTATGTTAAATATAATCTCAGTTAAGTTTCAAAACAACACTGTGAAGGAAATGCTGTTATTCCCATCCGATAGATGAGAAAACCGACTGAGAGAGCAGTGACTTGCTCTTGATCACATATTATCAAAGGTGGAATTTGATGCCAGATCTCTGCTGATTCCCAGTCTAGTCTAATCTTCTATTTTCCCTCTCACAGCCCCTCTCTATCCAGGCTGCATAGGGAACCCTGAACTAGGAGTCAGGCTGCCTGGGCTTTAGTTTTGGTTCTTGCTGCAGCACCATGGACAGGTCACAACCTTTCTGGGCCTTGATGCTTCCACTTGTATAATGGGGGATAATAATGTCTATTCTACCTATTTGGCCAGGAGTATTGTAAAACACAACAGATATTAATTAAAAACCTACCATATATGGGGCCCTGTTCTTTCAGTGCTAGAGATAAGGAGACAAAAATGAAATTGTTCGTGTCCTCATAGAGCATTCTCATGGTAGGTTGCAACATGTACACGGTTAAGTGAAAACAAGATAGTTTTGCAGAGAGGGGCTAGGACTAGGGAGAAGGATGTGGAAGGGCAATCGGGAGCCTCATGAAAAAGGTGACCCTTGAGCTGAACCCTGAAGGAAGACAAGGATTCTCAGAGTCATAGATGACATATGACTCCCCATCCTTCCTAATTTACAGGCCTGTTTTCTGTCATAGAATCAAAAAGAGATTATTAAGTGTCTTCAGCATTAAGTTTGGGGTATGAAGAGAAAGGCAAAAACATGATCCTCCCCGCTCTCATTCTAATGGAGAAGGCAGCATGTAGTAGAATAGGGAAGAGAAAGGACTTATCTGGAGCATAAGACAAATGCATGGCATGAATACTATTTTTATTTAAAAGAGACATTGAGGAAAGATGGGATTATTGATGACTGTAAATTAGGCAATTATGTTTTCCGTCTCTCTTTGTATGATATACATGGTCCACAACATTGTATATGGTTCACACTAAGTTTGCATTGGCTTTTCCCCCCTTTCTGGGAATGTTTTTCTTCTCACCTAAGACATCTAACTTCCCCAGCTTTTTTCAAAGATTCAGCTTGAAAACCATATTGTATAGTTGGTAGCTTCTGGTCTGCTAGCTGAGAGTGCTTTCATCTACACTGTGTCTATCTTATATGGTTGTTAGTAATGTGTTTATTCTCTTTAGAATAGAAGTTTTTTGAGGGTAAAGATTGGGGTTTTTTTTTTTTGCACTAAGCTTTTTTCCTTTACACTTAATAGGGACTTATGAAATACTTGTTAACTGTTGGATTTTATTGGTTTCTTTTTTTTTTTGTATCTCCAGCTCTTAGCACAGAGTCATTGTTTATTGACACTGAAAGGAAATGAAACATTTTTCTTGCTTTGTCTCTCAATTTTTACTAGGTAGGGAGTGTGTCTTTACAATATAATTTAAGGGGCTAGAAATCTGGAGTCTGTCTCAGAGACCCCCCTTTGCCTTTGGGCAGACAGACACTTAAATGATCTAAGACTTCTCTTGATTATTTCATAATCGGTATCTCAGGGGATGGGGATTCTTCTACCTCCCTTACTTACCAGTTCTGCTGTCTAATCACCCTTACCATTCAATTTAATTACAATATTCATTAGCAATTCTATGTGACTGGCAATAGAGCTATAACTAGGATTAGGTGACTGGGGCTTTGCTCCAGGGCACTAGAGACTGGATAGAAACAATTGGGCTTAGTGCCTAGTTAGCAAAATATAATTAGTTAAAATAGAAAGCTACCAGAGGCGATTGTCTGGCCCATCTTCACCCTACTCCCACGGGGCACCTCCTCAGCAGTGTTCTGGGGTCTAAGCCTATCTCAGGTTTTTTGAGTTTCTGATGAGTTTATGGTGTGTCTATTCTCTTTCTTTCGAACTGAATTTATTTTAAAAATCGACTATTTATTTTTTTGCCTATTACATTCATTCATTTATTTATTTGGTGCCGCATGTCCCAGGCATGTTTTGTGAAGTATTCCTTGGACACTGAAATTGCTAATTATGATTCTGTACAGCAATGACCTGAACCCTTTGGGAATCCAAGAGAAGCTTAAGAGAAAGTTCCCATGAGCTAGTGAGATGAGGTTCACACCCATCAATCAATAAGAATAATACAAGTGAGCATGCAACCTGATTGTATCACATAGCCTATAGTCACTGGAAGAGTTTGGAAGGGGTGTTAACACAATGAATATGAGAAGGTAGGGAAGCTTTCTTGTAGGACCTG
Organism: Macrotis lagotis; assembly: GCF_037893015.1. Taxonomy (NCBI): domain Eukaryota; kingdom Metazoa; phylum Chordata; class Mammalia; order Peramelemorphia; family Peramelidae; genus Macrotis; species Macrotis lagotis. The sequence goes on from NC_133665.1 coordinate 144,052,847, forward strand.
GACTTTGCAGACTGGTTAGTGTTTGGATAAGTAGAGAGCCATGGGGAGAGTATTCTAGGCAGTGATAACTCCATGAAAATCAAAATTGACTATAATGGAAAGTCCAGTTGAAAAGTCATGGTGAATAAGACTGAAAAACTGAGTTGGGGTCAGATTTTGGAAGGCATTGAATGACAGGAGGATGAATTTAGATTTGAACCTGTGGGCAATGAGCAGCCACTGAAGGTTTTTGAGCCAGAGGAGTGATATGAAAGCGAGTCATACTGGGAAGGCTTCTGAAAAACTTGGTCTGACACAACCTATATGAGTTTGATCACTTAATTGCCTGTGGCCTCAGTTTACTCATCTGTAAAATGAGAGAGCTGGACTTAGATGGAAGGTCTTCCAGCACTTAGGGAGATGATCTTTGTAAAGATAAGAATGAAGGGGTCTAGGGATACAGAAATATAAGGTATATAACTATACCTCTGGAGTGACCAAAGAGAGGAGGCAGAGGATGTGCCTGAGAAAAGAGTGATCAGAGAAGTAGAACCAGGATGGAATTGTAACAGAGAAACCAAAGGAAGAAAGGGTTTCATATAGAAGGGAGAGGGAAGTCCTGATTTCAGGGAAGAACTAGATGAACTGATGTAGTGTGAAGTGAACAGAACTAGGAGATCATTGTGCATAGTAATAGCAATATCATAATGATAATCAAATGTGACAGACTAGGCTACTGTGATCAATACAGTAATCCAATAGAATTCCAAAGAACTCATGATGAAAAAGTCTATTCATCTCCAGAGAGAGAACTGATGAACTCTGTGGGAAATTGAAGTTTAATTTTTTTATTTTCTTTAATTTTCTTGTGATTTTTTTTTTGGTGACATGGCTAATCTGGAAATATGTTTTGCATGATTTCACATGTATAATTGATATCATTACTTGCCTTCTCAATGGGTGGAGGAGGGACAGGAGAGAATTTGGAACTCAAAATTTAAAAAATATTGAAAATAAACAGTAAATTTTTTTAACAAGGGTGGGAGAGACTATAGAGTGAAATATTCCAAAGAGGTCAAGGAGAACAAGGACTGAATGGAAATTCTGAGACTTGGCCAAAAAGTTTCTTAATGACCAGCTCACCTCTCTCTTCTACTGTGATTTAATCTCATTTTGTATTGTTTGATTTCTATAGTGATAGACAAACCAGTTAGCATCCTCTTCATTATGGCCTCCTATGTATCCTCAATTACTAGGAGGAAGTTATTAAATCTTTTTCCTCTCTGAGTTAATACTCTGATTTTGAGGATGTTTTGTGACTTTCAGTCTCAGAGGCAGATAGCTATATAGAAAGAATCCCATCAGAGGTCTGTGAGCAGAGGAGAAAGCTCTGTATGGGGATTATTCATTGGTGGTGATAACTTCATCTAAACCATTTACAGAAAGTGGCAATTAACACAGGGGAGGGGGATTTGGAGAAGAGATGATGGATGGGAGACTCTCTCCTGGAATACCAATGCCCTGATGTTCTCCCCAGGGTACTTTATTGATTGGAATAATTTAGGGTGATGATATTTCAGTAACTGGAAAGAAATACCTAACTCATGTCAACTGAGATCATGGAATTCCTTGTTCCATTTCTTAGGGTCCTCCCTGGAGTCAGTTGTTGGGGATGAAGTTTGGAGTTAGCCTCAGTAGCATGGTATAGTGGGAAGAGAGTTGGATTTCAAATCACAGGATCTGCTATTTGGGCTTTTGTGCCACTTTTCTGTGGCACAGTTTCTTCATCTATAAAATAAGGAAATAAACAATGTGACCTCTGAGATCTCAGTTCTATATCCATAAACAAGCTGCTATTGTTGTACCACATCCTATACTTTGCCATCGATCCATCAATCAATGAATAAGCATTCACTGAATACCTACTACTAGTAATACAAAAAGAAAAATAAAACCATTCCTGCCTTGAAGGAACTCTTTTGACTGCGGTGTGGTGAAAGGTGGGGTGGAGATGAATACATGAGCATATGTAAATCTCCAATAATAAATACAAGATAATTTCATGGAGAGACACTAGCTTGTGGGATTATCTAATGTTCAAAAATGGCATTGGAGTTGAAGCAAGGTAGGTGTTTTGAAAGGCAGAGGTGAAGAGGAAGTGTCTTTCTGGCTGAAGGTCAACTAGGCAAAGACACAGAGAGAGGAAATGGAATGACCCAAGTGAGGAATAACAAAGGATTGAATCATTATAGAATAGATTTGAGGACTCGTTTTAAAGACCACATTTCCTCGGTTTTAATATTCCTTCATCCCTCTGACACCGAACCTCCCTTGCTACAAGAGTTGAAATCTGTTATTTAACACCCACGTGACCCTAAGCAAGTCACTTTTTTTGTTCTCCTTTTCTCTCATCTGTTGAATGGAAGCTTTGGCCTCAATGATCTCTAAAGTTCTTCCCCGCTATAAGTCCTTGTCTCATTTGGGGAAAAGGTTGCTTTGCTTCTGATTCAATACATGCCACCTGGTTCCCTTAATTGTATCTTTGCTTTGCCTATAGCATCCTTCCTTTACCTTCATCATGGTGCCCCTGAGTATCATCATCAAAACTTTTTTCTCCCTTTCCTCTTCTTCCATCTCCACCTTTCCACCATGGTGCCATACTAAACTGAAATTGGGTATTCTACTCTATTATTCAATCCAACAAACATTTATGGACTTCCATACTATTGCTCAGTAAGTGTTGAAAAAAGGAATGAGATGTGGTCTAAAGTCAACCAACCAACCAGTCAGTCAGTCAGTCAACCAGTCAATTAGTGGAAGGTGTGATTGTCAAGTAATTAATGAAATAATTTAAATGTTAAAAAAAAGCAAACATAAAAGACCTTACATCCATGTGGTGTTTTTGAACTTCTGTGAATAGAATACAGTTCCCCTTACTGAGGAGCTCTTTCCTAAAATCACTGGTCCTGTATTTAGGATTATATACTTTGAAGAATCCCATTAAGATTATGTATTTCAAGGAGGCTGCTATTGCTCAAAGCAAGTAGAGAGTCAGAAGACTGGCTGCTTACCTATGTGACTTTTTCAAGGTCACCTATCTAGAACTCAGTTTCCTTATTTGTAAAATGAGAATTCCTGAGATCTCCTCTAACTCTAAATCTGTAGTCCTTTCTTCAAAGGACTTTTTCCAGTGAGGCTGCCATAACTCAGGACATTTCTGTCTTGTCCTGCCTGGGCCAATCCACCCTGGAGGGGAGGGCTTTTAGGGAGTCTTCTAGGGTTCTGGCTGAGGTGGTATGGAGGAGGCAGTATCTTGGATATAGGATAAGCTGACTGGCAGTAGGACTGGGGGAAGTTCAGAGTCTGTATTTTGTTGATAGCAAAACAGTGATGAATGGGACAGTTGATGGAGGCTGAAAGGAACAGAGGCAAATTCCTGGTTGGTACAATAGAGGAAGTATTCAGTTTCAAAACAGAAACTGAAGAGGGTGGGAAGAAGCAAAAGGGTATGTCCTCAAGAGGATGAAGAGTAGGGGTTCCATGGCAAGGATGACATGGTATGTGAGGGTAAAGCCAGAATTCATTCATTTAGTTATTCCTTTAATAAACATTGGGTAACTGTTTCCTGTATCCTAGGCATCAAGGATACAAAGATACCCAGACCTTGTGTTCTTGGGGAGTTTGCTGTACATCCCTTAATAGTTAACTCTTTCTCAGCCTCATTTCCCCTTATCTGTAAAATGGAAATAATAATATCTACAGTATTTACTTCCTAGTATCCTTAGAGGATTGAATTGATTAATGGATGGAAATGTCTTTGTAAATCCTAACATGTCAAATGTATAACAGCCATTATTTTCTTCCTTCTCATTGTTAAATGCATAGATAGAATGTGTGTTTTTTTTTTTTTTAGGTTTTTGCAAGGCAAATGGGGTTGAGTGGCTTGCCCAAGGCCACACAGCTAGGTAATTAATTAAGTGTCTGAGACGGATTTGAACCCAGGGACTCCTGACTCCAGGACCAGTGCTTTATCCACTGCGCCACCTAGCCGCCCCTAGAATGTGTTTTAAATGTAGAGAGCCAACAAATACCTGGAACATTTGAGAAGGGAGAGATCAATTTTACCAGGGGAAGGGAGCCGGTGATATCTGAGTTGGACCTTGAAGGAAGGATGAGTCTTCTATAGTCAGAGATGGAGAGAGTTCCAGCATGGAAATTTTCTTAATGAGAAAAGGTATATTGCTAAGAAAAGGCAAGACTAAAAGGATAGAGAGTGGTCCCCTTTGGCTGGAATGGAGGGAATGATGAAGGAAAAAATAGAAGCTAAGGCTCAAAAGATAGGCAGCTGGGTGATTCAATGGATAGGGTGCTGGACCTGGAGTCAGGAAGGCTCATCTTCCTGAGTTCAAATCTGGTTTCAGACACTTACTAATTGTGTGATCTTGGGCAAGTCACTTAATCTTGTTTGCCTCAGTTTCCTCCTTTGTAAAATGACCTTGGGAGGGAAATGGAAAACCACTGCAGTATCTTTGCCAAGAAAATGCCAAATGAATCATGACAAGTCAGATGTAACAGAAAGGACTGAGCAAGAAGAATGAGAATGAGAAGGTAGTTTGGAGCCAGGTAGTTAAAGGTTTTAAAATGCCAGGATCAAGAGGTTTATCCTTGATTTGGTAGACCATGGGAGACAGCAAAGGCTTTTGAATAGAAGAGTGAAGACTTTGGAAGATGTCTCAGGAGGTCATGGGAAGTATGTGTTGGACAAGAGTGCTACTCAGGAATAGCAGTTAGCTCTTAGCTAGTAGCCTATGGAATGAAAAGCAAGGGAAGTTTGCAGAAATGGAGGTGGGGAGGAAGCATTTGTTGGCAGATGGGCTAGAATAAGAGCAATAAGGCGGCTCAGGACACCCTGGCTCTGTGTAGGTTCCCAACCCCCAAACTCCTCCCCACGTTGGGCCTTCAGCCTTGAGACTGAGCCTTTCCAACTCCTGCCTCTGAGAAAGAAGCACAGGGAGCAGATGTCAAGATCAGATCTCCCTGGCAAAGAGCCTTCCAGGCAACAACAAAGAGCCTTTTAGCGCCCTCAGCCTCCAAAGGAGACCAAGGAACTCTCTGGGCTCTGAAAGCTGATAGCCAGGAAGACTGCGAATAGCTTTTGCATCTGGTTTTATAAAGGAGGCAGAATTGCCTGTGGATCAGGTTTCCTCCAAGACATTGAGGTAGGGGGAGGGAAAGGAGGTCTTGGGAAGGATGACAGGCCCCTGTTTAAGGCTGTGAGCAGGACCAGGGGAGGGCCAGAGGGAGGAGCCCAGACTTTGCCTTAGCTGATGGGAGAGCTTCTATGAAGAGGGGAGCAGAGGAGGGAAAGAATGAATGAACCTAAATAATAGCAACATGATGATGACCTTATTGTCCAAGTGAGGATAACCAACTCTATAAGCATTCTAATGTGCATAAAGATATATCATATAGGGTCAAGAAAAGTTAGAGTTCTCTCTCTCTGACAAATACTGCCTTTATGACCTTGGGCAAGTTACTTAACCTCTCACTGTCCCAGGTGACTCCAAGACCATAAAGTACAGAGCAATTGCCCATTGCCAGAGGTGGTGTTGACAAGGGAAATCTCTCACTCAGAGGAATCAAGACACCACCTTCATCTTGTTTTCTTCTTCCTTCTGTCCCCCCCAAACCATGAAAGGTATTGGGGATAGCAAGAAATGATAAGAAATGAGCACACATGTATATTATTGTGCTCATGTATTATGACTATATCAAGTAAACAGATAAATTGATATATTTTAATTTTATATACTATATATAAATATGTATATGTGTATATATTATCTATGTATAAGTTAGGAGTGATAAATCACTTAAAGATTTTGGGAAAACAAAATGGCAGATATATTATATAATTAACTATATATGTGTGTGTGTGTGTGTGTGTGTGTGTGTATGTTTGTACATTTGTGCATATACTTGTTAGAATTTAGGCTCCTTGTGAGTAGAGATTATGTTATTCTTTGATATTTGATACAGTTAGTGCTTAATAAACGACTGACTGATTTTCCTGGTTTTTAAGGTCGTCTGGTCCAACATTCTTATTTTACAAATGCAGAGAGCCAGGACCAGAGGACACTCATGCATTTTCCTTTAGAGGGAGCGGATGTTGCTTCATTGTAAGGGAGAATTTCACCGGCCTGAGAAGTGGGCAGAAATGGAATGACCTGCTTGGTACTGGAAACAGTCAGAGAGTGGGTGAATACATGTTGAAGTTGTGGAGTAGATGTGGGGCTTGAGGAGTCTGCATTTTATACTAGAGGCACTGGGGAACCACTAAGGGGTTTTGAGGAGGGGAATGACTGGAGACATAAGAAGATGATTTTGGCAGATCTGGAGAGGTTGACTTAGAAAGGAGAGATCCTGAAAGTGGGGAGACCAAACAGGAGACTTTTATGAGAGTCTGAGAGAGGGTTGATAAAGATCTGGATCCTGGGTGTGGCTGAGCAAGTGATGAGAAGGGCCAAGATTCAAGAAATTCTCGATTTCGATCGAGTCACCAGAACTTGGCATTTGATTGAATGAATGGTATGAAGCCATAGGGAAGCATCAGGAGTAACCCAGAGCCTGGTTGGCTGGAAGGTGGTAGCAACAGCGCAGACACATGTCAGGAGCAGGATGGTGAGGGGGAAGGTGATGAATTCAGTTTTAGATGTATAAAATTTGAATTGTGAGTAGGACCTACAAGTTGAGGCTCCAGCTGGAAGCTAGAGATATTCTAGGATGTGTGTGTGTGTGTGTGTGTGTGTGTGTGTGTGTGTGTGTGTGTATGTGTGTGTGTGTGTGTGTGTGTGTGAGAGAGAGAGAGAGAGAGAGAGAGAGAGAGAGAGAGAGGAGGGGAAGGAAGGGGGAGAGGGGGAGAGAGGGAGGGAGAAAGACAGACAAGAGAGGGAGAGACACATACATACATACACAGAGACACACATGGAGACAGAGAGACATTCACACAGAGACAGAGAGAACTAGATATTGAGAGATATCTGCTGAGAGGGAGCAGCTGTTCCCTAAAGGAGAGAACATACAGTGAGGAAAGGGCCTGGGGTGAAGCCTTGGGGGATATTTGCCTTTGGGATTCTAGGAGAAAGTTGATGAAACACTAAGAATTGTCAAACAGGGAGCAAGAGAAAAGATTGTATCAGAAAACCAGGGGGAAGCAGGGTTCAGAAAGAAAGGGGGTGTCTAGTGCTTAGCACAAGGCTGTTATGTAATAGATGTTTGATTGATTGGCTACCTATGTCAAATGTAAGTTACAAAATTGTATTCAGTTGTTTAAATTCAAATTGAATTTAAAGTTGCATGGACTGAAAAACCTGAATTCAGTTTTCTGAAGGATTATGATCCACATCACAAGTACAGTAGGAGTTCAGGGAAGGAAGAGAACACTAGGCATTGGGATATTTGGGGAATAATGTAGGGGAGAAGCCTGGAGAGGTAGGGTTGAAATGACATGGCCTTGTCTAGACTCCTAGCATGATCAGGATCTGTCACCTGAACATACTAGAGAGTGCAGGAGCTGTTTTTGAGTCCCTGCTTGTGGCACCCCAAATCTCCAGGGCCATGCCCCATGCCCTGTCCATAGTGGCTGCAGATGGTACCAGATGTGGTTGTCTGCTACTTCAACCCAAAGGGAGGCACTGGGGGAGGATGGGAAAGAATGGATAAGAAAGAAAAATACACTGACCCAGGCTAATTACTTCCTCTTCTGCCTTGGCTTCCTGTGGCTTTCTATGCTAACCCCACTGTAACTCTTATTAACTATCTTTGTCATTCTGTGGGTGGGAATGTAAGAATCTATCTCTTCAGGGCAGCTGTCTGCCTAAGCCCACGGCCTAGCCAAAGTTATTTCAGAAACTGTGTCTTGCTCATGGTCCAGTGATCTCTTGAGCCTGGGGTGTCCCTTCCTGTGCCACATTCTCCAGCTGAGTAGAGTGACATTTATTTGGATTGGCATTTCAAATAACAGTTTACGGTTATCGAACACTTTACATACTCTTTCACATCTAATCCTCATAACAAATCCTGGAAAAAGGTAGGGCATGTTGCAAATGATGAAACTGAGGTTAAGTGAATTGCCATAGGTCCCACATCTAGGAAATGATGGAAGTGGAATTTGAGGTATGGGTTTCATAGCTTTAGAGCTGGAAGGGGCTTTGGAGGACAGCTAGTCTAATCCTCAGATTAGAGGGCCAGAGGGGTTGCATTTCTTGTATGAAGTCACAAAGGTAGAAAATGATCCAGGCGGGATCCTGGTCTTCTGACTCCAAATTCAACATACTACCAGGGGAATCAGGGACTTCTAATTCTAAGTCCATTGTTCTTTCTCCCACATCTTGCTGACTGGCTTAGGTGCAAGGGATATAGAAATTTTACATTAAATAATCACTAACCAAAATGTGTGATATGAGTTATTGGGACTACAGGCATCAAGATGGTGACAGATCGGTGTGGGATGGTGCTATCAGACAATGTTTTGTGTAGGGTATAAGATTTGGCAGAATCTTGAAGCATGGGCAGAGACTCAGTAGGACACAAGGCAGTTCTGGAAAGGAGAATGGTTGGTACGAGAGATCAGAAATGGTAATGAAGATGGTGTGTGTAGAATAGAGAGAAGGTTGGCTTGGCTTTTTAAAATTAATGTAAGTGGAGTAGGGGAATTAAAGAATCACGGAATTTAAAAACTGGATTGACCTCCCAGGATCATGATTCTATCTAACCTCTGTCCAAAGAAGAATGGCCTTTACAGCTCATGTGGTAAGGGGATGGATAACAGCATTTGCTGGAGGACCTTTAAGGAGGGAATTCCATTCTACATTAAGAGAATTTTATTTATTCAGAATAATTATCCAAGATCTGCCTCTTTGAAACTTTCCTCTTTGTTCCTGATTCTGCCCTCCTGAGGCTTGTGATTGGCTAAGAAGAATGGGATCAGCCTCACAAATGTTACAGATATAGGCCCAAGGACCTACCCAGCTGCTCACTCCCTGACCATATGACCTGGACCTAGAGATAGGCCCAAAGCTGAAGCTGATCAAAGCTTGTGCTATTTTTTTCTTTTCTGAGTCTCCAGTTTAGAAAGGGAATGGGGAGCTTAGAGATGTCAAGGGTTATTTCTTCCCAAAGGCTGGTATTTGTTGTATAGAGTTTGGTCATTCAGATGAGAGGCCAGGAACCCTCTAGTCTAAAAACCTTGAACCTTAGACTTAGACAGTACCTTTAGTCATCATCTTGTCCAACCCTTCATTTTTTGCTAAGGAAGAAACTAGCCTAGGGTGAATGAGTGATTTACTTAAGATTACATCATGACAGAACCAGAAAAATAATCAGAGAATTTATATATCTATATGTTTAAATATATATTTCAAGTCAAGAAACATTTTTCTCTCATTATTTATTTATTATGGGTTTTTGTTGGGTTTTTTTTAGGTTTTTGCAAGGCATTGTGGTTAAGTGGCTTGCCCAAGGCCACACAGCTAGGTAATTATTAAGTGTCTGAGGGGATTTGAATTCAAGTACTCCTGAGTCCAGGGCCGGTGCTCTATACACTGCACCACCTAGCCACCCCTCTCTCATTTTTAAAAATTGATATTCATTAAAACAAAATTTCAGCTCCAAATTCAGCCCTTCCCCCACCCATTGAGAAGATGAACAAAATGGTACCCATTATACATAAATCTAGTGGCCATGTAGTCTTGCCTATGTCTGGAAAAAATCCCTCTTCAAGACAGAACCATGAAGTTGCAATGGGTTATAAAACACAGGATTTTGGAATCACAAAATTGTGTTTGGATTCCAGCTTTGCAAATTACTTCCTAAGTGACCTTGGGCAAATCACTAAACCTCAATTAACCTCAATTTCTTCTTCTGTAAAATGAAAGTGGACTGGATAACTGGCTGAGGTTCTTTGATCTTATGACTGAAGGGTCACAGTGGAAGGAGCAATGGTGGAGGAAGAGGGTTTAATTTAGTATTGGACTTTTTCAAAGTTCAGATGGGCATTGACTCAGTAGGACTATGATCCTTTCTATATAGAAGAAGCTTTTATGTTCTGACGTAGTGGGAATTTGTCTAGCCTTCATTGTCTCATTCTAAGTAGTTGAGGCAATTTCAACAGGGAGCAATAATGGGATGTGAATGATTTTGTTCAAGTCTTTGGTGATTTGTTGTGTTACTGTTGAGAACTATGGCTCAATGAATTGATCAGGGTCATACACCAAGTCACCAACAAAGCTGGATCTAGAACCCAGAATTCCTGATTCTCAGTTCAGTGTTCTTTTTGTTTCAAAACTCAGCCAATATTGTCTTTCAAGTCTTCTTGGAAGTAGTAGTAATTGTGACTTGAAGACAGTTAGGGCTTCAAAATGTGTAGGCAAAAGGAGACGGGCATTCCAGGAATGAGGAACAGTTTTTGTGAGCAAAGGCTCACAAGTGGAAGGTTAAATATCATTTACAAAGAATGGCAAGTAAGCCAGTCTAGCCAGAATATGTGGTGCTTTGGGCTGAGGAGGAAGAGGAATAGCATGAATAATCTGGAAAAGGGAATTTGGAACCAAATTGAAGGATTTAGGAAGATGCCAGACTTCTTTTAATCCTAGGGAGCCATGGAAGCTTCTTGAGTAGGGGAATAACTTGGTCAGTTCTGTGTTGTAGAAATAACAATTTTAACTTATGTATAGAATATAACTTAGGAATGAGAAAAAAACAGAGATGGGAAACCAATTATAAAGTTAATACAGTAGACTGAATGAGTGGGGTCAGGCTAGAGTGGAAATGAAGTAAATAAAGCTAAGGAGAATTGAAAAATATGTGGGAAGAATGAGGGAGAGTGAAGAGCTAAGGATGCTTCTGAGGTGGGAGTGGCTGATTGGGATGATAGGGCTCTCAAGGGAGGTCAGTCAGAATGCCAGAGAGGGGGTGACTTTAAGGGTATAGAGAATAAATGATGCCCTGTAAAGAGAAGACATCCTTAGGAAGCTGGAATTTCAGATTACCAATGAGGGAGGCCATCAGTGTCCTTTTATTTTCCTACCTCTCATGAGAAAGGAGTAGCTTTAGCAACCCGGGACATGGGAAAATTCATGAGCACCATGCCCAGGAAAAGAAAGAGAGAGAAAAAAGTGTTGAAGACAAGAGGAGAGGTTAGGCTTGACTCTATTCATATATAATGAAGACCAGGCTTTATAGATTTCTTGCTTAAAGATTTCTGAAATTTCTTGTGAATCTTTTTTGGAGCTTTCCCATGGGTTAGCTATTGTTTAGGCCCCTGTCCCTGATCTGCATTTTCCCATTCTTGCTAAATTTAAAAACCCTTATAAAATGTTAATGAGGTTTGAGAGTATCCTTGAGGTTGGGCAACTGGATGGGGATGGTGGGGCTTTTGGGAAAAAACTTTGAAACCATGACTAATTTCTACAGTGGTCTGGAGGAGAGGAGGGGGAGAACAGATGTTGGCAGTAAAGCTGGGGAACAGGTGGATGAGTCCTTAGAGCTTCTGGGAGGAATAAGTGAAGTATAGTACAGGAAATCCCTGGGGACCCAAAAGGAGATATTAGATTGTAGAATTTCCCAAGAGACTTTAGGGATCAAGTTGTCAAACTTCAGCTCCCAGAATCTGAGAGTGAAACGAGTCTTGGGGCCAGCTAGGCCCAACCTTCCCAGGAAAAAGCTCATTTTATAAAGGATGGAACTTGTCTAAGAACTAATAGTTATTAATCAGGTGTAAGCCCCCATTTTTTAGAACTTACTCCTTCTCTTCTCACCTTTACCTCTTTGCATTCCCAATTTCTTTCCAAGTTCAACCCTAATACCTCCTCCTATGGAAGCCCTTTGATCATTCTCCTTTCAACTGATTGTGTTTCTCCCCCAAATTACCTTGAATTTGGTTTACGTATGCTTAATATATTTATTTGCTTCTCCCCGGTAGATTGAACTCTCTTTAAGGGTAGACACCATTTCTTCCGGTCGCCAAACCCTGCCATTGTAGATACTTAATAATAAAAACAACAGTCTACATAATAGGTACCTAATAATAAAACCAATAATACACAAATACAGGAGGCACTCAGTAAAGTAAAAGACCTGTAGAATGACTGATTGATGGTCTTTAGAAGTTCTTAGGACTGTGTGTTCTGAATAGTATCTAATATCCTGTAGGTTCTTGATCATTAATTCTAGAGCCATAGGATGTTAGCACTGAAGGGCCATTAGAGATCATGTCCTTTGAGAAAATATGGACTGGGGGATTTGGAGTCAGAGAACCCTCATGTACTACCTATGTGATCCTAAGCTAATCATGTAAGATTCCTGAATTTTGGTTTCCTTATCAGCAAAATGGGGCAATAGGGTTAGATTAGGTAATCTTTGAGCTCCCCTCCAGCTCCCTCATTTTATAGAAGAGGAAAATGAGGTTAGAACTTTGGAATGGTGGACCCCAATTTACTTTCTCAATGAAGGGAATTAGGGTGGGAGGAAGAGAGAGAGTTCAGAACTCAAGATTTTAGAAGTGAATGTTGAAACTTGTTTTTTTTTCCATATAACTGGGGAAAATAAAATAAAATATTAGTGGTGGACCCTCAGGCTAGATAGAGCTCAGTTCTTCTGTCATTCAGAGCAGTTCTCCATTCCCTAGACTATGTTACCACCTCTCAGCAACATCCCTGCCTCCTCTCTGTCACTCTACAATCCTGATGTTGGGGTCAGGGACAGTCAGAGGGGAACAAGATCATTGTCATTCTGGAGCCTGGTTGGAAGCTAATAGGGAATCACTGCTTCTGTCTTCAGCTGATATGATATTTAGTCCTGATATCTTCTATACCCCTGGTATATGGGTTCAGGAGACCCTTCTCCCCTTCTTTAGTAGTAGAAATAGTTATAATGATAAGAATAACAATAGTATTTTATAATGATAAAAAATAGTATTTTAAGGCTTGCAAACCATTTGATGAATTATAGCTACCATTTGAAAATATTATCTAATTTTACTCTGGCAATAATCCTGTGAAGAATTTGCTGTTATTAGTTCCATCTTATAGGTAAAAGAATTGAGACTCTTGTGATTTAGTGACTTGACTGGGATTACCCAGTTAGAAGCAAATTTTCAACACAGACTTCCAAACAGACAGATAGACAGGTAGGTAGATAGAGGGATAGATACATAATTGAGAACTCTCTCCACTACCACTGAGCTCCTTCCTAGATTGGCTAGGGAATCCATTTCTCAATGGACAACACCCTAATTATACATCTAACACATATTTACATGTGCTAAGACCCGGGAGATATTCAAAGTTGGGATAAAATATGATTCCTGCCCTCATTGAGCTTATAGTCTAAGTAAAGAGACAAGACACATATACAGAGGGGAACTAAGAAAATTGCCTTCTGTTATACAAACTATTACATGATAAATATAGCAGAGGTCTGCAAAATAAGGTGCTATGTGTGTCTGAGGGAGAGGGCCATGATCATCTTATGTGTGCATGTTTTGTGTGTGTGTGTGTGGGGGGGGATAGAGCAGAGGGAAACAGGAAAGGTTGAGTTAAACTCCTAAATATCTTTTTGGACCTGACCTATATTTAATTGGTTTAGGTAACTGAGAGATGATCCTGAGGCACACAGTCATACAGTGTATGTTTGTAGTTCCTTATATGTACTTGGAAGTGTTTTATTTTAACTCTTTTCCCACTGACAAGTCATGAAGGCTAACCACCTCTGTCTCATCCCCAGGGTTCGAGGGGTACCCCTTGACTCAAGTTCCCATTCTGGCTTGTTCTCCCTAATATCAATCACTAGTAACATTTGGCTGATTAGTATCCCCACTATTGATTGAACCACTTATCTAATACCAGGGACAGCTACTAGCTATGGACTCTATGGAGGTTACCTTTTCCCAGGCTTTGAGTGGGAATAACTGAGGAGTCCTTGATCTGGATCAGGAGAGGTCCTTATCAGGAGTTTTCTATACTGATAAAACCATAGGACTCGACCCCACATTTTTTCCCCCTTAGTATTGTTCTCTTGTCATTGTGCTGGTGCCTCCCAGTCCCTTTAACTCGCCAAAGCCAACCACCGCATGGGTAATGAGTGCATTGCAGTTGGCACAACAACGGAAGCTTCAAGTCAGCACAGGGCTCTGATTTCAGGGCATTTCCTGTCTTCCTGGCCACTCATCCTTTTCCTTCTTCACCTCCCCCAGAGCCAGCACAAGCCCTCTGTCTCTCCCTCTGTTCTCCCTCTCTTTCCTTCTTTCTTTTTTTGACTCTCATTTTTTCTTCTTTGTCTCCATCGATTTAATCTCTCCCTCTTTCTTCCCCTCTTCTGTCTCTGTGTCTGTCTCACTCCTTTCTTTTTTTGCTCCCTCACCTTCTGTCTTGATGTTTCAGTTTATCGATTCTATTTCTTCTCACTTCTTTCTCACTCTGTCTTACTCCCTCTTTCTTTTTTGCTCTCACTTTCTTTCTGTCTCTGTTCATCGATCTTTATCTCTCCCTCCTTCTTTCTCCATTTCTATCTCTAGTTCATTCCCTCCTTTTTTCTTGCTCTCTTACTTTCTGTCTTTATGTCTCTGTTAATCCATCTGTATGTCTTTCTCCTTCTTTCTCCTTTTCTGTCTCTGTTTCTATCTATATCTCATTCCCTCCTTTTTTTCTTGCTCTCAATTTTTGTCTTGATGCCTCTGTTTATCATCTCTGTCTCTCCTTCCCTGACATCTGTATGTCTATCTATCTCTGTCTCTTTCTGTTTCTCTCTCTCTCCCCCTTCTCTATCTGTTGATCTGTCTGTTGTCTATAAGCTTCTCAATCTGAAATACTAGCCTGCAATGGTTCCATAAACCTAAGCTGATAGCAGCATCCCAGGCGGGTCTTTCCCAACCCCTGCTGTGTTGTTGTGTGTGTACATTCTGCCCTGTGGAATAAGGGGGACTGACTCTTTGGGTACAGAAATGGCTTGGCCTCTCACTCATGTGACGGGGCCCTGGGTCTGTTCACATTCCATAACCCAGCCCTACTCCTAACTGGAAACAGACTGAACAGGGCTGACACATGTGGAAAGTCCAACTTCTCTCTAGCCAGAGGATCCTGGCGTCTGTTTGCATGAAGTGCCTTGGAGATTGTTTTTAAAGGGATTTGAATGGCTCCCAAGACCTTATGCCTCTTATTCCAGGTCAATGCTATTTACAAACATCTTTGGAGTTCCCTTTCTCCTTCAGTTATATTTTGGTTGGATTATGTCTAGCTGTTTCTGAAGCCCAAGATACTGAATTAAATTCCCAAAAGACTGACTGATTAGAGATTTGGAGGGGTTTTGCTAGCTGATGGGGTTAGGGGTTGGAAATGGGTGAGAGACAGACACTTTTTGCCCCTTTTCTAGAAAGCTTCAAGCCTGAGCCTTTGAAGAACTGCCTGGGGAGTTAGGCCGCCTAAGAAACTCCTACTCTTTTCTAGACTTCTAGAAAGTGGACAGAAGGACTTTCCTTCTGTGACTCAATCTTTAGGAAAGGAGTCCACTGCTATGGAGTCCAGGGTATCTGTTGAAACTATAATGATTCTCTCTTGCCTAAAGAAAAGTCATAGAATCATAAAAGGCAAATACCTCCCCTCTCTGGGTCTCAGTTTCCCCATTTGTAAAAATAAGGAGGTTTTGACTGAACCTCTAAAATCCTTTCTAGTTCTAATTTTCTTTGATTCTTTGAATACTAGAGAAGGGACTCTGGGAGATCCTCCCTTCTACTCCCCTAGATTAAGTCCAAAAACATCAGCAGTAACCCATTTGTTGCCTCATTTGTTTCTGTATGAGTGTTTATTTCCAGTTAACTGAAGCTTAGATCCTTAAGGATAAAATTTAAAGCTCTAGTCTTAGAGGATGGAAAATTTTCTAAAATATTTACCACAGTACCCTTCCTTCTTATGGTGTGGTTTGTAACCTGTGTGCTGCTAGAGCCCTTCATCTCTTTTGTTCTGTTAGAAGGACCAGATTCCATATTAGGGTTTTTTTTTTTCCAAATAAAATAATTTTCATGGCTCCTGCTCCAACCTCAGAAGCCTCCACTTGAAACATTGGAACCTGAGAGCTGCATAGGCTGTTTGCCTCTACACTAAATGTGCCCAAACAGTTTTGTGAATCCTCCTATCTGATTTTTAAAATGATTTTTCTGTCTATAATCCTATCAGCTGTCACTTCCTGCTACTATCACTGGGTTAGAACTGAGTTTTATGATCTGCTGGAGTGAAACTAGATCCAGATGTTGATTAGAATTGTGTGTAAAGTCAGAGTAATTGAGCTTTGATGTATGACTGGAGAAGTTATCTTGGTGATTACAGTCCTGATTGCCAGACCTCCTGCCATCTACGTTTGGCAGTTGAGTAACTATCCCCCTCCCTCCTGCTCCCTTTCTTTACCCCTCTTGCTTTTCCTTTCCACTGTCAGTTGTTTTCTGAGTCATGGAGGTTTGCTGGAGAAGCGCCTTCCAAATAAGTGAGGTGTCACCCTATCGATGGGATCGTGTGATAATAACTTTTCTCTGGAACATTGGCACGTACCACTGACCCGAGGAGGACAACAGCATTGTAGCAAAATTCCATAACTGTGGTGAAGCTCCAAAAGCACCAGATGCCAGGGCTGACTTCCTTAACTCCTTAGGCTACAAGAGAATGGAAATCATTCTCCAATGTTAGTAGCTGCTCTTTGGGGGGGAGACACTATGACTGATTTCCACCCAGGGTCACCCCGCCTTGAGAGAACGTTTTTTCTTCTTCATGAGATCCATTCAGCACTCTCTGGTATGTTAGGGCGTGACTTAAATTCTTTTGCTGTTTTTAAGCCTTTTCAGCAATATCTTCTGGATTCCAACCCTGAAGAGCCTCCTCCTTCCCCTCCCCCACCCTGGGCTGGAGTCAAGTCATGGGAGTGTTTTCTGTAGAAAAGATTGGAAGCTCGGTCCAAGCCAAACAGAAAGACAATATTATGGAGCCAGGAACTCTGTCCAGTTGAAGCCTGCTTCCTTTTCCTTTTCCACAGGCTCTATCAAAGCCCAAGCTGCCTGCTTTGTAGTAATTTCAATAATAATAACTGACATTTTATAAATCACTTTAAGATCAATGAAGTGCTTCGAACAATGTTCCTGTGAATGTGATGCTGTTGTTCCCATTTTGTGAATGAGGAAACTGAGAATGAGAGAGGTTGAGTGACTTGCCCAGGATCATACAACTTTTTGTGTGACTGGAGTCATATTGCAACTCAGATCTTTTTCCTCTGAGTACAATACTCTATCCACTGTGCTAACCAGAGCTGGGAGGACCCCTGACAAGGCAGCTTGGTACAACTGGAAGAGTTCTTGTTCTATGTTGCACGTGTAGCTGTAAAATATTTGGCAGTGGAATGCCTTCAACAATGGCTTAGATAGCAGGGTCCTTGAGCTTCCATCCCATCTTGAAATTCGGTAGATGTCATTATGATTAATACAAACTTATATAAATGCATCACTGAATTCATATAGTTTTAAAAATTAATTTTCTTTATCAAGAGATACTAACAAGTATAGTCCTTACATGGGGCTCTACAACATTTCTTTTTGACATTTGAAAGGGGTTCTCACACTTAAAAAAAAGTTGAGAACCAATGATAACACATTTTTTAAATTTGTTTTTTGATCAGGTGCTGTGATTTCATTGATGTAGGGCAGAGGTGTCAAACACATAGCCCTTAGGCTGCATGCCACCCAGAATACTTCCCAGCATCCTGAACCAAATTAAAATGTAGTTCCGATCTGATTTCAACGTGTTGATGTATTAATAAAAAAAAGAAATATGTAAACAATATTCAGGCAGCAGGGATCCTTTTATATGGTTTAATGCTGCTGTTTTTATTTGAATCTGTTACCACTGGTATAGGGAACCCCAGTGAATTTCAGCTCCTGTCCTGTATTTGATAATCTCAGAGAGATGCCTGTGACAAATAAAGACTGAGAGACTTGGTTAGGGTCATCTAATCAGCAGAAATCAGAAGTGGGAGTGAAATCCAGATTTTCCATCTCTTTATCTGCTGTACCATGCCACCTTTATTCTTTTACAGATGAGGAAACTGAAACTCTGGGAAGTTAAATGACTTGTCTACCATCACATACTTAGTCATGAGCTATCCAAAAACTAGAACTGGTTCTCTGGATATTATGTCACATTGTGATTGGTTGGTCATAAAGGAACTGGATTCTTCCCAATGGTTACCCAGTCTGTCTCAGAGAGATCCCCAATTTAGTGATGCCTGAGTGACTGATATAAAAACTTGAAATTGCTTAACCCAGGACTGTTGTCTACATCTAGTTCAAAGGTATAGTGTATATAATGTGTTATATTTGTATGTATATATGTAGACACACATACATCCAGAGCCATTCATTGGCTCTGGATACCTAGATTTTTAAAGTAAATTGTAACAATAGCTCATATTTATATGATTCATAAGGCTTTCCTCCCAATTCAATCCTCACTCTATGAAGTAGGTGCTATAATCATGCCCTTTTTTACAGATGAGGTAAATAAGTCCAGAAAAGCTGAGATGATTTTCCTGATGTCCCAGAGCAGATGGAGATCTGAGATGAGATTCCTGGTTCTGAGTCAAGTGTTCTATTCATTGTACAATATTACCCTCTTCCTGCATCAAACTGCCTCTATGGTTTCCTAAAAAGATGAAATTTAAGGCACTTTTGAGAACTTTGATAATGATCATTGTGGTAGCATCTACTAGAAGCACATTACCTGGGGGGTAGACAAACACTAACTGTGTGACCTTGGGCAAGTCACTTAGGTCTGCCTTAATTTCTTCAGTTGTATATGGGAATTAACTCAGAAAGTCATAGGGCTGAATGCATAGTAAGTGTATTATTGCCTTTTTCCTACCCTTGTTCCCTTTTTTTTTTATTGAACATTGGAGGTAGAGAGAGAAATTAAACAAGATGTCCTCTCAGTTTTCATAAAACTCATCATCTAGGAGCAGGTATAACTCAAATCAACAAGTGCAGAACAAAATGATACATGATAGCTTTAGTAATAGAAGATGAAGCTAAATCCAGGTGTGGGGCTCCCCCCCCCCCCCCCCCCCGTTGGAGAAGGCGGTTCAGGAAGAGGATTAGAAGATTCATAGTATTTCAACAGGTGGAGATATGAGAGTGGAGCGTATTTCATTTGACTATTAGTTCCTGGGAACACCATGTGCCAGGCAGGTAAGTGATACAGGTGGAATAGCAGCAGACCTGAAGTCAGAAGGACCTGAGTTCAAATCCAGATTTCTAGCTCTGTGATCCTGAGCAAATCA
This sequence comes from Macrotis lagotis, assembly GCF_037893015.1. Classification (NCBI taxonomy): domain Eukaryota; kingdom Metazoa; phylum Chordata; class Mammalia; order Peramelemorphia; family Peramelidae; genus Macrotis; species Macrotis lagotis. Next base: position 144,072,191 of record NC_133665.1, read on the forward strand.
CTCAAACCCGCCACTCCAGGATCTCTGCCAAGAAAACCCCAAATAGGGTCATGAAGATTTGGGTGGGACTGAACAAGAACCCTGGGAACAGGATGAACAAAGGCCCAAAGATGGGACTGGGACAGATAAAATAAGGGTCAGCAAGTTGCATACTATATCTATACAATAGATATGTGGAGGGTGTGGTGGGAAAATTTCCAGAAATTTCCAGGAATGATCACTTAGAAGGGAATTGGGTGGGAAGGAGTTCAGGGAAGGATTATATGCAAATTAATTTTTTTATTGCTTTCTCCTTGCCCCTTCACAGCTCATCCCACTCAAAAGGAAAAGGTGTCTCACATGCAGTTCCTTGATTTAGAAGCTAGTTGGGCAGCAGGTAAAAGGAGAGAGCTGATGAAGATACTTGTTTTGATCTAGTAAAGGGGAGGAAACATGCTGTGGCAAACATTTTACAAATACTGTCTCCCTCTGTCTTCACAGCAACTCTGTGAGGTGAATGTTATGACCAGTTATATTCTACTTTTGAGGATTTTGAGGCCAATAGAAGTTGACTTGCCCAAGGTCATACAATCAGTGTCTGAGGCCAAATTGGAACTCAAGTTTATCCTGCTTCCAGAACCCTGACTGTGTAGTAGAAAGAACAAGAATCTGGAGCCAGGCAGCTTGAGTCTGAATCCTCCTTCTGCCTTCTATTCCTTGAATAACCTTGAATAAGTTTCTTTACTTCCCTACTATAATGAAGGGATTGGTCCAATCTCTGTCTCCCATTGGAAGGGTAAGCTTCTTGAAGTTTTTCAGTTTGGAATGAATAAGGTAGTTCTTGGCCCCCTCTCATTTTAAATAAATTTAATACAATATATAGCATTCACATTACAGGGAACTGATTCTTTTCATGGAACTAAAACCTTATTTTCAGCTTGGAGTACCTATGTTCGATAGTGGCCCATTTTCCTGGAGTGTGACTATTGTGGTCAGTCTAGTTCCACTTCAATTTGAGAACATGTTAGAGGAGTAAGAGAGGGACTGGTTTTCTGGGATCTGGGGTGTACTGTGCTAAGAACTAGGGGTTCTAGTTGACTGTATTTCCTGGAACAGGGGGTGTTTGAAAGGTAGGAGAATGAAAGAAGATACAAAATATTGGCAGATGCCAGAGTATATATATATGAGGGACTTGAAATACCAGGCTGAGGATTTTGTATTTTATCCTTGAGGAAAGAGAAAGAAAGAATCGAATTATCAATATTGCTATTCTAAATGAAAAAAGAACTCATCAAGTGCTTCCAGATGCTACAAATACAAAGAATAACTGGCGACTCTGTCATAGAGGAGTTTATATTCTAATGGGGAGGGATAATCCATGTAGAGGAGAAGAAGCCAGAGAAGGTTTTGGTGGGTTGGTGGGTTGAACTGTAAGGTAGTAGACCCACTCTTTTTTTTTTCACTTTTTAAAATTAATTAATGAATTTATTTTTGAATTTTACAATTTCCTCCCCCCCAATCTCGTTTCCCTCTTCCCACTCCCCACAGAAGGCAGTCTGTTATAGATCCATTCTTTCTAGTAGCAATGTCAGTAGTGATTTAATTAGGCTTCCACAATTTAAAGGGAGATGGGATGTAGGTACCCAAGAAGTGTCAAGAAAGTTGTCAAGAAAAGAATGAATGTCAAGAAAATGGAGGTGGGAGAGCGGGAGGTGGCACTTTATTTCTTGGGGTCTCAGTTTCTTATCTGTAAAATGAAGGAATTTGACCAGCCAATGACTTATCTGACCTTCTAGCTCTCTGTTTCTTTAGGTCAGCTCTTGCAAAGTTGTTTTGTTGAGATAATTTTACACTAAATTTTGATGATGAACAAATTCAAACTACTGATCAATTTCACTAGCAAGTTAAAAATATAACAAAATAAAAACGAGGTGATTTGTGAATTTGTGTTCTTATCCCCTTTATAGAAGAGAACCCAATTACCCCAACACGGCCCCTTTGAGGCCTCTTGCAGGGACTCATCTGGGAAGCCAGGTGACTCTCTCTCTCTGAATGATGGTGGGGCAGCTGGCGACTGCCATGATTAGAAATCGGACTCTGCCAAAGTGGAAAATTGGGTTTTAGGATGAATGATGTGAGTCTGATTTCCATCATAACCAGAAATATCTGTAAATGACACAGCTCCCAGTGAGATGCCGATGAAGGGATTGGAGACCGTTAATCCCTTCCTGGACGTAGCCTGGTCCATGACGATGGACTGACATGTCAATGAAAAATGACAATGGACGTCATTCTCCCAGATTTGCCTCATTAGAGCATTGTCTGTGAGGCCTTGATTCTGGTTTCTGTGATCTAGTGCCTCTCATCTAGAAATTGCCTTTTTGGCTCCCTTTGTCATTAATCGGCTTTTTTGGGTTGTTGTTGTTGCTGTTGTTGCTGCCGCCGTTCCTGTCCAAGGCCTTTATCTCCCAGCTGCATCTGATTGACCAGAGCTGGCGGCTGGTATCAAGGGAGGGGTAGAGTGGGAAGGAAATCGGGATCCCCGGTGGGGGTCTGACAGATTTATTCATGGGGGCTTTTGTTAATAAGAATGAGGGCAGGACTGAGGATTTGGTATTTTATCTTAGAGGAAACATATAGAAAGAGGGGAATTATCATCATTATTATTATGAGTGAATGAATGAAAACAAAAAATTGAATGCTTACTGAAGTACTGTGCTAAGCCCTGGAGATCCAAATGCAAAAAGACAAGATAATTTCTGCACTCAGGAAGATTATATTCTAATAGGGGGAAACTATTCATATTTGGGAAATGATAAATGGAGGAGGACCACTGCATTTCCACAAGATCTAACATGGTGTTATATACTTAATATATTTTTAATAAACTGAAAACAGACCCACATTTGTCTTTTTCTGAATTGGTAAGATGGAAGGGAAAGACGAGGCAATGCAGAAGCTGCTGCTAAGAGCTTTTTGGATTTTGGTTTCATTCTTTTCTTCCAAGTTATATATGTGTAATTAGTTTGGCTGAAGCAGAGTTTTTATAGGGGGAAAAGAAGGAGATAAGTCTGGAAATATAGGTTGGAGTAAATTTGTAAAGGGTCTAGATTGTCAGATTTAGGAGTTTTATTTAATATTCAATAAACTTCTTTAGTTTATAGACCATAGGAAGCCACCAGAGATCTTTGAAAAGGAGAATATCATACTCATAGTCTTGTATTCAGGAAGACATTCCTGAATTTTATTCCCAAATTCAGGAAGACATTCCTGATTTTTATTCCTAAATCTAGAATTTGCCATTCAGTGGGTAATGCTGTTGGATACCCAGGGCCTTTTAGATACCTGCTTCTTGCTCTGGTGCTGTTGGGAAAGTTGGCCAATGGTTTAGATCTTGGATATTGAACTTTGGTCTTCCCATCCAGTTCATCTTTTTGTTGACCTGAAGTGCCATTATTCAGAGTGAACTCCTACCTTATTGAGCCGAGGTCTAAGCTCCTAGACACTTGGATACCCTGATTTAGTTTTATCTTCTCCACTTAGGCCATTCCTTTCCTTTTCTCTCCACTTCAATCTGACTCCACTAGAGTTCTGAGAACTGATATACACCTCTGTGCCCTTTTAGATAAGTACCATGATCCTGAGGTATGCTTGGCTTTTGGAATTTCTTTAATAGGTTATTTTCCTCCATTAGAATGTGAGCTCAAAGGGTATGCACATTTTTATTACCTTTAATTAAAAAAATGTTGTCTTACATGGGGGTGATGATCAACCTTGATGGACTCGCTCATTCCATCAGAGCAACAATCAGGGACAATTTGGGGCTGTCTGTGATGGAAAATACCATCTGTATCCAGAGAAAGAACTGTGGAGTTTGAACAAAGACCAAGGACTATTACCTTTAATTTAGGAAAAAAAAGCTGGTATCTTATTGTCTGATCTTGCTATCTCTTATACTTTATGTTTCTTCCTTAAGGATATGATTTCTCTCTCATCACATTCAGTTTGGATCAATGTATACCATGGAGACAGTGTAAAGACTGGCAAATTGCCTTTTGTAGGGGGAGGGAAGTAAGATTAGGGGAAAAATTGTAAAACTCAAAATAAATAAAATCTTTAAAAAAAGTCTTATTATGTAATTCTGCTATATCTCATACTATATGCCTCTTAAGGATATGATTTCTCTCTCATCACATTCAACTTAGATTAATGCATACTATGGAAATGATATAAAGACTAGCAAACTACCTTCTGTGGGGGATGGGGGAGGGAAGTGAGATTGGGGGAAAAATTATAAAACTCAAAATAAATAAAACCTTTCTAAAATTAAAAAAATAAAAAAAGAATATTTGCTTTAAAAAAAAGAATGTGAGCTCACTGAGGGAAGGGACTTCTTAATAAATGAAACAAATACTCTCCTCTCTGTCTCTCTGTCTCTGTCTCTCTCTCTACCCCCCCCTTCCCCTCTTTATTTCTCCAACATACCTATAACAAGAAGGAATGTGGAGGCTAGTTACTCTGGGGACAACTCCAGAATGCTAGTGACTTTGAATTACCCATCTGTTCTATTTTTATTGATTCCCCAAGTGAAACCAACTGGAGAAACAGAACTTGTTGATGGGAGAACAGAGATTGGCAAGAGACTTTCTGGTAGCTCTGCTCTTTTTCCTACCTGGATTCCAGATCCCCTCTTTTGACCAGACCTCTTAGTCAGTTCAATTCCACAGTATTTACTGAGCATCTCTGATGGACAGAACAGAGCAGAGCAGAGCAGAGCAGAGCAGAGCAGAGCAGAGGATTCTGTGCTCAGTATCACAGGAAATATGAAGATATGGGAGACATTGCTCCTTTTACAGATGCATTCTGTCCTCGAAGTTAAGTAGATCTATTCCAGTCTGATTCTAGAATGATTCCTGCTTCTCTGTTGGTTCATATTCCAGTGACTAGGCTAGTTTTCTGACCATCTAGAAGTTATTTCTTGCTCTTAACCCCTCCTCTGGTTGTGCTTGTTACTGATGATATTTAAGAATTTGATGAGAAGACCACCAAGGTTCTGTCCAGCTTTAAAACCATGATTCTCTAATCCTTCATACTGGGTGCCTTTCTTGGAGTGATGGGTTCTATCCTACTTATGACCCCTTCTGAGCCTCTATGATGGCCTCTTGGGAGTCACCACCTGCATTCTGCCATGATCTGGAGTTTGTTTGCTGCAATTTTTATAATGTCATCTGCAAACAGGGGCATCTGGGGATGCCATCTATAGGAAATTCATTTTTCCATTTGAACTTGGTGCTGGTAGCCTCCTTATATAAGGGTATCAAACACCTTTGATAAGCAGGCTTACCTCTCTGGTTTTTGCTTTGCTTGGTATTATCTAGAGGATCATTAAACAAACTTATCCTTACATCTTTCAAGGATTGATATATGCATTTGTAGACCCTTTGCTGGAAAGGGACTGGTAGAGGGACAGGTATTTTGTGCAATTCAATAAATACATTTTTTTAGAGTCAACAGGCAAAAAGAAAACCAATGAGATTTTGTATTTGACTGAACTTTTCAGTTAACTATGGGCCTCTAGAGATGTGTGGTCTACTGTAGAACTCAGGATAAATATAGGGCCTGCAAATTATTTGAAGTGTTTAAGTTGCAATTATCCCCAGTCTGACCTTTTTATGTTACAGGGAAAAAAGAAAATAAATGTACAATCAGTCGTGGAAGATACCCTAGTACTGTAGAGAGAACTCCAAATGGGAAGTGAGGGGGCTAGGGTTCAAATCCTAACCTCAGGAGAGAGTTGGTTAACCTTGGATGGGTGACTTCCTCCTCTTTGAAATGAAAGGATTGAACTAGTTCATTTCTATGGCCATCTTTCAGTTCTGATGTTCTATTTTGGACTCTTTGGGGGTTATATTTAAGCATTTTTTGAGAACCTTAGCTATAATTTTGTGTAACAGGAAAGGCTGAACCTTTAATGGCCCTTTCTGGGGGGGGGGGATCCCATCCTCATGGTGATGTGTTAGGGGCCCAGGCAGGGAAAGGAAAGGGAGGCATCTGGACTCCATCCCCATCCTCCTACTCCTCTTCCCTATTTCCATTTAGATTCTATGTTCCAGGAACCTTAATAAGTGGTTCACTTGTGACCAATGAGTCACCTGGGCTTGGCCTTCTGTTAATACTAAGGTGGGCAGCTGGGGGGGGGCAACTGGGAGGATTTTCTCAAACTGGTCTTCCTCTTCCCATGGCTCTTTTCTCCCTGCTCTGCAGAGCTGATTTTGGTTTTAAAGCAGTAGGCAACCTGTGGGAACCTTGTAGTTGAACGGACTAAATTTAGCGGGTCTTCCTCAGTAGTAACTTCTGTGGTCAGCCACAGGTTGAAAGTGTATGTGTATGTGTTGGGGGGAGGCCACATTTCTAAAATATCCCTGGCCACAACATCAAATATAGCTAATGCTAGAGAAGAACAGTGGCCCACGCCCTCTCCTTGTTTTTGAGGGAAGACTGAAAAACAACTTTTTTCCCCCCTTGTTTCTTTTCTGGATTGTGATCTTAGCTGGTTGGTCTTAGGGAGGTCCTCACTGCAAACAGTAGAATAGCAGGTTACATGAGCTAGTGTGGTAGGAAGAAGTGAGGACTGGAAGCAGGCTCCTTAGTCTCACCGAACCCTTTTGAGTTGGACTGGCCTGGCTTGGATTAGTTATGGGGTCAGCCAGAGTTGGACTTGGTCCTATGAACCCAGACTTCAGAGCTGCCCCTTGGTGACTTTTTTGCCTTTGAAAAGCCTAAATCTGTCACTCATCCATAGAATCATAGAATCAAGCTGAAAGGGACCCTAGTAGTCCTATATTTTCATTTTCTTATATCCCTTAATTTTTCAAGACAATTTAACACCTTCCTTCTTCCCTCCTCCCCCTTTTCTCCTTTCCCCTTTCCTTTTTCTCTTTCTCTTTCCCTTCCCCTTTCTTCTTTTCCTTTTCTCTTTTCCCCTTTCCCTTTTCTCCTTTCCCCTTTTTACCTTTTACCTTCCCTTTTCCCTTTCCCACTAATTCATTTCCTCTCCTCCTTTCTTCTCATCAAGCACCAAGTCTAGATTAATCTCAAATTTGGAATAAGGATTAATCTACTAAATAGTATCAGATCTCTTGGAAGAGATACAACTCTATATTGTAAATGAAACTAAACCTAGACCTCAAGCCTGACCAGACCCATCATTGAAACTCCTCTGCAACCTTGACCTTTTCCAACTGAACCAAAACACGTAATAAGTCCCTTAAAGCACCCAAGGGGAAATGGTTTAGGTGAGTGAATTGGGTTTCATTTATTTTTCCCTTGTGTTCTCAGTCTTTCCCTTCCCCATCTTCAGTAGCCCTCATCAAAAACAACATCCTCCAGTACTGGAGTTGTAGGAGCTCTGAATCTTATTGCGATTGTTGAATAAACTATGCAGGGAGGGATGTTCTTCCTTTTGATGAAGAACAACACTCAGGTATTGTGGGCAGGGCTGCCTGCCATCCTGAGTACTTTGAGAGCAGTGTTTTTGACTATGATTTCCCAAGAGATCATGTTACAGAAGGGCCTCTGGAAGCTGCTTGCCATTTGTAGGCATTGACATAGTCTGCCAGACGTCTCAGGTAATTACAGCAGGCTCTCAGTTACCAGAATCTAGGTAACTGGAACCCATCATTAATCAGATTTGTTCTGCACTCCCCTTTTTAAGGAGAAAATGGAAGATCATAACAGCACCAGCACCGATGGGGACATCCTGGGGCAGAGATGTACTGTTAAATATTCACAACTGGCTCTCTGAGGGGACAATAGCACCCGTGATGTCCTTTAAGTTTAATCTGCAGCAGCTCTTCCTTCACTTTCTTAAGCCTAAGTCATCAAAATAATAAAGCAAGCTTTGGTTTCTATCCTTTGCTGATTTTCAAGGTCAAAATGCTCCCACTGAAAACTGAACAGTAACGTCTGGCTCCAGTGCATCCTTATGACCTGGGCCAATGGTCAGGGCCAGTCATCCCAAGCCACTCACCTCTACGTCCATATTTATTTTACAAATAAAATTTCCTGCTCTGGGTAGGTCTAGGGGCAGAATCAGAAGTGCTGATTTTAGGAATCAACACTTTAACTGAGAATATAAGACATATAAACACACAGAGATATATTATCTATATCTAATCCTATCTATCCATTTAGATGATAGAGATATATACATATGTGTTTTTAGTAACCTATAGATAGAAATGCATATATATTTGGTAAAATATTTAGAACCCACACATGTTTCTGGGCTTATATATATGCATGCATATACATCATATATCTGTGTATTTATATATATATTTATGTATTGTTATTGATCAGTAGTTTTGGCCTTCCCATTTTGGAATTTTCTTGGCAAATATTCTAGAATTATTTGCCATTTATTTCCAGATCATTTTATGGATGAGGAAACTGAGAAAAACAGGTTTAAAATGATTTTTTCACTGTCAGATAGCTAGTAAATGTCTTTGAACTCTTTCTGCCACTTCACCTAACTGCCCTTGTATATATGTGAAGAGTTGAATAATAACACCAGGAAATCCCTCCAGAACACTAAATATTATTTTCAAAAATGTTGAAATGTTCAATGCCTCGGTTTACACTATGTAAAACAGGAATAATAATGATGATGATGATGACGATAATATCTGTAGCATTTGAAATTGTAAGAATTGAATGAGTTAATTATTTCAGTTGTTTTGTAAATCTTGAAATGCTAATCTCCATGTCAGTAGCAGAAGTTGTTATTAGTTAGATTTTTTCCATCTATATGTGATTTCATTGGTATAAGGCCATCATTTTTAAACTATTTTGTTCTTGGCTTCTATATACTCAAAAATTATTATGATCCTAAAGAGCTTTTATTTATATGGGTCATCTCCACTAATATTTATTATATTAGAAATTAAAATGTCTTAATATTATGAAAAATGGTTTAATCCTGGCAAGAACTCAAGGTCTCTGGATTATACTTAGAGAGCTGTTGGGATATGAGACATCCCATGAGATATGTCCTCTGCTGAAAGATCCTTGGGGTCCTGAAAAGGTGTCTGCCTATATTCATAGGAGATGGAAATCAATTTTGGAGGAAAGAACACTAGCAACTGGGAGGAACCAAGATAAAAAAGAAGGAAAGATTTCAGCTAAATCTTGAAGGAAACCAGAGAAACTAAGTGGCAGAGGTGAGGAAGGACAGCCTTCTAGACATAGAGGAGGGTTAATGGAAAGGAATGGAGGTGAGAAATGGAGTATTATGTTTAAGGGCAGCAAGTAAGGAAAGCAGATTTTTTTGTAGCTTAGCAAAGTACACGTTACAAGAAGAGTGGGGGGGGGGTGGCGGCTAGGTGGTGCACTTAATAGAGCACCAGCCCCGGAGTCAGGAGGACCTGAGTTCAAATCTGACCTCAGATACTTAATAATTACCTAGCTGTGTGGCCTTGGGCAAGCCACTTAACCCCATTGCCTTGCAAAAAAAAACAAAAGAAAGAAAAAGAAGAGTAGGAAGGGGCTAGGACATGAAGAGCTTTAAATGTCAATCAGAGGACTTTATTTTTGATCCTAAAGATTATTCTGAAACAATTAGGTGGACTTGGGGTCAAGATCTGAATTCAAATCTTTCCTTAGATATCAAGTTATGTGACCCTGAACAAGCAGTTTTCTCATCTGTAAAATGGCAGTAATAATGGTATCTACATCACAGGATTGTTTGGTAAAGGACATACAACCTAACTATTATTAGTATTCTTAGTCAAACACTGGACCTCCTCGGGAAAGTGGTTGGTGTGTGATATGCTTTAGGAAAATCATCATGACAGCTGTGTGGAGGATGAGTTGGGTGGGATAAGAGACATGAGGAACATATTACATGGCTTTTGTGATAGTCAAGTGAAAGGTGATGAGGACCCATACTGGGATTGCATCTGAATGAATAGGTAACAAAAAGTAAAACTGAGATCTCAGAAATGTCCTGCGGCCAGTATAGATTATCTCAATTGCTTATAATATATAAGTGGGTGTCCCCACTCTATCTGAGTGATCAAGAGGATATATGAATATTTGTTGTTGATAGGTAGACTGAGGCTTGATCATGGGAGGCCCTTCGAGGACGGGCCAAGGAGTTTGGACTTTAAAACTATGTGAACTCTATTCCTTAGCCTCATATTTTTAGCGGTGGATGAATTCTTAGAGACTTAGGATCACCATATTTGGAGCTTTAGAGATTTAGAGATCTCCTGGTCTAAGACCCTTATTTTATAGATGAGGAAATAGAGACCTTCAGAGACTGAGTGACCTGACCAAGAGTACATCTGAACCTGGACTAGGACCTGGATCTTTTGCCTCCCATACTAATGCTTTTTCATTATCCCACACAAGCCTATGAAGAACTAGCTTGATGTGTCTGTTGTGAATTACATTGTCTAATGCCTCACATCTTCCCCTGGGGACACGGGTAGTGAATAAATGGACATTATTTACTGATAATGGTGAAAAGTCTCTGAAAAGGACAAAAAGAGATATTTGGTGACATCTGGGGCAATGTTGTTTGATGGGCTCTTTCCCAGAGATCTGCGTGATGTGTCAATTGGGTCTTAAATTAGAACCAGTGAGCATGAAAGTGTGACGGCAGGGTGGGAATTCATATAGATTTCTCAAATAGCTTGTATTTCTGGCTCTGATTTGTCTGCATGGCAGTGGAGCTTCTCATGCAGTCAGTTTGATTTCCTTTTCACGTCAAAGCACTGAATCATCTGAACAACAACTCAGAAACCACTTGATCCAACCAAATCTGGATCAAGACCATGTACTTCAATGGATCAGCTAGCCTTTGTTGGGAGACCATCAGTGATGGGGAGCTCACTACCTCTAAAGTCAACTTAGTCCACTTTGGAACAACTTTGTTAGACTGTTGCTCTACATACTAAACCTAAAGTTGCTTCTTAGCAGCTTGGATTCTGTGCTCCTAGTTCTTTCCTCTAACAGATCCAATCCCTCCATCCTCCACACCACTGGAAAAGTGTTCTTTCTCAAATTTATGTCTAATCATGTTACTACCCTATTTAATGAACTCCAGTGGTTCCCTCTTACTTCCAGGATGAAATATAAAATCCTGGCTTTTGAAGTCTGTCACAACCTGGTCTCTTCCTATCTTTCCAGTTTTTTAGTATCTCCTTCCTATCTGTATATTGGACTGGACTTGGGGTCCTGGGAACTGAGTCACTAGGTCATTTATAACTTAAGTGACTTTGGGCAAACCTTCTCTGTGCCTCTATTTCCTCACCTGTAAAATGAAGGCATTGAACTAGACTGAGATCCTCTCAGGGTTAAATATATGGTTAATTCAGTCTAATGACTCTCCCTCCCTAGCCTACCCCTAACTCCTATAATACATTTTATAGAGGAAGAAACTGATAATCTGACTCACTTCAACATGCATAGAACATGAAATTTGGGTAGTATTTCTTATTGTAAAGACAAATTTTCTTTGATCCATTCAAATAGTCCACCTGATTCCATTTCTGCAGGAAGATTTCTTAGCATGGATGAGGAATATAGACCAGAGCCAGGAAGGCTCTGACTAGTTAGTTGTGTGATCCTGGATGGTTCAATTCTCTTGCCCTGTTTGCTCTTTTGTTAAAATTCCAATCTCTAAAGACAAATAAACAAAAAACCCAACTTCTGCCAAATTCATAAGATTGAAGAAGGATCAGATGAGAGAATGGAATGGAAAACACTTTGAAAGCTGTCTCCTCCCCCCCAAAATAAACCAAAACACCTAAAAATCTAACAACTCAACAATAGGATTATTATGATAGAATGTAACACTGAAACCAGAGGAAATTAACTGATCTATGAGGACATCAAAGCCACGAATCTCAATCTCCATTATTACCCTAAGCTCATTGAAATAACTCTTAGGAATCATGGTATGCCTGAATCTTTCTTTACTTTGTTGAGGTAGGGAATGTCTTTGACTTAATCTAGTTAACTGACTGGCTTCAGTTAACTGGCATTGTTTATTAGAAGCAACAAATCTTCAAGCCTTTATTTCCTATTCTAGGTTGAGACAGAGCAAAAGACCAGAATATTATTGGCAAATAGATAAGATCTATCAAAGTTTGGATGGGGTAGTGACATTTGACTAGAGCCCTGAGGAAAGGCCCATCTGCTGCTAGATGACAATTATAGATTCCCACCCACTTAAAACCCCTCCCCCACTTTTTTTTTTTAACTCTCGACTTTCTAGAATTGAAATTCTTAACCTGATCCCCAAAGGGGTTCATGGAGAGATTTTTTTTTGAGGGTCAGTGAACTTGGATGGGAAAAAATTACATTATTATTTTCATTACTTCTAACTGAAATTTAGCATTTCCTCCAATTGTGAGTTAAACAAACAAAAGTATTATTCTGAGAAGAGCTCCACTGGCTTCATCTAGAGTGAGGCACCTATTTCCTTACACATATACATATTCATATACATATATATATATATTCATATACATATATATGTATTGAGTTTTCTATTATTCCCCATTTCCCCCTTCTTCTGGGTATGTATTCATCTATATATGGATATATAGATATCTATATAGATATAGCTATCTGTCTATATCTACCTGTCTATGTATATGTATAATAGAAAACTCCTTTACAGAAGATCAAATAAGTTATTAAATGTGAAAGTTTTGAAAAATGTGAGTCATCATGTAAATATAAAATATTATGGGTGATTAAATGATAACTAGAATGTGGGCTTCTGAATAAGGAAGAACAGGATTCAGAGTCTACCTCTAACACATATTAACTGCGTGACTTTGAGCTAATTCTCTAAATTTCCGTGTTCTAAGTCAGGGAATCTTTACCTCTCTTTGCATCGTAGATCCCCCTTCTCTGGATAATGTTTGCAAAAGCTCAAAATATAACACAACAGAATTGGATCCCTTGATAATCTTTTGAAATATTACCATATCAAGAAAAAAATTCATGAAAACTCTAGGTCAACCACTCTTAGAACTAGGCAATACTCAAAGACTACAAGTTGCACAGGTCAAGTGCATTATTAGAAGAGTAGTCTCACTGCCCTGAACCAGTGAAGTCATAGACTTAGTCCATTTCATTCTTTTTGCCATATATATTGAGCAGGTCAGGAAATGAGCATTTTTAGGCCTACTACCTGTAGTCTCTCTCTCTCTCTCTGTCTTATTACAAATCTCTCTTTTAAAATATATTATCTTTTGTGGTCCTCACAACAACCCTGTGAAGAAGATGCTAATATTGATTATTGCACCTTGGGGTGGTGCTTTGCATCTATATACCATGAGACTAGCAGAGGACCAAAGGTCAGAGATTTTCCACGAGGAGGAAGTGGTGGACATTGCTGAACTCAGACAAAATCCGGTTGCCTACCTAGTTAAAGTTTTGGTCCTTTTGGATGAAGACAGATCAGAATTCTTTTCTTCAGTTCTCTAGGAGTTCTCTATTCCATTTTATATTTAGTATTTATTTCTCATCATAGAGACCCAGTTATACTCTACTAGCTTTTTTTTTTTTGTAAAGACCCCAAATCTGCTTGACTCTCTATTTTACTCTGAAGGTCTGAAACCTGGAATGTTATGTGGAAACACCTGGCTCAGAAGTCATCAAATTTCATTTTCTAAAGAAAGTTTTTTCCACTGAAAACAACCAACCAATAAACATTTATTAAGTGCCCATGTGAAGGCCTGCTATGGACTAGGAATTGTACTAAGTACTCGGGATAGAAAGACAAAAATGAAAAACAAACAAATAGACCAGTCCCTGTCTGTAGGAACTTACATACAAGCATAAACCTGTCCCTTCTTCCCCAATTTTTAGTTAACAGTCTTTCTGGGAATGGTTGCTCTAGATAATGAATTTCCTTCTTTAAAACTCAGATTCTGGAATTCTAGTATTTTAATGAAGGACAAACTACAAAACTGATATTTCATATCTTTGTAACTATTTAAACTGCTCTTGATTTTGGGTATGTGCTTTTTCTATTACATCTTCCTGCTTTTCCTTAGATCAGATCTGGGGTTCTTGACCTTGAGAACAGTGTCCTCCAAACTGAAGTACATTCTCCCCCAAGGAGAACAGTTCATTGGAATATGGGAGGGAACTATTAGCATCTCTATATACATTTATTTTTAATCTTAAAAAACAGGAAAATTTAATATATAGATGAACATTGAAATCTACCATATAGGATATTTAACATTTTATCACCAATGTTTAGCACTATGTATGGAATAAGGGCTTCATTAAATAACTTGTTGACTTGGACAGCATATGAAGTAGCCTGAGGGAAGAGTTGGGACCATTCAATGAAAAACAATTGACAGTGGTCCTTTCATTCATCCATTAGCTTTCAATGTATTTTGATGTACTGTAGTTCATCCACATATACCTGGTTAAATGATCTTAGGGAATCACATTATCTCATTTAAAATAAAAGATGGACAAGTGACTTTAAAAGATCCCTAAAGAGAACTGTAGATTGAAGAAAACATTAATGATGCCAGTTCATGAGGAAAAAGAAAAGAATAAGAGAATGACAGAGCTGATCCTTCTACTCTTTGTATAAACTCTTCCTTTGACACATTCAGAGATATCAACAATGATCATTCCAAGAAATCAACACCCCTAATTCATGATTATCAAGATTACTTGAAAATTGAATTTGTCTCTATTATCATTAATGAACCAAGATGCCTAATTATATTATATCTTAAGATGTTAGCTTATGGTAGAAGAGTCATCAGAATTAACAAGACAGTTAAACAAAAATCTTTTGTTTAGGAAAACACTGTGTGTTACCTATAAAAAGCTCATATTTTCACTCTTAAGAAACTTAGAAACAGAATTTTTAACCTTTTTAAAAAAAATCTTCTAAACAAAGAGTTTCAGTAGGTTTTGAAACCAATGTTAAAAAATATAAAAATGCAACACCTTCCAATTAGTTTTGTCAGAACAACTGATTGACATCAGGGAAAATGGAAATTTATTAGATGGATTTCAACAGAAACCTTTGCATAAATTGGTGAATAGGACTTGAAGAATGAGTATTATGATTTAGTAAGATCAGCCAGTGATGCATTTCCATTTGGATCTATTCGTCTTTATGAAGTGTCTTTTTTCAGCTATGACAGCCATTAAACCAAGTATTAAAATAAATTGAACTTAGAAACCAGACCTTTGCATTGCTATATCACAAAGTATTAAAGCAAGGTTTTCAAAAATAATGAAATGTATTCTATCACGTTCTTCTCAGTAAAATATCAATATTAATATTCCTAGAGCAAAAGGACTTTAGATACTGTCAATAAATGAAATAAATTCTTTAAAAATATTGTTTCTTTTATCATCTCATCCTTTTTTATTTTTGAAGATGTTTTATAATGTGCATGTATATAGCTTATAAATTTAAGATATCCATATGTTGGGAATATATGCTTTTTTAATTCTTAGAAAAGCAGTGTAAAATAAAAAAAGAATTTGAAGATAAGTGCTCTAGAAACTTAAAATTAAAGCTAGACATATTTTGCCACTTCATAAAAGACATTCAGTATATCTGTTTCTACTAATCTGTTTAATTAAGTGATTTGTTGGTTTAAATTGGATGCCCTTTATCTGAAGTATTATGAAGTTAGACCAATAAATGCTAGAGATGATCCGTGTTCTAATAATAAGGAGATTCAGTAGGGCAGAGTCGGAGTTAAGTGTTCTGATCAGTTAGTGAAAGAGAAAGGAGCCCTGAGGTTTCAAGTCTAGGAATGATCAGGGGAATTCACTTTTCCCTAGTATGCCTCTAGGATGAAACTTAAACCCCACAGTTTTGTACTGAGAGCTCACTGTTGATAATTTGACTTTTACCAGCCTTTCCAGACATATGTCTTGTTCCCCTCAGGTACTGTACATTTCAGCCAAAATGACCTCCTTTTTTCAAAAATATTTCATATTTACTTATTCTTCTTACATGTTGTATGGACAAATAGAATGAAAGCCTTTCTTCTTGTAACCTTCAATCCCAGCATGATGCGTGGCTCATAAGAGCTTAACAAATGTTGAATTGAATAGCATTCTGGGAAGCATTGCAGTAGCTCCTTGGGGCTTCCCTTCTGGGCAGCAATAATATTTGCACTCCTTACCTCTCAAGGCTGTTGTGAGGAAAGTGTATTGAAAAGTCTTGAATTTCTATACAAAGGTGCACCTTCTCTATAAATTAGGGAGTTTAGAATCAGAGATATTAATTGTAGAGGGGCTTGCCTGGAACAGCCAGAGGTTAAAAGATATGGCCAGAGTGACATGGCCAATATGGGTGAGAGATGACACTGGGACCCATGTATTCCTGACTGTGGACCATTCTCTCTTCACTATACAATAATAATAATAATAATTATTATTATTATTATTACTATTACTATTATGTCTATAACTATGATTACTAATACTATTATTACAGCTATGACTATGAGCACTACTGCTATCATTACCACTGCCACTCTATTACTACCACCACCACCACTACTATTACTACCACCACTATTACTACCACCACCACCACTACTACTACTACTACTACTACTTCTTTTTCTTCTTCTTCTTCTTCTTCCTCTTCCTCCTCCTCCGTTCTTCTTTCTTTTTCTACTACTACCATTACCAACCAGTACATGGGCAAAAATAAATCTTGGGGCCAATTATTTTTTCATCTTTTTTCCTGTTTTTGTATCATGGACTCCTTTGTCAACCTGGTAAAGCCTCTGGTGGACTCTTTCTCAAAATAATATTTTTAAAGAATTTGAAGGAAATACTAAATAGAGATAAGTGAAAAATAAATATGCAAATTTTCCCCCCATCCATGTTTATGAGCCATGTGAAAGCTACCTATGCACCCCTTGCAGGTGGTATCCTGGGTTAAGAATTCCCAGTCTAGTTGATAGGTTGATTTTGAGGTTGAGAAAGAAAGAATTTTTTGGACCTGAAGATCTCTGCATTATTTTGGCCTAGGAACACTCAGGTGACTTAAACCTGTCTTTCCCAACTGTCTCTTTGTCCCTGGTCTGCCTTTCAAGAAGGCTTTATGTCTGTCAGACTGGAGAAAATGAATGGGCATCTCTTACATTGGCCTTGTTGTATATAGTGGGGCTAATGTCAAATGCGTCACTTGGGCCAGGTAAGGGGAACAGTGAATTGAACCGCTGTTTTGTTCATTCACATCACTGATAAAGCCAAGCCACAGGAACCTGATCAAGGAGGAAGAATTGGGGTCAAGGAGGAGAGAGAGAGAGATGAAAACAAATCCTTAGAAGAGAGGATACAGCCCCAGTTTTCATGCCAAAGAAAATGGCACCAATCTGGAAGAGGGGTGGAGACAGAAGAGGAAGAGGAAGAGAAAGGACTTTGGGATTAGGATTTATTCTTGTGTTATCAGACGTGACCGTTATCATAGGAATAGTTAATCTAGTTTCAGTTTTGTTCAGAATATCAAGTGATTCACACAAATGTGATGTCTGTGTCTGGTCTAAGAAAATGGTATCTTGCCCTTGTGTGGATATGTGCTGGAGGAGACCTCAACAGTCATTAGAGAAGCAACTTGGCTTAATTAGACAAAGAAGACTTGTATTCATTCAGTCTCTGTGCACTAGTTTGGTGAACATGGGCAAATTACTTAATTAAGCTGTTTGGCCTTCAGTTTTCCTTGCCTGTAAAATAGGGATAATAACAGCTGGGTTAATTCCTAAACCACAGTACTTTCGTGAGGCTCACACCAGATAGCATTTGTAAAGTCTATGTAGCTATCCGCTATTATCTACTCCATTCCCCTCCTTTTATAGATAGGTAAACTGAGGTCTAGTGTGTCACCATCAGAAAGGTAGCAAGTGGCAGATCCATGCTGGGCAGAGAGTGGTGTAGTAGAGAAGGAGTTATGGTTCTCAGTCATATGTGCTACTTACTACCCATGTGACTTTGGGCCTCCATGTATAAAATGAGAGGTTTTGACTAGAAAATCCTATCTAACATAGGGGCAATAAGTTGATGTAATACTTAGCTCATTAGACTTAGAGTCCAGAAGAACTGCTTCAGATGCTTACTAGCTGTGTGATCTTGGACAAGTCACTGAATTTTACAATCTCAGTTTTCTCATCTGTAAAATGGGGAGAATAAGCATCTACCTCACTGATTGTTATAAGGATAAAATGAATGCAAAAAGACACAAAGTAGTTATCATAACTACCCCATTTGCACAATTTATTCCAGGGGCTGAATTTTCTTATCTGTAAAATGAGACGGTGAGGGTAAAATGGTTTTGTAGATCCCTTCCAATATAAGGAGTAGTCAATTTGTTGAACTCTTTAGTGAACTTTAGATCTGGAATAAAATTAGCTTAGTCTGTTATTACTCTTCCATTATATTGATGAGGAGACCCAGGGTTAAGTGACTTGCCTTTGGTTATGTGGTGAGCTAGCAGCAGACTGAGGCTAGGACTCAAGTCTCCTACCTCCCAACTCAGTGTTTGTTCTGCTATATTATGTATAGCTAATAAACATGAGATATTTTTTTCCTTTGCAGTAATAGGACCCAAGACATGAAATATGAGCTGGCCTGAGAGTCCCATATTGTTAAAAGGACAGAGAGATTTATATTGGGGTAATAAGTGCTAGGTATGAGCTCAAGTGTAAAGGATTGGCCGTCAGCCCAACTGTTGAAATTTGGTAGAATAGGGGAGGCTGGGGGTGGGGAGGGAGAAGTTTATGTTAAAGAAATCACAACCTTCCCCCTTTCTGTTGGCCCATCACCAGTGATAGGCACAGTAGTCAGGCTAACATAATACTGCAAGCAGTGCTTATACAGCAATCTGATTTTATGTTAAGGACAAAATAGCATAATCAATATATGACATATATATACATCATTTTATTACCTACCATACATTTGGTGACTGAAAACCAAACCATTAAGCAGAATTCAAATGTGAGCCATCGACCAGACCCCAATCAGCAAGGAATGATCTTATACCTTTTGCTGAGGATTTTTTTAAAAGTTTGTTTGACTTGGCATTAATCAGTGTCTTTTCCCCTTCTATTTCTTTCCATTTTAAAGGTACAGGGGAGTAGAAGACAGAGTACTTCTTATATTTGGAGTAAGGGAGATCTGGCTTCTCATTCTGCTTCTGAACCTTACTAGCTATGCACCCTTTGACCTGTTACATAATAATTCTTCAGGCAACTCTCTAGGGACTCATTTTTGGAGATAGTAATCTGTTTGGGTGGAAGGTTTTCCCACACCAGGAGATCTCCACACTACTGCTACAATCAGTCACTAATCTTTCCCATTTTTGCCTGTTTCTTCTATCTTATCATCATTCCTTCTTCCTTCCACTCCTAAAGTCAGAAACTTTTTAGGTATTTTTAAAAAAAATTTATTTATTTAAGGCAATGGGTTTAAGTGACTTGCCCAAGGCCACATGGCCAGGTAATTATTAAGTGTCTGAGGCTGGATTTGAACTCAGGTACCCCTAACTCTAGGGTTGGTGCTCTATCCTCTGCACCACCTAGCTGCCCCTAGTCAGAAACTTTTAAAACAAATATCCTTGGAAATATGGTGAACTGGTGGACAGCTTAAACTATCCCTGTGAATAGGGAAGGAACTCTTTGAGGAGCATCTAGCAAAGCTGGATGTATTCAAATAGTAACATCCCGATTAGGATTCACAAGAATAGGAAAATTGACAATAGTTGTTGAGCCTCTGGCTTTGTTTTTGGAAAACCCTTGAAGAGTTTTTTTAAAAGGTATACGGGTAGGGGAAAGAGGAGGTGATGAATTTGAGCCTGGGAATTTGATCTATATTGGCTTAGCTTCAATTCTTCTGAAGATAGTGGGATAAATTCTAAAAAAATCAGCAAACCACGGCCAAGATCCAAGACAAGGTATTAGATAGAAACCCATATGGTCGTCCAGAAGAGTAAATCATTCCTCCTTTTGTAATTTCCTTCTATCACAGTGTCAGGTCTCCTTAATAGATAGAAGCTATTGACATAAAACATTTGGACTTCCCTGAAGCTAGTGACCCCATTTCACACGACATTCTTATCAATAGGTCAGGGAAATTCAGTCTTCATCATATTACTGTCAGTCATTCTGAAAGAGTATCAGTCTCTCTTATAGCTGGTTGGTGCTAATGAGGTCAAGGCTTCGGGTTGTTGCCCATCCAGGTTAGTTAACTTCACATAAAGAAAAACTCTTGTTTCTCAATTCAGGCCATCTAATCACAGTCAATTATTCATCAGATGTGTGTCTTTAGCAGCAATGGAGATGGAGTCAGAGAGTATGGATGGCTCAGGGCACTCCATCTTGACTAATGGTAAACCGGTTAAAGCTTATATTCTGCTGACTGGGGGAAATCAATAGCATCCTAGAATTATAAAAATTTTAAGTCATTGTTATGGCAGTCACCCTGAGGGTTATAGAGTCACATAAGGATCTAAGGTCAACCATGCTAATTGATAGAACTAAGACTCGAAACCAGACCTCTTGACTCTTGGTTTAGTGGTCTTCTCTGTTGTACTGGAAAATAGCATAGCAATAGTTCAACAACCCTGGGGAGATGTGAATTAAGGACGTTGGAGGTTTTAGTGGTTCTAAGTTGTCTCATCCTCATCGAAGGATGGATTTAAACTTGGACTCACCAAGCCTATACACAATGTAGAATGAAGAGATTTTTCTTTTTTTCTCTTTTCTGGAATTATTTCATTGGTGTGAGGGAACTCTTTATGTGGAAGTTCCCTTTTACCAATGCAGATCAGCAACATTTATGCAACCTCTCCTTTTAGAGTTGCCTCGGCCAATCAAAAGTCAAGCATCTTACCCAGCATTCCCCTGCCAGTATGTATCAGGGGTAGAACTTGAACTGGGATCCTCCTGACTCCAAAGCGAAACTTCCCTTCCCTTTTTTTTTTAGGTTTTTGCAAGGCAAATGGGGTTAAGTGGCTTGCCCAAGGCCACACAGCTAGGTAATTATTAAGTGTCTGAGACTGGATTTGAGCCCAGGTACTCCTGACTCCAAGGCCGGTGCTTTATCCACTATGCCACCTAGCCGCCCCTGAAATCTCCCTTCTTAGAGACCTATAGGAAGCACCCAGAAGTTGAAGAGTCCTGTCTTTGGAGGAGGGAAGGTTGTTTGGAGATCTTGGAGATCTTGGTTCTTTCCTATATTTTTCTAAGATTTCTCTGTAATCTTGCTTTGAAACTAAGTTCAAAGGGATCCTTTTTAATTCAATGAATATTTTTCTGCCTATAGCATTTCTACATTAGTCTGGCTATTATTTTGGTAAATTGCCTCTAAATTAAATTATATTGCTGACGATTTTGATAAGCTCTTCCTTCTCCCTTCCCTTCTTTCCAAACCCTTCCTCACCTCCTCCCTCCTTCCTTCCACCATTCCCTTTCTATTGCCATCAGTCTCTCTAGTTCCCTTTCCCATTCTCCATGCATCTATGACACTCATTACTCTGGTGTTAACTAATTTAATTCATACCAAAGTCCAAAGGTCTGTATATGTTTTTCCAGCTGTGGAGTGTTTATGTTTTCAAAGAGAATATGGCATAGGGTAATGCTTAATTCAAAGGTAAGAAAGGTGGAAATCCAGGTATTAAAAGCATGGTCAGTGAGGGTACTTATTTTGCACAGGGAAGGGCCCTTCTATTTGTGCTATGTGGTCAGCTACTTCCTATTCTTCCTGGGTTCTCCAAGCATCTTGTGCCCCACCCAGCTACTGCTATTATCCCCTTTAACCACTGGCACTAAGATTTTTGGAGGATGAACAAGTCTTTGGTGAATTCTACTTTTGCCCTAGCCCCGACTAGAATTCTCATTAGTCTCTGTTCCTTCAAAGTCAGGAGTATCACTGAACTCTCTCTCTATCACTCTCTTAAAACAACTTTGTTGTTAATCAGTACAAGAGAAAAAATTAATCAGGGGCTCTAAAGTTAGCCTAGCATGACTCCACATAGAATCTTTGAATAGGAAAGAACACAAAAATATCCTTCATCCTTCCATTGTAGCTAAACTAAGCCACAAAACATGGGACTTTAATGGCACTTACTCTCTATTCTCTTAAGGGCTTAGCATTTGCTTTTTATCCAGCTAGTAAGCAAGACCCTGGAGGGTGTGAAATGCATCTTAGCAATCGCTGTATCCTTAATATATGTCCTGTACATAGGATCCAAGATTTATCATTACAAGTGATCTCACTGAACGATATTTCCAGGAGCCCTTAAACTTGGACTCCTGTGACAGTCATTCTGGTGAAGCCTATATACCCCTTTAAATTCACAATAGAAGAAAATGCTATGTAAACAGAGGTTAATAAAAATAAAGATGAATTTCTTTCCCAGCCACAATTACAGCCACCTTGAAATCTAACACCAACTTCTTGGAGGGGGTATCTCTGGGTCCCACATGAAGAATTCCTGGTTTAGTCCCATCCCTTCTCTGATATAGGTCATATATACAAACAACACTGTGAGGGAGGTAGTTCTTTGATGATAAAGAAACTGGGACTCAGAGAGGTTAACCTATTAGTTGAGGGTCACACAGCTAATAAATAAATAGGAATTGACAGATTCTCCTGATTCCTGGTTAAACATTTTTTATGGTTTAGCTTTTCATATGTGTAAACTATGCCTTTTGAAGGTGGGAACAATATCTACACTCTGTGTGTGTGTGTGTGTGTGTGTGTGTGTGTGTGCGCACGCTAGAGAGAGAGAGAGAGAGAGAGAGAGAGAGAGAGAGAGAGATTGAGAGATTGATTCACAGAGCCTAGCACCTTTTGTTGAATGTTTGTTGGATGAATTAATGAATGAGTGAAATAGCAATTGTCTTGGTAGTTGTTTAACAGCTTTGAATGAAGATTGCTAGCTGATCTTGAGAAATATTCAGGAACATCTTGTGGCTGTGGGTCTGAGGGTGGTCAGGGAAAAGTAAGAAGAGTGTCTTTTAACCATCAGGACCAGCTGGAAATTTAATATTAATGAATTCTGATCTCTTCCCCATTTAAATGCATCAGGCCCTTCAGGGACCATTGGGCAGCAAAGCCTCAAATATCAATCTAGCAACAAAATTGATCACGCCTCACTTTAACTGGGCATCTCTGTAAGTAGGGTAAATAGCAGCCTTCTAGCTTATTCCTTGCTCTCCCATCCCCTCTGGAAGGAGTGTGGGCAACCCCTTATCTACCTTCCTGATGCTCCACAATCAATGTGATTTGGACAGGGTTCCTTAAGTGCAGTGGTCTTGATGCTCTAGGGAATTCCCTCCCAACCTTTATCCTCTGAGACCTGATACCCAACTAAGTAGGGGGTAGTGGGGGTTCGAAGTGCTGGGTTATTGGCTTCCTGATCACTTGGGGAAGTGGGGAATCATTCTTTCTCCCAGCCCTAAATCTGTGGATTAGACCACAGCTAACTTCCTAGAGTGTGGGGAATGATATTTATAAAAAGCACTTAGCTCAATCTCAGGCACTATATTGAAATGGTTATTCTCTTTTTCCCCTACCTCTGTCCCTCTAGTAGTGGGAAAGTTTCTCATTTCTCTTATTTATCATCATCATCAACATTATTATCATTACTATCACCACCCTGATTGCTACCACCACCACCACCACTATCGCTACCACCACAACATTCATCATTATAATATTTATTATATAACAAGATTATTATTATTTAAAAATCACAATCATATTTTATTTGCATTGGGGTCAGGAAGAGGAGGGAAAATCCCAAGCAGTTCATTTGACTCCTCAGCAGTCAAAGAAAATCTGGAATGGGAGAATCATTTGGTCTCTTAGGGCCTCAGTTTCCTTTTTTATAAAATGAGAAAATTGGACTAGATGACCTCCAAAGCCCTATCTAGCCGTAGACCTCTAATCCTATGAGTCTGTAGAAGGTTCTGTGGGAAGAGTGATGAGCCTTTTCCCTCATGGGGTAGCAGAATACAAGTCACTAAAACTCTCTGAGTCTCTTTCCTCATCTAGGAAATGAGAGCGTTGAGTTGGCTGACCTCTTCGGAGCCTTCTAGCTCTAAATCCCCAAGCTTTTACTTAGTTGCTTTCCAGCTCTTAAGTCTCAGATCCTATTATCTCTAGGGCCTCTTCTAGCTCTAGCATTCAGTGACTGCTTTTGGATATTAGAACTGCTTAAAAGTGGGAAAAAAAGCAGAGGTGGTGAGCCCAGGATAGACCCGTAAGAGGTATCTAAGAAATGTCCATTAATTGGTTCTGGCGCACTTGGCTGCATCTCTTACATGTCTTGGTAGTCTTTGGGGGAGATGAGAGAGAAAGAGAAAGGGAGGAAGAGGGGAGAGAGAGAATGGGAGGGAGAGAGAATAAGAGAAAAAGAGAATGGGAGGGAGGGAGGGAGAAAATGCAAGGAGGAAGGGAGGGAGAGAGAGAATAGGAGAAAACGAGAATGCAGGGAGGGAGAGAATGGGAGGAAGGGAGAGAGAATGGGAGGGAGGGAGGGAGAAAATGCAAGGAGGAAGGGAGGGGAGAGAGAATAGGAGAAAACAAGAATGGGAGGGAGAGAGAATGCAGGGAGGGAGAGAATGGGAGGAAGGGAGAGAGAATGGGAGGGAGGAAGAGAGAGAATGTAAGGAGGAAGGGAGGGAGAGAGAGAATAGGAGAAAACAAGAGAGGGAGGGAGAGAAAAAAATGAGAGGGAGAGAGACAGAGCGAGAGAGACTAAAGTGAGAGGGGCGGGAGAGAGTGATGCCATAGCTCCGCTTTGCAAACCTGTTTGCTGTCAGCTCCTGAAAAAAGCAAAGAGAAGCAAAGCAACAAAGGCGGGCAGGAGGGCAGGAGCTGGAAGCGCAGGGCCGAAGCTCCCCGTTGCCTGCTCGGGCTCCCAGAGGAGCGGGGGGAGGGGGCAGGTGGGAGGAAGGGGGGGGGCAGATTTTTGGCCGGCCCCGGCGGCCTCTCCATGGGAGCTGGGGCCACTGGCCTCCAGCTGAAAGGAAGCCTGTGGAGGGCGGGGGAGGGGTCGGGAGGGAGCCCCCCGAAAGCTTTCGCCGACTCCCCGTTGCTAGAGAAACGGCTCCTTTTGTGTGTGGCTGCTGGGAGCAGCTGCTGCTTTGAGAGCTGGGGCCCTTCTCACGGAGGGGAGATGGTGTGCAGTCGGTGCGGGGGAAGGAGGCCGGGCCCGGAGAGGCCCCCAGTGAAAAGGCCGGTGGGAACCCGGCCCATTCAGCCCGGCTGCCGAGGGAGGGGGCCTCTGGAGCCCTTCCCGCTGGGTCTCTGATGAAATGACCAGCCTGCCCCGGGAGCCGGCCCTGGCTCCCATCCTGCTGCCTTGGGCCTCCTCTCCTTCCTCCCTCCTCCTCCTCCTCGCCCCATTGGGATCCTTTCTATTGTCCCTCCTCGGCCCTGCTGTCCCGAGGCTGTGGGATGGGAGGGACGAGAAGAGGGCAGGGCAGAGGCAGCGAAGGAAAGAGAGGAAAATCCGGCTTGCATGCCGGAGTAAAGCGCAGGGGCACATTGGGCCTTGGATGTGCGGAGCGCCGAGGGTCCTAGCACCATGACCAGAGGGAAATTTAGCCCTCTTCTAATCCCGCCCTCTAATACAGAAGAGCAAACTGAGGCCCGGGGAAGGGAAAACATTTACACAGCGGTTGGTTTTTGGGGAGGAAGAGGGCTATTGCCCAAGACTTGTCACATGGATAACTGGAGTAAGGGGCTGAATGGTGCACATTATCCTCACTGCCCTTAAAATATCTCTCTATTCCCCCCTTGGGTCACCGAAATCCCCATTTTACTCCTTTGGGTTTCGCTATTAAAGGGTTAAGCCTTTAAAATGATCAGCTTAGCTCCTGAGAGAACAGAACACAGGACAGTTTGGGTGGTGGGAGGGCCCAGGCCTGGTGGTGGCTGGGTTCCATTTTGGAGGCAGGTAGATCTAGGTTCAATTTCCACTCAGCTTCTTGCTATCTATGTAACCCTGGATACAACAACAACAGCAAAACATCCTTTTCAGCCACAGTTTCCTCATTTGTAAAATGGGGATTAATAACAAGTCAGCAAGCATTTATGTTACTATGTTGAACCCAGTTATGCCAGGACCCAGTCTCCTTCCAGGGGCATGTTTGGTCTCATGGACAGTGCAGAGCATGCCATGGAGAAGAATGGGGATTTAGAAAATGGTGGCCAACTTCTCCAGGTGCATCTGCTGAACCGTGGGAACAGCTTAGTTGCCTTTCCTACCATAGCCCTAGCTAGCATTCCCAAGACCAAGCTAGTGGAGAGAATTCTCTGGGACTCAGACCCCAGGGCCTGGTGGAGAGCAGGGAGAGTTGGGATATCTGCCTTTGACCTCTATGTAGTACTAGTCCTTTGGTTGTAGAAGGAATAAGTGAATTAAATAATAGATTACACTTACAATTTCTTTAGCACACTATCCTTTTTCTATAGCCTTTCCAAGTAAGTTCTCTTACTTTGTCATCTGAACTCTGGGAAAGCTGTGAAGGTAAAGTAAAGGCTTGAATAGAGGCCACATTTTTCTCTGTACTTTTCAGTACAGCCACACTTTCCATTCAAAGGATATTAATAACTGACATTTATATAACTCTTTAAGATTTGTCAAGTACTTTATCCATTCTACCTCATTGGATTGGGCTTCTCAACAATCCTTGTGGATTAGTGCTACAGATATTATCTCCATTTCATATACAGGAAAACTGAGGCTCAGAAAGAAAAAAAAAGATTTGCTAAGTGCCATGTCTAAGGCAGTATTTTAACCTTGGTATTTCTAACTCTTAAGCCTGCACTATGAGACTTGGGAATATCAGCTGTTGCAGAGAGGAAGGCAACTGGAGAGGATAGATGAGGGGAGAGAGGAGGTTCCTATTGGCACTCTGGGGCTAAGGGCCTTTGAGTCCTAGCTAACTATAAATAACACTATAGATAAATTTGGGGACAGAGAGTTCTTCCTGACTTAACAGAGAAGTAGGGGAAGCCCATAAGAAAAAAATTCCCCAAATCAATAACAATTAGAAATACAAATTAAAACAATTCTGAGATTCCCCTTTGTATACAGCAGATTGGCAGAGACGGAAAAAGAAGAAAGTAACAATTGTTATAAAGGTTGTGAGAAAATAGCCACATTGATAGATTGTTGGTAGAACTGGGAGTAGATTTAACCACTGTGAAAAACCCATTGGAACTATAACCCTACCATGACTAAATTGGATCTCCCCTTTGGCCCAGTGACACTATTATTAGCATTTATCCCACACATTAAGAAAAGAAGGGAATATATGCAAGAATACTTATAGCAGAATTTTTTGTAGAAGCAAAGAGCTAGAGATGAAATAGGTACCAGTGACTGAAGAAACTGCTGGTCAGATCAATAAAGCTTTTTAAAAGCTCTGGAGATGCCAAGAAAAACAAGAGACAGTCCCTGCTTTCAAGGAGCTCATAGTCTAATGAAGGTGGAGGAGAAGAGACAACATATAAACAAATTTATTATACAGAAGGGTGGTATGTGAATGTCATGGAATCATAGGGAATCTAGAACAGCATGGTTTCATAACAAATGAAAAATATGATGGTTTCAGAGAAACATAGGAAGACTTCTATGAACTGAAAGAGAAATAAGTAGAAACAGAGGAAAAATTTGCATAATAAGAATGGGAGTAATATAAATGAAAACAGCTTTTGAAAGATTCTCTGAAACTCCCATCAAAGGCAAACACAATAGCTACTTCAAGATATAGAGGGCAAAACATCACTTCTGTCTTGATGGAGATAATGGACTTGAGATGCAGGATGAAATATTCTCAGATGTGATCCATGTATTGATTTGTTTCTCTGGATTACATATTTATTTTTCACACAAAAAGGCTTCTCTTAGGGTGGATGATAATACTTTATTAGTAAGTGACAGATACAAAAAAGGCATTAATAAAACATTTGTAAATGCACTGAAGAAAACAAAAAAGTCTAGAAGTAGGTACAAAGCAGTTTTGTTTCACTATTTTGTTCAATTAAAAATATTTGATATATGTAAACATATATCCACTCTTACATGGTTGTAACAAAATTGCTGTTTTATGCATGCTTCTATACTTTTTGGTTTTCTTTTGTGTATCTATTATATATGAATCAGATCTACTAGATACATGTATATAAATATATTATTTCTAATAATGTACAATCTATTAATCATACATATATAAAATCTTTAATAGCTATATATCTTCTGGATACACATGTCTAAATGCATTATCTATTAAATACATGTCTAAATGCATTATTATCTGATATATTATCTATTAGATACATATCTAAATATATATCTAAGCATATTATTTACTAGATGCATATATTATTCAATATTATATTATCTAATTATCTATATCTATGCTGTGCATTTGCTATGTTTACTGTACACATACACACTTGAAGAAACTGAATGTGTCAGTTTCCTTTCTTATAGGGTTCTTTATTCTTTGTACATTAAGATATTTATAATTGTTGATAGTTATGATAAAAGGGCAAAATTAAAACAAGAAAAAAACATTGAAAAATTGGAGGTCACTCATCTTTAGTTCTTTCTTCAGTAATTGTGGTTATGAGCACATTTGGTTAGGTCACATTGACTTCTGCTGGGAGGGACAGAGAATGAAGAAGGAAGGGTGGCACCATTAGTTGTTGACTTCCATTGGGGGTGGAAGGATATTCTGAGAAAGTGGAGAAATAACAGAACTAAGACTAGACCTTTGTGGGTCCTAGGCAAAATCTGAGAGTTACATATGCCTACTCTTCTTTGAAGCTTATCCATTTGCATCATGATAGGCTTAGGTGGTAGAACTTAATTGGAAGGGACATTGGAGGTCACCTAATATATTCTTTCTTTTAATAGAAAAGGAAACTGAGGAAAGGGAAATGAATTGCCCAAGATTACATTGTTAATAAGTAGCAAAGTCAGGTCTTTGTATTCTGAATCCAGGGCTTTTTTAGCTATGCTATGGAAAAAGGTGACATGTTATGTTGGATGGCATACCATATATTCAGAAGCAGCCTGGTGAAGTAGATAGATCCCTGAACTTAGAGTCAGGTAGACTTGGGTTTGAATCCTGATTCAGGTATTTCTTAGTTACATGATCTTGGGCAAGTCATTTCACTTCTTTTTGCCTCAGTTTCTTCATCTTTGAAATGGTATATAATGATATCTAGATCCCAGGATTGTTATAAGGATCAAATGAGAAAAGTTCTTTCCAAACATTAAAATGCCATATTAAGACATAATTAGTCAATCATCATTTATCAAGCACCTATTAACTGTTCTAACTGCTGGAGATATGAAGAAAGGCAAAAAAGAGTCCTACTGTCCAGGGACTCAGAGTCTACTGAAGCAGCTTGAAACTTTAAAATGTTATAGTATTGCTGGCTATGAGCATGATGGTGTTGCTGGCAATAATGGTTATAGCAACATTGGACCAGAACTAACCATGTGAAGCTAAGCAGAGATCAGAATAAAATCCATCTTCCATTTAATTTACATCCCCCTCTATTTTATGGGAACAGGGTAGTTTAATAATAACCTATGTAATGAAAAACTGGGATTTTTCTTTCTGAATCAATATATGACCATAATGCAAACCACCAATGGGATGAAGTAGTTTAAATAAACTCTTGTCATCTTAGGGCTACCCTAGTAGAAACTGAGTATTCGGGTCACAAAAAGTGACAGTCCCATTACCTTCTGCCTGGCCAGATAACACCTGTTGTAATGGTGGTCAGTCATTAAGTTAAGAACTTACTGTCTTCCAGGTACTGCATGTTTGGATCTCTATCCATCTTTGTCTCATCCTTATTTTTTTTTTTACTGAGTTGTTTTCAAGTTGTCTTCCCAATTAGACTGTGAGCTTTTTGTCTCTTCTTCCCTAAGACTTTCCTTTTTAAGAGTATAATCACTGAATCTACCTTATATGTGTATTAATTATTTAGTTATTTTTAAAGAGGTGGCTTTGTGGTCCCTGACAGAAGCATTAAAGAATGGGAATGATTGAGTAGGTCTCAGCTACAAAGGACTGGGACTGGATGTTTTTAAATCATCTTAGTCTCTCTATCTCTCACATCACTTGTAAGGAATTCCATGATGGGGAAGTCCATCTACCAATGCAGGTCAACAACCATTCTGTAATTTATAGTCTTAGAGATATGAGAGCATGAGAAGTCAAATGTTTATCCATGGTCACAGAGCTAGTATATATCAGGCAGGATTTGAATTCACTTGACTCCCTGGTAATTCTCTTTCCACTCAACCATATTGCCTCTCTGACTTTTCTCAGTCACCTATTATAGGGTTGGCTTAGTTGATTCTTCAGGTTTCTAGAAGCCTTAACAGCTTATGATTCTCCACCCATTGTTGACATTTATCCCACATGTATCTTTCACTCTAAAACCTTGTCAGGTGTGATTTCTCCTAAGAACCATTAGCTATCTAAGTCCCCTTTGTTTCAGTAATGTATTCATTCCATAAAGGCAGGCACAACAAGATGTCCTCTGATCAGAACTAGGCTAGATGGGCAACTGTTAAGGATACAAAATACAAGAAGATGCAGAATGGGGGATATTTCTTTGAAGGGACTTTTTATAAGCAGTTATATTTTTAGTGGTAGAAAATTCTGCTTTCTGGTCAAGTTAGTATTTATTTTGTGATAAGTCAAGTTGCATATATTACAATTGAAACTCAAGGTCTTGAATGAATGGGAGCATTCAGACAATCTTAAAATCTTATCTAGTATTCACAAAGCCTTGTCCCCTTTGCATTTGTTTCATATTTGCTTCCAAAAGGTTAAAGGTTAGAAGCCATGCCTGTACTATGGGATTCTTATAGCCTTTCCCATAGACAGAGCACCATCCTCAATTTGAAAGCTACAATGGGAACAGTAGTAGAAGTAATGATCATAGTGATAATAGTAGTGGTATTAATTAATAATAAATAATAATAATAATGATATCTGGCATTTGATTGGCTCATCAATGGGAGGCCTTTTGGTATTATGGTCAAGATTTTTCCTGATATTCTAGAAATTCAAAACATCAATTTATTTTCAAATGGAGCTTTAATTAGAAATTTTTAGGCTTAGGGCAAAGTACCAATAAACTATGCCTGGGGCAAGAAGAACAAAAAAAATGTCCATTGGGAGTAAGGATTGTACTATGTCCATGTGGTGGGGAAATAAAACCCCAGGTCACTGGCAAAAAGCTGAGGAAGGGGAGAAAGCAGAAGTTTTATTCTTGTTATCTAGATAATGAGCTTTGTTTGGAGCTGCTGTAGCAAATTCTGTGAATGCTCTCTAAATTTGATACTTCCTGGTGAAGCCCTGATTACTGAGCTCTCATTATAACATTGATTCAAGAAATATTTATGGAGGGTCTTATATGGGCTTAGTTTTGTGTAAAGCATTGGGAGAATGAATGAAGTATAAGGTACAATATCTGGTCTCTGGTCCAGATGATTTGAATCTTTTAAGGAGGATTTGAATAAATGCATCCAGAGGGAGCTACTGGAATGGTCAAGGGTCTGGGAAACATGTCATTTGAAGAATGATGGAAGAAACTGGGAATACTTAGCCTGGAGAAGAGACTTCTTTTGAGGAGGAATGATAGCTGTCTTGAAATATTTGAAGGGAAGGCAGAAAAATGTCTAACCAAACAGGGCCTATAGCTCCTTTACACTAGCCTAACATCCCTCTATCTTGCTTTGCCTGCAGAAATACGGACTCAGTTGGTTGAACAGTTTAAATGTTTGGAACAGCAGTCCGAGTCCAGGCTGCAACTGCTGCAAGACCTCCAGGAGTTTTTCCGAAGGAAGGCAGAGATTGAGCTTGAGTATTCCCGCAGCCTGGAGAAACTGGCAGAGCGTTTCTCCTCCAAGATCCGCAGTTCCCGAGAACATCAGTTCAAGTAAGCCCATTGATGTCTCTGACCTTGTGGTTGAGTTGGTTTTCCTTGGAGATACCAAGCCTCTTTGACTTTCTGTGTGACCTCAAAAGGGTAGAGTTAGGAACTCACTTATATTATGGCCTCTAGCAAGATCTAGATATTATTAAATAAGTGTTCATGATTTTCTAGCATGTACTAAAAATTACTATACAAAAAAAAAAGAGTTCACTTATTTATATCTTGGATGCATCACCAGTTGTGGCCTCTGCTTACTCTTCTTTAAGGTAAATGGGTTGGACTAGACACCACTATTAAGGTTATTATTGCTAGTAATGTTGTCCTTCATTCTCAAAGAAGACCATGACATCAGAGATGATGCCAAGACAAGCAAGTGAATTGGATTTGAGTGAGGGGATATCAGTGCCAAGTCATCAGTCTCACTTTTTCCTCCAGAGCCATCCAGGTCTAGTGGCCAGATATGAATTAAAATGACAGGAGATGGCCCTGGATGTGGAACAATCAGAGTTAAGTGACTTGTCCAAGGTCACACAGCTAGCAAGTATCTGAGGCTACATTTGAACTCAAGTCCTCCTGACTTTAGAGCTGGAGCTTTACCCATTGCGCCATCTAGCTGCCTATTGCTAGCAGCTCACATTCAGATAGTACTTTTTTTTAAAAAAGAAAATGTTTTTATTTATATATTTTGATTTTTTTAACATCACTATAATTTTGTCCAATATCCCTCCCCATCCCAGAAGGCCATCTCATATAACACACAATTTTTTAAAGGCAAGAAAAGAAAAAAATCAGCATAATGGATTGGTTCATTGATAGCCTGAAAATATGGGTGTTGTGACATATCTGTGGATTTTTACCTTTTAAAAGGGATTTGGGAGTATATTCTCATATATCTTCTTTCCAGCCATTCTTCTTCTTTATAATTCTACAGAATTCACTTTTTATTTTGTGGTTTTTCTTTCCATTTATATTATCATAAGCATTATTTATATTGTTTTCTTGATTCTGCTTACTTCATTCTGTATCAGTTGATAGAGATATTTCCATGCTTCTCTGGCTTTATCACTCACATCATTTCTTACAACACAGCACTATTCCATCACATTCATATACCATAATTTATTTAGCCATTCCTCAACCAATGGAAATTGACTTTGTTTCCAATTCTTTGATATTATAAAAAATAATCCTACAAATATTTTGGTATATGAGGGGAAATGTTTATCTAATAATTTTGCTGGGGTATAAGTCTAATATTGGTATTTCTAATTCATACTTATAGTATTTTCTGCAAAGCAACTCTATGAAGTTGAAAGAAATGGCATGATATGGTAAATAGGGCATTGAACTTGGATCCAGGAAGACTTAGGTTGTTCAGCCTCAGACAAATCTAGCAAAGATTTGTGATTTTTAGCTAAATCTTTCAACCCCTCAGTGCCTCAGTTTCCTTATTTGTAAAAGGAAGAGATTGGACCAGATGGGTTCTAAGGTCCCTTCAGCTCTAAATCTATGGTCCTATCATCCATCCTATGAGGTAAATAATCAGAGATATCTGACTTGCTAAGAGTCACAGGACTAATAAGTGTCACAGATAGGACCAATGGAAACAGTTAACTAGATAGAATACGAGACCTGGAGTTGGGAAGACTTGAGTTTGAATCTAGCCTCTAACATAGAATTAATGGTATGAGCCTAGGTAAGTCATTTAATCTTGATGTGCCTCAGTTTCTTCATCTTTAAAACAGGGATAATAAAAATCACCTACTTCCTAAGGTTGTTTTGAGGATAAAATAAATTTTTATTGGTTAGGTGCTTTGCTAACCTTAAAACACTTTAGAAATTCTAGTTATTGCCTTTATCTGGTATTTTAAATATATTTATTTTGGAGTTACATAATTAAGAATTGATTCTTTAAGAGCTTTCCCCCCCCAAAGGCTCAATGTTATTCCATTCAAATGTAAGCTTTTTGCCAGTAGGGATTGTTTCATTCTTTACAATGTATTCCCAGTGCCATCCTGGGTACTTGATAAAAACTTGCAGATTGATTCCTCTCCACTTTTCAGAAGAGCCCAACTCTATTTCATTTTGACTGTGAAGAAACCATCTTGAGTCCCTGGCCTGGGTGCTGAGCTTCTGTTCCTGCCTTCTCTACTTAGCATCATCTGGTTTGGACACCAAGTTGTCAGGGTTTGAGAACTGTAGAAGCAAAGCCTTTTGGCTTCTGCCCCCTCCCCACTCCTAGATGTGTAGGCAGGATGCTGCTAACCACAGTCTTGCTGTATTTATCCTTGGAGTTCCTCACTGTAATTACTCTCCCCCTTCTAATTCATTCTCTTTCTTTCAGTCACCCTGCCTAGAATTTCCTCTCCTTCCCTCTTCCTCTCTCCATTGACCGGCCCTCAACCACAGGGTCAGGGTGACTTCTCTCCTTCCGCCCCGTCCCCCCCATCAAGTTTTAGGTCATTGCATTGTCTGTGTCTCATCCTTTTGGTCTGGTCTCATCCTGTCTTCAGTTGCTTCCACCTTGAACCCTTCTCCTTTGCTTGCCTAGGGTCCTTAGAGTTTTTTGGTCTTAATTCACATCTGGACTTCTTATGGTTTCATTTATGCTGAATTTTCTCTCTAGCAAAACTGTCAACTCTGTAAAGGCAGAGACCTCAGTTTTTATTCTTCCTATATATCCCACAGTGCCCAGCATTCAAGTTGGTTAAACAAGTATTTTTAAAATTCTACCTATGTGGCAGACACTATGTTAGCTGTTGGGAGACAAAAAGGTAAAATGAAATGAAGTAATTTCCTTAAAAGCGGCTGTGCACTAGACAGGAAAAGAGAGTTGTCAGCTAGATGACACAGGGCAAAGGGTGTTGGATTTGAACCTTGGGTGAGTCACTTAACCTTGCTTCTGGGCCTCGATTTTCTTATCTGTAAAAAGGACACAATAATCACATATACCTCCTCAGGTTACTGTGAGGATACAATGAGATAATAGACACAAAATGTTTTGCAAACCCTAAAGTTTTATGTAAATGTTGACTATTCTTATTAGTGTTATTATTAATAGGGAGGTAATACCTATGGAAGGAAAAATAATTATTAAGCACCTACTATGTGCTAATCTCTAAGTTAAGTGCTTTTCAAATATTATCTCCTCACAACTTCACAACAACCCTGGCAGAGAAGTAGGTGTTGTTACTATTCACATTTTACAGATGAAAAAAACTGAGGCAGGCAGAGGTTAAATGAATTGCTCAGAATCACAGCTAGTGCCATCTGAGATCACATTTGAACTTAGGTCTTCTTGACTCTAGTCTAATGACACCTAGTTGCCTCTAAGTTGCCTCCCTTAAGGAGACTTAAGGGAACACCTAGTTGTCTTGAGGATTTCAATTCACCAGTTCAACATATCCAGTGTCATTATTATTATTATTATTTTCTTTTTTTAATTTTTTATTTTCTCCTTAATAATTTTCTCCTTATTTCCTCCTGAAAAGATACTTTTTTTCAGCATTCCTTTTCTGTAAGATTTTGAGTTCCATTTTTTTTTTACCTCCCACCTTATGACAGTGAGTAATCTGATATAGGTTATAAATGTACAATCATGTTGAACTTTCACATTAGTCATATTGTGAAAAAAAAGAAACAGAACCAAAGGAGAAAAATCATGAGAAAGAAAAAACAAAATCAATTTTTAAAAAAGTGAAAATAGTATGCTTTGGTCTGCATTCAGACAACTTAGTTCTTTCTCTGAGTGTGGATGGCATTTTTCATCACAAGTCTGTTAGAATTTTCTACATTATTGTACTGCGGAGAACTAAGTTTATCATAGTTGATCATTCAGTGTTGCTGTTAATGTGTACAATGATCTCTTGATTCTGCTCACTTCACTGACCATCAGTTCACATAAGTCTTTCTAGGATTTTCTGAAATCTCCCTGCTCATATTTCTTTCCATTATTTTCATATACCACAGTTTGTCCAGACATTCCCCAATTGACGAACATCCCATCATTTCTAGGTCTTTGTCATTACGAAAAGAGCTGCTAAAATATTTTTGTACATGTAGGTCTTTCTCCCCTTTTTGTGATCTCTTTGGGATACAGGCATGGTAATGGTATATGCATATGTCATTAATAGCGCTGTCAATGAGATTTGGAAAATCATAGGGAATAGGAGAGGTCCAACAAGGTTGGAGAAAGGCATATTCAAAAAAAAAGGGAAGAGAACAGGCTATGCAAATCAATGAGCTTAATTTCAATTTCTCAGAAAATTCTAGAAAAGATCATTAAAGATTTGTCTGATGAATGTCTAGAAAGGGAAGTGGTAGTTACAAATAACCAGTCTGGCTTCATCAAGGACAGGTCATGCCAGACTAACTTCATTTCCATTTCTGGCATGGTTAATATTCTGCTTGATATGGAGTATTGTGGTTAAAGTTTAATCTGCATTTTAGGAAAGCTTTGGATAAAATAAACTATTCTTGTGGAGAAGATGGAGAATAGGTGATACATGTAATTTAATGGATTGAGAAGGGATTGGATGTCTGGATCAAAGACATGTTCATTGTCAAGAGGCCTCCAACTGATATTCTGGAGGTTTGTATGGTCCTGTGATATTTCATATTTTTATCAGTGACTTGGATAAAGCCATAGATGGCATAATCATCACCTTTGCAGAGTATACAAAGCTGGGAGCGAATAGCTGACACATTGGAAGAGTCAAGCTCTGAAGAGATCTTAAGTAGCTAGAATGTTGTATTAGATCTAAGATGAAATTCAGTAAGGATAAATGTTAAGACTTATACCTGGATCTGAAAAATCAACTTCCCAGGAAACTGGAGATGTATAACTGGGAAGGGGGTTGAGGTAGGGATATGATAATTGTCTTCAAGCATTTGAAAGAGCTGTCAGGTGGATTTCACTTGTTCTATTTGGCCCCAGAGGTCACTGACAGGAAAAGTGGATGGAAGCTGAAAAGAACCAGATTCAGGCTTTATGTCAGAAAAACCTTCATAGTTAGAATCATCCAAAAATAGAATGGACTGCCCATCAGAGTACATGGTTTTCCTTACTTGGATATTTTAGGCAACTAGGTGGTACAGAGGATAGGGCACCAACACTGTAGTCAGGAGGACCTTAGAATCTGGTCTCAGATACCTACTAGCTGTGTGATCTCGGGCAAGTCATTTAATCCTGGTTGTCTTGTATCCAGGGCTACCTCCAGTTTTTCTAATTCATATCTGGCCACTGGATCCAGATGGCTCTGGAAGAGAAAGCAAGGCTGGTGATTTAGTTCAGTACTTCCCTCACTCAAATCCAATTTACTTGTTTGTCATGGCATCCCCTCCCCTAATATCATGGTCTTTTTCAAGAATGAGGACAACATTATCATCATTTTTCAAGTGGAGGCTAGCCCTGTATGTCATAGAAGGATTCTTTTTATATATAACTTGGACTAGTTCAGCAGTTTTAAACCTGTTTTGTGACTTTGGACTCCCAGAATAATATTTTCTTTTTTATTAAATTCATAATTGAAGAAAACGACAAATTTCAATTAGAGATTAGTTAAAATAAAATGAGATTGTTTTTTCCATTCAAGTTCAGGGACTCCCCGAAATCTATTCTGAGAAACTTTGACTGAGCAGGAGGTGTCTGTGGCCCCCAGATTACGAAACTCTGTGCTCCACTCCCCCCCCCCTTCATTCCTCCTGGTGGCAATATGAAAATAAATAAATCATTAAACTATTTAAAAAGAATGGGAAAAAAAGAAACTGTACTAGATGAATTCTTTCAACTTCTGTGGGTCTGTGATGCTGTAGCTCCAGAAGACTAATTAACACTTTGTTGCTGAAGAATTTATCATGGAGTTGTGGGGTTAGGAGGGAGAAGACTGCCTTGGATTTAGGCATAGAGCCCTTCTGTGTGTGTGTGTGTGGGGTAAGGCAGAGGTCCTGAATGTGGAATTTCTCAGTGTAGGTTGAGACAAGGTTCTCTGAAAAAGATCTTCATATCTTTGTAAACTTGGTGGTTTTAACTTCTATATAATAATAATAATAATAATAATAATAATAATAATAATAATATATTTCTACTACTACTACTACTACTACTACTATCAATCTGAATGGAGCTGAAGGGAACCCCAGTGAGAAGCTTTCTCTGAGGATTCAGATGCAGAAGCTCTACAATGTATTGGCTTAGAGAGTGGCCTGTGAACTGAGAAATTTAATGACTTGCCCAGGATTCCAGAACTAGTAAGAATAAGAATCAGGATTTGAACCCAGGTCTTCCTAATCTAATGCCCTATAATATGTGGTCTCTCATGATGGTGTTATATTCTATATTATAATAATATTATCCATTACTTTTTCTTGTAATTTCATGGTATAGTTTCCCTCCTCTCTCTCAACCCTAATTGAATTAAAAGAAAATTTTCACCCCTCCCCTTTCATATATGAGATAGAAATTTTGTGGTAATCTTGGAACTGGGTAAGCAATATTCAGTGACTGAATGAGAATTGAGGAAGCTGCTTTGGAAAGTAGCAAAAGGTTTACTTGACTCTCAGGGAAATTCTTTTGCAATTCTCTGCCGTATTCTCTCAAGGCTTTAGTCCTTATTGTCTCTGGCCAGAGCTATAACTAGAATAGAGTTGGCTAGGGCTGCACAGCACTGAAATTTATAGTGTGCTGATGGAGTTGAAATTTCTTTTAGCAGCATAGCAACCATAACATATTATATAATTATTAGCATAATTGAAATATGAACCTACCCAAATAGTATCTCCCTCCACCCCTCCTTACCCCCCAGACTCAGGTAAGCTTCTCTTCTGTACCCATGAACATCTGCATCTTTTCATACCTCCTTCACATGGGGTAGTGTCTCAGGTCTCTTCTTGTCTATCTCAGTTGAATTTGCCACGAATACAAAAGTTTTCCAGTTACAATCTGACTCTAGCCGAGGAAACTTTGGTTCATTTAAAAAGCATTTGAGATCATTTTAAAGATTGAATTAGAGAAGCAAATTCAAAATCTTTCCCACCTCTATGCATGCATTTTCCCCTTTCTTTCTAGTTTAGTTTTGACTTGGAGCTGTTGACCTCTAGGGTCATTCTAATCCCAGAAGGGATTATCTCCAGAGCCAGCAACCCCCAGACTTTCTCCATGACCAGGGACCTAGGTGAAAATGGGGAGCAGGGAATGGGGGGAAGGATTTGGCAGTTTTCCCACTTAATTGTAGATAAAACTTTATTGTTCACCCAGCAAATTAGGTATCTTTTGATTGAACAAGATCAAGTGGGGGGGGTGCAGAGAAAGGAAGTAAAGATAGGGAAGTTGTAGAGTGGGAGGGGGGAGAGAGGGAGGACAGGAGGGAGTCCCTAGCCCATCCTGCAACCAT
The DNA here is from genome assembly GCF_037893015.1 of Macrotis lagotis. NCBI lineage: Eukaryota > Metazoa > Chordata > Mammalia > Peramelemorphia > Peramelidae > Macrotis > Macrotis lagotis. Next base: position 144,111,577 of record NC_133665.1, read on the forward strand.
TAATGAGCTCAGCCAGCTCCTTGTGGGTTCATTAGTTTTGGTCGCCAGATGGAATGGGAGCAGCATCTGGCAGATGGGCAAAATGGGCTCTGTGACATCCTGTGAATGTCTAATTAGAAGTCCATTCCAGGTTTGTACAGCTAGAGAAGGCCCACTGCATGATGCTAATTCAGAGTCAGGGCCCAGAGGGTAAGGGCTGCTCAGTCAAGAGTCCAGCGTGGGCCTTTGGATGCCAACTGTCTTTTTAATCTTGAGGGTGGAGAATACATGGAGAGTTGTCTGATATGTTGGTGACCAGCCCAAAGGTGACCACTCCCTCCACTGAACTCATAGCCTTTCTCTGCTGTATTATTCCTTTTATACTTATTGGAGATGAACTGGTTAGGTTACCTACTCATGCGATGTGTCTTGCTTCTGACTACTCTGTAAGGCACTTGAGGACAGAGGTCATTTTTCATGTTTTTCTGTATTCTCTTGACAAATGACTACAAATTTTAGAATGAGAAGGACCTTTCAAAATCATGCTGTCCACCTCTCCTCATGTTATCAATGAGGAAACTGAACCCCTAGAAAAGAAATTGCTCCCCCAGGGTGTTACAACTGGTTTGTAGTAGAACTCAGACCAAAACCCCGATTTGATTTCTTGACTTTGGGACTTTCTGTTTCGTTACAAAACTTCCCATTTTTAAGAAATAAAAATAATAGCCTATATTTGCTGCACAGGATTCTCACAGCATCTTTAGGAGGCAGTGGACAATTTTTATGGTCCTCATTTTAGAGATGAGCGGTCTGAAAAAAGAAAGGGAGGGAAGTAGGAAAAATAAAAAAGGAAGAAGAGTAGGAAGGAGAGATGGAATGAAAGAAGAAAAGGAAAATGAAGGAAGGAGGGAAAAGGAAGGAAAGACAGAAGGGATGGAATGAAAAAAGGAAAGAAAGAAGGAAGAAAAGATAGAATGAAGGATGGATAGATAGATAGAATGAAGGAAATATTGACAGAAAGAAGGAAAATAGGGAGGGAAGGAATGTGATTTACTCTAACTTGATTTTGAAGAGATTGGATTATGAGTTTTTATTTTTAGGGATTATGTCTGTGACAGATCAGACTTATGCCCATGAAGACAGAATTGTTGCTGAGGTGCCAAGGATGATAGGCCACAGTTGTTCTCCCCATCCCCACTCCCACCTGGAGTTGGTGAAAGAAGGAAGGAAACCATAGATATCTCTTTAGGACATAGGGTAATGCCACATTATCCTGCTGGGTTAACATCATCATTGATATGAATGCATTGACACCTGAAATAATAATAATAATAACAATAATAGTATTTATAAATGGATACAAGGTTTGAAAAGTTCTGTACATTTGCTGCTTATTTGCCCAGGTTATTCTTATGATAAATTTAACTTGGAAAGAAAGGATGTCAACTATCTGTAGGATTTCAAGTGTGAATTGTCATTTGTAGAAGGCTGGTTGCAGAGTCAGGAAGATCTGGCTTCAAATCTCCCTTCTTTGTGACTCCAACTGACCCCAGGTAAGTTGCTTAATAGTTCAGTGCCCTATGCGACTTGTCAGGATTATAAATTGCACTGATGGAGGAAGTTTCTACACCAGGAGTTCCTTACACCAATGAAATCCCACATTTGGACCAAAACCCTACCACATCATCTCAGGGTTTTATAGTGTAGAATTCTTTCCAAGCCACTTTTCCCTTTGTCATCTTTGTCTTCATAGCATCTTGGTGAGGGTGCCTCTTAGGATCTACTTTTTCTATAAACATGCATTTATACATTGCCCCCCCCCAATTAGAATATAAGATTCCGGAGGTGAAGGATGATTTTTGCTTTGTTTTCCAGCTTTAACCCTACAACCCTAGGATCCTACCTCCAAATCTGGCATGTTATTATATACTCTGTTGGGTTGCCTCTCCCAACTAAGGATCCTTCTGGAGCTCAAGGTGATGAACCTCATTTCCTCTACTTATCTCCACCCTCCTCAAGATCACTGCTTCAAAGGTGGAAGAAAAACCTCAGAGACCCTTTTAATTCAATGAGAAATTAATGTCCTTAGTAAATAGTCATCCAACCTTGACTTGAAGACATTAGGAGGAAGGGAAGCCCCTATTTAACACACTGAGACAGCCCATTCCCCTTTGTAGAATGGTTGAGAAGTTTCCCTTTCATCAAGTCTCAGTTTCCATCTTTGCCACCTGATTCTAATTCTATCTTCTGGGGCCAACCAGAAAAAGTCTAGTCCCACTTCCATGTGAAAAGTCCATCATATTACCATGTTTCCATTGACACTTCCCTTCTTCATGCTAAACATCTTCAGTTCCTACAGCTGATGCTAATACATAAGATCTCAGTTTATTTCCATCCTGGAGACTCTCATCTGGATCCTCTCCAGTTTATGAATATCCTTCCTAAAATAGTACAGCCAGAACTGAACATGATCCCTATCTGAGGTCTTTAGCCCTGACGACCAGGGCTAAGTATAGTGGACTTTATATCTCTTGGTACAACTCAAGTTTCATAATTTAATCTTTATATGTGAGATGGGTCAAATATGGATAGGATTACACATCCCTTGCGCTATACACTGGCCCATTCCCATGATTCCAGGCCATGGGTTATAGTGGTCTGAGGTTCAGGGCCTCCTACTTCTTTCATTCTTCAACAGGTCAGTACTGGTTCTTCTCCAGTTGTCCTCTGATTATCTCCTCTAATTTGTAAACCTTTTAGGCACTAGACCACTTACTCATGTGCCACAAAGCTTTGAAAAAGCAAGAAAAGTGTTTTTATTGCTTAGGGGGAGGAGGAGTAAAAGGGAAGTACCCAATGAATTGATTTTGTAGGCTGATAAATGTTTATAGTCTTCCTTAAGGCCAATTTAGGTCTCCCGAATACTGGAAAAACATCCATTGACATTTTCTAAGCAAGGCTTAACTGAGCTTGCATTTATTTACCTTAAGCAGATTTTGGTTTAACCTGAAAATCACTGAATGAAAGTTGCCCTGAACCAGGGAGGTATGAAAAGTATAGGCAGCCTTTTGGGCAGAGGCATGGCAGTCTATGTTTAACAACTGTCTCTTCAAGTGGAGGTGGAGGGATGAGGGAGGAGGGTTATTGTTGCTTGTCCTTCATTCTCAAAGAAGACCATGATAAGTATACGCTTTGTATTTGAGTGAGGGGGTGCTGTGTTAAATCACCAGCCTCACTTCCTCCTCCAGAGCTATCTGGGATATGAATCAGGATGATTGGGTGTGAGGAAATCAGGTTTAAGTGATTTGCCCAAGGTCAACCAGATAGTAAGGGTCAAGTGTCTGAGGTTGGATTTGAACTCAGATCCTCCTGACTCCTTACCACTGTACCACCTAGACACCTCCTGGGACACATTTTTAAGTCTAATCTTCACTGCTGTCATCCATAACTTTCTTAAGTCTAAATATAGTCAATAAAACAGCAAATTGAGTCCTAATTTGAAGCATTTGCTGTTTATTGAGGTATAATGCTCACATTGAAAATTGAACAATGGAGAGAGCTACCTCCAAGAACTCTATCTTAGGGCCGTGGGGCAATGTCCTATTATTCTCCTAGGTGAGTCTCACCCTGGATGTCGGTATGGTATCCACTAAAATGCCTAGATTATTCCTTTGAATAGGTTCATTGGGATAGAGGCCTCTGTCACTGGAAGTGTTCAGGCAGACAGCAAGCATTTAATTAACCCCTAGTATAGTCCCCTAGACCTGGGGGATACAGAAAAAGGCAGAAGACAATCCCTGCCCTGAAGGAGCTCCCAGTCTAATGGAGAGACAGCAGGCAAAGAACAATGTACAAACATTACATATGCAAGATAAATTGGAGGTAATCAACAGAGGAGAGGCCCCGGCGTCAGTAGGATCAGGAAAATTTCTTCTTCCAAGTGATATTTTCCCTAGGACAGGAAGGAAGTCAAGGAGCCAGGAAATAGAGGGAGAGAATTCTAGGCATGGGCTACAGCCTAGCTGGAAGATGGAGTGTCAGATAATGAGGAATAAGCCAGAAGAATAATGCTTCTGAATCAGAGGGTATCATGGTGGTAGGGATGAGGTAAAGTATAAGAAGGCTGGAAAGGTAGGAAGGAGCCAAGTTGAGAAGGGTTCACAGACTATATAAGACTGTTTGCTACCATGGAGGTGGGGGAGGGAAGGGAGGGTGGAAGTCAAAAGCTTGCACATGGATGAATGTAGATAACTACCTTTGCATGTAGTAATTAGAAAAAATAAATGAAATTTAAAAACAAAGCCAACTAGAGCTTTTTATATTTTATCTTGGAGGTAATAGGGAGCCACTGGAGTTTATTGAATTTGAGTATGAATGTATTAAATGAGGAGAAGGATGGTGATAGGGTCAGATCTGAGCTTTAGGAAAATCACTTTGACAGCTGAGCAGAGGTTCAACAGATGTGGTTTGGCCACCTATCAGAAGTGCTCTCACAGGGAATTCCTGCCTTAGCTTTTGATTCTACTTATGGCTCCATAGTTGCAGGAAAAATTTCTGAAAGAGAAGCTTTTGATGGAATAGATTTTTCCTGCTGTCCCTTTATCCCTGAATGGCCATTGATACCTTTCCCCTTTTTGTTTCCTTCATTAACTAGTAATTATACCGACCAGTTGTTAGAATGCCACTGCATTCTTTGGGAAAACTCTAAGACTAAACAACAAGATGGCCCCATGGCTGAAATGTACTTCCTCCTCATTTCTGCCTCTTAGAATATCTAGTTTCCTTCATAATTCTGGTTCAAGCACCACTTTCTATATGAATCCTCCCCAAATCCTCCAGCTATTACTGCCCCCTATCAATTATCTCATATTTATTTTGTATATGTGTACATGGTTTTCTCTGTGTGAGGTATGAGTGTCTCAGGAGGAGGGTCTGTTTCATTAACTATATATATTCAGCCTCTAGTGCAATGCCTGACCCATAGAGCTATTTTAAAAAAGGCTTGTTGATCTCTTAATGGGTTCAGAACTCAGGACCAATCCTTTCCCTTTCTGCTTCCCCTTTCCAGTAAATCTATAAAATCATCTGACAGCTCTGGAGTTTAGGGTTGAGATCCATGTCTACACAGGTAAGCCATGCTAGCCTTAAAGGGGAAAAGAAGTGACAGAAGAGAAGCCATTAGTGGTGGTGGCGATGGCTATATGGGCTAATAGTGTGGATAGACATCTCAAATCAGTTTTTGCACCTTAGGGGGAAAAATATCTTTCTGTGCTATGGGGCTGCCTATTGGAAATCATTGCTTTCTCATCAGCAAAGGAAGGTGAGGGTAAGGCTGAAGGTTGGGGAAGGGAGAAATACAGAGTTCAGAGTGGTAAGTCTAGTTCCCAGTGGTCAAAGGATAAGTAACTCAAGAGTATGGGAATAGAGACTAGCTAGTCTTTCCAGATGCAGAGAGGGAGACCACAGAGATCTGTGGAGACGAGCGCCCACTATTTTGAAATTTCTGAGGGAAAGAAGATCACTTCTCTGGCTGCCCATTGTGCTGAGAGAAAGGACAGATCTCTTACTGTAGGAAGATGGAGAATTAATGAGAACAAGGAGGAAAGGAGAGAGAAGAAAGCTAAGAAAGGCAAAATTTCTATGGGGCAGAAGAGCAAAGGAGGACTAGGAGGACGTGAAAGGGAAAGGCAAATGTAATAAGCTTTTATCATCATGTACATTAGCTCCCTTATAGACTGCAGGGCCAGCTTTATCCCACACTGACCTTCTTCTCTTCCTCATGTATTCCGGAAACCTCTTCTTGCTGTCAGCAATTGTATTTTCGGGAATTACAATTTCATTTTATCAGCATAATTAAGAAGGTAAATCTTCTCATTTCCCCCTTCCTGACCCTCCTAAATCCTCTGATCTCTCAGACTTCCATCATAAAATGTATTTCCAAGTCAAATACAAATGGTAGGTTATCTAGTTTTGAATCAATCAGCAAGCATTTATTAAGCTCCAACAATATACCAGACGCTGTATAAGGTTCTGGGAACATAGACAAAAGTGAGACAGTTTATGTGTGCAAAGAGCTTACCATTTAATTGAGGGATGTGGTAGACCTAGACTACACACAATGGAATGATGCCCAGAGAAAGGAGTTTTGGCCTAGGCAGTGATGAGGATTGCAAATGGAACCATAGAGCAATGGATTGCCACACCCTTTGCAGTAGCAAGAGATGGAGCTATGGGCATGGAGGATGTTCAGAGGTAAAACAAATGGCATGATGTTCATCCTAGCTATCCTGGGTAAGAATGATCCATACATGGTGTCCATCATTTGGGAAATGTGATAAAATAGGGAGAGTTCTGGGGTTGAAATCATCAAAACCTGGGTTACAATTCTGATTTGCTATCTGGTTGACCTTGGGAAAGCCACCTCTCCTCTGTTGAACCTCATTTTTTCAATTGTAGGTATAATATTATAGAAAACATGATGGCTGTAGAATTGGTACTTGAGTTCAGATCCTACTTCAGATACCTACTAGATTTATAACCATGGGCAAGTCACTTCATCACAGATTTGTCCATCTATAAGATGAGGGAAATCATTTTTGTAGTACTTACCTCAGAGGGTCACTTTGGAGAAAATGTACTGCAAATCTTAAAGTATTAGATAAGAAGTCTCCCAGTACCAACTAGTATTAGCTCCATAGATACCATAAACATTACACAGACTTGGGTTAACATTTATGAAGTATATATGCAGGTTGAGAGCACATCATATTCCCATCCTCATAGGAGAAAGGAATCTCCACTCCTGTCCAGCTCTCCAGACATATGCTTGTCAATAGAAATTGAGGCAAAGAACAGTGACAATATTTAAGACATTAGAAGCATCACTGGTCCTTATTCCCCAAATGACTGAACTCATCTACAATTCCCACCAGAGAAGCCTGAGAAAACAGCAATCCCAAGACTTATGACCCCTAATTGGGGAAAAGTCATTTTCTTTTTCTCTGGGAAGAGAATGAGATCAGGTGTTCTTGTCAGAAAAGATTGCTCCACCAGGGAAAATCTGGGCAAAAAATCCTGTTATGGGTCTGGAAGAGGTGTAACAAAGCCTCTGGCATATCCAGATATAAGCTGGCTACTTTTACCCATGTATTATGAGACTCTCCATTCTCTCTCTCTTTTTTTTTTAGGTTTTTTTGCAAGGCAGATGGGGTTAAGTGGCTTGCCCAAGGCCACACAGCTAGGTAATTATTAAGTGTCTGAGACTGGATTTGAACCCAGGTACTCCCGACTCCAAGGCTGGTGCTTATCCACTACGCCACCTAGCCGCCCTCTCCATTCTCTTTTGATGGCTCTTGCCACCTCAGGAAAGCTTAGTTGTTCTTTGCCTTTGCAATGTGGGCCTCAGAGACAAACTGAGAATACTTGGGCTTGTGGATGATGCCATTGTAGACTCACCCCACAGAGTCCCTCTCCCATTCCACCCCCAATTGAAAAAACTCTACCAGTCATGATCTGTGCCTTCTGCTACAATTATTCTGTATGGTAGGAATTTGATCTCATGGGAAATAAAATCCTGGAAAACCTTGCCCAGTGAGTGACTCTTCCTCAGATTTAGACATCATGGAAGATGTGTCTGAATGGACGTACCCCTTTTACATAAATGTGAGCCATTATTAATATTTGCACTCTCTGCCTCGCAATTGTTGAGAGGAGTAAATGAGATGATGGATGGAGAAGCACTTTGTAGCCATAAAGAGCTCTTAGTATTAATAATAGTTGAGAACCAGCTGCTAATGCATCTAAATGTACTCCTCCTTCACTCACTAAAGGAAAGAAAGAAGAGGTGTCTGGGCAAAAAGACTTTGGAAAGAAATGAATTTGCAAAGGTTGGGGGGGCAGGAACTTTCTTTTTAAAAAAAATTAAACTTTTTTTGGAACTTAAATACAACATGGGATGGGCATTTGCATATATATACATATATATAATAGAACAGAAAAGGATTTTATATGAAACATGACTCTATTGTATCCAACTGGCTTTTATTTCATGCATATAATAAAATCAACCTGTAGTTTTCAAAGTTCTCCTGCATGACTGGCTTTCTTTCAGGCCTTCCTTCTGTTCTTTTCTCTCAATTAAAAAAAAAAAGATTATACAATATGACTTCCTTCCTTCCTTCCTTCCTTCCTCCCTCCCTCCCTCCCTTCCTTCCTTCCTTCCTTCCTTCCTTCCTTCCTTCCTTCCTTCCTTCCTTCCTTCCTTCCTTCCACACTAGCACTATCTCCTGTCAGAAAAGAAAAACAAATCCTTTGCATCAAATATACATAGTCAAGCAAAAAAAAATTCCCATGTAGATTGTGTTGGAGGATGTTTGTCTCATTCTAAATCTTGAGTCCATCACTTCTCTAAGCAAGCTTCATCATTGCTTCTCTGGAATAATGTTTGTTCATTGTATTGATGAGAATTCTCAAGTGTGTGAGTGAATCAGCAAAGATTTATTAAGTTCCATGTACTGTGTTAAGTCCACATAAACTGAACTTTTCGAAAAAAGAAAGAGGCAGGTGAGGGAGGGAATTGGAAGACTACTAATGTGGGAGAGGAATGCAAAGGAATTTCTCATTTCTAATTTGTTGAAAAAAAAACATAGAAATGAAGAGAAGAAATCCCCAGCTAATTTTGGAGATGTGAGAAGTAAAGAAAGGGAATTGAAAGGACTAGACCTCTTTTTGAGGTTTAGCTTATTCTGAAGACTAAGAAGGCAAATGGTGCCAAGGAATGGAAAGAGTAGACCTCAGACAAGATATAACAAGATGGTGGGTATTGAGGGAAAGAACAGTATCAAAGAACATACATGTGCTGAGAATTGGGAACATTAAATAGCTAGTGCAGAGGACAGAGAAGAGATCTGTGTCTAATGGAAAATATTTGGCTTGTAGGCAGGGGAAGCCAGGGAAGAAGTGAACCTGTAGGGCATGAGGTGAACAGCTCACACAGCTAGTAAGTATCTGAAGCTAGATTTGAACTCACCAGAAAGTCACCATGTATGTTTTCTTTATTTTTTAATGTTGAATTGGGCAAGGTACTTGGCAATAGTCAGAGATGGAAGACTTCTAGACAGATGGAGGTGTAGATTGTTCTGATACCCAGCAAGATCATTCCTATGATGTGTGATGCCTAGAATGAATTTTACTCTGTGTATATATGAGAATTGAGGTTCAAATAGGAGTGGATAAGAGCAATGGTTTTAATTCATTTTCCTATGGGGAGCTTAGGCTATTACAGAGAGGCATTGTAGCCTAATGGCTTTGGTAGAGTTGACAATGGAGTCAAAAAGAACTATGTCCTACCTAGGATAGTCCTGGTTGGTTCTTGTCCTTCATTATCAAAGAAGGCCAAATTGACATCACTATGTTTGAGACAAATTACATTGGGTCCAACTGTGGCTGAGCAGACCAATGTAAGCTTAGAATGCTTTACTACAGGTTGGGCACAAATGTTCCATGTGAACACCTGAGATGGGTGCTCTAAACTAACAGATGTCATGTATCCTTTGATCTGCTTCAATTCCACCTACCTCATAGAGCACAACCCCCTCACTGAGGAGGGCACACCATGCTGGGTGGTCCTGGACCAGTGTCTCCCATGCTGTATAATCAATTCTAAAGTTCTTCAATGAGACCTCCAGGGTATCTCAGTATCCCTTCTTCTGACCCCCTTGTGAGCGCTTGCCCTGTGTGAGTTCTCCATATGGTAGTGGTTGGCACTGTGATGGGGTATTGGGCCAGGAGTCATCTTCTTGAGTTCAAATCTAGCCTCAGACACTAGTGGTGTGACCCTGGGCAAATTATTGATGCTGTTTCCTTCAGTTTCCTCATCTGTAAAATGAGCTGGAGAAGAAAATGGCAAATTGCTCCAGTATCTTTGCCAAGAAAACCCCAAATGGGATCACAAAGAGTCAGATATGACTGAAACGATGTGATAGTCCTAGCTGTTCTCAAGCAAGGTCTCTTAAGATCATAAGACAAGATATCTATCTGCATTGGTATAGGGAATTACCTTGGCAGGAGTTCCATTAGTTGTGGGTGGAATCAAAGCTCCCAACTGTCCTTTCAGCTGCAAATTCCCTCTTCTCTCAGTTACCCAACCGATGACTTTGTAACTGAGAGGTGAGGGATGTATCTACATCCCACATCTAGGATGTGTCTTTAGAAAGCTCTTCCTGATTTCAGTACCCAAATTCCATTCACTACTCTGGGGTGCCGCTTCCAGATGAGAGAATGGAAGTGAAAGCCTGCTTGTAAACCATAATTCACTATGTAAAGATAAACTACCAAATGATAATAGCTTGTATTTATGTAATGCTTTATGGCTTACAATGGCTTTCACACGCATTTTCTCTTTTGATCAATACAAACCCTGGAGGTACTTATAATTGACATTGAGATGGAGCTTTAAAGCTTATAAAGTGCTTCAAGGTTCTTATCTCATTTGGTTTTCAAGCAAAGGTACTAACATCCCCATTTTACAGATGAGGCAACTAATATTCAGAAAGGTGGGGTTATCTGTCCACAGTCATATGGTTAGTAGTTAGCAGAGGCAGAATAGCTTATATTTTTGAGGCTCATATTGTCTCATTTAAGCCCCATAACAACCCCGGTGGGTGGATACTGTTATTATCCCCATGTTATAGATGAAGAAACTCAGTCTTAGAGAAGTTAATTGACTTACCCTCCGGCACATAGTTAATAAATAACTGAAGCAGGACTCAAATTCAGGTCTTTTAGATTCCATTGTCCAACGCTATCCATCTGCCATGTTGCCTCTCAGGTAGGCTATGAAAAGTAGTGTCTTTACTTTTACAGAGAAAGTAATTTCCTTGGAACCTGTCCTTCAACCTAGGTCTCCTGGCTCTCATCCCAATCCCTTTTCTATTACACCACTATGTAACAATAACAACAGTGGCTTACATTTTGGTTTGCAAAGCGCTTTGTGATCTCATTTGAGCCTCCAAACAACCCTGTCATGTAGGTGCTTGTAATTCTTCCACTTAGATTACCTCCCATTTACTCTGTATTCATCATGTATGTATTCTTTTCTGTGTGTGTGCCTACTGTTTCCCTCCATTGGAATGTAAGCTCCTTGAGGGCAGCAACTATTTTTGTTCTTTCTTTGGATCTCCAGCAAAGCCCATAATAAGTAATGCTCATTGACCGATGGATAGTGCCCTTACTTATCTTACCCATCCCTAATCCTAACTCTACTGGTCTTATCATTTATACTACTTTTTTTGGACCATCTTCTCTTGTTAAGCTGATGTCTTCACTAGCAGATGAAGCTCCCTCCTCTATGACTTTGCCATTGTTGTTTCATAACCAACTATTTCTTTTTTACTCTCTTACTCTTATCTGATCATTCAGTTAATATTCATTGACTGAGTCCTTTCTGTAAAGTAGCCTTGATATGGGGAACACACAGTCCTATCCATTTGGATTCAGGTCATACTCTGCTTCCTCCAGGAAACCTCTCCAACTACTCCAAAGGGCACACTGTTCTCCCTCTTCTCTCATCTTCCACAACTTATAAACCTAATTCAAAATTTAGACTTTCATCGTTTGTTATGTTGTATTTTTAACATGTCTATTGGGCCTGCAGTGGTTAGAACAACAGGCTTGGAGTCAGGAAGATGTGGATTCAAATATGGTCTCAGATACTCACTATTTGTCACTTAACCTCTGCCTCAGTTTCCTTTTGTATGAAATGGAGATAATAAAAGTACTTATCTCCCAGGATAAAATTAAATAATAAAATAAAATAAATTAATTATATGTAAAGCATGCTGCAAAATTTAAAACACTATCTAAGGGGCGGCTAGGTGGCATAGTGGATAGAGCACCGGCCTTGCAGTCAGGAGTACCTGGGTTCAAATCCGGTCTCAGACACTTAATAATTACCTAGCTGTGTGGCCTTGGGCAAGCCACTTCATCCTGTTTGCCTTGCAAAAACCTAACAAAAAAGCACTATATAAAAGTTAAATGATATCATTATTATTGTCATCAGACTAATATTTGATTGTAACCTCCTTTTGGGTAGAGATAGTGATGTATACTTTTAATTTTCCACTGTGCTTTAGCACATAATAGATGTTCAGTCACTATTGGTTTGTTTATTGACTCTTTTATGGGCACGAGGATTTCCAAGGCATAAATTAGAAGATGAACAAAAGCAAGGAAGAATTATTATGGATGATAGAATAAAATGTTAGAGTGAGAAAGGACCCTGGAAGTCACCTAGTTTATTGGATAGAAGTGGTCCAGTGAGTTTACATGATTTGCCAAAGGTCACTCAGATAATTAATGGCAGTTACTTGTCAAATTATTGTGTCTTCCCCTAAATGCTAGGCCTGTTGTAGGGAAATCGAGGATCAGGAAAGATTAAATTGACCTTTATGAGGACAGGCAAAGGTCACTGCCCTCCCTCTCATCCTCTGGTCAGCCTATCCTTCCACTGGAAAGAGTGTTCCATCTAGAACAGTTCCTAACCTTTTGTAATAATAATGGCAATAACAATTGCTACCATTTACATAGTATATAGTTCTAAGTGATTTATAAATGTTATCCCATTTGATTCTCATAACAACTCTGGAAAAGAGGTGTTATCCTCATTGTACTGTTGAGGTAACCAAGGAAAACAAATGTTAAGTGACTTGTGCAGGGTCACACAGCTAGTATGTATCTGAGGCTGCATTTGAACTTCAGTCTTTCTGACCCCACGGTACCTATTGGTTGCCTCTACAATTTCATGGACTCCTGTGATAGGTTGGTGAAGCCTAATATTACTGTGGTTTGTTGCTTACATGAATAGAAGTACAGTAATAGTAGAAGGAATACTAAATTTCATTAAAATATAGTGAAAATGAAGATGTAGTTTTTTCCCCCCATCTAAGCTCACAGATCCTTTGAGATCCAAATGTGGATAGACTCCAGGTTAAGAAATCATGGTCTAGCTGACCAACCTTGGAAACTTTTGCAAATTCTAGGGTCTACAAACCACATGCCCCCTATGCTTGACATCCATATTTTTGCCTAACTTCCCTTCCTTTATCCCTTTCTTTTTAGCACTAATCTCCTTTGGCCCCTAGTTCTTCAGCTCCCTCTTTCATTTGACGATTGGCAGTGAAGACTCCAAGTCAGAGATACACTTTCTCCCCAGTCTGGTTGGTATCTGAGGTTGCTCTCCCGTTTGCCCAGTCTTAGGTATGTCACTGAAGGGCTTGGGGAGTTGGTCTATTTTCTTTGTGGCCCACAGAGTAAGTCATGGGAGAAGGGGCACCTGCTCTCTGGAAAGATTCAGCTTCAACAAAACAGGGCATGGCTCTTCTTCATTGGCCTGGCCTCCCTGCAGCCCAACTCATGACTGTTCACTACAGGCTCACCTCTGGGGCGAATGCCAGAATATGGTGAGAAAAAGCATTTCTCTTTTTTCTTTTTCTGGTTCCCAGATGCTCTTTCCTCCCACACATGCTTTGAGGCTTCTTTACGCTTTTCTAATCTGGACCCATGTGTCTAGCAAACATGAACAAGCTGTTGAGCTTAGAGATAGTATTGGGACCTTTTTTCTTATTTTTATTTCTCTTTCCTTCCTTTCTTCTTTTCCTTCTCTCTTTCTTTTCTTCCTCCTTTTCTTCTTTCTCTTTCTCTTCCTTTCCCTCTTTGAGTCTCTCTTCCTCTCTTTGTCTGGCTTTCCCGTCTCTCTGTCTCTCCTCTATTTCTCCATTCTCTTTGTCTCTGTCTCTCTGTCCATCTCTCTCTAGCCAGAAAATTGGAGATCATGGAACCAAGGTATTAAAGTCTTGCAAGTCAGAGAAATGAGGCAACATAAGTTAGTGAGAGAGGACATTTGGAGGCAAGGACATTTAAGAACACATTTAAGAACCTTAAGTGAAATTCTCCCATTCTATTTGAGTTAGATGACTTCTAATGTCCCTTTTTGGTTTTGAATCTTGGGATATCAGGATCTCTAAGGTCCCTGTGACCTAGAACCTTCCTCTTACAGTGACCACTCATTCACTCTGGATGTAGTTCTTTTGTCTCTTCTCTGAGTTGCCTTCTTCTGCTCCTTGAGGGCCAGCATGACTTTGTCCTTCTTTGTATCCCTATTTTTTTTTGTAGGTTTTTGCAAGGCAAACGGGGTTAAGTGGCTCGCCCAAGGCCACACAGCTAGGTAATTATTAAGTGTCTGAGACCAGATTTGAATCCAGGTACTCCTGACTCCAGGGCTGGTGCTTTATCCACTACACCACCTAGCTGCCCCAAAGTCCTTTGTATCCCTAATGCTGGAACATGGTACATGCTTTAAATATCTGTTGAGTGATTGATCACAGCTGTGAGGTGTCCTGTAAAGGGAGATGCATTTGGAGCCAGAGGTAGGAGCCAGAGGTAGAATCCCTCTTCCATCACTTTCAACTAATGTGAGCCAGGAAAAGTCATTTAATGCCTCTAGACCTCATTTTCCTCAACTGTAAAATGAAGGTATAGACATAGAAGAAGACTTCTTTTTTTTTTTTTAGGGCTTTTTTTTTAGGTTTTTTTTTTTTGCAAGGCAAATGGGGTTAAGTGGCTTGCCCAAGGCCACACAGCTAGGTAATTATTAAGTGTCTGAGACCGGATTTGAACCCAGGTACTCCTGACTCCAAGGCCAGTGCTTTATCCACTACGCCACCTAGCCTCCCCAGAACAAGACTTCTTAACCTGGGGTTCTTACTCTTGTTTTTAAATAACATTTTGTCTATTACATTTCAATATAATTGATTTTCTTAGTAAGTTTATAAATTTCATTTTATGCATTTAGACCCATTCTTTTGAGGAGGGAGCCCTAGCCTTCATCAGATTGGCCCTGGGGGCTAAGACCCACACAAAGGGTTAAGAACCTCTCCTAGAGATGACTTTGACTGCCTTTTCCAGCTCTGGTCCTAGGATCCTGGCTTGAAAGTTTCAAGACCCATCTGTGAGTGAGGTCCTCTAGTCAGTGAGTTAGGGGAGGGAGTTGGGAGTGGGCTAACTTTGCCAACTTCTTGATTCAGAGAATAAAAATTCCTTTCAGCAAATTGAGCCAGCTCTGGTTTCCAGGACTCTGGAGCCCTACCTTTAGATGAACCCAAATAAAATCTTGGCTCTCAACTCCCCTTTCCTCTTGGAGGGCAGAGTGAGCCTGGCATTAAATTACTGAGCCATGCAAAGTATCTCTACCAGCTCCTGGCACTGACCTCTCTGGCGGTTATTGCATAGAGAGACGATAGCTCAGGTGATTGCTGATATCACTTCTGTAAACTGCTGCTTGACTGCCTTTCATTAACCCCATGCCAGCCACATCCATCCAAGCTTGCTTGGAATGGATTTTTATCTGCTTATTGTTTGATTGCTTCACTGCCTTCTATGACTTTTTATGACAAAGGATAAAGTCCAAAGCCCTCAGGATGGCAATTTCAAGGTCCCTTGTAATTGGGCTCCAACCCATGGTTCTAACTTTGCCTCCACTTATTCTTCTGTTTAGAATAGCTAGACTGGTTTCTTATTGGGTTCTAGTCCTGACCTTGAAACTTAATTGCTGTGTGACCATGGGCAAGAGATTTCCTTCCTTGGGACCTCAAATTCTCTTACTTACAAAATGGAGAGAGTTGAACTCTTGGGGGTTTTTAACCTAGAGTGTATAAACTTATATCTTTAATATTTTGATTGCCCTATTTCAATATAATTGTTTTTCTTCATAATTTTAATTATTAGGGACAAGACAAATGGAAAAGCTTTAGAGTCTAATGGAAAAACAAATGGTAACACATCTTCAATACATGTACATTGAAAAAAAATTGCTATTTCTGATGTTAAACAGTTTGACAATGTCAATGACTCTCCATCTCCAGACCTCTCCCTTTTAACAAAGAACTATGGTCAAGGCAAAGTAATCAGAATGCTGACTTTTTTCCTGGGATCCTGACCCTTACTCCCAACTCACATCTGTAATGGAGAAGGGAAGGGCATGCTTTGCCCTTAGCCATCTCCTGACCTCACTTCACAACTGGTCATTGATCAGAGTTCTAATATTTAATATTTTTTGACAAGGCAAGGGTTAAGTGACTTGTCCAAGGTCACACAGTTAGGTAATTAATTGTCTGAGGCCAAATTTGAACTCAGGTCCTCCTGATTCCAGGGCCGGTGCTCTATCCACTGTGCCACCTAGCTGCTCCTTGATCAGAGTTCTGAAGTCAGCATCATTCTTTCCCTTTCTGCTCCATATCAAATTCATACAAATCTTCCTAAGTTTCTCTCAATTTTTTGCATTCATCACTTTTTACAGCTTCACATTATTTCATGACATCCCAATGTCACAATTTGTTCAGCCAAGGTATACAGTGGCAAGAGTGTTGAACCTAAGGTCACGGGACTTGGATGGGTATCCTTCTCTGCTACTTATATCTCTTAATTTATGGAGACCTTAGTTTCTCCATCTATAAAAAGAGTGGATTGAACCCCCGACCAACATTCCAACTCTAAGGTCCTTGATCCTCTGAGGTCCTTAATCCCCAAATAATGGACAATTACTTGCCTTCTAGTTTTCTGCTATCACAAAAAAGTGATATTATAGACACTTTTATATAAATTGCATTGCCCGTCATTTTCCAGTGATGGCATCTCCATAAAGTCTACTAGATGGAGCTCAGATGGATGTGAGTCCTCAGAGTCATCCAATCCATAACTCCTCTTCATTTTATAGATAACAAAGCAAAGACTCAGAGAGGACATATGATTTCCTAAGGACACATGAATGACAGGAGGCTGCCTGGCTGCCATTAACGTTAGAGGCTCTCACATTGCACACTCTCCTACTCTCTGATGGAGAAGACCATGTAAATAAATACCCCATCCATGCAAGTGTACTGAGATGATAGGAGATAAACTGGAAGGCATTAGCAAGTGGGGTATTGGAAAAGGCTACCTTCAGAGGGTGGATGTGGAACTGAGTCCTGAAGGAAGCCTAGACAACTAAGAGGTGTAGGTGAAGGAGCTTTCATTGGTATGTAAAATATATAAAGACCTTTTGAATAAGAACTTATTACTGCTATCAATTCCTAATACAGGAATTGATTTTTATTTACTTTTTTGTGTGTCATGCCCGCCCCCATACCTCTTGGCAATGTGGTCAAGCTATGAACCCCTTCCCAGAATACTATTTATAAAAGAATAAGATAAAACCAAGGATTTTTAAAGGAAACCAATTATACTGAAATCTAGTTATTGAAATATCTTTAAAAGTTCATGACAGGGGCAGCTAGGTGGTGCAATGGATAGAGCACTGGCCCTGGAGTCAGGAGGACCTGAGTTCAAATCCAATCTCAGACACTTAATAATTACCTAGCTGTGTGGCCTTGGGCAAGCCACTTAACCCCATTGCCTTGCAAAAACCTAAAAAAAAAGTTCATGACACCTTGACCTAGTGAAGCATCTGTGTAATTGAATCAAAATGAGAAAGGTCAAACTATTTGCATTTCATATGAAAGATTTGTGATTCCTAAATGGGAAGCTCCCAAGGGGGAGCCTGGGAGAGAATTCTAGTAGATAAACCCAAGGAGTTACCTGAAATGAATAGAAATTAAGTGACTTGCTCAGGGTCACAGAGTCAATAAAGTCAGAGGTGAGATTTGAATCATGGACTTCCTGACTTTAAGTTCATTGCTCTAGGTGCTATAACTGTGACTATCTGTGTTTGCATATCTCTGTACAATTAAAACCTCTTACAATTTCTATTTAGAATAAAAATTCCAGATGATATTTTTAATTTTTAGTTAATTTCTCAGTGGGTTAGGTGATGCAGTAGACAGAACTCCAGGCACTTACTAGACATGTCACTTAGCCTTGTTTGCCTCAGTTTCCACATCTGTAAATGAGCTAGAGAAGGAAATGTCAAATCACCCTAGGGTCCTAGGGTCTTTGCTAAGAAAACCCCAGAAGGGGTCACAAAGAATTAGACATGACAAAACAACAATAACAAAAAATTTCCTCTTAATTTAGCACCCTTTCTTCAACCTTAGGAAGCCTGGTGTGTGAGCAGGAGAAAATTCAAAGTAGGAAGGGCTGCTCAAAGAGAGAGGGACAAACTCTCAAACCCTGGTTTTTTTAAATGAGGAATCAAGTTTATATGAAGGAGCCCTCCAGTAGCTCCCCAAATCTCCCCTTCCCTTGGCATATTTCACAAGAGGGGAAGCTTGCTCCCATAGGGATCCAAGATGGTCAGGTCCTAGATTCTGGAGCAGAGAGACTGTGGTGGGTGTCAGTGCTTCCATGACAATAGATGACATTTATATATAGTGCTTTAACATAAAAAAAAGCTTCACAAACTTTATTGAATCTCAGATTTAGAGCTAGATGGAATCTCAGATTTAGATCAGTCCTCCATTTTATAGATCAGAAAACTGATACTCAAGAATGTGAAGCCATGTACTCTAAGACTTTCACAGGTAATAAGTAGCAGAACTGAGATTTGATCCAGGTTCTTGGATTCCAAACCCAGCACACTTTCCATTTTTCATCTGAAAACATCTTTGAGATATGAGCTGAATGTATCTATAGGTATGGGGGGTGGCACAGTGGCAGAGTTCTGAATTTGGATCTAGGGAGGCCTGTGTTTAAATCTTCCCTCTGACACTTCCTGACTTTGTGACCATGGGAGAATCAGTTCACTTCTCTGAGTCTGTTTTCTTATCTTTAAAATGAAGATAATAAAACTTGGAGTACCCACCTTTATCTCAATGGACTGATGGGAGCCTCTAATGAGCTAATGCATGTAGAGCTTTCGTAAATGTTTAGATGCTATATAAATGTCAGCAGCTATTATCTTCATCTCATTGATGAGGGGATGGAGATTCAGTTAGTGAGTGTCAGAGGTGACATTTGAATGCAAGCCCCTTCTAATTATGAGTTCAGAACCCTCACCATTATTCCACACAGCCCATCCCCCTTCTCCTTTATCTTTCCCACTTCTGACTTAGAAGATTTGGAACCTCCTCTCTATTCATCTTAGCAGTGGTCAAAGGGCATTGTAGGACCTTGGAAGAGACCATTTTTGGGAAAAGCAAGATAAGGTACATGGAAATGTCATAAAGTTTATATAAAATAAACCTAAAGTGGTTGCTATTATTATTCCTTCTTGGATTAGGGTCTTCTGATCTCTAGGGAGAATAAAGTAAAAGGCACAGATCAGTCAGGTTATCTGTGATCATAAGCTCGCTATATCTCTCTACACCTCCAGATACTCAGATTTTCAGAGGCATTGAGTGTAGCTGTCTAGGGGTTTTCAGTCTCATGAATTCTAGAATCTCTGAGTTGGAAGAGAACTTTGAGGTTCCCTATTGTGTAACTGAAGCAAAATCTTTCCCATAAAACCCCCACCAAGTGATCATCCAGGCTTTGCTTTGCAGCTCTCCAGGGAACAGCCACTCCCTTCCAAGACAGGTCTTTCTACATCTGGATGGCTCTAACTGTTTTTTCCCAAATCAGTTTCTGGGCAACTTGTACTCTTAGTTCTTAATTCTACTCTCTGGGGTCAAATAAAACCAGTCTAATCCTTTGTCCATGTGACTCCATTTCAAGTACTTTGCTCATTTTTTAGATAAATCTCATCTTTTTCAGCTAAAATATTTTTAGTTTCTTCTACAAAATTCTTGTATGGCATGAACTTTATGCCATTTCCATACTGATCAATTTTTCCTTTGCAGCATCATTTGCTTTTGTCCCTTTATCTCATCAGAACCTGCCACCATCTTGGTACAGGGTTTCATCTCTTGGGTTATTGTTGGTCCATCTCCCACAAATCTTTTCCCACTTCCACCATGTTACACTCAGCCATCCAAGTGATGTTCCTAATCACAGGTCCAATATGTTACCTCACTATTGAATCAGCTCCAGTGGCTCCCTCTTATTTCCAGGATCAGTTATAAAATCTTCTGTTTCACTTTTAAAGCCCTCTGCTGTGGAGATCACTGACAGTGACTTAATAGTTTGTCCAGATTTGTTAATCTAAACTCATCATAGAAAATTGTGTAGTCAAATTCTTAATTATCTTGGATTTCAGCTACCTACTCATCATTTTTGCTTTATCTTTTGTAGTTCAGGGATCATTCTCTTTGGAAGAAAAGAAATCACCAGCAATATAAGACCTGGGTGGTCCTACCTTTATTCAGTTATCATTACTATTTCTGTTGCTGTTGGAGGACCTAGAGATTTTCATCAGAAGAAACAAACCAATCAATAGTGATAGAAAACAACTTGTATTATTATTATCATTATTATTATTATGTTTTTGCAAGGCAAATGGGGTTAAGTGACTTGCCCAAAGTCACACAGATAGGTAATTATTAAGTGTCTGAGGCTGGATTTGAACTCAGGTACTCCTGACTCCAGGTCCGGTGCTCTATCCACTGTGCCACCTAGCCACCCCAGCAACTTGTATTATTAACAGAATTTGCATTATATGACAGAAGGAACTTGACTTCTTTAGATACCCAGAGAAGAGGTGAGGGATGAGTTGGTATGGCGATGACCTGAAAGACAAAGTTACAACTAGATTTGGAGGGACATGTAGGGTCCCTGCTTCGCCTCAAAGTTAAAGCTGAAATGGAACTTTTAAGATTATCTGACCTAGCCTCTCCATTTTTTTTGGAGGCAATGAAAATTAAGCATCATGTTCAGAGTCACAATTTCTGAGTGTTTGAGTCTAGATTTGAACTCAGGTCTTCCTAACTCCAGGGCTGGTACTCTATCCACTGCAACCACTTGACTACCCCAATAAACTCTTTATTTTACAGATGATGAAATTGAGGACCAAAGTTAAATGACTTTTCCAGGTAGCAAATGGTAGAACTGGGATTTATCTCAGGTCAGATCTTCAGGAGGGACATTGGTGATCCAAGATAAAGGCTTCCTGCTGCTGTGGCAACTAAGCTCTCAGCTATTCTACCTTTTTTTTTTTTGCTGCAGAATACCTGGGCTGATCTACACAATAGGGTTGGGTTTGTTTGTGAAAGAAGAATAAGCTTCTTATAGGGAGGGTTGGAGTCTTGATCAAATTTAATTTGCCACTCCCAATGTCATCTATGGAGAGATGCCAGACATAGGAGAAGGAAGTATCTAGCATTGACTTTCACAAAGAATAATAGGAAGTTCTTATGGAGTCTTTAAGGTTTGCAAATTACTTTACATAATTATCTCATTTGATTCTCACAATAGCTGTGGGAATTAGGTGTTCTTATCCTCATTTTTACAGATGTGGAAATTGAGGCACACACTTCAAAGCATCAGTTCATTCTGATATTTATCTTTACTAACACTGTTCATAAAGGACCATGTCACTCTTTTGAATCATCTTTTGTTCCTTTTGCTAATATCATTTGTAAATTATTATTATTATTATTATTATTAAGTTTTTATGAGGCAATGGGTTAAGTGACTTGCCCTCTACTAGTAAGAAACAAGTACCTGTGATTGGATTTGAACCCAGGTGCTCCTGACTATGCCACCCAGCTGCTCCTTCTTTTGTAAATTCTTTTTAAGGCAATGAGGTTAAGTGACTTGCCCAAGGTCACACAGCTAGGTAATCTTTTGTAAATTCTTAAAAAAAAATCAAACAACTAAGTGCATCCACGTTGCTGTCTTCAGACAATTGTTCTTTTTCCTCTTCATTAGAACCATTTATTTTTATATCTTTAGAATTTCATAGTTGAGAACTTTCCTTTCATTCTGGACTTTTTGAAATTTGTTTTTTTCAACATCTAGGGGCTCTGATTACTCCTGAGTTTCCTGTTCTTTTCTACTTTCATGTCCTCACCAGAGTCCCAACTGGTTCTATTTCTGTGACCAGTTTATCTTTATTTGTCAGAATCATAGAATTCATTGCTTTCCCTTTGGTTTGAGAATATATTAGCTGCATTAAAAAATTCAAAATTTTTCTACTTTATCATACTCTGTTTCCTGAACTCCTCATCTATTTCTTCCTTCTATTTAGGTTGTCTGTTGTTTATCACCATGATAATATTACTTCTCTTTCTTCTTTCACTGATCTAAAATGACCTCCACTGTGCTTTCCTGTTCTGGTTACTTCAAGATACAAGTACATATTCACAAGGAATAAATTATTAGTAAATCACAGGCTTTTATTCTCCATTTTTAATTTTTATGGGTGAACAAGGAACCTCAGTTTCATGCCTACAGGAAGAAAGAAAAATCACAAAGATCGTTAAATTGTGCTTCTTTTAACATTTTCATTTACAATTCTGTTTATGAAAGACCATCTGCTTTCATTGTGGGATCTTAATAATGTATTTATATCTTACAGCTCATGAATTTTGCCGTAGAGCATCAGACTCAGCTAGCACTCCTGCTCGTAACTCTAATCCAAGCAGAAGGACTTTAATAGGGACCTAACCTTGGGAATAGGAGTGTAAACTGAAGCACAGCTTCTTTATCTACTCAAGATCCTTCCCAGCTGTTGATTCTATTCTGAAATGCAAGAAATTACATTGTTAGGCTTCTAAATATGACTCATTTGTAGATCTCTAAGTTTCAGATGCTTTTTTTTTTAGGAGGGAAAGGGAAATATCTCCAGTAAACTGTATATTAAACATTGTTTGGGATTATTTTTGTTTCCCCAGGAAGGATCAATACCTCCTCTCTCCTGTGAATTGTTGGTATCTAGTGTTGAACCAGACCCGGCGTGAGAGTAGGGATCATGCTACCCTCAATGACATCTTCATGAACAATGTCATCGTCCGTCTCTCCCAGATCAGTGAGGATGTTATCAGACTCTTCAAAAAGGTGAGTGGGAAATCAGTACTAAAGGTTTTGGGCATAATGGAAAAGATGGAAGAGTCAGAGCTCTGCCCAACCAAACCTAAATTAGGAAAGGTGCTAGATGATCCAAGGTGGATACTATGTAGATACTATAGTTGGTTAAAATCTCATTTATTTCCTCCCACCATAGAATTATCAAATCCTAAGGACTGAACAATTGGTGGCATATATTTTTCTGGGTTTGTATGAATGAAGGTCACACATCCTGAGGCAGCATCAATCTCTTTTGAGGACAGACTGACCCTTTATCACCTGTCTCCCCCCATCTATCCTTTGCCTTGAAAGACAATGTGTTTACAAGGACCTCCTTTTCTTTCTAGCTTATTACTTTCTTTCAGGTATCCTGCTTGGGAATAATGGAATGGTTTGATATGTAGGGAGCACAAGATGAGGAAGGAGAGTCAATTTAAAATATAATCAACAGTCAATTATCTCCAGGTAGACTATCCACACTGCAGTTTATTCTTGGCAGGTTTTTAATACCAAACTGGCTTCCCCTGGCTAGTCTTCATGCTTGAGATCTTTACCTGATCACCCCCCAAGCCCATGAAATACTATCCAGGCTGAATATTTTCCCTTATCAAATTCTCAAGGCAGTGACTAGAGTGGCTAGAACATTGTATTTGACACTAGAAAATGGGCTTGAGACACACACACACAAACAACCCTATATGAATTCAAATCTGGCCTCAGGCACTTACTAATTTTGTGACCCTGGGCAAGTCACTTAACCCTGTTTGCCTCACTTTTCTCATCTGTAAAATGAACTGGAGAAGGAAATGGAAAACTATTCCACTATCTCTGCCAAGAAAATTCCATATGGGGTCATGAAGAGTAAGACTAGTGAGCCACAGCATTGTTTTTTTTTTAATTATGGAAATGATTACTAAAGATCTCCTAATTTAAATTATATAAGAGACGTCCTATTATAGTGCAACATATTAGATTCCCAGTCAGGAGAGACTAAGGTTTAAATTACAGATGGGGAATGTCTGGTTTTATACAGAACTCAAAATCATTTGGTCTGGTGCTGCCATAGCAACCACAGGTGGATTTTGAAATTCAATAGATTTAGGAATTTTTTAGGAGTAAATTAATTAAATGTCTGACCAAAATAGCAGGTTAATTTTTAAGTTTATTATTTTATATGGCCTGTGAATGATGTTATAAGTATACAAATGGTCCTTGGCAGAAGAAGGATCCCCATCGTTGGTCTAAATGTTGCCACTGATGCCTACTACAACTTGTGTGACCTTGAGCAAGTCACTATACATCTGTCTATCTCAGTTTCCTCATCATAAAATGTGCAGTACTTCCCTCCTAGGGTTTCTCTGATGATCAAATAAGATGATTTCTGTAGAACTTTTTGCAAAGCTTGACATGTCATTACTATTATTTTGAGTATCTCTACACCCTAGCCCCTCTCTTCTCCAAATTCAAGCACAGCTGTTTGATAAGAATTTATATTTAAATATAGCTTTGTGACTCCATGGATAGAGGGTTCAACCTGGAGTCAAGCAGACCTGAGTTTGAATCCTACCCCAGGTATCTGCTGCATGAGCCTAGATAAATAACTTAGCCTTTCTGCCTTAGTTTCCTCATCAGCAGAATGGGGATAATGGCAGGATTCTTGCCAGGATCAAATTAGATAATATTTGTCAAGTGCTTTGCAAATCCTAAAGTGTATCTAAACACTAGCAATTATTAGCATTTGCCAAACCTTAAGTTGATGTATAAATGCCAGTTATTATTTTATGTTCCTTCCTCTCCTCCCCACCTACCCCCACACATAAGCTCAGATAGATGAGAAGTTGTCACATTTGCCTCATCAACCCCTTTGGCTTCTGTTCTTTTAGGGAGTGATGGGGACCAAGGGAAAAACAGAGGGAGAAAGAGACATGTTCTTTCTTTCCTTTCTTTTTGAGAGATGTCCTTCCTTCCTTCCTTCTTTCTTTCTCTCTCTCTTTCTTTCTTCTTTCTTTTTTCTTTCCTTCTTTCTTTCCTCTCTTCCCCTTCTTCCTTCCCTTCTTCCTCCCTTCTCCCTCCCTTCCTCCTTTCTCTCTCTCTCTTTTTCTCTTTCTCTCTCTCTCTCTCTCTTTTCCTCTTTCTTTCTTTCTTTCTTTCTTTTTTTTCCTTCCTTCCTTTTTTTGCTAATTTTTGTTTTGCCATCATTTAAATTTCCTCCCATTTTCCACCCCTTTGCCCTTTTCCTTCCTTAAGTATGTGTAGCCCCTTCCCCCCAAAGGCTTCTAGGCAGAGCTGAGCTGGGGGAGATAAATCTTTTGGGCGCTCATTTCCACTGACAAGGGCCTAGCTTGTGATGAAGGTTAACAGGGTGGAAAATAATGAAA
Source organism: Macrotis lagotis (assembly GCF_037893015.1). Taxonomy (NCBI): domain Eukaryota; kingdom Metazoa; phylum Chordata; class Mammalia; order Peramelemorphia; family Peramelidae; genus Macrotis; species Macrotis lagotis. The sequence goes on from NC_133665.1 coordinate 144,136,803, forward strand.
AAATGTCCACAGCTGGGCCCCTGGCCTCCTCATTATTGAAACAATCCCTAAACAAAGGAAAATCTCAAGCCTTGGAGCTGACGTGGGAACAGATCTATCAGCCTGGCCTTATGTCTCCAAAGAATGAGGCTCCTTTGTGTAGAGATCAAGGCCTTTGGAATCTAGGGGCCAAACTTTCTTTCAGGCTCTTATTATCATCTCATCTTGACGATCCCAAAGCACTTGACCTCCTGCTTGTGGATATTCACTGGAGTCTACCTGGTGAGTGAACCCCTCGGCCAGGCAACTCTTGCCCTTGGAGAGACGAGACATAGAGGTGAAGCAGTCTTGGTCAAGGTCAAGTGGCAGATAGATGAGAATTCTCTTCATTTGTCTCCCCATCCTTCATCTGCATTATTAAACAGTATTAATCTGTGGAGCTGTGCCAGGCAGAGGAGAAACCAGTCAGATTTGTTTTGAAAACCCTTCATTTTCCCTGTCGCAAGCACTGCCCCACCCCATGTGCCCTCCCACCTCACTGCCACCATTCTCCCAAGTTGAGGTCTTCACTAGCTTTGGTTGTATCTCCCTTGGCCGCTGAACTAGGGTCAAATGAAGTGTCTGGAGTAAGTAACTCTGGGTTGGGACATCTCCACTTACCTCCTGCCCTTGAACCTCATCATTGATTTTTAGAGTTGGTGGAGACCTCAGAGTCACTAAGTCCAACTCTTTGTACTGGAGGCAGTTGGGACCAGAGAACTGAAGACTGGCCCTGAATCAGAGAACTAGTTGGTGGCAAAGTTGCTGGTAGAATGTAAGCTACTTGAAGGCAAGTCTATCTAGTTTTCATCTTGGTACACCTACTGACCAGCAAAATGCTTTGTACACTGTAAGTGCTTAATAAATGTTTGTTGAGATGAATTAAATCATGACTAGGGAACTGGGTCTCCTGACATCCACAATCTTTTCATTTTATCCTGATACGAATGCAGCTCAGTTTGAGTTATTTCCTCCATATTCTCCCCTTTTCTAATGGATATTGTTCATAAGGCCGGATATTACAGAAACTAAATTACAGAAACATTTCCTAGATTAGTCTAGACGAATGTTCTTGTCCATAAATGGGAATCTTTTTACACAACAGATGTGTTCCTAAGAACTTCTGTCAGTTGATTTAAAAAAAAAAAACACTAAACCAAAAACCTTAAGCAAAACAAAATCAAACTTATTTTATATATTTTATGTCTGGGTGGATCCACATCTCAGCTCCTTTTGATGCCCCTCCCCCTGGTGAAGACCACCAGCCCTGTATGTCTTCTCATCCTGTTTGGATGGCCTTTCTCTACATCTTCCATATGGGATCTACCCCCGATGCTGGAGGCGGTTTTCTGATTCTTTTTAATCAAAAGCAAATCATAAATTGAATCAAATTTTAAATGCACTTGGGGAGTTTGCTTTGGAAGAAAGCTTCAGGGCGAATTGTTTCCCAAAGCCAAGAATTTCTGGTAAAGGAGTCAACCCACAATTGATTTTCTTTTAAAATGTTGTTCCTGTGTACATTGTTGAGATACACCTCAGTAAACCTGAGGATTTCAGTCAACCATCTACAGTCATTGACTACCTACTGTGTATCTGGAAGGAAGCTAGTTCCTGGGTGTGGAATGAGAAGTAATTAAAAAAAGTCACCAAAGCCAATTCTACTTTTGGATAGCTCTCTTAGAAAGTTTTCCCTTGCATTATATCCCTTCATTTATTCATTCATTAAGCTTTTAATGTGCAAAGCAGGGGCAGCTGGTGCAGTAGGTAAGAGTGCCAGACTTGGAAACAGGAAGACTCATCTTTCTGAATTCACATTGGCCTCAGACACTTACTAGCTGTGTGACCCTGGGCAAGTCCCTTCACCCTGTTTGCCTCAGTTTCCTCATCTGTAAAATGAGCTGCAAAAGGAAATGGCAAATCTCTCCAGGATCTTTACCGAGACAACCCCTAAAATTGAGTTAGGGATTGTCAGACAGAACCAAGAAATGATTGGATAGCAACTGAAATGTGCTGTAGTAGATAGGGGATACATTAGAAAAAATATAATAATACTAATGATAGCTGGTGCAACCAATAGAGTGGTAGGCCTGCATTCAAAACCTACAGCGGCGGCTAGGTGGTGCAGTGGATAGAGCACCAGCCCTGGAGTCAGGAATACCTGAGTTCAAATCTAGCCTCAGACACTTAATAATTACCTAGCTGTGTGGCCTTGGGCAAGCCACTTAACCCCATTGCCTTGCAAAAAAAAAAAGAAGACCTACAAATTCCTGCCCCAGATAGTCACTAGCTTTGGGACCTTAGCCAAGTCATTTTAATTTCTGTCAGTGTCTGGTTCCTCATCTGTAAAATGGGAATAATCAAAGCAGATATCAGGATTATTTTGAGGATCAAATGAGCTAATATTTGTAAAATACTTTCCAAATCTTCAAGTGCTATAAAAATGCTAAATATTATTATCATATTAATATTATTATATTACTTTATTATTTTCTCATATTCTTAACTCTTATCCAGTTCCTTGTCTGTAAAATGAGGGTGAAAATTATACCTATCTTCAGGGATGTTGTGAGAATAAAATTAATTAATATTTTATGTATTATATATTATAAATATACAACATGTGTTTATAATATAATTCATACTATTTTATGTAATATTTATAAAAGAATTCAATATTGCTTAAAGTAATATATAATGAATTATATCAATGCATTAGTATATTAGGACTATATCTTGTTTATAGAATTAATTCTAATTCTAATATAATAATTATAACAATATATTAATAGAATTAATAAATATGTTTATTAATAATTAGAATATTATTCTCAATGAACGCTTGGAGGTTTTCAAAGCATTTTACAGATATCTCATTTGACATAATTTTAAGGAAACTGAGACAGTCAGAAGTTAAATTATTTGTACAGTTCAGCTCCTGTGTGAAGCAAAGTTTGAACGGAGATCTTTATGGTTCCAAGTGCAGCATATTGTTCACTGTACTACCTATAATCTATTCTTATATTCTAACTTTCAAGGATACCTAACCCTTTTTGTGGGACAGAACTCTGGCAGTCTGCTGAAGCCTATTGACCTCTTCTCAATATAATATTTTTAAATGCCTAAAATAAAATACATATTATAAAGGAAAAAATTATATCAAACTACTGTATTCATGGTATGAAAAATGTCAAATTCATGTGTGTCAAATGAAGAAGCCCTCTACAAGGCTACGTTTGGATGTACATAGTGGGATTTGAAGGTTTAAAGAAAAAAAGGGAATCATAGATCCCAAACACTAATGAATTGTCAGATGTGGCTGATGTGTTGGAGTTTTTTTTTGGAGAATTCTGTAATGGTGGAATAATTGGGAGATGTATGCCCTCAATAAAACTTAAAAATAAAGGGTGCAGCTTGGCCCTAAGTCCGCCAGCTCATTGCCCAACTCTGTGTTGTTTCATTTAATCTTCACCACTTTGTTTCTGCTACCTGTCTCTAAGCATGTGCTATTAACTCCAAGAACAGTAGCAAAAGTGTCCAGTGAAATTCCTGCTTCTGCCCTGACTGCATCCATGGTTGGGCATTGAAACCCCTTTCATTCTTGTCCTTAGTTATGTTTTCTTCCCCCAGCCCCACTCTAACAATAGCGATCCATTATTCTCTGCTCTGGTGACTATGGAATTTAATTACTTGTCCTGGCAGTGAAGTGAGTTTGATTGTTGGCGTCGCTAGGTTCTGGCGGGAGCCCTAATGGGCAAGGGCTCTCCCTGAGAAGAAAGGCCCTTTTGGGAGGTTGGTATTTAAACAATAGCCATTCAGAGTGTGGCAATGGGGGCTCCTTCTCTAGTGAGTTTGTCTTTCTTGCTTTGGAGATGTTCAGAACCGAATGGATGCTTTTGTGTCCAATAATTGCCTTGCTTTATAGCTGAGATCAAAAGCATTGGTGGCCTTGAATTTGAGGCCAGGTTTGTTTTCTACAGGAAGGGGAAGAGTTTACATACTGGCAAATTCAGCTGTAGGGGTGAATGGGGACATTTGGTCTTCAGAGTGTAAGATGCAGCATAAGAGGCAAGGACCAAAAAAAAAAAAACCCAAGGGATTGTAGACAAACAAACAAACAAACAAACAAATAAACAAAAAATTTGGCTGTTCTAGTTATCTCCTGGTTGAAGAACAAAAATATGAGCTGTCATTTTAGAGATGATTGAATGAAATTTAATTCAGCAAATATTTTATTTTTAACCTCTTATCATGTGCAAAGCATTGAGCTCAGTAGTGAAGATTCAGAGATGAAAATGAAATAGTCCCTGCCCTCAGGAACTTAGTTCTACCAAATGACAAATCATGTACACAGATAATTATATTCAAAGTATAATTAATAAGGTAATTTGAAGTGGGAAAGGGCATTAACAACTGGGAGGATTAAAATGGGCCTCCAGTAGGTTGGGATGCCTCAGTTGGGCTTTGCAGGAAGCCATTGATTCTAACAAGAAGAGATGATGATGATGATGATGATGAAGGAGGGAGGGAACATATCCCAGACATGGAGGGAAGGGGTGCACACCTCTGCAAAGACTCAGCATAGAGATAGAGTTAACTAACAGACCAGTGTGACTAGGAAGGAGATTATATGAATTTACTCAATCAATTAAACATTTATTCAAGTGATCACAAAATTCCAGACACTGTGCTAAGCAGTATTAAGAAAAATGGCACCTAATCTCAGGGAATGTGCAATCTAATGGGGAAAAGAAAGGTAGAAAGTTGGGGGTAGGTAATATGAAATAAAACTGGAAAGATAGGTAGGACCCAGTTTGTGAAAGGTTTTAAGAGCCAGGCTTTGAGGAGTTTGCATTTTACCTTAGAGGTATAGGGACTCATTGAAGATTTTTGAATAGGGATCAGATCTATATTTTAGAACTATTAATTTGTCCACTGTGTTTAGAGGACAGATTGGAGAGAATCTGGAGGCAGGGAGAACAATTAAAACTTTTTCAGTTATCCAGGCAAAAGATTAGGGATCTAGCAGGAGAAGAAATGCTAGGGGAGAAAGGGGAAATAAATGTTGTGTGAGAGAGAGTGGAAATGGAACCAAGACACTGAAACTGATACCTCCAGAGAATGTTAAAACTGGAAGGGTACCAGAGATCACCTTTTCTAATCCCTTCATTTGACAAATGAGAAAATGGAATTTTCGTATTCTACTGGCAATCCCTGACTATTCCTAAATTGGTTTTTTGAAAATGTCAGTGTCTTGAATGGAGGACTATAAATCATAATAGCTATCATTTATATATGGCTTTACTAAATGCATCATAAATATTAACACATTTGATGCTCATAACAACCCTGTGAGGGAGGTACTTTTGTTATCCTCATTTTACACATGAGGAAACTGAGGCTTAAAGAGTTTAAGTGGCTTATCTGGGGTCACAGAGTAAGTGAAGTAATAATTGCACTGAGGTCTTCCCAACTCCAAGTCTTGAGATATATATATATATATATATATATATATATATATATATACACACACACACACCCACACACACACCCACACACACACACACACACACACCACACACACACTCTTGGTCACTAGTGACTATGTTCCATGTTGGTCTTGGAAACTGAGTACTTTCCAAGCAAGGCTACCCAACCCATTTGAGGAAAGATATCTGCAAAAAGATTACTACTGCACGTTTTGATCCAGTGAGAGTTTAAACACTGTGAAAATATAGATGCTGAATTAGAGATGCAATGATTTGGTTGCTGGGAGAAAGAAGAACAAAGTTTTCCAGTTTCCTTCATAGAAGCTTCTTTGAATTTTAAGTACTACGAATAGCATCATGGAAACGGGAAGGAGTTGAAAGGAAATGAGTGTTAAGGTGAATGTAGTTCTACTGATTGAGGATTTGAATTCACTGGATAAAGCTCTCCATAGAGTAGTTTGGAAGTTATATCAAACTTCTGATATTTCCCCAACTTCTTCCAGAATTCTCTTGAGTTCATTTCCTTTTTGCAAGCCTGTATATTCTGGTCTCAAAAACTTCTACACCCTCTTAGAATATCCAAAAGAATGTCCATTATGACACTTGATGGCTCTTGTCTCACATCTAGGGCTATCTCTAGTCATTCTGACCCATGATCTGGCTCCAGATGGCTGTGGAGGAGAAAGTAAGGCTGGTGACTTAGCACAGCACCACCCTCATTCAAATCAAATTCTTGTGCTTGTCATGACATCACCTCTCTGATGTCATGGTCTTCTTCGAGGATGAAGGACAAACATCAATGTCAGTTTTGATTAGTACAGAGGCAACAAATTTGAAATCATTTCTGAAGAATTAATCTTGATGATAGAATGAACAGTTTGCATTAGGTTTAATCATTAGGCAGATGCTTTTTGCAAGGATCACAAAGACAGAGACATGGTTCCTACCTTCAAGGAGCTTATATTCTAGGGGTCTCCAATATGCACACAGAAAAATAAATCAATGATAACCAATGTGCATGCAAAACAAATACAAAATAATTTTAGGAGTGGGGTGAGTTTGGGCAGGGAAATGGGGAAGAGGGGAAAGGAAGGTCAGGAAGACCCTTATGGAAGAAGTGACACCTTAATTGAACTTGTAGGATGCTAGAGAACCTAAGAGGTGGAAGTTTGGAAGGAATGTCTGTCTGACCCAGTTGATGATATCTTGTACATTAATTTCTTTTAACTGGAAGTTGGAAAAAGAAGATTTATTATAAATGACATTGAAAATACTTCTCCTAGAATTCTATTTGCACCCAGTCTAGTTTTTAGTCTCAAGTATAAGCCTTTAAAATAATGAAGTGGTTTTATTGGTAAAGCATTATTATAGAGCTTTACCAGATGGTAAATGTGACAGAGATTAGGGACCATTTTTTCCTACCCTTATATCCCCTGGATCCATGGCTATATATATATATATAAATAAATAAATGAATGAATGAATAAACAAACAACAACCAGTTAACAGCAACGACAGTAATAACTATCATTTATCTAGTATTTTAAGATTTCCAAAACACTTTACATATATCTTGTCTTATCCTCCCAACAACCTTGGGAGGTAGGTACCATTATTACTCCCATTTTTCTGATGAGGAAACTGAGGCAAGCAGAAGTAAAATAATTTTCCCAGGGTCACATATTTAGTAAGTAAAAAGTCGGTTCTTGTTTCCAGATGTGTATGTGTTTTTTGTGTGTGTATGTATTTATGTGTGTGTGTATGTGAGTGTGTGTATGCGAGACAGAGAGAGAGAGAGGGAGAGAGAGCCATTGTATTGTTGACTTAAAGTGAATGTTCAGGGAAGTTTTAGAGAGACGTAGAGCTAATATCTTTTCATCTTCTCACTAAACTTGGAGGTAAGACCATCAATCAGCTAAGAGTGTGGAAAAGCAATTTTCCTAGGGAGTCAGGTAGAGATAAATAAAGGGATTTTTGAGCAGAGTTGTTAGCATGAATTTGTAATGGGCCAAGTGGAACTATTTCATGACTGTACACTTGATATTGTCTAAAGTGCAGGATTTTGTTCTTCCATGAAAACTTTCTTTAAGTATTTGAAGTCTTTCATTCTTGACCCCAGAGGGCAAAAAATAGGAACACAGTATGAAAGATGTGAAGAGATTGATCTAGGCTTTTTATGAGGGAAAACTTTCCTACAATTAAGGCTTTCAAAAAAATGGATTAAAACTTGTAACTTCCTTTTCACTATGAACTTTTAAAGTAATATCTGGATAGCTACTTGCTGGAAGACTCTGAGAGACCAAAGGTGGAATTTAATTCTATGATGTTAGAATCAGTGGGATTTTTATCCCAATTGTAGAATATTGCAGAGAGGAATATTGTTCTGAGATGGATTGGATTAAGCAGCTTCTGAGGTCCTTCCTAACCAGAGATTTTTGTGATTCTGACTCAAGTTTAGAGAAACAAATGCCTTCTAAAGGTAAATAGTTACTAGTGCCATGGATTTAGTAATTCCTGCCTTATATAGGGCTATGTCATCTGGTACCCTGGCCATTGTAAATCGCCTAAACTCCTGGAGCCTCAGAATGGGAAAGATCATTAAAAACAAATGAAGAGAGAAGTGGCAGAAACAAGAAGTTAAAGAGGATGTTTATTCACAGCCTGGGAGGACAGAGAGCCTCATTTGGCTGCAGAATGTCTGGCTTAAAGTCATTGCTTGGCATGTTGTTCACTAGAATGATGGAGAAGAGAGGAGGGAAGGTGCAGGAGCTGTCCAGCTGAAGGGGGGCATCAGTAGAGCTGGGCTGGCACAAGTGGGAGGCTACAGAAACATGCCTATGGCTGCCAGACTGAGCCCAGCAAAGGGAAGAACTCCAGTTCCATACTCTGGGGCTTCCCTTGGTGCTCAGCTTTTATTTCGTCCTAAACTCTTGGTCTTGACTGCTTGTTATTCCTCCTTGACTGTTGTTGTAATCCTGGTTTTAACCTTTCATCTCTTGTGTCTCTGGTTCCCATCCCAGCGACCTGCATTCTGGGGTCTCAGGCATGGATTACTCATATTACACCTTCCATGACGTGTGCAGGAGCTTCTCAGTTGCCTCTAACCTCTCCGAGGAAGCTGGTGACCCAGTGGATAGAGCTGTGGGTATGCAGTCAGGAAGTCTTGGGTTCGAATCCATTCTTAGAAGCTTACTAGTCTTATTGTCCATGGGCAAGTCACTTAACCTTGATCTGCCTCACTTTCCTCAATTGTAAAGTGGGGATAATAATGGTATTTCCCAGGGTTATTCTGAAACTCAAATGAAATGATAATTGCAAAGCACCTTAGCATAGTACCTTGAAACCTATTATATATACTACTATTACTACTATGAATACTACTAGTGTTACTATTCCTATTCCTATTACTAGTTCTGCTAATATCACTACTATTACTATTGCTATTGCTGCTAGTACTATGACTATGACTATTACCACCACCACCACCACCACCACTACTACTACCCCATTTTGTACTGGGGAAAGTTCAACAACTCTTTCTCCATTGCATATAATACTTTCTCTTCTTGGAATCCTGGTCCTCTTCAAGGTTCTGCTCAGGTACTATGTCCAAGCGGCCTCTTCTCATTCCCCCTGTTATTGATATTTGTCCTTCATTCTCAAAAAAGACCATGACATCAGGAAGGTGATGCCATGACAAGTACATGAATTGAGTGAGGGAGGGCTATGCTAAGTCTCCAGCTTCTCTTTCTCCTCCAGAGCCATCTGGGTCCAGTGGGCAGATAGGAATCAGGACAACTGGAGATGGCCCTGGATAAAAGGAAATCAGGATTAAGTGACTTGCCCAAGGCCACATGACTAGTAAGTGTCTGAGGCTGGATTTGAACTCAGGTCCTCTTGACTTTTGGGCCAGCACTCCACCCATTGCCCCTTCTCCTATTACTAATGTTCTCCCTTCTCCTTCCCCCTTCTCCCCAATAGGTTTGTATTACTTTGTATGTAATTTCCATTTATTTTTGATGTATTTTAAAGAATTGTTTCTTCACTTATTCCCCCCTAAGTAGAATGTAAGTTCTTTGAAGATGGGATTGTTTGGTTTCATTCCTTTAGTCTAAGCACCCAGTAGAGTGCCTGACCAAGAGCAGGAGTCTGATAGAGGCAGATTGAGTTGAATTGAGTTATATATGGGATTCTGTGAAGAATCAAATATGAAGGAGATTTAGATGCATATTTTGACTGAGTGTAAGCTTCTTGAGGTCAGAAATTGTCTTACTTTCTTTTGTATTCCTAGTACTTATATATGCCCAACTCATAGTAGGTATTTGATAAATATTGATTGATTGATTGATTGATTGATTGGGTGTGATGCCAGGGAGCATGCTATCTTCTGATGAGAGGAGCATAAAGAACTTTTAAGGCTATGAAATAACATTGTCTAAGGGTTATATATATGCTCTTGTTACTTCAACAACTTTGATGCAAATGAGATTTAAAAAAGCAATTAAAACTGAGAAGGTTAACATAGCATAGTGAGTTAGTGATGAGGAAATAATGAAGAACAGATAGTGATCTGACTGCAGCAAACAAATGAGAAGCACAAAAGAGAAGCCTTCAAGCAAGATTTTATTGAAGAGCAGAAAACCCCCCAATAACTTGGTAGAGCTCTAACTTTGATTGCATAATTAATTTTGCAGAAAGATAGCAATGGCACATCAAGGATGGGGGAGTGCCTCTAGACCAGGTTTTGCTCTACATTTATAAGTGAAGCAAATGAATAATTTTTTTAAATGAAGCCAGCAAGGTAGACAGAACATCAGTCCTAAAGTCAGGAGGACCTGAGTTCAAATCTAGCCTCAGATACTTTACACTTATTAGCTGTGTGACCCTGAGCAGGTCACTTAACCCAAGTGCATTGCAAGGAGAAGGAGAAAAAGTAACAGTTTCCAGGTAGCATCAAGGATTTATTACAAAAATAAATTCTGGATTGTCTTTAGAAGTCATCTTCATGCTTATCTTCTGTATCATTCCATCAAAGTTCTAGAACATAAAGGAACTTGGTCCAACTCCCTCATTTTACCCAGGGAGATTCAATAACCCACTCTTGGTTCTACAGGTAGTTAATAATCTGATCTAAGATTTGAATTCAGGTCCTGCCATTCCAAGTCCAGTGCTCTTCTCATTTGACCACACCCTAGCATAGCATAACAATGATTACTGGAGTTAAGAGAATTAAATTTTATTCTATGTTGGTTGGTTGCATAAGATTTAGAGCTGATGAGATTTGGTTCAAAGTTTAAGACTAGGAGGCTTTTCCAAACCATCCAAATAATAGGCAAGAGAGCTAATGTTTGCACCTGGGCCTTCTCCACCCAAATCCAGTGCATTTATCACCATACCATACCATACTGTTTTAAGGTTGGAAAGTATGAGGAGTGGAATGGATAAGTTCCAATCCCAAAAAAGCTTTTTTAAAGGACTCCCTTCAAGTATTCAGAAACTCCTCACTAGACTCTTCTGGATAGCTGAAGTTATAGGGGTGTGTCACTGTGTATCGAACTATCTTAGCTACACCAATCTCAAAGTTGTTCTTCGCTTTCTTAGGGAATGATTATTTTAAGCTTTTCTGAAAATGAAAAGGAAGACTCCAGGAGTAAACATAGTCCACGAAAAAAAATGTTTGGCATAATTACAAGGCAAGGAGGACAACAGCCACAACGACTGCCTCAGCCCATTGTTAGTCTTAGAGGTAGGCGTCAGGGTGGCCCACTGCCAAGGACAAATGATGAGCCATTCTCAAAGCCTTACTTGCTTCTTTGCAATATGATATTCCAGCAGCAGGAGCTGCGAGAGGAGGTCAGAACTCAAATCTACATTCCAATTTCTTGCAAAAATAAATACATGACAACATATGGAGTTATGACTACAGGAGGAGACTGAAATTGGGCTGTGTGGGGGTTGGAGAGCTGTGGGGAACAGACTTGGCAAAGGGGAGGGAAAGAAAGGAAGGACGAGAGCAGGAGGAGAACACAATGTGAGAGAATAAATGAAGATTGGATGGAACCGCAGAAATCATAGAATTTAGAACTGGAAGAGAGTTAGGAGTTGATCTAGCCCATCTATCTCATTTTACATGCAGTTCCCCTGAGCTACTGTGAGATTCAGCATGACTAGTTTGAAGTAATAAATAACTCACTCATGACCTGAGCCCCCATCTGTTGTATCCTTCTATTACTAGATCATATCAGAAACAAACAGCTCCAATTGCAAAAGTATTTAATGAAGACATAAAATAATGTAAATAGGAAAGCATTCTTTGCTTTTCTTCTCAAAAAAGTACAACCTCTTATGCAAATAGAGTAGTCATATTATAATTTCCCTTCAATACGTATGACTCGTTAGCCTAGGGAAAATATAGTTTTTCAGAACTCAGTAGTCACAGAGGTAGATAGATGCTCATAATGTATTTATTACCTTGTTTCTCCACTTGTCTAATTGTGCTGCTTATTCTCTAGTATGCATTCATGGTTGGCAACTTGTTTCTTAGACGTCTTTATTTCTAGAGTACTCTCTGTCATTTAGAATCCTTTCCTCATCAGTTCACAATTCTAAGGGCTTACACATAGACCAGTTCTTTGGGCGACAGTTTAGGGAATCTCAAATAATAAGTGTTGCTCTCTTGACCCCAACTATTATAGGAAATAACATCCTACATGCATGCCATTTATATACAGATGAGGAAGTTGGGCTCAGGGTTCAGTGACTAGCCCAAGATCTAGAAGGAGTAATTGGATGTAGGGTTGAGAGTGGGTGCAGGGGATGGGCTAGAGCCTTAGAGGGATAAGCCAAGGATTAAAGGGAATAAGTTGTAGCTGTAAATAGCAGCTGGCCCTGAACATAGATGTGACTTATGGAAGTAATTATGCAGTTGTGTGAACTATTCTTTTGGGTTCACAGTATCACAGAACTGTAGGGTTGGATGATACCACAGAGAAACCCTAGTCCAACCTGTACCTAAGGAAGAATAGCCACTATGGTGTCTCCAACATATGGAATGTTGGTGACCTATGTTGTCATCCAACATCTGTTTGAAGTTCTCTAGTGAGAAGAAACCCCCTATTTCCAGATGCAGCTGGGGCCAATTTTGGGTAGTCCTAAGAGTTTGTAGTTTTTATTTTTCTTATAGCAAATCTAAATTTTCTTCTCAACAACTTCTATCCATTGCTTCTAATTTTGTCCTCTAGGGCTATGCTACCAAGTCTATTCTCACTTTCAAACCACACATCCTTCAAATAGGTGATAGGATGATAGGGGTATAGAAATAGGGATACAATTTTAGGGGTAAGAACAGGGATTATATTATAACTAGGAAGATTAAAAAAGGGAACATCCATGGAACTTTTAGAGTTTTTTTTTGTTTTTTTTGTTTTTTTAGTTTTTTGTAAGGCAATGAGGTTAAGTGGCTTGCCCAAGGCCACACAGCTAGGTAATTATTAAGTGTCTGAGGTCAGATTTGAACTCAGGTACTCCTGACTCCAGGGCCAGTGCTCTATACACATTGCTACCTAGCCGCCCCGAAACTTTTAGTTTTTAAGGGGAAAACCCACAATGGAGTATGGATCAAAAGAGTTATATATATAGTAGCTATTCAAGATTTGGAATGCAAATAGGTGAAAATTGATTTTTTTAAGTGCTGCCAGTGAGATTCCTGGGTCATATGGATCAGATGTCCTGAAGATGTCAACAGCAGTTACTTCTGAGTCCCAGTTACTCATTTGAACTAAATATCATTGAATGGCAAAGCTGCCAAGTATTTATTCAAATGAGAGGGAAAGAAGTTTGCTGGTGAAATAATCAAGAGACAAATAGAATTAATGGGAAAGGAGAAGAAAAGGAGTCTTTTAATACACATACATTTAATGAGACATACATGAAGTTGTTGACAGCATGCCTCTATCCCAAGTATGCCAAAAAAAATTGTTTTGAATAGTCTCCAAAACAACAAAAATAGTCTCCATGTCATCAAGAGATGTTCCAGTTCTGGGTGTTTAAGGTCCTCATAGTCAACTCCTCGGAGTTTCTTTATATAAATAAATACTTTTAAGAAGTGGATTGTTCTTTAAAATAGGGAATGACTTACCATTAGGAAGGTCCCATATTGCCCTTGGAAATCATTTGGAGGAGGTAGGGCTCATGCCCTTTTAAAGCTAGATATTCTTTCCAAAACAAATGAGGGAACCACTAGAAACCCCATGGTTTTTTTTTAACTCTAAGAAGCAATAGAAAGAGTCAAAATGTTTGTGGTTTACTTCCTAAGTGACCTTGGGTGAGCCTACTGTTAACTTCTTTGAGCTTGAATTCTTCCATCTGTAAAATGAAAGATTTGGACCAGATGGTCTTTAAGGCCCCTTGCAGCTTTTAATCTACATTGCTATGATGTGTTTTTGTGGTTCACAGATCGTTGACTTACAACTGCCCTCAAATATTTATTGAATGCTACTATTTATGGGGTCCCTTTAGAGAGATTATTGGGGTGATCGAGTAAAAGACACAGATCTTACCTTTAAAAAACTGATAATCTTAAAATTTATAGAATTTTCCTGTGGACCAATTTGAATGCAAACTTTTTTTTTTTCTGGGCCTTAGTTTGTCTATCTGTAAAATTCAAGGGTTGGATGATGTGATTTCTAATACCTTTGTCTTCCAGTATTAGATCTGATGTCAGGAAACTGTGATTTCACATATTCATAGGACTCTAAATATATGTTGTCTTGGTAAAGAGATGTATCGATTTTTTGCTGCAGTTTTAGTTTGTTTCATGATTCTAGTTCTCTTGATGTCCCTACCATGTTTCCTGACTTGACCTTTATTTTATCCGTTTCTTCACATTATCAACATTCCCTCATCAGTGACCCAGCATCCCATGGAAGGTCAAGATCTTGGTCCATGACATCAAGAGAGGTTCCATTTCAGGGTGTATAAGGCCCTCATAGTCAATGTAGCTCTTGATAGGGCAGGTATTCCTTAGAAAATATGGGCATGCCTTATCTGATTCGTATTATATTAATAACATTCTATCTTTCCAAAGAATGAAAGTGTTATTACAACATCTAGACACTTGAGGGAACTCTATGGAACCAATAAAAGATAAAAATAAAAACATTTTTATAGCATCAATATAAAGTAACATGACTTTGGTGACTGTAATAAACTCTGAATTCTACCCTTGACCACTCTGGTCTCCTGGAATCGATTAGAAAACAGACAGAGGAATGAAGGGACATCGTTTCTTGCCATCCTTGATTGGTCCCTATACAGAGATTATACATGCAAAAAAGCAATTCATGCTTTCCCCTTTATTCCTGAGGACTTCTATGTGATACAAACATATTAAAAATATTCCTATTGTACTGTGAAATTGGCTATTTTTAGTTTAATGGTGGTTATATAGGTTCTCCTTTCTCTCAAATAGTCATGCTTTTTCTGTAGCAAAGGAGAAATAGTGAATGTGATTCATTTCAACCTTACTAATCTTTTGATTCTTGATTTTGTATGTGTGTTTCTTTTAGAGCAAGGAAATTGGACTACAGATGCATGAGGAACTGCTGAAGGTGACCAATGAGTTATACACAGTAAGTTCTACAAATATTGAATTGGGATGGATTTTTTTTTGAAACCAGAGTTGGAAAAGAGTTTGCAAAACCTCTACAAAAATGTCTTGAAAAACTATTTTGTTGTTGTTTCTTGGTGCTTACTAGCTTTCAGAAGTGAAGAGATCAAATCTGGGTTTAGCATGGTTCTTCAATTGTAAACCACTTGAGGGAAGGAAATTTGGATTTCTTATTTGCAATGTCAGTAACAATGGAATATTTGTGACTTCAGGGATATGTGGAAAATATGATATATATCCATTTATGTTCCAGTGGAGATGAAAAATTTCTCCTCTTATGGTTTTATAGACTTCTGGAAATTTGGTGTCATTACTGTGTTTATGTTGTATCTAGTTACCGCTATCTATGAATTGGAGATACAAGGAAAGGCAAAATATAATCCCTCCATTTAAAGAACCCATATTATAATGATACAGTAAATGAATGAATAAATGAATGAACAGATAAATATACATATTCCCAGCCCCCACATGTGTGTGAATTATAAATGCAATTAGATTTATTTCAGAAGAAAGACTTTGATTATGGGGGGGGAGCCTCCTGTAGGAAGTAAGATATATAAACTGAGGCTTGAAGGAGGTAGAGTTGAAGAGAGAGAACTTTTCAGGCAGGAAATCCACCAAGTACAAGGTGCAGAATTGAGAGTAATATTGTGTCTGATAAACAATAAGGAGGTCAGTATCACCAAATTAGAGGGTATATGGAGGAAAAAATTTATATTTGATCATGGAGGTAATGGGAAAAAGTTGCAGTTTACTAGGTAGGGGATGACTTATTCAGACCTGAGCTTTGAGTGGATCAATTTGGCTACTCAGTGGAGAATGGATTGGAGTGGACAGAGATGGAATGAGACAAGGAAACAACCTAAAAATCTATTGTAGTGTTCCAGACATGAAGTGATGGAATTCTGGATCAGGGTAGCAGATCTGGGAGTAGAGAGTCTTATTTTGTTTTTGTTCAGTTGTGTCTGACTCTTCATGACTCCATTTGGGATTTTCTTGGGAAAGATACTGGAATGATTTGCCATTTCCTTCTCCAGCTCATTTTATAAATGAGGAAACTGAGGCAAACAGGATTATTTGGCCCAGTGTCATGGAAAGGGATGAAAATAAGAGATATTATACAGAAATGGTAAGATTTAGATACTTTTGATGATGAGTGATGATAATCTTGAGTGAGAAATCAAGATGATGCCATGTTTGTAAGTAATCCTGGGTGACTGGGGAAATAGTGTTTTCTTCCATAGTGAAAGAATATTTTGGAGGAGAAAAAGTTTTGGGGAAAAGATAATGAATTCTACTTTTGACCTGAGTTTGGGATGCTCATAGGACATCCAGGACAGGATATCCAAAATGCAATTGGTGATCCAGACAGTGGCTCAAGAGAGAAGGTAGATACATAGATCTGGTAATCATTTGTGCAGAGTTGGTCATTGAACCTTTGGGAGCTGATGAGATGGCCAAAGGAGATAAAATATAAGCAGTAGAGAAGAGGCCAAAAATAGAGACTTAAGGAATACCTATGCCTAGTGGGCATAATTTGGGTGAAGACCCAGAAAAGGAAACAGATAGCTGGGGTGGGGGGAGAACCCAGAGAGAAAAGTGTCACAAAAGCCTAGAGAGGAGACAGTATCCTGTAGAAGCATATGATCCGCTGAGGCAGGAACTTAATAATTATTGAAGTTTTGTTGTTTTAAGTTTCCATGAATTTCCTTGGTAGTGGTAGCCTATGTATGTAATGTGGGGTGTGGAGTCAGGAAGATCTAGGTTCACATTCTGTCTCCAGGAACCAACTATTAAATCAGTCTGGTTGTCCATCTTTCTATGAGCATTGGGGGACAAACTTTCCACACTGTAGTTTCCCTTCAATGACAAAATCACAGATCCTTTGGGTGCACTTACTTACAACTATTATTGGTGTGTGAGAGGCAACAAGGCTCATGAACAATGTGTCTGACTTGGGTTGAAATGCACACTCTGCCATTTACTAACTGAGATCAGCTAGCCATAGAGAAGTCACTGAAGCTTTCTGAGTTGAGGCAACTGTTGAAGATTCTTAAGTTATAGACAGTTGGGTGAGTATTGATTAGCAGTAAAAACTCATGGAAAAATCAAAAGATGAGTTGTGTGTTTGTTTCAATACAATAGATTGTTTCAAGAGCAGGGAAAAGGAGAAGTTGTGAACCTGTCTCCGGGGTGAATGGGAGCTCTAATGGATAAATGTATAAAGGGAACAAGGGCGGGTGGTTCCCTGAGACCTGTAGGAAAAGAGAAAAGGAAGGAACAGAACTGTGTCTCCTGAGTATTTAAACCACTGGGGAGGCCTTTTCCACTGCCTCATCTATAAATGAAGATGAGAATCCCACTTAGAGGAAATAATAAAACAAAGCAGAGTGAATCGGAAGGGTCTCAGCAAGCATCCAATCAAAAGTACACAGATGGAATCCCTTCTAGAACAAGTGGTTGTCCAGTTTCTATTAAAGTCTCATGAGCTAGAACTGAGCATAAATCCAAAGAGTCCTAAGAGCTCAATCCCTCTCTCTTTTCTTTGCTGGTTGCCTTCATAAACCTCTGTGGACTTCTAGATGAGAAAGGGTTTTGGGTCCTCTCTCATCTGAAGCTAGGGAGCATATGGCCTCTTAGGCAGGTCTGTCACTGGAATGGGGTTACCTACAGCTGGGTATTCTTTCCTTTGGATTCTTCAAGACTTGTGACATCATAACAGATTAGTAGTTGCTGTTAGCTGAGCTCGGGGAAGCCAAATTGCTAGTACATGTATGGTTAGGGAAAGTATATACCTATATCTCATTTTATCTTTTCCTTATGATTATTCTTCAGATACTTGAAAACAGCAATCTTGTCTGTCCTGAGTTTTTTCTCCGGGGTAAAAACTCTTGGTTTCTTAAACTTATGCTAACCTAAAAGGGACTCAAGACCTTTGACAGTCCTGGTGACCCTCCTTGGATACTCTCTCACCCATCAATGTCTTTCCTTTGAAGTTTTAATGAATTGACCTGAACACAATACTCCACATGAATTCTGATGAGGGCAGAGTACAGGGAGACTAGGAGCCCTCCCCACTTTCCTGAAAGACTGGCTTCTCTTCATACAACCTCTTCAAGGTTGAATTTGATGGGGTTTTTTTGGCCACCACATCACTGTTATTAAACTTGGATCTTCTAAACCCTAGATCTGTTTCAGAACAAAAACCTTCTTCTTGTCTGATAAGAGGATTGGCCTATGGGGTAGCCTAATATTACAATGTTGAGTATGAATGTCCTTGAAAAGTAAAGAATTGATTCTAAAAATTATAGGACTGGAATATTTTTTTTTTCTTTTCGCAAGTCAATTTAGTTAAGTGACTCCCCCAAGGTCACACAGCTAGGTAATTATTGAGTGTCTGAGCATTCAGACTTGCACTCAGGTTCTCTTGACTTCAGGGCTGGTGCCCTATCTACTGCTCCACCTAGCCACCCCTAGAATCTGTCTTAATTGTAGCAAGTATCTGTCATCCTTCCATTGACTTCTAGGCTTGATCTGGAATCCATGAACTTTAAAAAGAAATAGGTAACTATTTCAATATAATGGATTTTATTTGCAATCCCTTGTATTTTGTTTTATATATTTGAAGACATTATCCTTGCCTGATTTCATATGCATAATTGATATCATATTGCTTGTCATTTCAGTAGATAGGAAGAAGGCAAGGGGAATGAAAGATTTTTTAAAAAAGAATGTTAAAAATAATATATATCAAATTTAAAATACCCTATTATTCTGAGTCTATAGCCTTCACTGTCTGCCAAAGTGATCCATCATGCATATGAAATGGTTAAGAAGCCCTGATCTAGAGTTTAAAATGGATAATGTCATCTTGTTATTTTGACCCCATCCAGAACTCCTAGGAAATCCTAAAAGCTAAGCTCGTGTTTCATTCCCCTTTAAGAGTCTCTTCCCTACTTCTGCATGCCCCCAGAAGAAAAACACTTTCATTCTGGTCTAGAATACCTTTTACTGAAGGATGTTGCAATGACAAAAGTACAGTAATAAAACCCAAAGTGATGCCCTGATGCTCAGGGAAAGGGTCAACCATCTCCATGCTCAGCAATTGTTAATGGTTGAGTTCATAGCTTTGCTTTTCCCAGGGGACCAGATGTTCCCAGAAGTCTAGCAGAGGGGAATTGTCAGTCTTAGAGCAGAAGAATATATTGTCTCAATGACCCTTGTAAGGGTCAGGAGTCAGGAGACATCTTTTTTGTTTATTTTTTGGACTGAATGAAAGAGCCTTTATTAAGCACCTACTGTATGCCAAATCTTACTCTAAACTTCAGGAAAATACATAGAAAATGGCACAGACCTTGCTTTTAATGAACTCACATTCTAAATAGAGGGACAACACAGATACAGATACAGATGGAAGTTTGATGGAAGGGCTTGGGGTAGCTATAGGGCAAATGATAAAGACCAACAGTCTTTAAGGTGCATTGACTGGCTAAATGGAAAAATGCTGAAGAGTCTGGAGAGTATAATTTTGCAAGGTAGATGGCAAAGTTTTTCCCCCCTTCCTAGCTGGATGCTGACCCCCCCAATTTCTTCCTTTTGGAAAGTAGAGGTATTATATTGTAGAGTTTGTGAATTGGGAGGAAAATGGGGGTATGGAGTAGAATTTTTGGCTGAACCAGTTTCTGTTGAACCCTCGGGTTACACTTGCCTTCAAGATCTTTGTTCAGCAACCTGTTTTGTTCCATGACTTGGTTTCTGTCCATTGTTGGCATCTCGAACATCCTGGTAGGAATGGTCTCTGTCCCTGATGCCTATCACACAGGCAGCTCATCCTTTGGCCATTGGTCAGTCTCTCTACCTCTACTGGGTGTCCTAAAATATTGTCACTAAACGGTTCATCCTCTGTTGTTAAATCTTCTCTCAGTGGCATAATGAGCAATATTACCCTCATTTTATAGTTCTGGTTGCTTCATCTCAACTTCCCTGTTTCTGTGAAAATTCAGGTGGAAATCAGAAGAATTCAAAGGAAAAATCTGCTGGCATTCAAATTTTAGACTTCATTCATAAAAGAGAGTTGGGTTAGATCTCAAAAACTCCAGGCAGATCCATGTTTCTGTGGAAAGAGCCCATCATCTATGATAACCACCATCCTCTCCCCACCCAGATGCTGCTGCTGTAGCAGATATAAGACTTATTGAGCTGTTCCACTCTTAAGATATCTTCCAGCCCAGTTCTAGTTGGCCTCAGTTCTCCTGCAAGGATGAAGCATGGCTTAACATACCAAGGGGGTTAGAGGGGCCAAGAGCAATGGGAATATGGAGTGAGGCCTGAGGTGGGTGGAGGGAAGATCTCAGCAGCCCCGTTCCCATCTCTTCACACATTCTCCCTCCCTACTGTGAAGCCAAGAAGAGTGTGGGAGAGCTCAGAACTGAGTTACATCTGTGCTGCCTACACAGCTAATCACATCATAATCACACACTCTCCAAGGTTTTCTACTATTGTACGGTGAGTCCTTTCCACTGCACACTTGTGGCCAAATCAACAACTCAGTCCAACTTGACAAGTATTTATTTATTTTTATTTTATTTTAATGTTTACTTTAATTATTTTTCTAGTTACATTTAAACAAAAAAAATTTAGCATTCATTTTCTGAAATTTGAGTTCCAAATTCTCTTCCTCTTTCCCCTTCCGTCCTCCTCCTTGAGAAAGCAAGCTATTTGGTAAAGATTATGCATTTGCAGTTATATTGCAAAAGAAAACACAGATGGGAACGGCTAGGTGGTACAGTGGATAGAGCACCGGCCCTGGAGTCAGAAGTACCTGAGTTCAAATCGGGCCTCAGACACTTAATAATTGCCTAGCTGTGTGGCCTTGGGCAAGCCACTTAACCCTATTTGCCTTGCAAAAACCTTTAGAAAAAAAAAAAAGAAAGAAAACACAGACCAAAAAAAATCCCTAAACTAACCCAAAGACTAATAGAATTAAAAAAAAAATTTGCTTCAATCTCCATTCAGACTCCATCAACTCTTTCCCTGAAGATAGGTAACATTTTTCTTAAGTATTTCAAATTATCTTGGATCATTGTATCTCTGAGAAAAATTAAATCTTTCACATTTGATCATCATAATACAATAATTGTTGTTACTATGTTCATTTTTTCCTTGTTCTGCTCATTTCTCTTTGCATCAGCCCAGATAAGTCTTCTCATGTTTTTCTGAAAGCATCCTGCTTATTATTTCTTTTTTTCTCATCATTTCTTAAAGCAACATATCATTCCCAGTCATATATTACAACTTTCTACATTCCCTAATTGATGGGCATCCCTTTAATTTCTAATTCTTAGCCAAATATTTTTGTACATATTGGTTCTTTTATTTTTTTCTTTGTTCTCTTTGGAATACAGATCTAATGATAGTATTGCTGAATATGCATAATTTTATAACTCTTTGGGAGTACTTCCAAATTGCTCTCCAGAATGATTGGATCAGTTCACAACTGCATTAGTGTCCCTATTTTTCCATATCCCCTCCAAACATTTGTAACTTTCTTTTTCTATCATTTTAGACAATCTGATAGAAATGAGATAGTACCTCAGAGTTGTTTTGATTTGCATTTCTCTAATAAATAATGATTTAGAGCATTTTATATGATTATAGATTATTTTATTTCTGCTTCTAGAAACTGCCTGTTCATAGCCTTTAACCACTTATCAGCTAAGCAATGACTCATAATCTTATAAATTTGATTCAGTTCTCTATGTATTTGAGAAATGAGGACTTTATCAGACAAACTCAAATTTTTCCTCCAGTTTCTTGCTTTCCTTCTAATCTTGAATTCATTAATTTTGTTTGTGTAAGCCCTTTTTAATTTCATGTAATCAAAATTATTTATATGTCATGATGCTCTCTATCTCTATAAAGTCATCACCAGATTGAATACCTATGACTAGAGGGACTCCTTTTTTCTCCTCTTCCTTCTTCTCTTCTTCCTCCTTTTCCTTCTCCTCATCCATAGTTCTGATAGATAAACTATCCCATGGTTTCCTAATCTGCCAATGTTATTACTCTTTATGTGTAAAGTAGGTACCCATTTTGATTTTTTTTTGTTGACATATGGTATGAGATGCTGGTCTATTCTTAGTTTCTACTAAATTTCTTTCCAGTTTTCCCCAGTCATTTTTGTCAAATAATGATTTCTTGTCACAAAATCCTGGATCGTTGAGTTTGTCCAACACTAGTTTATTCTGGTTATTTGACAAGTATTATTGAGCATGTACTATGCTAGCTGTTATGGATAAGAAAATCATTGTCAAATTATGTCACTGAAAAAGTCATTGTGATGGGGAAAAAAAACTCAGATTAGAAACAGACCTGATTCTACATTTCTTGTTTTGCTGTTTAACAGTACCACAGAGTAGTACAACTGAGACAAAGTAACACAGTTTAGACAATTTAAGACTTAACTCACTACTTTGAACCTCAGCTTCCTCATTTATTAAAAGTGAGAAGATTAGAATAGATGATTTCTTAGATCCTTTCCATTCTAAATTTTATCATCTAGTCCAAGTATCTTGTCTAGAAAACACAACAGGAAACAATTTATACTGTCATAAAGCTTAGAGTTTAAGCTGAGGAGGATCAGAATGCAATCCTTATGTCAGAGACTCCTTACTGAAACAAAAGGTCCAGGTACACTTTAGGGATCTCTTAGTTGTCCAACTTATTTGTCCTCATCAAAGTGGAACCTGTGAACTCTATTAATCTTGCATTCCCCAAAGGTTAGGTTTCTCCAAAAAACACTTGGTGTCACAAAGCTTCAAAATGAACTCTTAATTTATTGGGTTAAAGACACAATTAATTCAGTATCTCAGTCCATCAAGCCAAGAGATCTCTGCTCTTCTAACAGTTTCTTTCCTCAGGGGATCTATACAGTCAGTCCCCTCATGACTAATTAATAAAAGTATGCAGAAGCGACTTTTGAGAGCTCCTTGTTAAATTTTCAATGTGAGCATTTACACCTCTGGAATCTCTGCAAATCAAGACTTGATTTATTGTTTTCTTGATTGTCTAGCCTTAGGAAAGCATTAATAATGCAGATTAATTTTGAAAGTGTGTATGCATACATTTCGCCCCCCCCCAATAGAACTAGGTTGTCAAACATTTACCAGAGCACCCCAGTTTTGTTCTATCTACTTGGCCTGAACTCATCAGGAGTGTTGTTGAAAGCCCAGGAAATAAAGTCATCACCAGATGAGACTAGAAACGACTTCTTTTCCTCCTTCTCTTTCTCCCTTTTCTCTTCTTCCTTCTCCTCCTCCTCCTCTTTATCCTTATGATCATTATCATTGGCATTTATTTAGCACTTTAAAGTTCACAAAGTGTTTTTGTATTTATTATCTCCTTTATTTTTCACAATACCTTGACATATAGACCTTGCCTGGGGTTAAAACCCAGAAAGGAGACATGTCCAGAACCTTATGGCTTGGTTATATATGAAGCTGCTATTTTGCTAGTAGATTGTCTTTAAATGTCGATCCTCATATAAGGCTCATATAAGGCTGTTCCAGAATAATGTTGTGGGTTCCTTGAGGCCTTGTCTGGGCTGTGCTCTGCTCTGCTTTGCAATATCCCATTCTTTGGCTCTCTTCTAGTAGTTTGTGTTAGTTCCTTTTTTCCAGGTTATAATCTTGAAGCAACCTGCCATTTTCTTCCGAAAATAATGAGTTCTAAAGACCAAAGACTACTACCTTCAATTTAGAAAAAAAAACCATTATGTTATTATGTAATTTTGCTATCTCTTATGCTTTATTTTTCTTCCTTAAGGATATGATTTCTTTCCCATCACATTCACCTGAGATCAGTGCATATCATGGAAACAATGTAAAGAGCTCCAGAATGCCTTCTGGGGGTGGGGGAAGGGAAGCAAGAATATGGGGGGAATTGTAAAACTCAAAATAAATAAAATCTTTCTAAAAAAAAAGTAACTAAAAAAGAGAAAGAAATGAGTTCTTCATCAGTGGAAGTTTTTAATCAGAGACTGGATGATCATTTCTTAGGAACATTCTAGAAGGGATTCCTATTTGGGTACAGGTCTGATGCCTTCTGAGGTCCCTTCCAACTTGGAGATTCTGTGATACTCCCAAGGAAACGTGCATTGGGGGAAATACTAAAATAATACTAGGATTTCTTAGTCCCTGTTGTTCATCTTTCATTTTTGAAGAGAATTAGTGATATCATGGGGAATGTCTTGACTTGTGAATTGGATTTAAATGAGGAGAACTGCATAAAGTCATCAACCTCACTCGCTCTTCAGAGTCATTGAAATCCAGAGTTAGATGATAGGTCAACACTAAAGTTGGATGAACAGCCCTAAATAGGTGTGCTTGGAGGTGCCAGCATACCTTCCCAGCCTCTGCTCAGTGTTTCCAATGGCTACAATGTCTACAGCATTGAGTGTTATCTTATTTCAGCCTTTTGTGGTGTTACATCTCTTTTCTACTCTGATAGGAGCCTTATTCTTTACAATAAGGCATCAGGCTTTTGTCTACACTCCTTTCTTGGACTACTCAAAATCTCTGTTTTTTTCTTCTGAGTTGGTTTATGGTGAGTCTCTAACTGTTCATTGCCTCTTCCCAGCATCAGTTTGAATGATGTGCCCTCAGCTCATGTTATCCCCTTCTACTGAGTCTTTTGGGGTTCAGAGAGATATACCTACTCTTTTTTCCTTTTTCTTGTCATGTTCTGTCTTTCTCTAGGGAAGCTGATTTGGGCAATGTAAATGAACAGAGACTAGAGGTACAGTCCAATATGCTTGCTCCTTGGAGAAAACTAAAAGAAACTCACCAGGAAACATCATAAACTACCCATCTACTTTAGTACCTTTAGAGAATTTTGGCAAAAAAGCATTCTAGGACCTGTGCCAGATTTCACCTGGGGACCTCTATTAGGAACATTATTTCCAAGTCATGAAAAGCTCCTTTGTGTATAATGTTGCTGCCCGTCCCTTACAGCCCCCTCTCCTCCCACATATATAATGTGGTTAATTAATCTTGGCAATAAGCTCTTCAGGACACAGCTGCAGTGTCTTTCCTTCAAAGCAGAGAACCATGGCATGCCATGGGGACAATATGACTTTGTTCCAACCTCACAATGATGGGAAAAGTCAGATCTGGCAACAGCTTGGTATAGGTAGATATTACCTTAACCAATAAAAGGGTTTGAAACAAACATGGTAGTGTGAGGAGACTGGGGCCAATAGTAGATGTTTTAGCTTTGGTACCCAGGCAAAGATTTGCAAATACATGATCTTAGATCCCATGGGAATAGGAAATAGTCTGACTCATATGAATTGTAGGAGTCTCACTTACATCAGGAGATGCTCAGTCTCATAGCCATTTCCCCTAGTCTTTGACCCTCATGTTTCCAGGAATATTTCTATAGATACCATCAATTTTCTTCCTATGTTCTCTTTGATACTTTTGATTTAAACATTTTTTCTTTTACTAAAGCTTTATGAACTTAGGAGAAAATGCCTGGCTTATTGTAGGCATTTAATAAATGTTTCTTGAATGAAGGATGAATTAATGAATGAACAGAGGATATTGAAAGTTTTAACATAAAGAAAAACTTCTTAATATTGTCCCCATGTCAACTATATGCCATATATAAGTACTATTTATAAATATTATCTTGTTTGAGCCTTGCAACAACACTGTGAAGCAGTTGCTTTTATTGTCCCCATTTTACAGTTGGGAAAATGGAGGAAAATTTGTCCAAGATCACATAGCTAGTTGGATTTTGAGCCTAGATTTGAACCCACATCTTCGGGTTTAGGGCTCTCTCTGTCCATTGTATCATAACTGCCTGTAACCATTAGGGACTCCTAGAAAAATAAATTTCTTCATAAAGTAATGCATTCTCCATCAGTAGAAGTTTTTTTTTCCTTAGGTTTTTGCAAGGCAATGGGGTTAAGTGGCTTGCTCAAGGCCACACAGCTAGGTAATTATTACATGTCTGAGGCCGATTTTGAACTCAGGTCCTCCTGACTCCAGGGCCGGTGCTCTATCCACTGTGCCACCTAACCACCCCATCAGTAGAAGTTTTTAAGCAGAGGTTGGATGATCAGTTCTTAGGGACATTCTAGAAGGGATTTCTATTTAGGTTCAGGTTGAATTTGATGTCTTCTGAGGTCCCTTCTAATTTTGAGATTCTTTGATGCCCCCAAGGAAATGTTATGCATTGGGGAAAATACTGAATAGGAAATGAGGACACCTGGGTCCTTGTTGTTCATCTTACATTTTTGAAGAGGACCAATGGCATCAGCGACTTGTTTGCGAATTGGATTTAACTGAGGAGCACAAAGTCATCAATCTCACTCTCTCTTCTAGAGTCATTGAAGTCCAGAGTTAGGTGACAGGTAGTTACTAACATTGGATAAACAGCCCTGAAAAGGACTTGGTAGCACCAGAAGCACCAGTCCTGAACACTGGATTCTCTGGTCCTAACCAAATGACACTTATATTTTCTTGGCATTAATTTCTTTATTTGGAAAGCAATGGTTTGGACTTGAAAACTGAACACCACAATGACCTTCTAACCAAAGGATTCTATGAGTCTCTGACCTGGATCCATTAATTCCTGCCTTGGACAACTGCTCCCAGATTTACTGTAGAGACTTTGCTGAGTGAACTCTTTTAATGAGTTCAGGAGAACTGAAAAGCAAACCCATTTCTACAGCCATTAAATCAAAGAGCATGTTCCTCTGTGGTTCATGCTAATGATGCTACATTGAAGACTGAGTCCCTCTTCTTTGATCTCAACTGAAAGGAGCAAAGAACACTTATCAATACACCCCCGCCCTTGCTCTGGGTAGGTATCAGCCTGTGCCTGAGGACCCTGTTCCCCAAGAAGTCAACTGCCCTAGGATGATATCATCATGGTACTTTGCTTACAGCTAGAGTGAGTATAAAGGAAAGCTGTCACACACTAAAGTTCCTTGAAGGTTCTAAAAGAAAACATTTATTTTACATGGCAATTTAATATCAATAACTACCTGGAAATTGTCAACTCCTCATGGACCAATCTGTGGATTATCTGGTATATATATTCTAAAGGATCAACTGTCTTCTGTATCCTCCTTCCCTAATTCCCCATTTACCACACTGCTTTATTTATTCATTAGTAAAGGAAGGCTAAAAATTTGCTCCATAAATTGTCACTTGGACAGATATGTATTAAGCACCCTGTGGTGTGGCAAGGTTCTTGTTGTGGAGGACATAAAAAAAAATAGGAGTCACATTTTTGCCATGGAGAATCAAGGGTGACAACACTTATTTCCATGAGACTTGGGAAATGTTTAAGACAATTTAAAAGCAGGGCTGACCCTGCCAGTCCTTCAGCTTTTGTCCTATATTTCTTTTCCCTTTCATAACCAAAAGGTCATCTCTGCCCATTGCTTTCATTTTCTCCTTTCCCATTTACTTCTCAATCTCTTGTAATCTTGCCTTTTACACCATCATTGAATTGAAACTGGTCTCACTAAGGTCACCAGTAATCTCTTGACTATTGCTAAGCAGTTATCAAACAGTGACTTTGACTCAACAATATCACTATGAGGATTCAGAGAAATCAAAGGAAAAAAGAAACAGACCCACATAGCAGAAATACTTAAAATAGTTCTCTTTCTAATGGTAAAGAATTAGAAAATTAAATGGTGCCCATTAATTAGGAAATAATTAAACAAACGACAGCACATCATATAAGGTGATATTGTGCCTTCAGATATGACCAAAAAGATGGTGTCAGGGAAACCTGGGAAGAAATGTGTGAAGTGAGCAGAACCAGGAGAATCATTTATATATCTGATAAATGAACTAAATGTCCATTAATACCATAATAAGAACATTACAAAGACAAACAACTTTAGGGGACTTTCTAATCAGTGCAATGACCAACCATAGTTACAAATAACAAATTTGATTTCGGGGGAAGAAACGAGGGAGAGGGAAGTTAAGAGCAGAGGTAACCCAAAAAGAAAGAAATAAGATCACTAAAGCATGTTTTAAAATGCACAGAATTAAAATAGAAGGAAAATCAGGAGGAAACACAGACATGCAGGATAGCTTTGAAAGTATGAATTCATTAAGCCCTTTAAAAGGAGAACAAGCCATACTTAATAGAGATTTACAGGTCTGTGATAAATCTTATCTGTTTTACTATATCTCTATGGAATTGCTTATTTTAGTTGTTTTAGCTACTGCTAAATGGCCCAGCCTTTTCCCATTCCTCATTCTATTTGATGTTTCTTCAGATTTGGCACTCATCACCATTTTCTCGTAAATTCTTTTTTTTCTTCCCTTGACTGCTCACTGTTCTCTCCTGCTTCTCTTTCTAACTTTTTGACAATTCAGTGTCAGTTATCTGGGAAAGATGATCATTGCCTTGCAGATGTATCTCCAATTGGATGAGTTTTCCCAATCACTCTCCCATCATCACTTGCTACTTGGAATGTGCCATTTGAATGGTATATAGGCATCTCAGATTTGTTATATCCAAAATACTTCTCATTGTATTTCTCTTAAAAATCTAACTCTAGGGCATCTAGGTGGCTCAGTGAATAGAGCACCTGTCCTGTAGTCAGGAGTACCTGAGGACTCAGACACTTAACAATTACCTAGCTGTATGGCCTTGGGCAGGCCACTTAACCCCATTGCCTTGCAAAACAAAACAAAACAAAACAAAAAAACCCCAAACCTAATTCCAATCCA
The DNA here is from genome assembly GCF_037893015.1 of Macrotis lagotis. NCBI lineage: Eukaryota > Metazoa > Chordata > Mammalia > Peramelemorphia > Peramelidae > Macrotis > Macrotis lagotis. The sequence goes on from NC_133665.1 coordinate 144,165,743, forward strand.
AACTTTCCTAGTTCTGTTGAGGGTACCACTAACCTTATAGTTACTTCACTTTCATCCTTGACTTTACTCTCTCCCTTAGGACCTCTTACTATATAATCAATGGAACTAGGAAATTGTAGAGGAGGGATGGATTTCAAGGGAATTTCTTAAGATGCTTATGTTAGCTAGGATCACAAGAGAGATGAGAGCTAGATATGGTATTTATTGGCTCATTTTGTAAATGAAAATTTTAGATGCCTACAGAAATAGGTGTGTTGCCTATTTCTCACTCATATTGTGTCCACTTTAGTTCAGTTGCTTGTTACTTCATAATTGGTCTCTCCATCTCCAGTGTATTCTTTTAAAAATTTATTAATAGATTTTGCTTTCACATTACTTAAATTTCTCCCTATATTCTTTGTCTTTATCTTCTCAAATACAGCCGTCCCTATATGACAAAAAATATTTTTTAAAAGGGAGGAAGAAGGGCGGCTAGGTGGTATAGTGGATAAAGCACCGACCCTGGAGTCAGGAGTACCTGGGTTCAAATCTGGTCTCAGACACTTAATAATTACCTAGCTGTGTGGCCTTGGGCAAGCCACTTAACCCTGTTTGCCTTGCAAAAAATCTAAAAAAAAAAAAGGAGGAAGAACATAAAACATAATCAGTAAAATCAATCTATACATAGAAAAAATTCGAAAATAGATGCACTTATGGACTTCCCACATTATCAAAGTAGAGTGTGGGGGTGGGGAAGGAATTTTCTTAATATGTTTTATTTGAGGTTATGTTTGTTTTTTATAATTTGGCATCATTCATTTTCAATTGATTTGTGGTGGTGATTTTTATTTTCTATTTTCACTATTGTAATCATTATGGATGTTGTTTTCTTGGCTCGATTTACTACGTAATTCATTGGAATTGGTTCATGTCTTTCCATTCTTTTCTATATTTATTATAGTTTTTGCTTCTTATAGCCAAGTAATATTCTATTACATTCATGTCCTACTATTTATTTAGTCACTCTGCAATTAATGCACATCTATCTTGATTTCAGTTCTTTGCTATCACAAAAGTGCTGCTTTAAATATTTTGACAGATATGAGAATTTTTTATCATATATAGGGATATATCATATTTGGCAGGGGTAGTAGAATCTCTTGGTTGGAGGTTTGGCCATTAATCTATCTCCTTTTTAATCTATACTACTACTGTATCTATGCAATTGCTAAATTGTTATTATATTATCATCTGTTAGTATTTCCCCCATCTTCTATACAAGAATAATTTAGTATCGACAGATTTGCTAAAATCTACCTAAACTGTAACCATAGAGTTCCCCTAATTTAGTAACCTATTAGCTCTCCTAAAAAAGGAAATGAGGTCAATTTATCATAAACTATTCTTTTTGAAGCTATGCTGACTCTTTGCAATGACCCCTTCCCTTTTCAAATATCTAGTAACTGGCTCTTTAATAATACGTTATAGAATTTTCTCAGTTATTGAAGTCAAGGTGACTGGTCTGTAGATTTCAGATTTTATTCTTTTCCCTTTATTGAAAACTGGGACAGAATCTGCCCATCTTCTACCTTGTAGCAGCCCTCCTATTTCCAGTGAGCTTGTAGTCTCATGCCAAGCTTATTTTACTTCATTTATTACTTTTTTTGCTCTTAACCTTTTCCCATTTTTCTCTATATCTTTTTTTTGTAAATGATTTTGTTTTCTACTTGCCTTTTTCTCTATTAGGCCTCTCTACTTGGTAAAGAGATTATGTTTGTTGGATGAGGTAGTTTCTGAATTCTTTAGACCTTCTTTGTAGTAACTGCTTTATCTAAGCCAAGCTTCTTTAAAACTGGTGATAATCAGTCTTCCCATTTCTCAGTAAACAGATTGTTTAAATAGTTCAGATTAGAGTTGTAATGGCATGTGGTGTCTTCTTGATTCTATTCTTTTGAATTTCTGATTGATTTTTACCTTTGACCTATCCAATTAATGAATTGATTGCATATGGACAGCTGATTCCAAAATGATTCCTATATCAATAACCAGTTGGTTTCTGTCTATTTATATAATATAGTATCGACAGATTTGCTAAAATTTTGGAATGTTAAGTAATAATCACATCCAGTACATCCCAAGTCTTTTTTTAAAGATATGTTTTCTTGGTGCCTTTTATTTTTTTAATATAAATACGTACATACATACACACATTTTTTAAATAATTAGCTTGTCTTAGAAACATGTTGCCTTTTATATGGGTAAGGAAAAACTGATTCTGACAGAAGTGAAGTGATTTACCCAGGTTCACACAAGTGACTTAAGGAAGGATTTTAACTCAGGTCTCTCTAAGTCCAATCTTCTAACTTAGCAGCTTCTCTAGAACATATTGAGGAGACAAGAGTGACTTTCTTGACTTCACTGAGAGAAGATGGTTGTGTGGAAGCAATGTATCTCTGGTTGTTTCCTCTTCTGCCAGACACCAAATAGAAGCTCAAATGTGTATCCTCTTTAAAACAAGTTTATGAGTTGGCCTGAGGTGTGTTCTTATCATTGACTGTTGATCCCTGGTAATTTGGCAAACTCCTGGCTGCCTCTAGATTTCTACAGCCAAGCTGATATCTATAGAGAAATTCCATTCTCGTAAAAATTTGATAAAGAAACTTCTTTTTCTTCTGGACCTTTGACCAGGATTCAAGTTAGAGGGAAATATTACAGTCACAACATGGTGAAAAGGGAGGCTTGGTCATCAGACATGGAAGGGATAGAATTCCTCAACAGGATGAATATAAACACAAATTCCCTGATATAATCTGCAGGAGCAGAGCTTTGCAAATCATCTTCTAAAGTTGAAATTCTTCAACTTTTTTCCTGCCAAATCACCCTTTGAGAATCTGACAAAGCCTCTGACCTTCTTCTCAGAACTATAGTTTTAAATGCATGAAATACATGGAATTAAAAAAATGATATTAAAATAGTTATCAAAATATTTAAAAAGTCCTATTAAGTTCAAGGATCTCCAGTGAAGAACTCCTAACTTAGAGAATGGCTAAGTTCAATAACAAATTCCAGAGGTATTCTTTGCTACAGTCATTCTCGTTTGGTTGGTTTATAGCTTATACTGATAGTCCAAGGATTCCAACTAAAATTTTTGTAATGACACTTCAAGTAGTAAATAGGAGAGTTAGGTAGTCCAGGGAATAGAGTACTGAACCTGAAGTCAGGAAATTGTGAGTTCAAATTTGGCCTTAGACATCTCTGTAAATGACCTGGAGAAGAAAATGACAATCCCTCTATTATCTTTGCCAAGAAAACCCCAGTGGGGTCACAAAGAGTCAGACCTGACTGAAACACCTCAATGCAATAATAATAAATAATTATAGAATATTATGTGTTGCATATTAAATTACCCTAGGAGTTGACAACACCTTTGCTGCTACAGCTGTTGGAATGGGCCCGAGTAATGAAAAACACTGAGAAGTACAGTGTTACTAGATTTTCTAATAACTGCCCCACAGTTGTCTCCAGATGGGCTTCAGCTTCTTTTGGAGTTCACTGCAGGTGTGGTCATTCCTAAGGTCTCCACCTGTTCTTGAGTCTGCACATAGCTTCTGTTGATGAATAGGGACTTGAAGCAAATTCTAGGATAGAGTCATGGTCTAGAAGCGACCAGGATCTGTAGGGCTGAGAATAGCACTAAGTTTGTGAGAAGGGAGAGAACCACTGCTAGATGAGCAGAAAGGCCTTGATGGGGATAATATCCTATAACCCATAATTCCAAACTAGTAAATGATAACTTTATAGTGTCAGTCACTACAGAAAAATAAGTTGATTTCTGTACAATGTGAAATTTATTTTCTTTGTGGAAATTCACTTTACAAGTTAGTGTTGCTTGCCCTGCATTTATTCTTCAGAACATGGCAACTTGAGTTACTGGTTTCATCATCATGGTTCCTTACAATTACATGGCAAAATAAAGGAACACATCCTTGGTACAGGATTGGAATCCTTTTGCTTCTGTAGCAGCCAAGTTTTGCTGCTAAATAGTTCATGTAAAGTGAGGGATAAGATGAAATGTTAATTTGTGTTTGCTTGGCTCTTTGGACATGTTCTGAGCAGAAGCCACTCTATGAGAAGGTTAAGTTGGCAATAAGGTATATACAGGTGGCTCTTGGGAAGCTTCAAACAAGTGGATTGGTGAAATCACTATGAAAAATGGGAATGGTCTCTGTCTTAGAGGAGAAATGCTGGATACCTTGGGATTTTAATCAATGAGACAACAAAATGCAGTGGATAATGTCAGGTAGACCTGGGCTATGTTAAAAGCAAGAAGAAAAAAAAAATCACTTAGCCTCTCAAAGTTCTCAGTATCCCCAGCCTACTCCCTGGAATCCTAAGCTTTAGGTGAGTTGCCAATTTCCCACATTGAAGGGAGTTTCTGTACTCAAATGAAATCACCAATTTGGACCAGCAATCAAATGTTATGATGGTAGCATTGACCCAGGAGAGAGAAGATGAATGTTATAGAGTCTTACTTTGTGACTCTGGGTGATTTTGGGTGATTTCCTGGACTTTGGTTTTCTTCCCTATAGGGTAAGAGGTCTGGACTAGATTATCGCTAAGGTATGTGATTGTTTCTGACATTTAAGAATTAATATTCATTGGGAGATAGTGCAGAGTGGTGGAAAAAACCTAGGATGAGAGTCATGGATTCTTTTTCCAGCTCTGTTTGTCCTTAGAATTTACAAGAACTCAAGTACTGCTGTGGTAAAATGAGCTAATCTATTCTCCAATTCCAAACTAGTAAACTACAGCTTTATTGAGTCAGGTACCACAGTAAAGGAGGTTGATTTCTGTATAATATGTAGCTTATTTGACTTACAGAAAGTCACTTTATAAGAGAGTGTTGCTGCCATACATTTATTCCAGAGAGCATGGAAACTTGTGGAACTCTTTAATAGCCCTTTAAAGCAACCAGGATACACCCAGGCTGAGTTTGCTTGAAGAAGCTGTTGATAAATGAGAATAATGAATTTTGGATGAATAGAAAAGGCAGAGCTGGATAGGTGATTTCAGATTCACAAAATCTTATGTAGAGTTCTCAAGTTTATTGGTGGGTGAGCAAGCTCTCCCCAACCCCCTCTCCATTATTTAAGGGAGTCAATAAATTTCACAGCATGAGTCTTTGTTTTGGGTCTTCTTGACTAGGGTAAAATTTGCCTTCCTACCTTCTAAAGGTCACTCAGCCTCAGAGATTTAAGTCAAGGGTTCCATGTCCCGGATCTTCTAACTTCTGAGTCCAGTTCCTTCTCTGCTTTACCACATTGCCTCTCTTTAACTCTGGCTTCATATGAGATTTGGGATTTTAATCAATGAGACAACAACAAACCAAGGCCTAAAGGGGTGAAGAGTCTTGACCATGCTTATGGTTGCTCAGTTGTTCATTTGTGTTCAACTCTTCTGTCCTCCACTATCTCCTCAAGTCTGCCCTAAGGGAAGGTTGTATAACTGCTAATGAAGGGCTCATCTTCTGATGTCAATTCTTTTAGCATTTTAATACTGTTCATGGGGTTTTCTTAGCATAGACACTGGAGAGGTTTGCCATTTCCTTCTCCAGAGGATCACTTTGTTCAGAATTTTGACTTGTCCATAGGATAGCCCTGACCAATACAACTTAGAGTTTCATTGAGTCATGCAAACCCTTTTGTCTCAACAAGACGGTGAGCCAGGAAGGGGTTCATGTTCACACATTGTTTTATTGCCTTTCACTAATTCACAGTATACATTTTATTTCCCTAGAATGTAAGTTCCTGGGGGCATGAAAGTGACCCAAGGGCATCTCCTTGTACCTTCTCCTCTAAGCTCTTGATGAAGAATATAATTGGAGTTCGGTAAACACTTGCTGATTAACTGAAGACTTGTCGCACTGATGAAATGTTAAATGGTGAATTCAGTATGATAATTCTATTTCCTTATAGCCAGAAGTCTGATGGTAAAAGGTTAATGATGGATGCTCTTTAAAAAAAAAGTATTCTTTACAAACTTTTTAGTTTATTTTGCACTTTTACTTTTTAAATCATATTCTTAAGTCTAGACAATCAACAAAATAATAAATCAAGCTCTGATTTGTTGTGTTTGCTGATTTCTGAGGAGTAAAATTTAAAAAAAATTTATAATCAGCTCTCCTTAGTCTTGGAGGTGGCTTCAGCACACCCCTGAGCCCAACCCACAATCCCCTATTCCACTAGCTGGTACATGAAAGTACAATTCATGATTATTAAATTCTATTCACTTGCAAATCAAGACATCACCTTTTTGATGTCATTGATTCTCTTCTAGAACAAAGGAAGAACAACAGCTATGTGTGGAGTGTGTTCTTTGAGAATTATGCCTGGAAAAGGTTTAATTCCATGTGGTCTTTCCTCTTCATCCCAATGGAATAATCTTTCCCTTTTTAAAGTTACTAAATACTCAATGTCCCTTCATTTGCGTTTCAGTCTGTTAAACCAGAGAAATCACATGCTATTGCTACTATGAATGAATGAATGAATGAATGCATGCATGCATGAATGAACAAACCATGCTAGTTGAATAGGAATGATTTTTAGATTATCTGATGTTGGAGATTATCTGTATCCCTGAACTTATTCTCTAATCTTTCCCAGTTAGTAAAGACACTTCAAAATCAATTGTATTCTTTTGGGGAAATATTTTCATTCCATTTCTCTCTTCTAAAAAAAGGAACCAGTCCTCTTGAATGTTTTCCATATGTTCAAAACAGAGCTTAATACCTTGCCTTTCACACAGAAATTTATCCTTCCTCCAAATTTCTTATTTTCTTTCCAGGGTCCCACCTTCCTTCTAGTCATCTAGGTTTGCAACTTTGGAATTATTTCCTTCTCCTTCACCACTCATATGTAATTAATTGCTAAGTCTTATTAATTTTACTTGCAAAATAACTCTGGTATCCTTTCTCTTCCTTCTGCTTCTTTGAGTTGAGAGAATTCAATTGCAGTGGGTTTTGATCTGGATTGCTGTATGCTTGCCTCAAACCCTCTTTAACCCTTCTTCCCCCCCAGAGCTCAGAATAGTTTTTCTCAAGTCCAACGTTGATTTTCCCTAGTTCAAGAAACTTGAGTAGTTTCCACTTAGCTCTAGAATAAAATAAAGTTCATTCTTCTCAGCATGTAAAACCCTTCAAATTTTGGTCCTGATCAGTTTCCAGGGCTTATTGTCTAGTATTCTCCTTCCATTCCAAACTCATTGACTTATTGGAATTCCATCTGTCACCTGTCCTTGTGTTCAGATTGTGGCCTCAAGTCTGGAATTTACTCGCTCTCCTCCTTTTCCTCTTAGAATTCTTTGTTTTCCTCAAGCTTCCTTCTATGGGAAGCCCTCCATGTATTATCCTCATCTCTTCAAATGATCAACTTGAGACCAATTTGTGTATCTGGGTAGCCGCCACCCATCCCTCCCCAGAACCCAAGTTCCTTGCTTGCATTTTTGTATTTGTATCATCAGTGTCTAACATAGTGTAGGCACTTCATGAATACTTGTTCTAGCCCAGTTTTGGGGCACCCCAGGGAAGAGTGGCTTGAAATGCTCTCCTGGATGCCTATATACTGTTTAGCCCCCCACCCCCACCCCAAGCCTCTATGCTCTGTGCTCCTCCAGAGTCAGACCACATTGGAATGGATTGGATTTTCACATCATGGAACAAGCCACCCTTGCAGTCCCCGTGGAGGTTCTATCCAGATGCTGCCTATTATCAGATGCTGCCCAGGCTCCCAGCCTTGCCTGATGGCACCCCTGTGATGAAGAGCAGCTTTGAGTTATAACTCCATAGTCCTCTGTACTCCCAGCTGTGCATCTAGGCAATTAGCCTCATAGTCTGCTTTCTCAAATAGATCAGAACATTTCTGCCATATCCACACAACATGAAACCAAATATTTAAAGTCTCGGAGACAGACGATGAAAGAAGATGATGTGACTAAGAGTACATTAGGCGAGAACAGCACATGTTCTGTTTTCTCTCCAAATGTACTGGGATGATCAGAACCAAGCTTTTAATCTAATCTCTTGTATTTGAGGAGTTTGGGGATGGAAGGAATTACATCTGTAGTGTTTTCATTGGGAATAGACTGGATCCTACACAAACTGTCAGCATTGCAAAGAGGTAGAGTGGGATAGCAGCTCATTGTAGGAAGGGAAAGGTGGGGTTATGGACCAAGGAAAGGAGGGCAGAATATTGGGGAAGAGTCAAAGATCAGCATTCTCTAACCCACGTGGGGCTCTTGGGTCTGTAATTCGGGGGGGGGGCTGGAAATTCAATAAATCTAAGAACTTTGTAGGAGTGAATTAATTAAAATTTGACCACATTTAGCCTGAGAATACTGTTATAAAAATCCAAATGATCCTTGTCAGAAAAAAGGTCCCCCATCCCTGTTTTAAGTAATAGAGCTAAGCTACTCCATGCATAACCCTGTGGTTGGCTCTAGGGGAAACATTAGATAGTTTCAGGCTTGGTATCCTTCTAGAACTTACATTTTCCTTGGGGTCACAGGTTTTGTAAACATGGAAGAACAATAAGAAATATAATTTGTTTTAACATGAAGTATGTAATCAGTAAGCACAAAGGAGGTCAGCAGTGGGAGAAATTGCTGTGGCCTGGAGTGGTGACTTGAACTGAGCCTGGAAGGTTGGAAAGGGTATGATTAGAAGACGGGAAGTTGGGAGTAGGAAAGCATTGCGGGTGGACAGGAATGAGCAGGACCCATGTTGGGGACAGTGGGAAGATGGTTCCAACTGGAATTGAAGGTCTGTGTGAAAGAGACATGAAAATACAGATGGTGGAATGCTAACTTCTCTTCATTTCTGTGTCCTAGGTCATGAAAACCTATCACATGTATCATGCAGAGAGCCTCAGTGCTGAGAGCAAGTTAAAAGAGGCTGAGAAGCAAGAGGAAAAACAGTTCAACAAGTCGGGGGACCTTGGTATGAATCTGCTGCGGCACGAGGACAGGCCTCAACGCCGGAGTTCTGTCAAGAAGATGGAGAAGATGAAGGAGAAGGCAGGTGGCAGGGGATTGCTTCTGAGGGAGAGCAGTGGGGTGGGGGGCGTTCCCCCAGAATGGAATGCTTCACAGGGTTCTCCTCCAGGCACCCAGGGTGGTGGGGGTAGAGCACTGGGCAGGGTCTGCCCATCTTCTATGAGCAGAGCCAGAGTCAGCGGGGTGGGAGGAAGAACCCCAAGTCAGCACATTCTGATGACCAGCCCTTCAAGTACATTAGTGGATGGGCAGCTGCCTCAGACCCTGCTTAGTGACTGAGGGTGTGATTAAGTGTTCACTAGGGTGGAGGGGCCCAGTGGGAGACTGGTGATGAAGGAAGGCCTCCTGGGGAACTTTCTCCTTTAGTCCCAAACTGAGATGACTAGACTTCTTGACACTGAGATTCAACCTATTTGTGCTATGAGCATTTATTGTCTACCCAATGCAATGGGGGGGTACAAGGATTAAAAAGATAAAACAAATCAATCCTTGTCAAAAATGAATCAACAAGCATTAATCAAATGTCTTTGATGTGCTGGAACAATCCCCGCCTTCAATCAATCAACATACATTTATTAAGCACCTACTACATACGCCTAGGGTCAAGAAGACCTGAGTTCACATCCAACCTCAGATCCTTACTAGCTATGTGATCCTGGACAAGTCACTTTATCCCATTTGTCTCAATTTCCTTCTCTGTAAAAAAAAAAAAAAAAAGCTAGAGAAGGAAATGGCCAACATCTCCAATGTCTTTGCCAGGAAAACCCAATGGGGTCACAAAGAGTCAGATGGAAAAATGACTGAATAAGGTGGAATTAACATATGTAAGGCACTCTGTCCACTAGACCCTGGGAATACAAAGATAGAAAAAAACAGTTTAGTTCCTGCTCTCAAGGAGCTTGCAATCGAACAGGAGAGGGATTATGTACAAAATAAAGTATCTGCAGAACACATACAAAATAAGTACATAGGAATTTTGGGAGGGGGGGCCTCAAGGGAAGGGCAGGGGGATAGCTAATGAAAAACAGGAGTAGAGGTATAAGGAGCACAAGATGATCATTTAATCAGACTGTGGAGGGCAAATAGAGGTAAAGTGTAGAATGAGACTGGAAGGGTCAGTTGGGGCCAGAAGTTTGAGGTCACTGGGAGGAAAATTCTTGGTGAGTTCTGAAGTGTTATTTAAAACTGAGCTATCGTGACTATTCCTCCTGGAGACTAAGCAACATGGATGGTGTTATTAAAATTTAACAAAGTCTTAATGACATAGAAACACAACCAGAAGCAAATGAAAGGAAATTATGAGAAAGGATGTACAGGAGGCACAGCTCACTGGAGTTTATATAAGGCAGGTAGCATAGAACACCCGGCTTGGGATTTCCACAGAGCCATTAACTAGGGTGTGGTAACTGGGACTTTTCCCCAGGGCAAATAAATTTAGTTGTGGTTTTAGCAGTTTTTCAGCAATGTAGAAACAACCAAACTGTACCTATTTAGCAAGACTAATTAGATAAGAATTCCATTACCAGGTAGTATAAATTGAGTTGTAGCTTTATTTCTCCTGACATCCTCCCTCCCCTGCCCAGTTTGGCAGTTTTCTAGGCAATGACTAAAGATGTATTTTATGCTACTTGCCCCAGTTGCACCAAAAAAAAAAATTAAAGTGAAATGTGATATATAGTATATTATATCTCACATGTTATATTCTTTATCAATAGAATTAATAAACTATAATAATTAATGGGATAATTAATAGAATGTGATATATTAAAGTTAGTTCTATCTCTAGAATAAGAAGACCAGGGTTCAAATTCTTGTTCCATATAAGTCAAAGTATCTGGATAAGCTTAGGCAAGTCACTTTTCTCACTCTTAGGGTTGTTTTAAGGAATTCCCTTTAAAAACTGAAGTATCATACATTAGAGAAAATCCTAGACTTGTAGTGAGGTGACAGGACATATGGAGGGGTCTAATTTTGCTTCAAATTAGCTGTGTGAGCTTGGGCAAATCCCTTAGAATGTGTGAGCCTCAATTTCTTTATCTGTAAAACAAAAGCTGTTGGACTAGATGATCCCCCAGGTATAACCAGTCTCTGGAGACTGTGATGCCGATTGTCTTACATAGGTCAATAATATAGCAAGTCTGCTGCAGTATAATATTGATAACTGATAGAACAAAATGTATTCCTTGGGAGGGCTCCCTCCCTCCCCTACTCTCTTGAGTCTCTTGAGTCTACCTGCTTAGCTCTCAGCTTTAGAAATCTAAAGTAACATGCTAAAACTTCACAGGAGAGGAGAGGATGTTAAAGAAGCACTTCAGAGTTAATTAAAATTTTTGAAGGTTGTCCTTCTAGGGGAAGGTTAAAGGAATTACAATTAAATTTGGTTTGTACTAGGAAGAACATTTCCCCCTTGTCCCTTTAGAGATAGGAGATGGGGTGCCCTTGAGTAGACACCCCATCTCTTCTTTATTTGGACTGGTCAAGTATATAACCAGATCTGGAGAATGTCTGACATTCCCTGCCAGGTTGACATCTGAGAGAAAAATCAGAGCCTTGACTTTGAGCAAGTCACAGACTAATTGGGCATTGATGCCCCATCTCTTTCCCCCTCCAGAGGCAGGCCAAGTATTCGGAAAATAAGCTGAAGTGTACCAAGGCCCGGAATGACTATTTATTGAACCTAGCGGCCACCAACGCAGCCATCAGCAAATATTACATCCATGATGTCTCCGATCTGATCGACGTAAGTCCCTGCTTCACTCCCTGCTTATTTGGCACCCAATGAGATATGTAAGTGGCCAGTCAAATAGACCCCACTCTGAGAGACCAAAGAGGCTGGAGATTGGGAAGGAGGGCTGGCCAGGAGCTATTAGTCTTTGGCATGGGAGCCTAGGAAGGTGGGTCAGGGTCTGGGTGTGAATGAATATTGATCTTTAGGAGAGGTGAGTGTAATTTTCATGTCTGTTTGATTTTTGATGGCCGTATTGTTTGTGTTTATATGTCTATGTTCATGTATGCTTTTGTATGTGTATGTGTATCCAAGTATTAACTATCTACTATACAAACACACTAGATGCAAAGGAAAAGAAACTACTGTGCAACACACACACACACACACACACACACACACACACACAAATATTTTTTATATATTAAAATGTAGGTATATAAATAGTGTAGGGAACATAGGACTTGGAATCTTATTGTGTGGCTTTGGGCAAGTCACTTAACTATTTTTAGTTTCAGTTTCCTCATTTGTAAAATGGAGTGAATTATAATATCTGCCGTCTAGGGCTACTGTGAAATCAAAGTGAGATTGATGACTTAGCACAACACCCTCCCCTCCATTCCAATCCAATTCATGTGCTTGTCATGGCATCACCTCCCTGATGTTGTGGGCTTTGAGAACGAAGGATGAACAAACATCACCATCATCATCATCATCATTATTATTATTAAAGGACAGGAACATCCTGTTTGGAAGCTGGTTCTAGAAACAGTATCTTTTATACTTGTTTCTCACTGTGTATTGGGATTTGGATGTGTTAATGAACTTTGATCAACTGATCTAACCTGTGGGGGCCCTGATATAATCCTGGCTGAAACGGAGAATGTTTGGGTTCACAGTTCCAATCCACTTGCCTTTGTGGGGAGGAGAAGGAAGCTAAATCTCATTTTCTAGACTCCAGACTATAAGGAGGTTCTTGGCAAGTTTATGCTTTTGACTTTCAGGAGACCCTGAACAGATTCTCTCTCTTTTCCTCTACTTCTAGTTTTTTCCTTCTTGTGGAGGGAAGAGGATAAGTGGAATGGGGCTTTGTCCCTTCTTTCTTTCACTACCCAAACTATAGACACCCTGAATTTTTCTGAGAAATTAGCCTGGGAATTGGCCTTTGGCTTTATGTTTGAGGTGGGCTTCAAAAATTCACTGGAGCTTTTGGATATGAAAGTGTTTACTTAAGGTGCCTATTTATCCTACTGTAAATGGAAACTGCATTTGTACCTTGACCATTCTGATTTTGGCTCCTCTCTATCCTTAAGTGTTGTGATCTGGGCTTTCACACCAGCCTGGCCCGCACCTTCAGGACCTACCTCTCAGCTGAATATAACCTAGAGACCTCTCGCCATGAGGGACTGGATGTCATAGAAAATGCTGTGGACAACCTAGATGCAAGGAGTGACAAGCACACAGTCATGGACATGTGCAACCAGGTCTTCTGCCCACCACTCAAGTTTGAGTTCCAGCCCCACATGGGGGATGAGGTAAGACACCTGGTTCTCAATGTCACAGCCGTCTATCATCACCTAGGGTTGCATGCTCTAGACTTCTCCATATTATCCCTCAATTGGTGAGTTCTTTCATCTGTCTATGAGCAAAGGACAGGAAGATTGAATGAGGTTCTCCTTCTGAACTCTGCCATCAGTTCTTTGTGTGACCCTGGAAAAGTCAATAAATCACAAAATGGAAGAACTTTAGAATTACAAGAATCTCCACTAGAACATAGCCAACAAGTGGTCATCTAACCTCTGCTCATAGATCTCCATTTGGGGGAGACCTACCACTTCACTCTCTTGATCTTTTATTTCTCACTTGTTAAATGACCAGGTCAGACTCGATGACATTCTCTCCCCTGCCCCGCCCCCGCCACCAGCCATCTAGCTCAAAATCCATGATCCCATGATCTTCCCACATTGTCTTTGGCTATAGACCAAATCTTTTACCCCAGTCAAAATAATAAGTCAGAGTTAGAAAGAACCTTAAAAGTCTAATCCCCTCCTTTTGCAGAAGAGGAAACTGAGGGCCAGAAAAGTTCCCTGATTTGCTTATGGTCACAAAAGTGATGGGTGTTAGATCCAGAATTTCAACTCAGGTCTTCAGGCTCCAAATCCAGAACTCTTTCTGATGGTCATGCCAGTAAAGAAATTGGTGTAAGGTAGGGTTGGGGAACCTTTCTTCTGCCAAGGACTGTTTACATATTTAAAACATCATTCATGGGCCATTCAAAAGCAGGAGCTTAAAAATCTAACTCTAAAAAACTCCTATATATATTGAATTTCAAGTCCTGCTTGCAGTTGCCTTGGCAATGCCAGATCAAATGATTTTGCGAATCTTATACAGTCTATTTTGCAGATCTTATACAGGACCAGACATTCCCCACCCCTGATATAAGGGATGGATGGGAGAAGAATCATTTTTCCAAATTCCCTCAAATTTAGGGGGAAGGGATTATCATAAAAAAAATGTTTTCCCAACGCCAACCCTGAAGAATTTCCATAGTGGAAATGAGAACTGCTGCTATTGTTTCCCACTCCTTTCACCTTTGCCATGACTTCTCTTGGCTGACTGTCATTTCATTATGAATCCTGCCCTTAAAATTTGGTCTTATTGGGAGAATAGGATTCAAAGCTGGGCCCCTTTTTTGAATCAGGGGATGTAGATTGTTGCTACACAATAATTTTCAAGTCATTGAAAAGAAAATTATCTTAGTGATTGAGAAGCTTTTCTGAGAAGTAAAGTGACTAAATTATTGAGCCTTTGAAGCTTGTCTCTTATTGTCAGACAGGAAACCTGTTCCCTGGGAAAAACAGGGATATTATCAGAGTTTAGAGAAATCTGTTCACAAAACTCTGGAACACTGGAGCCAGGTTCTTTCCCAGAATCAGTGTTTGTATGGAGGAAAGGTCGTTGAAGTTATAGAGTGGTCATGTTAAAAAAGGCGGGGGAGTAATGGAGAAAACCCTGAATTGTGAGTTGAGATGGGTTAAATTCTTAGATTTTCCATTTACTAGCTGAATAACTTCAAGTAGATTACTTATTCAGTTTCTTCTGTTGTAAAATGGGGAGAATGAACTGAGTTATGGTGAAGAACATATGAATTTACAGTTGGAAAAAACATTAGAGGTCATCAAAGTCCTACACCTTCATTTTACAGATAAGGAAAATGAGAAGTGAAACAAGTCTCATAAACCTCACCCTGGAAACCAAGTCCTCTTAACTCACAATTCAATGTACCATAGGTCAGATGAATGCAGGCTATTCTATTTCTTTTCAGTTGCTATCAAAGCTGTCAGATTGACTTTAGGGAAAATGCCATCAATCAATCAACAAAAACATATATTAAACACTTTTTGACCTTGATATTCAGATGACCTCCATAAAATTCTCTCTAAATCATAAGATGTTAAACAAAGTAGAGAATTATAAATTTCTGCCCTTTCATTTTACATTGGAAAAAACTGAAACTAATAATGAGTAAAGGACTTGCCCAAGGTCACATGGATAGCTTCTGGGAGAAGAACCTGGTTGTTCTTGTCTTCAGCCCAGTAAACTTTCATCTGTAATAGGAGTTCTGAACCTAGTATTCTGTGAACTTAGAAAAAAAAATGTTCTTAATTGTATTTTAATGTAATCTATTTCCATTATAATTCTATGAATTTTATTTTATGTTTAAAAAATGATGCTGAAAAAGTTTTACCAAACTATTGGAGAAATTTATGAAGTACTCAAAAGGCTAAATGTCCTTGCTTTATGTTGTGATGCCTTTTTAAGGCTGTCAATAATTGGCTCTGTGACCTTGGGCAAGAATATTCCAGACTTCGCTTCTATCGTCAATGAGGTTTTAGACTAAATGGTCTCTGAGGTCCCTCTCAGCTCTAAATTTCTCTGATTTTAAAATTGAAGAAGATTGTGCTTTTTACTCTGGGGAATCCACTTATGGCACTGGTTGCCTCAGGCATTGAGAGAAGTTGAAAATATAAATTGATTCAAGAAAATTTTACCTAAATGCATATGAAATCATTAATAGGAGTTCTGAACCTAGTGTTCTGTGAACTTAGAAAAATTTTCCTAATTGTATTTTAATGTAATCTATTTCCTTTATAATTATATGAATTTTATGTTTAAAAAATGATGCTGAAAAAGTTTTACAAACTATAGGAGACTTGCTTATAAATACAATAATATGTATGACTTATGTTGTAATAGGAATATGATGATAATATAATAAAAGCAATAACAGGCATGTGTGTAACTTTAAGGTTTGCAGAGCTCTTTTTGTGATCTCAGTTGAATCTGACCAGTAGCCCTATAGAGCAGATATTGAACCATAAATAGTGTGGGGGCCTTCCCACTAATTAAGGGGAGATCTCTAAACTTTGGAGGCTCTGATAAATCAGAATGATCTCCCTGCTTTGTTGGAGCAATGAGTCAGAGTCCACCATCATACTCTCCTATAAAGCATTCCTTCTAGGGCAAATCAAATGATGAGACTAGAGGAGCTATGGTGTGATTCTTTTGGTTTGTTTGTAGATTTTACTGGTCTAGGCTTCCAAGGGGGAATTTCCTTCTACCAATGCAAAGTCATACAGGCTCTGCAACTTACAGTTCAAAAGAGTCGCCTGAGGATGCTGAGATGTTGGCATTCTCATAGGGTTACCCAACCAGTAAGTGCTAAAGGAATGCTGGGGCTAGAAATGGTAAACCATACCAGTATCATTTCATGATGCCCCTCAATGGGATCATGAAGAGCAGTGTATGACTGAAACAAAGTATAATAACAACTTCTAGGCTCCCAAGGTTGATTCTCCTTCTGTTAGACCAGGCTGTATTATGGCTTCTGTTCTTCTGATCCTTGAGGAGGGAAGAAGAGTGGGAGGATAGAAGGAAGAGGAGGGTCTTAACCCATTACCGGACTTGATTTTCCTCCTGCAGGTGTGCCAAGTGAGTGCCCAACAGCCAGTCCAGACAGAACTGCTCATGCGCTACCACCAGCTCCAGTCTCGGCTAGCCACCCTCAAGATAGAGAATGAAGAGGTGAGAAACCCCTTCCTCAAAGTTTTTTTTTGACTAGGTGGGTCTAAAGGCAATGTAGTGGGGCAGCTAGGTGGCGTAGTGGATGAAGCACTGGCCCTGGAGTCAGGAGTACCGGTTCAAATCCAGTCTCAGACACTTAATAATTACCTAGCTGTGTGGCCTTGGGCAAGCCACTTAACCCCATTTGCCTTGCAAAAAAACCCCTAAAAAACAAAAATAAAAAAAAAATAAAGGCAATGTAGGGCAGGATCAGAAAAGTAGGGAATTTCCATTTCTCTTCTTGGTTTTCTCCTGCTTATGACACATATACTCCTTCTCCAATCATTAAATTCAAGCTTTCCCAAACTTTCTTGGACACTAAAACAAAAGGAAATAACAAAAAATAAAACTCAGGTGGTAGGTTTGTTTGGTTTCCTAATTTCTATCCTGCTCAAATTTTCTTCTCTCTCATGAGAAGCACCATCTCATTGATCCAGAGCTGGAAAGGAATTTCAGAGACCCTCTAGACCAACCACTTTATGTTACAAATGAGGAAACTGAGACCCTTAAAAGAAAGGTGATATAACTTGTCCAAGGTTGTACAGGTATAACTGAGGAAACTGAGACCATTAAAAAAAAGGATGAAGTATCTTGTCCAAGGTTGCACAGGTAGGAAGCATCTGAAATGGGACAGTGGAGGGCAGACGATTTGCAACCTAGAGCTTGGAGTTCTGGGCTACAGTTGGCACTGCTGATTGGGCATCTACCCCCAGTTTGGCATCATTAAGGAGAGGGAGACCAACTAAGGGAGGATATAGAGATCAGAACTTACATGCCTATCAATAGTGGGATCAGGACAATGAATACCCCCCGCAGCATCTGTCTTTTTTCAAAAACAAAACAACAAACAACATATGATCAGGTGGAATGAGATGTGGGTGAGTCGTACTATATTCTTAGCATCAGCCCAGAGCAGGCAGAAACTGGGAATGTAATTTTCCCAAAGTGGTAACCTCTGAAGACTTGGTTGGAGCATAATTACCATTGATGTCTTTTTAGATATTCTTTCCTGCACTTCAGTCGATGGAGCCATCCCAAGTCTTTAAGATGGATCTTACTTTTGCTATTACCAATCTGGGTGGTAATAATATAGAAATTTTTTTAAAAAAGGTTATATAGGATGTCCCCAAAGACTTGGCACAGTTTTAAGCTTTAATAGCTCAAAACTATTAAATTAAACTATTAAAGCTTAATAATATTCTAAGACTTTGGAGACATCCTGTATATTTCTTTTCTGAAGATACCTAGGAGGAAGATAATTGAATAAAAAGAGGTGATAATAATATTAGATGATATTAATTTAGTACTTTAACATTTTCCAAGGGCTTTACACATATTATCTAATCTGATCCTTACAACAGCTCTGTATTATTATCCCTATTTTACAGGTGGGGAAACTGAGGCTGGAAGATGGTAAATGATTTGCCCAAGGTCACTAGCTAGGATTCAAACTTGGATTTTGCTGACATCATATTTAGTATTCCATCCATTATGTCATCTAGCAGTCTGATTAGATGGTAGATAATTTGTATTTGGAATTATCTTCCCTAGGAGTCCCTTCCCTTTGCTTTAAGTAGAAAGCTAAAAGTTGCTTATTGCCTCCAGGATGAATGCCTCCAAGAATAGTCTCCCTCCTCTATTGACCTGGGATGCTGTCCCTCCCTCTATTGACCTACCTCTCAGGCTACTTTTAAGTCCCACTAAAATCTCACTTTCTACCAGAAACCCTAGTAATTCTCCTTTCCTCATTAATTATTTCCTCATTTATCCTGTTCATTTGCAGATTGCAAGTTCCTGGAGGGCAGGGACTATCTTTTGTCTCTTTTGGTATCCTCATCACTTAGCAAAATAGTAGCTTATCTTATAGCAAGCCTCTAATAAATGTTTATTGATTAGATTCATTAAATCTCTAGCCTATGGAATCTGTACAGTCCAATCAAAGAAATTTAAGACTACTATCCTAATGGACTCTTTCCCCAGTAGCACTCTTGTTTTTCAAGTTTCAAGCTATCTCTTAGTCTAAATTATGTTTAGAAATTACTCCAGATCAGGAGATCCAGTTTCTACCACTAATCAGCTAGGTAACTTTGGGCAAGTTACTGGGCTTTTCTATGCCTTAGTTTCCTCACCAGGAAAATGGGGTTAAGATGGCCTTGGACAAGCTACTTAATATCATTGAACCTAATTTAGTGGACCTGGTTCAGGTTTGATGTTGTTACCAGTTGTGTGATTTTGGGCAAGTTATTGATTCCTCATCTGGAAAATGAGAGGGTTGGGTTTAGTTGGCCCAAATTAAAAATGGTGAGAAGAAAGGCACTGTAGAAACCCATGGAATTGTTATTATCATGTTACTATAATTTCCACTGTCCTCCTCCTCCCAGGTCCGGAAAACACTGGATGCCACCATGCAAACCCTCCAGGACATGTTGACGGTGGAGGACTTTGATGTCTCTGATGCCTTCCAACACAGTCGATCCACGGAATCAATCAAATCTGCTGCATCTGAGACATACATGAGCAAGATCAACATTGCCAAGAGACGAGCCAACCAGCAGGAAACTGAAATGTTTTATTTCACGGTGAGCTGAATTCTGAGCCTGGAAGGAATAGACTAGTTGGGAAGGAGAGAGGGAACAGCTGTCCTTTAAATGGGCCTTTGAGTCCACCCATTGGCATGAAGAGGGAGTCTCTTGACTTTCCGAAAGGAGAAAAGAGAATAAGTATAGAGATTTTAGCAGAGACCAATGGTGGAAGTCATCTTGCCACTTGGTAAATTCATTACATCTCACAAGTTATTCTATAAGGCTTGGAGTATTTTGTTGAGCAGGCTGAAATGAGAATGAGTCATCTTGGTAGGTGCCATATTTCATAAGTCAACTCTTGGGTTATATGTGTGGAAGGGTAGAGTTGGATTATGTGCTTTGGGAACAGTCTATGTGTTCATCTAAAGGGATACATATAGGACCCAGATTATTTTTATCCTATTGGTTGGGGTATCTGGAGATGTCCCCTAAAGGTTCATTTTCTTAAGTAACGAGAATGCTAAATTGGGATCCTCTGTTTGAATCTTGTCTCAGTGTGATTTGGGGCAAATCACTTTAACCTCTTTTGGTCACGGTTCCTCATCCATAAAATCAAGGGCTTGGACCAGATGACCTTGAAAAGCCTTTGCAGAGTTAACTCTATAATTCTAACATAGTGACCAATGAGAATGTCATTCTGGGAGGAAGGCCAATTCATTGACAGAGGACCATAAGATGCTACCTCTCTTAATTCATTTCCCCCAATTATCTGTTTAGCTGTTTCCAAAGAACATGATAGCACTTTTAAATATGTTGGCAGTTGGAAATCTGCAGTGGCAACTTGTTTTTTCATACTTACTTCATGGATCCTACATAGGGCAATTTCTTTTGACTTCTATGAGCTTCTGTTTCTGCATCTGAAAAAAGAAGGGTACTGCACTAGATGGTTTCTGAAGTTGCTGCTAGCTCTGAAATTCTATGTAGTTTTAGAATTCCTTGATCCTTGGAAGGTTGGAAAAGCCACATGCAGCCCTGGGGGGGGGGGGGGTGACTGGTAGGTGGGGTTGGGGGGAGGAAAATTGTCATGGACTGATTGATAGCCCAGGTACAAAAAACATGGCCTCCAGGGTTATTTACATTCTCTAACGAACCAGCTCCTGGGATGATAGATAAAGAAGTTATCAGTCTAATACAGACTGGGCTTTTGGGGCATAGACCAGCATCTATCAGAGACAATGAGGACTGGGGTGAAAGGAGCAAGCTGGAAGGCAGACACCCTAGCTTTTAATCTCAGCTTGGCTTCTTACTAACCCTGTGTCTTGGCAAATTGCTTAATCTAATAGAGCCTCAATTCCTTTATCTGGAAAATGTGGAATAATATATGACTCATCCTGCCTATCATGCAGGTTTATTGTGGGAAAGTACCTCATTCACATTAAAAACACTTTGTGAATGTTAACTGTTGTTTAGAAATAATAATAGGTATCCTTTTTATTTTATTTTTTATTTTAGTATCTTTGTGACCTTGGGCATATCACTTAATTTTTCAATGCCCTTGATACTTCTGAAAGACTAGAAGGGGTGGGGGTAGGAGGAAGCTTGTCCATCCAGGACAAGTTACTCACATCAGAGGCTAGAGTTGAAGTGGGATTGTCTAGACTCTGAGGTTGTTTTGCTGTTATACCCTGAAGCAGCCATTCTTCTCAAAGAGACTGGGACTGTGATTTTACTGGTAGAAGGAACTCTCAAGTTGAGGAAATTCTTTTCACCATTGCAGGTTGCATGTTTCTTTTTCCTTTTTTCTTGGGCAACAGTCTTAGAGTTGGGGCACTGAACCATTGTGTGTCAAGGACGCCCCCCCCATACCCCTGGTGAAACCAATGGACCCTTCTCAGAGTCATGTTTAAGAAATATGAGCTAAAATATAAAGGAACACAAAGAAGCTGGTTATATAGAAATATCAAAATGAAAACCAACAAAAACCCCAAGTTCACGGACCCCAGGTTAGAAATTCTTATCTGAGGGAGATTGAGAAGTTATAACATATTCACAGTCACCTAGCCATGGACTCAAACCCGGGCCATCCTGTCTTCAAGGCTGTTTTTTTTATTCATTCACATACCCTCTCTTCTGCAAGAACCACCATAAAAACAATAAACTAGATGATTCATAAAATAACTTTAAAAAAACTGAGGCTTATACACAAATGTAAGAGATCATAATTAAATCACTTCCAAATCAAAGCTTTCCTGCTGAGCTTATCTTTAGAAGAGTGGGTACCATTTCCCTTTGACTCCTCTCTGCTCCCAGCTGCCCACCCACCCAAATAAATAAGATTTGTTTGGAAACTGCTGTCTGCAAGATCTGATAAAGCTCTCCCTTTTCCTCCTTGGGAAGTCTCCTGTCTGTATTGCTGTTGGCACAGAAGGAGCCGGGGGTCCTTTGACAGAAGGAACCCTCCCTAGCTGAGTTCCAGTTGACAAAAGAAGGCTTTCACTGGATTGTTTTCTCTGGGATTCCTTGGGCTTCCAAAAATCTGACCTGAACTGTATGCTCAGAGACAAAGAATTGGAGGCTAAGAAGATCAACAGACCAATATTTGGAGCATGGAGTGAGAGAGCAAACTGAAATTCCTCTTGGGGTCCCTTCTCCCCCCCTTCTTTACTTAGGGTTCCTCTGAGAGCAGCACATTCTCCTGTTGCTTCTTGCATCTCCCCACCAGGACCAACTTTAACCCCAGATGTGGGAGCCAGCATCTCCACCCCCATCACCCTTCATTTTCTCCTGCTTTGTGTTTTCCAGAAATTTAAAGAGTATGTGAATGGCAGTAATCTGATCACCAAGCTACAGGCTAAGCATGACCTACTCAAGCAGACCCTTGGAGAAGGTGAGTTGTGTGCTCCAGACCCAGGGAGAAGTTCTGTAGGGTGGAAGGAATGTCCTGGCCTCCATTCTATCTGTGGGGGATCTGCCAATGCTCCTCCCTGGGGGTGGGAGGGATTTCTCTTGGAGTCGCTCACCAAGGATTGGTATTTCTCTTTTTCCTCCATTCTCCAGACTGTGTCCAACCATGCTTCTGACTCTAGAGTCAGGAGAGCATGTAGAAGGGGCCACACCAAATTGAAGGATGGTGGTGGTGGGGGGAGAGGGCAGGGCTCTACTATGACCTTGAACCTTTGTTCTTAATGTTCTCCAGGTGATAAAAATTCTGGGGGAAGGAGGGAAGAGATGGTGGAGAAAAAAGAGGAGACATTGGGCTGGCTGTGGGGGGTGAATAAATGCTTGTTTTCATCCTTCCTTCATTGATTATTAATATATAACCTACTGTATACAAGACTGTATACAAAATTAATATATCACCTACTGTATAGGGATGCAAAGAGAATCTCAAAGAGGGCTTATAGCCCACTGAGAGAACTAAAATGTATCAGAATACAAAGTAGAATGTGACACATGTACAAAATGGACCAAATTCTATGAGACCAGCTGGGTTAATGAAGAGACCATGATCCTTTAGGAGCAGTGTGACCATGTGTCCTCCTTAGGGCTTCAGTTTCCTCATTAGTAAAAGGAAAAATGTTAGGAGCAGTTAGATGGTACCGTGGATAGAGCACAGGCTCTGGAGTCAGGAGTACATGAGTTCAAATCTGGCCTCAGATATTTAATTATTACCTAGCTGTGTGATCTTGGGCAAGTCACTTAACATCATTACATTGCAAAAAAATAAAAAACAAAAAAGGAAAGATCTCAAAAGTCCCGTGGTGCAATGAATGAATCATAAGATTTAGAAGAATCAGGAAAGGTTTTTTTTGAAGTAGTAATGGTTGACCTGGGCTTTGACTAGCAGATTGGGTTTTGTTGGATAGTTTTAGAGACAAGAGGAGGGCATGCCAGAAGAAGAGAATGTGCTGAGTAAAGGTATGCAGGCAGGAAAAGCCTAGACACATTAAAAAAAAAATGATGAATAGACTGAAGCCTGGTCCACAAAATGAATTGGAAAGGCAAAATAGGACAAAGAGGTTCCTTCTTGGCTTTTTTCTGTTCACCTTAGGTCCTTTCTTCTACCTAGCACCTTTTGTAGTTCCCCTCCCATATTTTCCTACCTTTTCCAGGACAATCAATACTTTTCCTCCTTCTACATTTATTCATTCAACAACATTTATTAAATACTAACTCCCGTCCAGGACTAGCAACTCTCTTATTCTTCCCTAGAGCTTCCAGCAACCTAGCCCCTTAGGAGATCTGATAGGAGCTGGGAGAGTCTACCAGTTCACCAACTTCTCGGAGATGGAGATGCCTTAGTGAACTCTACTTTGTTTCTTGAGCTTTACCTTTAAACACCAGGGCCCTGGCTAGAGGCTTTCAGGACAGCTAAAGCAGAGCCAAAGAAGTTTACTAGTAGCAGATTTAGCGTTGTTTTCCTAAGTTAGCTATCTCCTTTTTAGACAACTGGATGCTTTATAGGTGTTTGGATGACTCTTACTTGGAGGACAGAGTATTTCTTTCCTGCTCTGCCATTAGCTATAGCAAATGTAATCTTTTGTTAAATCTTTGCATGGATGCTCTTAATACAATAAAAAAATAATTAGTTTTAGTTGGCTCAGATCCCGATTCATCTAGTCTTCCAAGTTTATTTAGCCTTCAGCCCCACCTTCTTCCAAGATGTGATTTAACAGTCTTTTCTTGGAGTTTTGAGCTGACTAACTACTGATGATCCCAGAAAACATGACTTTAGAATTGTAGGGGTGAACATAAAGGTTTTTTTCTTTCTTCCCTAATCAATTTTGGAAACAGACCTAGTAGTGGTATTGCTGGGTCAAAGGGTAAGGGCAGTTTAATAACTCTTTGGGCATAGTTCCAGATTGCTCTCCAAAATGGTTGGATCAGTTTGCTATTTCATTGGCTGTAACAGATTTTCAGTTTCTTGTGCAATCATATTTTTTATTTTACTATGTTATGGAAATGCTTGTTTTATTCCATAAATTAAAAATTAAATAAATGTGAAAAAAGGGGTTGGTGAAAGAAGAACTGAGCAGGCGAATCTCAGGTCTCTGAAGTTTTAGGCAACAAGCATATCATTTTGGTGGGCATGGGACAATGGCCAACCCAAAGATCCTCTAGTCTGCCTGCCAGTCCCAAGCTGAGTCCAATCCATCACAAGAAGAACCAGGTTCTGTGTGAACCAGCACTTTCCATATTTTCTTTTTTTATACCTTTTGTGCCTTTAAATTCAAAACACAAAGGGTCAGGAGATAGATCATGTCTATCATTTCGGGGATCTTTGGGCATTGGGTTTTTTTTTTTTTTTACATGTCTGAGCTGAGATGAGCAGCTCCAGATTCTAGTCCTATCTCTGCTAACTGCCTGTTATGTGACCCTGGGAAAATCACCTAGGTCTCATGGCCTCAGTTTCTTCTTTTGTAAAATGGAATAGAATGAGATGATCCCTTAGGCTCCTTCTCTCTCTAATGAGCTATGTTTCTGCGTGAGATTTGTTTCTTGATGATGGAGCCAAGCATATTTCATGGGACCAGATTAATATGAATCAAGGTGAACTGGAAACTCTCAGAGAGACTCTGAAAATTTTAAAGAAAAGAATCAATTCAGGGTAACTGCAGATTTCATCCTGATATTTTCAGCACTGGCAGCTAACTGGCTGAACCATTGCAGGTGCCCAAAGTTTTGAATATTCTCTGCTTACAGAAGTGTTGGGGGGATCAGGTAACCTAAGTTTTCTATGTTAAAGGAAACCTTGACTCTTAGATAACCAAATCCCTAGAATTGTGAGATTTTACCCCATGTTATAGTTTTCAATCATGGTTCTGAGCATTTACTCTAGAACTCTTAGGACAAGTGGGATTGATTCCATTTGGCAAGGTTCTGTGTGTGTGATAATTTAGCTATGAGTCCCCCACCCATATTGGGCAATTGTTCACCAACAACTTCAGTGTCATTTTTATCTCTTCCATTGTGAAAGATGGCATGGTTTGTTGGACCAGATGTCAGAGTTGGAGTCAAGAGGAGCTGAATTCAAATACTTTCTTAGGCACTTACTAGTTGTACAATACCTGGTACAGTACTAGTTGTACAATATAAAACTCTTAATCAGTTTCCTCATCTGCAAAACAGGGCAATGAATTCAATAATATTTAGTTCTAAATCTGTGATCTCCCTGACCCCCCCCAACAAAAAAAAATCTCCTTGATTCTAGGTTCACATTTGTCTCCTCTCTGTGAAAACAGCTTCTACCCTTTCAATCTCTCATCACTTGACCTCTTGTAGTAACTGATATATTGCTTCCATCTCCAGTCCATCTACCACACTGTATCAGATTTATGATATTAAGACACAGATGCCTACTCTAAAATCTTCAGTGGCTCCTTATCCCCTCTAAGATAAACTGAGGAGTCTGATGTTTAAAGCCCTCCCAAGTCTTTTTCCAAATGATTCCCTTCTACATACACCATGTTCTAGTTACATTAGATAGTCATCCCCTGAACTTGCCAACCACATAAGCTTCTCGCTCTTCCCTATGTGACCCTAGATAAGTCATTCTAACTTTTATGGACCTCATCTGCAAGGGAGGGAGATAGATCCCTGCTTCTTCCTAATTGCCCTGAGTAAGAGGAGATAATTGACACAGCAGAAGGATTCTGAATTCTAAGGGAAAGATGCTGTAGAAGGCAGGAAATTAGAAAAACCTCTGACTCATCTCCCTTTTCCTCTGGTCAGGGCTCCAGTTAATTCAAATTCTCTGTTGATTATCTCCAATTTATCTTGTGTATATCTTGTTTGTATAAAGTTGTTTGCATGTTATGTCCTCTATTAGATTGGATTTTTTGAGGGTTAGGGCTGTCTTTGGCCCTTTCTTGAAATCCCAGAGTTTAGCACAATAGATAACACTTTGTGGGTGCTTAGAAATTCTTGTTGACCAATCCTTCTTGGGACACTGGACCCCAGTGCTGTGATAATCAATAGGATAGCTTTTTGGGTTGGCTTTTCTGCACCCTTGATGGCTTCTGGAAGTATACTGGGATTCTGGCTGTTTAAAAATTACAGGAAAAAGAAAGGAAGAGTGAATGGATAAAAAAAACCTTTTTTTAAGATTTTTTTCAAGACAGATGGGGTCAAGTGGCTTGCCCAAGGCCACACAGCTAGGTGATTATTAAGAGTCTGAGGCCAGATTTGAACTCAGGTACTCCTGACTCCAGGGCTGGTGCTCTATCCACTGTGCAACCTAGCCACCCCCCCAAAAGCATTTATTAAGAGTTTATTTAATACTTACTGTATTGCACTAAACCTAGGTGATAGAAATAAATACAAAGCAAAAACAACCTCTGTTCTTGAGAAGCTTACATTTTAATGAGGGAGAGTTGGTAGTGGGAGCCAGGGAGAGGCATTTTGACCCAGGTAGTGAGATGGTAAGGAAAAACGTAAGGGAGTGAGTCAATTGACACATCCCATGTAGGAATAATCCTGAGTTCAAATCTAATCCCATATGCTTTCCAGATGTGTGACCCTGGACAAGTCCCTTAACCCTGTTTGTCTCAGTTTCCTCATCTTTAAAATGAGCTAGAGAAGAAAATGGCAAACCGTCTCCAGTATCTTTGCCTGGAAAGTCCCAAATGGGGTTCAGAGAGTTGTACATGACTGAAAAATGACTGGGTAACAACTCCAGGAACAACAAGATATTATTTGACTATGTTTCATAGTTTCACAGGGGAGGAAAGATGCAAAGGGTAGAGAGCAATGATCAGATAGTTGACTTCTTAGGCAGGGAGGCTATGTAGAAGGTGGCCAGAATTAGGGACTGAAGTGAAGTAAGGCTTTGGTTTTCCAGAAATAAAGCTCTGGGAGAATTTGCAATGCTTGGAGAGTCACCAGTCAGGAGTGGGGCAGGGCTGAGGGTAAGCTAGGGTGAGATGAAGAGTAGAGTGGAAATTCCTGCAAGGGATGGTCTCTGAAGCAGGAGGCTAGGAGTGTCCACAGAGGAGGTGGCTAGAGAGAAGGGAACTCTTTAGAGAAGCATATCTGGGAGGTTCTTGCAAATTCCAGAGGAAGATTGGATGTTTATTTGGCATGGCAACCAGCACCTTCCTTCCAATGCTCTGGGAAGGAGGAAATCCCACTGTGACTTTTGCAAATGGTAGGGTAAGAAAAGATGTTGTTTTGTTTCACTAAAGTCCTAATCCTTAGCCTGGCATTCAGAGTCCCCCACAGATGGGCTTTAGGTTACCTTTTTTAGCCTTCTCACATTCTTCTTCTTTCTACACCCTAAGCTTCAAAACAAATTGGGTTGTTTACTATTCACCTCAGTGTCCCAGAACAGAGCTGTCAAATCCAAAGAGAATCAGGGGCCTCTAACTGATAGACATAAGGATCCCAATGGACCATACTTTGACTTAGTTTTAAAAGGGAATGTTGTCTATATTTTATTGTATTTTTGTTTTGTTAAATGTTTCCCAATTACATCTTTACATCTTCTACCCCCTTTACCATAGTCATCAATCAATCAATTAATAAATAATGAGAAAGCACTTGTTATGTTAGACACTGGGAATGAGACAATCTTTACTCACTAGAAGCTTACATCTAGACAATAAATATATATATAAAATATATAATGCATTTGTTTAAAACCAGTTAATACAATGAAGTTAGCCCTCAAGCATTTATTTAAAACTTAGTATATTGTCCAATAATTTGTAATCAGTATATACATGTTAGCTATCATCACCATCATCACCATCATCATCATCATCTTCCAAAGGCCAAACACTTTGCAAAGTACTGGAAATGCAAAGAGAGGCAAGAACTCAGTTCCTGCCCTCAAGGATCTCACAGTTGATAATTGAGGCCTTTCCAGGACTTCTTGTTGGGGTGCCACCACTCTCCACTGCTTCGGGTGGGTGATCTGTAGCAATTTATGATAACTAGGCTAGGGCTCACTTCCATCTAATTTTTCTTTCTTAACCTAAAAGTTCATTTTCTATACCAGAGTCTACAATTCTTCCATTTGCTCTGAGTTTGGTGAATTGCAAGAACTGAGAGCTTCCCCTTCCCACCTTCCATTGTTGGATCCACCAATAGTGCTTCTGCCATTGTTAGACCCTCAGAACTCTTAGAACAAATGACCCAATGCCACTTTTTGTTCCAGAACCCCAAACAAAACTTTTCAGGTCATTTGTGAATAGAACTCCCTCCCCATGACCACTCCTCTGTGGAGCTTCTTGTTCCTTTTTCAGTAGGATCACATCCAAGAGCTTTGGGTCTCTTTGTCATTCCTAACTTCAGTTCCCATTGACCTCTAGGGCAGAGGTATCAAACATGAACCCCTTGGCCTCATGCAACCTGGAATACTTCTGACTGCACCAGAATCATACTAAGATGTAATTGGGAAACATTTAACAAAACAAAAATACAAGAAAACATAGACAACATTCCTTTTTAAAACTAAGTCAAAGTATGGTCCATAGGGATCCTTTTGTCTATCAATTAGTGGCCCCTGATTCTGTTTGGATTTGACAGTTCTGTTCTGGGACACTGAGGATCTTTGTTTTTCTGCTAGTCTATTCACGGATAGAATCTCTTCTTACTTCTTCATATACAGTTCTTTCCCCTAACCCATAATGCCTCAAATTACGTTCCTTCATTAACTTCCCTGGAAAGGTGATATATGCTTTTTTAGTGGATCTTTAAGGCCTATTTGGTAAGATCTGAGCTGTACTAGAGTTTGAAACACTTTGCTATTAGGACCATTAGTTATTTCATTGGGAAAACTGAGTTGAGCTATTCTAGAAGTCAATGTCCTTAGGAAGCCATTCATGCAGTAGGAGAATGAGCTCCATTGCTTGTTCCCCCTACCCCATCCCAAGAACTATAGTTCACCCATGGGCTTTAGTAAAGTAGGACCAATATCTTGGGTCTTTTGGTTTGAGGGGTCTAGTGTTATAGTGGGGACCAGGAGACTGCATCTTCTCAAGGTACATATCTGCTATAAAAGATCATAACAAAGGAAAAGAACTGGGCCTGCCTTTTCCCAAATACAACTTTTAGACTGCCATTCTAAGAGTTCTCTTTCATTTTAAGTTGTATTACTTTAGTTTGATATTGGAGGCAGTGTGGTACCCATGAGGGATGGCCACCACCAATTCCCATAAGTCATTTGGAAAGAATAATGGATTTGGAATCAAAGGACCTAGATCTGAATTCCATCTCTGCTACTTATCACCTGTCTGACTTTGTTCAAGTCACTTAATCCCCTTGTGCATCAGTGATATATCTGTGATATCTGTGAAATAGCGATTGGCCTAGATAATTTCTAAAGTCCCTT
Source organism: Macrotis lagotis (assembly GCF_037893015.1). Lineage (NCBI taxonomy): Eukaryota > Metazoa > Chordata > Mammalia > Peramelemorphia > Peramelidae > Macrotis > Macrotis lagotis. The sequence goes on from NC_133665.1 coordinate 144,195,474, forward strand.
CCAGTTCAGAATCTAGAATTTCATGATCCTTGACCCCATAAATGTGGGTTTTCTTCCATGGGGAAGATTACAACACATCCATCTCTTCTGGTTCATACTTATTTGTGTCTCTGATTTACCATAAATCCTCATTTAGAGGCCCTACTCAATGCCCTTGAGATCTTGTTCTGGTTCCTTGACCCTTTTGTGGATTCTACTTCAGCACTTGATAGTCTATTGTTTATCTCCCATTATAACCTGAATCAAAATGTTGGAAGGAAAGTATCAATCAATTAATCAATCAACATACATTTATCAAAGGACTTAGTCTCTTTGAGGTAATGTGATTTGCCTAATCTAGAAACCCATTAGGGATGACCTTGAAGCACTGGCCTCCTAAGCCTGTAGTTCTTATTGGGAGCTATCTTATCACTGGGGCCCCTTGGATTCTAAAACATCTAGACCTTTTGAAAAGCTTTTCTATGGGCACATATATCAGTCATGGGTAGCAGAGCAATAAGCCTGTTCCTTGAAACAAGCAGCAAGTACCTTCAGGTTCATTCATTTTCTTATCAGTCACAATCAGTTGACCTCTGGTGTAAAAGACCTAGATGGAGTGGGGGGGGGGGGGGTGTGGGATGAGGGGGTTGTTCTGTTTTTAAAAGATAAATGTGTCATTTCTGGATGAGAAAACCACCTGAAAGTTCACATTTAGTTTTCTTCCTAGGTGAAAGGGCAGAATGTGGAACCACAAGGTAAGAACCCTAAGGCTTTGCTTTTAATCTATTTGGTTGGGGGGAGGAGAAGAGGGCTAATTTTTTTCCTATTCCCATTGGGATCTAAGGACTGGAGCCAGGATTGGTCCCTGGCTTCAGGACATGGCTCTTATTGGACAGGGGTGGGTGAGTTGGGTACTAGAGCAAGGGATATGATGTAGAAGAGATTAAGTACCCTGATATTCTTGATGCCCCCTTACTCAGGGGCACTGATATGAGACCATTCTTGAGATTGGACAAAAACCCCTTTGTTTTAGTTACAGTATCATTTCTAGCCAACTAGTTCCCAAATGCCTGATGGCATTATGAACTACAAACCTGGGATTCAGATCCTGAGATGGGTTCTTTTGGGGCAGGCTTTTACTACTTTGTACGAGGTAATGATTTCTTTGCATTTTTGAGGTCCTGACTCTTAACTACACTATTGGGGATCAAGAAATTGCCTGGATTCTGGGAGATCTTCAGGTGGTAGTGTTCTACTCTAGGTATATTGAATTACAGTTGGTTAAGCAGGACCAATCATTACACAACTGTGATTTGACTTTATTAGGACACTAAGCAGTATGTCCATGTCCAGGATAGATCCTAAATGTCATCAACTGACTACCAAGACTTTAGAATTTGTGCCCTTGCCACTAAAAGCTTCCATATCCACCCATTATCCCTAGCCTTTCTGTCTCAGCTGACATTAACTGAGCAAATAGGCAAATCCAAAGAGTGCCACTCTCTCTTTTTTTGGTTGTTCTTTAGGGGAAAAAAAACCAAACCAAAACAAAAGGTGATTCTTAATTCTCTCCAGCCCTATAAAACTCTCTACTTTAGGCCCCTCTCTCAAGTACCCACCTGCCCTTTGATTTGCTGGCCAATTATGGACCACTATTGACAGGTAGTCATCCTTTTGGAATGGTCAGTGGTCTTGGTTTCCTGGTTTTTTTGTTGTCTTTTATTTGGTAGAGAGGACTTTTTATTGTATGTGTTTAGAGGTTAGAAAAGAATCCACAGGAGCTCAGACCAATAAAGGAGCTAGTACTTTTGATGTGGAGCTAAACTGTGAACAAAGAACAGAAACAGGTGGGGTGCCTGGGAATGCAAGGGCATCATGCAGCTAAGATCATTGTCAGCCTTCAATAGCGTGTTACTATGAGATGCTTCCAAATTAAACAGATGCTTCAAAGCTGTCAGATTTTTTTTTTGGAGGTGGGGGGAGCATTTTGAGAATCCAGCAAACACATCAAATATCACTAACCAAGACTAAGGCATCAAGATGGATTTTCTCCACGCTCCATTGGCCTCTGGACTCCTCAAAAACTCTCCAGGAGCTCCCCATACCTAGAAGGAATTGGGAATGTTTGCCTTCATGGCCTGCCCTGATGTGAGAGGAAAGCAAAGGTATTGATTTCCAGACTTTTCTTCTGCCCCTGCTTACAGCCTTCCATTTCTCCCCAGAGACATGAGTAGTCAATGGTAGACTTTGTCTCCAGAAGCATCACCAAGTGGTCTTACGTTCTGTAAATGCAGACACCATCCCATGGAGAGAGATGGAAACCGTCTAAATAACTTGATAAATATTGGCCCTAGATGATGATCTGAAACATTGGGAGAGGTTGAACTAAAGAATTTTCTTTTGCTGGGTGATCTAGGCAGGAGAATGAGGAATCCTCTTTAGGACTAGCTAAGGCAGCTTCTATCTCTGCTCCAAGAAGCTTGAAAACATTAGATTGACTTTTAGTTCAAGACTGTAGGCTTCTCAGCAAATATGGGTCAGTGAGTATGCAGAACAGCTTTCTAAGAATATTTTAAAGCCCATTAGCTTCTTGACAATCCCACTTTGGCAGAAGAGCATATTCCCCTTCCAGCAGCACTAAAGACCACATTTCCCAGCAAAGGTTGCAAAGAGTGAAGAAGATGAAAGCTTCCACGGCCATGCCCCTCCTTCCCAGTTCCCAGAGCTCAGTGGGGATATGATTTTGTTGTACACAGCAAAATTCAGGAAAGAGTATTTGCTGCCAAACTTGTGGACTTGACCCAAAGGGGTTACCTTATAAACATAGGTTATTGTTTTGTGTTGCTCTTCCACTGGAGGCCCACGAGGCTTCATCTCTAAAATCATCTCCAGGCTAGATCTGATATTTTAACCCATATGTAGAAACTAGTCAGTTTACAAAGACACCAGACTAGTTAAAGTTGGTAATCCATCCATCAATAAATATTTATTAAGAACCTGTTATGTAGTGGAGCTACAAGAAGAGGTAAAAGTCCCTGCTCTCAAGGAGCTTACCATCAAATGGTAAATGGTAACTTGCTAAAATGAAACAAAACAAAAACCTGAACACTTTTTATTTGAGTTTTCAGAAATTTAACTTAAAATCACTTTTAGAAAACTTGAGTTTAAAACTAATTTTGGCAAAGAAATCCTAACTTCAGAGGAAAAACATAGAACAATGAATGAATTAAATATCATTTGCTAACTCCAAATCCAGGTTTAACTTGTTTTGACCTTACAATGTTTTTCTTTTTTGTCTTTTTTGTCTTTTTTTTTTTTTTTTTACAAATGAACTGGCTGAGGTCAAACAACCAGTACATGTCAGAGAAAGGACTTTGACCTTGATCTTTAAAGTCTAAAGTTAAGGCTTATTTTATTACTGACCCTATTCTAGGGCATTGTGGTCACTTTACCTGTTGCACAGGGTTTGCAGAGATTAGGGAGTGCCAGATGAGATGGGAAAGGGTGGTTGTTGACCTCACTGTTTTTCAGTTCCATATAAGTGTTTTTAAAATTAACTTTTTTAAAAATGCCCAGAATCAAACTTTTCTCTAAACTTTTTTAGACCTCTTTCCACAGTGCTAAGTTATTGATATTAGGGGGAACTAACAAGCTTGAATAATGGTTGTTGTGATGAGAGTCTGGGAAGTGTGCAAGTAGATTGGAATCTTTGCAAAGAAATGAACTTCTGTAAATAACCTATATAGGATTGTCCCCAAAGTCTTGAACAAAACTTTGGCAATTATTTCCCAGATTGATTTTCCTGGATACTTTTATAGGCAAAATCAGTGAGAATTCTTGTCCAATCAGAAATATAATGGAGACTGTAGCTAACATGCTCATCTCCATGAATCACTGTCTCTCTCTAGTGATACTGGATCATTGTTTTCCACTTTGAAAGGAGGTGCAGAGCACTTCTATAGGCTTCTACTGTCATCTTTTTCCCTGGAGGAAATGCAGGCTAGGTCTTACATTTTGTGTTAATTTGATTCAATTTGAGACTGAAAGAGGGGACCTGGTTTCTCTTTTTTTCCTCTCTGTCTTTGTGGTGTTTTCCCTCTCCTTTTTTGCTCTCCCTCTCTCCTTTTCCTTCCTCTCTCCTCTCTTCTTCCCTCTATCTCTGACTCTCCCTCTATCTTTTCCTCACTTTTTCTCTCTTCCTTTCCCTTTTCTCCTCTCCTTTCCCTCTCTCCCCACTTCTGCTGTCTCTTTTTTTGTCCCTCTTCCTTCTCCTTCCTCCTTATCCTCATTGTCTTCTTCTCCTTCCTCCTTTCTTTTCTCCTCCTTCTCTTTCTCCTTCTTCTTTTCCTTCTTCTTTTCTCCTCCTCCTCCTCTTCCTTCCTCGTGTGTGTGTGTGTGTGTGTGTGTGTGTGTGTGTGTGTCTCTCTCTCTCTCTCTCTCCCCCCTCTTCTCCTCCTCGGCGCTCTCTCTCTCTCTCTCTCTCTCTCTCTCTCTCTCTCTCTCTCTCTCTCTCTCCTCCATTGACCAGCAGAAGAGATGGAAGACTTAGGTTGCCTCACTTTCCCTGGCTGAGTCCTTCCTCTGCTCCCCAACTTGTATCCCACCCAGCACTTCAGTAAGTCTGTACCAATTTGATGTTGTACAAAATTGGGACTGTTTCCTTGTCAGAAATCCCACCTCAGAGGCCTCCTTCCAAAGCACCTTGAAGAGAAATCAATCTGTTTGGTTTTAACTGATCCTTAACTTTCTTTCCAAGGATGGACAAAAGAAATGGAAAATTGTCTCCTATCTCTTCCTTTTGCCATGTGTCTCTAGACTCCAAAGGACTGAGAGTTGTTTATTTTGTTTTGTTTTCTTAGAGGAGGCCTCCAGGCAAACACTTTAGATTTTTTTTTATCCTTATTATCCAGATTGTGCATCAAAGGGGATCTGATGATACTGTCTCTGAACTTTCATGGAAGTTTCCTCCTTCCTGGATAGTACAAGACAAAACCATTTTCAGGAATTGTGCCCCTGACTCACTCCCCTCTCCTCCCCTCCAGATTTGAGTTCAGAGACCTGAATACATCACCACTTACCATTACCTCTACCTAATTTATGGGAATATGGGCACCATTTTGAGCCTCCTCTACTTCCCCATCTATAGAATAGTCATAATAGACCTTGTCTACCTCACAGGGTTGCTGTGAGGATAAAACTAAATCCCTTGAAAAACCTAGTACACTCTTCCCTCCATTTCTCTCTGGCACCCCTTCCCCCAATCCATTGCTTCAAACAAGGTAAATGTATTTGTTTTCTTCAAGCCTCACCCTCTTTCAGAGCTTGGAAGCCTGTGGTCTTATGCTGAATTTTTGGTATTTTCTTTTGGTCATTCTATTCAGCAACACCAAGGCAGACAGATTACTGATAGCAGATTGGAAATGGGCTTGGAAGAATCTTGCCTCTTGTGTTCTTCTCAGTCTTTTTTAGTTATTTCTTTAGAATTTTTCCATGTAAAACTGACCCTTTTAGTCATTTTTATAGTGGTTGTAGCTAGCTGTTTTGGGTGTCAGCTGTGTCTTCCCATGCATGTCCTGCCTGGGACCAGAAACATTTGCTCTCTGGTATCTGGGTGAGGATTTAGATGGGTTTCTTAGGTCTTCTGAGAATATTGGTATATAGTAAACCAACCCTGGTAGCAGGGAAGAAACCGTGCTTGTAAATGGGACTATCCCTGGACTGACCTGATAATCTCTACCATCTCCAACTGTGTGACCTTGAGCAGTAACTTCCCTTTCTGGATTAGTCTCCTTACCTATAAAATGGAAAGATGGGAGTTCCTTCCAGTTCTATAAATTCTATATTTCACCTCAGAGGGGGATCCCAATATTGTTTCCAAATTTTTATTCAAGTCCCTCAACTGGCTTTGGACATTGAATATCTGGATTAAAATCTCATTGCTGCCATGTACTACCTGTATGACTTTGGTGGAGTCTCTAAATCTCTCTAGACCTCAGTTTTATCATCTGTAAAATGAAATCTGAGGTGTCAAATTCATGATCCATGGTCTAGGGCAGGTCAAACTCCTTAGGGAGGTCTGAGCCAGATTAAAATATGATTTGAGAACTGTTTAACAAAATATTAATTTGTGTTTTCTAAATCAATCTGCAGAGATTCTTTTCTATTTAAAATTTTGATCCTTTTTCCTTGGTGGATGGGAACTTTTCCTAATCTCAAATAGATTATTTCAAGGAAAAAAAGCTGTGTTGAGTCAGGTCACCCTGGGTAATAAAAGATGAGCAAATAGAAACCCACAGGTATATGCATGTTAAACAACCTTGGAAATGTGTCCAGTGTCTGTGGCTGTTTCACTGTCTCTGGTGAATCGTGCTGGTGTTTTCTTCCTTGATTTGGCTGTGGAAGAATAGAGCTCAGGGAAAGGCAACTTCGACCCCAGCCGACAGACTTTGGGACCAATCCTCTAAAAGGCTGGCGTTCAATAGACTTGTTTCTGATTGAAGTTCTAATTCACTTAAAAAAAAATCTCATTCAAGTGAAAGCCCCTTCTTAGACTTCACCTTCTTCATTTATAAAATGGGGATATTAATTACCTGGTTCCTAGCAGACCAGTGTGATAAGATTAATCCAGTGCATCTGAAATGTCAAGAAGCATTAGGAGATAATTTTACTGTAATTGAACATTGAATTTCAGCCAAAACAATGGAAATTATCCTTTATGGTCATCTTTGAAAGTCTCTTATTTTCTCAGGCTATCGGATTACATCTCTCTCTCCTAATTTTCTTCTCCATCTTGTCAGCTTTTCAGGATGGCAGCTTCCTGATTGACATGGCAGTGGTCCTTGGAATATGATGTTATTGTTTTCTTCCTATTGAATAGTGGTGATTTAGCATGTATTTCAGTTACGTGCTCATGTTTCTTTAACAGTTTAATCCTAAAAATTGCTTAACATGATTGGTAACCAAGGTCCATTTAAGTATAGCCACAAGCATAGCCATCTGAAGGCTTACAGATGGTGTGCTGTAATCAGAAGCCCAGGGACTCAAGGACGATGGTGGGAAATTTCTATACCCATCTCCAACACCCTCCACACCTAGCACCTCCCTGGCCATGAGTTCTTTGAGATTTTCCAGTTGCCTATTTATGTTGGTTGTTTTGTTGATTTCTTTTGTTCCGTTTTCCCCTAGGCCCCCATGTCTTCCCCCTAAACCACAGAAAATGAGGAGACCTAGGCCTCTTTCAGTGTATAATCATAAACTCTTTAACGGCCGTATGGAAACGTTCATTAAGGTACTTGCTGGGGAACCTGAAGAGTTTGTGAATGCTCCAGATGTAATGGCAGCCTCCCTTCTCTTTACTGCTACTCATTCACCCTAATGGTCAAGTTTTCTCCTGATACAGTCTTAATCCATTGCCTCATCTATGCCTTTTCTGTGTTTGGACCTGGACCTTCATGAAGGTTTCCAATCCATTATCTCCTTTGAGTTCTTTCCCACAATCCTGTGCACTATTAGGTGTGAGATGGGAATAAGATGATAAAAGAGAGAAGAGCTCATAAAGGCAGAGAAGGATGACCCCCATGAAACCTAAGTAGAAATGAAGTGCTGGCATGTGAATCTCAGTGAGCCATATCTTATCAGAACAGACAGCAGCCCTGGGTGTGGGGAATATAGTTAAACTCTGCTGTTACCTTCTCTCCTACTTCCCTAGGCTAACTTGACATATTTACTGAGAGAAACAAAAAGAAAATCCCAGAGGATAATCTACAACAAAACTAATAAAAAAAAACTTGGCATGATGCCAAAGGGGGGAAAAAAACCATATTCTCTATTTATTAGTTTCTCCTCTGAACAATGTCTTGCTCTTTTTCCCTACCAAAAGAGTTTGAGGGAGAGTATACTCTTTGGAGTCACAGGTTATAATTCCTTTTACTACTAGTAATAGTAATAATAATAATAATAACTCTCTTATATGCAGCACTTCAGGGTTTGCAAAATGCTTTACATATATTATCCCATGTAACACCCACTTAAAATAACAAAGTGAAAAATAAATCCCCCATATCTCCATTGAATTCACTTTCTCTTTTCCTGTTTGGAGTAACAGAAAGCTCTCCTAGTTGTAACACCAAGAAGTGGAAGGCAAAGCCCTTTTGGGAAGAGACACTTAGATTTGCAGGTGGGAGAAGAGTGAAAGAGAAGAGAGTAGCTGAGGAAGAAAATAGTTATTCTCAGCATTACTTAAGGAGAAAAAAAATCAGCCCAGCTGGTTGGTTTGAGAGCCAAATGCTGTCTAGTTGACAGATACCATCTACAGAAAATGAAACACTTAGGTGTCTGGAGAAGTTTCTGTTTCCCGTAAGAGCTCTCAATCCCGCCTCAGTAAAATCCTGGCTCCTCCACTGCTGCAAGCATTTAGGAGAATCTCTTAGCAGGGATTTTGAAGGAGGGAGGAGTGATCCTATGTTGTAATGAGCAAATGGATGCAACTTCAGCTGCCTTTTCTAGAGAGGGGGCGGGTGGTATAGCAAAGGGCCATTGTGGAGTCAATCAGTAAGGTGTGTGGCCTTGGCCAGAAGTTAAGATAAGGACCCAAAGACCTCACCCACAAAAGAGAATCCAAAGAGATCTTTGGGTGGTAACCTTTGTGTGCTCAGTATTAGGAAAGAAGAGGTAGGTGAGAATACTTTGAGGTGAAATTGATGTTTGAGAGAAATATTTGAGAGGGCTCAAAATGAATCCCTCCACACTCCTCTGTTTGAGGGAGAACTGGGAAGGATTGTTCTACCATATGGAATGAGTGTTCAAGGGGGTTTTCCTAGAAAGTAAGTATTCATCCTTGTAGATTAACCAGAAAGTTATATTTGGGAAGAATCCATGGTGAGGGATGTATCATTCCTGGAAAAGATGGAATTCTGTTCTAGATTTAATCCCCTTTTCCTCCAACCTTTTCTTTTTTTTATTTGCCCTTCCTCCACAAAAAGCTTCTTTAAAAGGTCTCCTCCAGTATTTTTCCATCCTAGATCTTTGTGTTAATCAATAAATCAGTTAATAATTTTTTTTGTGAAGAAAACTCTGCTAGATGTTATAAATATTGATAGACAATATGATAAGATTCTTAACTGGAAGATAGGCCTTATGAACATAAAAGATATCAATGCAAGATATTTTATGATTAGTATAAGTAAAGAGTCTAATGACTTTTGGAGGTAGTAAAGAATAGAGAAGGCATTACAGATTGACAAAAATGGCATAGACAAAAGTGTGGAGGTTGGGTCTAGGTCTCAACAAATACTGGGTTCTTTAGAAATGGTTCATGATTTATCACCTGGTGATATTAAAATGTAGTATTCTTGTTAACTGAATAATCTGGTTAACAGAGGTGTACAACATTTGAAGACTAAGAATCTCTTTAATTCACCTACTCATCCTGCCCTCCCTCCCACCATTCAGGAGGTTGAGGTAACATAGAAATTAAGCCTACATGACAGGATGTGGCTTATATAAAAAATGTAACTGATATTCGAAGAATGGAGTAGACCTTAAACATCTAAATTGATTTCCTCTTAAAATTCATCAATTTAGGAAGCTACAGGCTTATACTAATGATATTGCCATTGTTCCACCTGTTTCTGGAATTTCTCCTTGGTAATTCTCTTTTGAGACTATTGCATGCTTTTTCTTGTATATCAAATGGTGAAAAATATTTATTTTTTGAAGGTTTATTTAATTTTTGAAAATAAATTCCACATCAATTAAGATTAAATGATGGGTAACTAAATTAGATTTTGGGAGGACCAAAACAAGGTATGATGTCAAAGTTATTGGTTTGATTTTCTTGTTTCACTAATGAAGTGACTCTGAAGACATTTTCCAAAAAGGAGTTCATATAGTGTTTTGAACAATGGCATTGTCATTAGGATAAATATTTAGTATCCCCAGATAACTTCTTATAGAATAATAGTCTTATGGAGTAACTATAAAATGCTTGTTCAATAATCAGTCTCATTATTTAATAGTTGTACCTTATTTTTATTATATATTTCAAAATAAATATAATATAATATATATATAAACATAGTAAATAAAATATAATACAATGCACTTAACCCTAAAACTATTCCAAACATAATATAACGACTATATAATGATGCAGAAATTTCTCAGGGCTTTACAGAGATAGAGAAGTTTCATTAGTTTTGAAATGTGGCTTTTATGAAAGGTCATTTAGTATAGTATCAGCACAAGTAACTAATGATCCTGCTGGTATGAAGGAAAAGCAGTTCTCTATATAATAAACATTGAGAAAAACAATAAGAGAATTTGTCACATCAAGTGATAAAACTCTACCTTGTAGTTGCAAGCACAGGTGTTTTCAGAACCTCATTTGTTATTTCAGACCAAGAAAAATGAGACTCTCTGCTCTAGTGTTAGAATAGAATCTAAATTTAAGACAGAAAATCTAACCTTGTGATAAAACCTCGATATTTTGAGATTTTAAATTACTGTTACAAAAGATTTTGGGGGGGGCCACCCTGTGTTTTTGTAATGAGGATATAATAGTGGTGCCCCTTAGAGGAGAATTCTAGTGGATGAAACACTCGATAAAAGAATTTCCTATGGTTTGTTATACATCTTGAAAAGCTTCAATGAGATAGTTTTGTTCCCATTAATCTCCAGAGCCAAAGATGAATCCTAAGCATGCAATGCCCTAGCTTCTATAAAGCACATGTCATCAGACAACAGTAATAAAAACAAAATATACTTCTTTTCCTCTAAGAGTTCAAAATTCATACAGACCAACTGGATGAAGAAAATGGAGGTATATTGGGCAAAGATTCAAATGAAAAACTGTCCATTTGACTTAATGTCAGTTAGTCAATAAACATTTGTTAAATGCTTACCATATTTTAGACATGGTGCTTAGCACTACAATGAATGGAATACAAGGAAAAACAAGAGCAGTCCCTGACCTTGAGGAGATCACATGCTAAAGGAGAAAATAAATATGAAAATAATTATATATATATATGTATATATATATAAACATAATATGCAGAGTAGATAGAGTGTAATCTCTGGATGTTTATTGAAAAACAAAAACACCTTACAGTAAAGTGGCTTCACCTTAGTTATCATGGAAAAAACACTATTCTCAATATCAGAAAACTTGTGTTTAGATCCTGGTTCTGCTACTATGGTACCTTATAATAAGCATTTTGCCTCTTGGATCTCAGTTTCCTCATGTATAAAATGAGTGGGATGGATCAAATGACACCTAAGACCCTTTCTATCTCTAAAGAAATCATCTTGTGACTCTAAAGATTTTCAGTATACTTCTTTTCCCAAACTCCAGAAAGGTATATTTCACTCAAGAATATAATTTCATTGGAAGGGTAATTCATTTTCCCAGGAATAAGATTAAACTGAGAAGGAACCTCTGGGAAGAACCATGCAGAGATAAAAGGATCACCTTCAAAAGGACTCTATTCCTGCCTTTGGGTTGCAAAACAGAGATTCTGGGAAGCATCAGGTTGGATGAGAGAAGGCTCCATGTTAGAATTCTGATCCGAGGCATTGTAGCAAGCAGCAGGAGCCCTATTGATCAACCAAGGCTTGGAGCTGGAGTGGGACACACTTGGCCCATCTCTCCTTGGGTCTGATTTGGATCTTTCTTGGCTGCCATTGCATCTGAGCTCTCACATTCTCTGAAGGATATGCTTACTCTAACTGATCCCATTCTTGCGTAATCTTTTCTTTTTCTCCTGCTGTGCTGCTTTTTTTTTGGTTGTCAGAGGAAGAAGAAATGCTCGAACCAGGAACCAGGTATTTACTAGACAGGTCTCTCATTCCTCTCATTTTGAGGGGAATGGTTGCTGTTTCCCCCTGCCCCAGATAATGTCTTCCAGAACAAAAACCCACATTCCCTTTATTAATTGGTCTCTTCCTCTCCATTTCCTCATTGAGAATCACTGAGGAGGGACAGTTAGAGATAAAGCACCACCTGGGAGTCAGGAGGGCCCGAATTCAAATCCAATCTCAGACACTTAGTAATTACCTAGCTGTGTAACCTTGGGCAAGTCACTTAACCCTATTGCCTCACAAACAATAACAGAGAATCAATGAGGAGAATATTACCAAGGATTAGAGGGAAAAGAACCCCAGTTAGCTGTTTCCCTGTTGTGAGGCAAGCCATGCATTGTTAGCTAGTATTTCATTTTTTAATTTAATATATTTACATCACTTTGAGCAAGTCACTTCCCTTTCAAGGCCTCAGTTTCTTCCTCTATACAGAGAATTGATTTCAATCAATTGATATTATGTAATTCTAAAACTGATAGGATTGAGGGGTCTTTAAAAAAATCTTTTTAGGGGTGGCTGGGTGGCGCAGTGGATAAAGCACCAGCCCTAGAGTCAGGAGTACCTGGGTTCAAATCCCATCTCAGACACTTAATAATTACCTAGCTGTGTGGCCTTGGGCAAGCCACTTAACCCCATTTGCCTTGCAAAAATCTAAAAAAAAAACCTCCAAAAAATCTTTTTAGTAATCTTACGACTCATAGTCAACAACCATCTATGTCTCTCATTAGCCTGAGGGGATGGTTAATGTTGGATGTCAACTGAACTGTGAAAAAAAATTCATCTTTTACCCAGATCCTGGAGTATGAAAAATTTTGTATAAAAGGTCAATCTGGAAAGAGGAAATTGAAGACACTTACACCTCAGATGGACATTTTGAGGCATGTGTTTTACCCTGAACATTGGTTGAACTATTACTCAGGCAATGAACATTAGCTGTAGCAATGGTTCCTTTCAAGGGAATGTTAGAGTGCTTTGATTATCTAAAACTAAGCATCCATGCCTCAGGTTTTTCATTGCATGATGGATCAGCTCTAAGTGGCCTTTGTCCTGACAAAGCTCTTTCTGAGCTAATGATCCAAATGCAATGTCTCAGAGGTAGAGTTGGGTTTCTACTCTTTTCCTTCAGAGTCTCTGGAGCCCAGAGCTGGTATGGGACAGTTTGAACAGCTTTGATTTCACCAGCCTAGGGTGTCTCTGATGTCTCTCATGGCCTCTATCACCTCATTTTCAGAGGAGCTGGGATCACAAAAACAGTAGGGCCCAAACCTACCCCATCTTCCCAAATCCCACAAACAGAAAGGGTTAGCCATCAGGACTGCCCTAAGCACATCCTTTATGAAAGAGAAGACTACAGTTGCAAGAACCAAGGCTTGGTCTGTCAGTTGGGTAACGAGTCAGAGCATTTCTCCTGCACTAGAAGTAGCCATGCCTTTTCCTGCATAATTGATCACTCCATCATTTCCAACCTGCTCATGAAGATGACAAGGTGGGGCAGCTCCTTGCTTAGCTTCTCACTAACTTGGGGGCAGTGCTCATCTTTCATCTGGAGCTCACCTGTGTTTTTTGAAATTGTATCCAAATGTTTTACAAATCTAACCAAGTGAAAAAAGTCTTAATTCTTTCTTAAGGACTCAGGGCAGGCTATACCCTTGGTGGTGGAAAGCTGCATCCGCTATATCAATTTATACGGTAAGCCCTTGGCATCACCATCACCTTGGGGTGGGTGGTGGGAAGAACTCATCTTACTTGGCTTCCTCCTGATTAGTCAAAAGTCCCTCCAGAATATCTTCTTAGGTTCTTAAGAAACTCTGTGTGTGAGATCTTTCTAGGGAAGAGGAGATAAAGCAAAGTGAGAAGGGAACACCAGAGGAAGGGAATGGGGTGGCCATATTCCCCCCTTCTAAACATTTTAAGCCCTAACTTTACTGTTCAAATCAGCTGATCAATCATTAGTTCTAAGTATCATTTGATTGGCCCTTTCTTCCATTAATTCATTCAGTAAATTTTTATTGGACACTCAGTTTCTGAGTACTGAAATGCAAAAACAAATAAGACAAAGTTTCTGCTCCCCAGAGAATTATAGTGCAATAGAAGAAATAATAAGCCATATGTCTTATAATGACCCTAGCTTGGCAAAGGATAGTTTCCTACTTTAACTAATTTTAAAATTGGCCCGATATAGATGCAGATTTTGTGTAGGTCTTTTTCTCCCAACTGCAAGTTGAGATGCTTGGAGATGAGACAATAAATTAACTAAGGCAGGGCGTTGGGGGCTTTGCTCCAGAGTACTGAATTTAGAAGGTGTTGATAGCATTTTCAGTCCTTCTGCAGCCTAGAAACAGTAGAGTCTAGCACCTATTTAGCAAGAATAATTAAAATGGCAAGCTGAGGTAAACTTGCCTGTCTCCTCCCCACAAGTTTTCCTAGCAAGAGTCTTGAGCTAGGGTGTTGTGAGGACTCTGCCTCCTTCCGCACTGATCAACCGTGTGGAAGCCGTGACTTCATATTTTCTTCCCCAACTGTTGTATGAATATGAAGATTCCTAATTATGTTTCTGAGAAGATAGGGAAACAATAGCAGAAAACAAAAATCCATTTTTATTCCTCATGCTTTTTCATTACAGAAGTTTAGTTTTAAGCTTTTGGCTCCTGGCCACTTTGGCTCTGGAAAGGCATGTTCTTTGCAAGTTGCTTACTAGTCAGTCCTGGTGTTTTTAGTTCCTAACCGATCCCCCTAGACTTTTTTTTGAATGATGCAATGCAAGGTTGGGGATATGGATAGGGTAGGAGCAGAGGGGGAAGGGAATCATTAATATGCTCCATGTTCTGATGATCTCATATTTTTTGCTTTCCCAGGTCTCCAGCAGCAAGGTATCTTTAGAGTTCCTGGATCGCAGGTCGAAGTCAATGACATTAAAAATTCCTTTGAGAGAGGTATGAATGGTCATTGAATTCTTCTATAGAGGGTCCTGATCCTTTTGAAGATGGCAGGCGGAAGAGGGAGGAGGGAGGAGGAGGGCAGGAAAGGGTGGTATAACTGCCCGGAGTTTACATTTTTCTATATGAGTGTACATTCTGTGCTGCTGTCCCAGGGTCCTTTGGCAAGGCTCTGAGACACTGAATTCTGTCTGAAACAGAAATCCATTTTGGTAAACCTTGAAAGCACTTAGATGACACATCCATCCTCTTCTAGAGTATTTGCATTATAATAAGCCTTTTATCTCTAATTGTGGCATCAAAAGACTTTGTTTTTCCCTTCAGCCGAATTTCTGGAATCATTGAGTTGAAAGAGAAGAGAAAGAGCACAGAGGCAGCCTATCATCCCTTCCTCCCTCCCCTCCCCACATCCCACCTCCCCAATCATACTAAACCCGATCCCATGGGGAAAAAAACTTGATTTCATCATTTTGGTTTATTAGGGGGATAGGGGGCAACATGGCGTGCAATCAAAAGGGATCTTAATCTCTTCTCTCAGCTCCCTTCCCTAGAAAGCATGACTAAATTTGCCCAACTTCAGTTGCTGTCAGCCAAAGGGCAGTTGGTTAGAATCATCTGTTTCTTCTAGTCTCTATGCCAGGACCCCAGAACCCTATCGACCACATCACAGATATTCCCAAAGATCCCTCTCCTATTTTCTCTTTCTCCCCAAATCACTCCTTCCACCCCTCTTCTCTGCTTGAGCAGAGGACAAGTCTTTTCTCCTCTTTCAATCACCTGTAGAGAGTGTACTATATTTGTTCTGTCAATGACTTGGAACAGCTGCTGTGTAGGAATGAAATGTGAATTGGTCTTCCTCCTAAAGGAAAAGGTGAAAATGTTGGAGGAGTGTATCTCTCCTTTCAAGATTTATCAGGGATACATGGAGTTCTCTAAAAGAATAAATGATGTACTCTAAAGAGAAAGCAAAGAAAATAAACATGATAAAGCAAAGGTGAACCTTAATGAGAATCAGGTTGAAAGATGGAAGGATGGGGTTCAGAGAAGGAGGATGAAGGACCACTAATCATTTGGAGGGAGTTCTTGTGATTAGTGGGAGGCTTTTCCCTAAGAGGAGGAGCATTGGAAGCTCTGAGAATTAAGGAGCTCTCTTTGTGTACTCCAACAAAGGATGATGTAGGTCTCTAAGTGTTTTCAGGAGAGGTCAACTGGTAATAATCAGTATTTTGAAGAGTATCTGTGGTTGTCAATCTACTAAAGTGTTTAGAGATGGTTATTTGTCAACCTTATTTAAAAAATAAGAGAGACTGATTCTCTTTTCTAAAATATATATTCAGGGTTCTGACAGAGGACCTCAAATAGAACCAACTGCCCAAACTACTACCATTCCTGGTGACTCTTGTAGGAGTTAAATAATATTGTCAGAAAGGAACCTAGGAAGCATTTCTATGAATTGAAGTAGATAGTCTTGGGCATTAAGCTGAAACTGGAGAATTTAAGGGTACAGGTGGTGTTTTAAATTACTGTTATTGATTTGTAGAGTCTTCAGAAAAGGAAGGCAGATTTTTAGAGGTAAACAAGTGATTGAGAAAGTGGTGTCTGAAAATAGGATTTGGATTTTAAGATCTGTGATATCAAACTCAAACAGAAACAGATCCCTACTGGCATTAGGAATAATGTTATCTATGTTATAGTGTATTTTTATTTATTTTGTCAAACATTTCTTAATTATTTAAATCTGGTTTCAGGCAGTATTAGGGAGTTTTGATGGCATCATTTAGTCAATCAGTAAAAATTTACTAAGTTCTACTGGGACTGGGCACTGTACTCAGTGTACTCTCAAGGAGCTTACATTCTATCAGAAGAAATAACAAGATTTTATTTTTTTTTATTTTTTGCAAGGCAAATGGGGTTAAGTGGCTTGCCCAAAGCCACACAGCTAGGTAATTATTAAGTGTCTGAGATCGGATTTGAACCCAGGTACTCCTGACTCCAGGGCTGGTGCTTTATCTACTGCGCCACCTAGCCGCCCCAGAAATAACAAGACTTTATATAAGCATATATGGAATGAATATAAAGAGAAGAAATACAGATTATTTAGGAGGAGAGCATTAGCAGTTGGAAGAATCAGGAAAGGTTTCATGTAGAAGCTGCGTCTTAAAGAATAGCATCATGGTTTTAAAATATAGGAAAGATAAGCTCTTGTCCAGTACTGGAGAATGATAAAAAAAATGTTAAAAATATGTTGAGTCTTATAGTTTAAATAGGAATGTTTAAAACTGAAAATGGAAGAGGGAAAAACTACTTATATCATCAAGACTCAAACTACTATAGGCAATATGTAGGAAAACTATCAGTAGATAGGATTCATAAGAAATGATCCTGAAGAAGAGACTAAACTACCAATCCTATCATTGTTGATTCTAATACACAAATGCCAGACCATGTGTAATATGGAAGATGAATGAGAGGTGTTCAAACAGAAGGATGGAGATTTGGCCTAATGGGTATATTGAGACTTGATGGAATGGAACCCATAATTGAAATAGAACTAATACAGGGAAGATACTTTATTTAAAAAGAAAAGAATGGACAAAGGGGATGGTAGAATACCAATGTTTATTAAGATGATAATAACTCACATAGAAAGCAGAAAGGGAAAGCATGATGACAGGTATCATTTAGGTAACCATGACAAAAGGAAAAGACACAACATTATCATGAGGATATATAACAGATCATCTGAGCAAAAGGAGGAACTTAGGTGATAGATCTTGAAATAGCTTAGGATACTGATGTAGAAATGTCATATAGTAATAGTGGTACATTTCATTATCCAAATATCTGTAAAATTCTCTCTTGGTAAAAGAGAGATGATCTAAATGATGGTCTAAAACAGAGGTGTTAGACTTGAAGCCCATTGCTACAAACAGCCGTCAGAACTCCCTAATTTGCCTGAAACCAGATTTAAATATAATTAAGAAATGTTTGACAAAATAAATAAAAATTCAAAATAACATAGATAATGTTATTTCTTTTTTTGGGTACATTATTTCTTTTTTTTTTTTAGGGTTTTTTTGGCAAGGCGAATGGGGTTAAGTGGCTTGCTATTTATTTGTTTGTTTGCTTATATATTTATTTACAGATTTTTCAAGGCAAAGGGGTTAAGTGGCTTGCCCAAGGCCACAAGGCTAGGTAATTATTAAGTGTCTGAGGTTGGATTTGAACCCAGGTACTCCTGACTCCAAGGCCGGTACTCTATCCACTGCACCACCTAGCTGCCCCCTATTTATTTGTTTTTAAGAAAGATTTTATTTATTTTGAGTTTTACAATTTTCCTCCCATTCTTGCTCCCCCCCCCCCCCCACAGAAGGCATTTTGTTAGTCCTTACATTGGTTCCATGGATAACATTATTTCTAATGCTTCCTGACAAATTCTTGACTTAGTGATGATCTTCATTTTTCAAAAGAGGGACATGACAATAGAAATCTGGACTTGAACCGGTTGCCAAAATAGAAATGATGCAAACCTTGGGAGGAGATGACCATGTTGTTCTAGAATTCATAATAGAAAAAGAGGAAAATCAAACTTAGTCTAACTAATACCCTAGATTTGGGGAGAGTGAATTCAAAAGACTCTGAGAATGTCTGAATAATATTGCAGGGCCTAAAATTCTAGAGAGTATAGCTCAATTCAACAGAGAAAGGAAACTTTCAAGAATGAAATTCTAATAACAAAATGATACATTATTATGATTTGGAAGAAAAGGGCATACTATCTAAAAGAGAAAAATGTGGGTCTATCAGAAATTCTTTGAACATCTTAGATTTTTAAAATAGAAACACAGAAGATGGCCAGGATGGGTAACTGATGATGAATAAAAAGTCTCATTTAAATGTTAACTTTATTATTATAGCATCATTTTATAACAATAGTGACTAACTCCTGTATTATTTAATGTAAATAATTTAAACAAATTTATTATTTAAATAGATATCAATTTGAAAAAATGACTTTAATAAAAAAAGATGGAGAGCAGGCTTAGCACATTTGTAGATGTCACAAAGCTGAGAGGGATAGCTCAGACATTGGATGAAAAATTTAGATAAGTTAAATCAATGATTCATATATAATAGGAAAAAATACGATAGGAACAGATATAAATTCTATACTTGGGTTCAAAAAATCAATTTCACAAGTACAAGATGGTAGAGGCATGGTTGGATGACATGTCTTCTTAGTGGTTTGCATGTCAGCAACATGATAAAATAGCCAAAAAGCTAAGTGATTCTTGACTCCATTGAGAGGCCAACTTTTAGAACAAAGAAGTGATATCCCTTCTATTTTTCCTGGGCCAAATCATATCTAAGGATAAATTAGAAAGGGTGAAAAGGAGGAAGAAAAAAAATAACATAATGCCATAAGAGAATCAAATGAAGGAACTACAGATATTTAATCTGGAGAAAAGAAAACTTGTAGGGGCTATCTGACTTCAATAATTGAAGGTCTGTCATGTAGACAGATTAAAACTTGTTATTTATGAGATGAAAGTTTGACTTGGCCCTGATAAATATAATAGGTATAAATAACTTAATGATAATTAAAAGTATCTTAAAGTGGACTAACTTACCTTGGGAGATCATTGGAGATCTTCATCTGGAGTTTGAATGTCCACTTTGGGTGGGTAGGGGGATATTATAGAAGTAGTTTCTTCTATTTCAACTAAGTGACCTCTACAATCCCATCCACCTCTAACATTTTCAGTTTATGGGATTTTGTGATTCTTCTATGTATTCTCTTTTGAAATCTTTCTCCTTAGCTTGACCTATGTGTTCCTCATCCTTCTTCCCTACTGGGAGGTGTTCATTCAGTCATCTCTTCTTGAATGTCTACAGAGTCCAGAATTATGCCACCTTTGGCAATTAGGATGCCTAGGGCTGGGACCAGGAGTGGGGAACAGCTGCAGAGACTACTGAGAAGTATTATTCAGGTGGTGCTGGTGGTACAGGAAGGAGGTCAGGGTGAGGAGAGGCACAGTCAAAAGAACAGGGAGTTTTAGACTTGGACTTGGATCCTGGATCTTCTTCTCTGGTGTTGAAGAAACTGTCAACACTTGCTGATTATAGATCATGGAGAACAGAGAATAAAAGAACTGTAAACATTTGGTTTGACTGCATAAAAGTAATACTAATTGAAGTTATTCGTGTGAGCTGCTAATTATTTATGTCTAATTACCATGCAGTGTAATAGTAATTATGCATATCATTCAATATGTCAGATCAACTTTGTTTTAAGTTTTATTTGATGAAAACACTAAAGTATTCAGGCATGTCCAGTGTCCATTGTTAATTGAATGGTAAATTCACAACTTTGAAGCATTAGAGGGAATTTTTGTTTTTTTACATTTTTAAAGAGTTGTTCAAATCCTACCTCAGACACTTAATAACTGTGTGACTTTGGGCAAGTCATTTAAATCTGTTACCTTCCAAATACAAAATAAAAAAAAAAGTTGCAAGGTTCTTAACAGAATTTTAGACTCTTATTTTTTTTTTTAGTTATGGAGCATAAAGAGGCTTCCCTAACATCCATCCTCAGATAAACTTAAGGCTCTGAAAATGACATCGAGACTTATCTTACCCTAGACCAGATCTATCCTGGTTTCTTCTCTCATTTCTCCAGTTCATGTTCCACATGAATTCACATGATTCACAGGATTTAAGGCTGGGAGGGTCTTTAGAGACCATGTAGTGCAACATCTTCATTTTATACAGGAAGAAGCTGAGGATCACAGAGCTTGATTTATCCAAGGTCTCAAGTGGACCATGTCACCTTTAAAATGGGGCTTCTTAAACTTTGTGTGTGTGTTACGGGCAGATCCCTTTGGAAGTTTGCTGCAGCTTAAACAGAATGCTGTTTTTAAATAATTGAAGACAATGATAAATTAAAGCTAGAGGTTAGTGAAAATAAAGGTGTGATTTTTTTTTCCTTTCCAAGTACATGGACCCTTAGCAATGTATTCATGGATCCTTTGGGAATCTATGGAATTCAGGTAAAGAATTCTTGCTCTAGAGAAACTAGGTTCCCCTCATTGGAGGTCTTCAAACATAACCTGGGTAACTCATTATTTGTCAGCTGTGTTTTGGTGAGGACTCTTTTGCCATCTATAACTTGGATGAGATGGCTGCTGAGATCTATTCCAACTATAAAATTCTGTGATTTGTAGGATATAATAATAATAATAATATGTCCACATTTACATAGTGTTTACTTTATCTCATTTGTTCCTTACAACAACCTCGTGAAGTCAATACTATAATTATCTCCATTTTACAGGTGAGGAAACTGTTAACTTACTTGACTGTTTTCATGCAACAAGTATCTCACTTAGTTTGCCTTGAAGCCCAGACCTCTTCTAACGCCTCTTCTAAAGCTCTAACTCTTCCTCAATGCTGTTTTAACATCTATTCCATTTTACCCCTGTGGAATTCATATACCTTCAGCCACTAGGCTAAATGTTGCACTTTGGGCATCTTGACTTCCATGTACAATATCTTTCCAATTTCCTGGCATACTCCAAGTCATGGGCATCCAGCTTGTAACTGGCAGGTAAGCTTCTAGGATATAAGATACCCCCTCCCCAAATCAGGTGCTTGAGACAGATTCTTAAAAGAATTTTAGTTCTAGGAGGACTCCTTTTATACTCCAAGGACAAGCTTTCATTTAAGTGGGTTATATCTAACAATATTTAATAAAAATTAGTAGGGCAGGTAAGTGGTGCAATTGGATAGAGCACCAGTCCTGGAGTCAGAAGGACCTCAGTTCAAATGGGCAAGTCACCTAACCCTGATTATCTCATATCTGATTTGTATCTGGCCCCTGGACCCAGATGGCTTTAGAGGACTGGTAACTTAGCACAGCATCCCCTTACTCAAATCCAGTCTGCTTGCTTGTCATGGTATCACCTCCCTTCTTTGAGAATGAAGGACAAACATCATCAATGGGCAGTGAAATGGCACAGTGGATAGTCAGGTAGTTTTCTTCCTGAGTTCAAATTTGGCCTCAGAGACTTACTAGTTGTGTGACTCTGAGCAAGTCACTTATCCCTGTTTGCCTCAGTTTCCTCACCTATAAAATAAACTAGAGAAGGAAAAGAGAAATTATTCTAGTATTTTTGCAGAGCAAATCCAAAATGAAGTCATGAAGCATTGTAAATGAATGAAAAAAGACAACAACAATAAATTTTTTGTTTTGAAAATTTTTGAAAAGTTTTTTGAAAAGTTTTTTTTAGGTTTTTGCAAGGCAAATGGGGTTGCCCAAGGCCACACAGCTAGGTAATTATTAAGTGTCTGAGACTGGATTTGAACCCAGGTACTCCTGACTCCAAGGCCGGTGCTTTATCCACTACTCCACCTAGCCACCCCAAAAAGTTTTGAAAGTTTTTGGAAAAACTTGAAAATTTTTTATCTTGACCCAATGAAAGGGTTTTAGGGCTTCCCAGGGGTCTCTGAGTCATACTTGCGAACTACTGATAACCTCTCACCCCATGCAACAACCTCTCCTAGAACAATTCAAAGAGTTAGTTGATGATCTGAGTTCTGTTTGAGCTCCCAATGATAGAGAGCTCCCTAGACAGCATAGTCCAGAGATCTGGTCAGTCAGTTTCTTATGCAGGGAGTTAGTCCTTTTATTCTTCAGCATTGAGAATATTTTTTCCTTTGACAGCATCATTTCCCAAGGCCAGTACTTGCTCCTGTCTTGTGCCTGCCTCCCTATTGTGATGCTGAAGAATTTTGAATAGTTCCCTTGTTTATAATAATTTGAATCAAGCGTCAGGCATAACCCATTCTATTGGATCAATGTCATAAAATGATGGTCATGACGTTCTTTCCAGAACTAGCCCCATCCTACAAACCTGTTCTGCCTTCCTGTCCTCCTTAATCTGGTTGCCCAGTGGATGGAACCCTGAGTCTGGAGTCAAGAAAACCTGAGTTCAGATCAGGTCTCAGATGCTTACCAGCTATACAGTCCTGAGCAAATCACTAACCTCTATCTGCCTCAGTTTCTTCAACTATAAAATGAGGATAATAATAGCTCTTACCTCACACAGTTGCAATGAGGATCAAGTGAGTTGTCACTTGATAAATTCTTGTTCCCTTCCCTTTCTTCCCTCCCAAAGCTCTTCTTCTCCAGCTCAAATATATGTCATCATTCCTATCTAGCCTTGACCAGATCCTACACTGTTGGTCTTTTCTTGTTTTTCAAGAATGTCCTCCCAGAAGTTCTCTTTTAGGAAAGCTTCTCTATTTTTTTTCTGTGAGTGATAATCAAGTCCCAATTCCCATCCTTGCTACTTTCTGCTCCTCAACACTTGCCCACCAAATAGTCTGGTAAGTTTTTGTTCATTATCCTTTCCAACCCTCCAGGACACAATCAACCCATCTCTTTTCTAGCTTTCATCTTCTTTCTGATTCCAAGTTTCCTATTTTGGGTCACCTTTAGGGGTGCCATCTCCCTGGCAACCAGATGGTCTTAACATGTCTCTGTATCTCTTTTCCCACCCACTCTTCACATCCCACACATTCCAACTTGTGACTAAATTCTCCCCAAAGCAGCATGCTGTATGTTTCCCTGGTAATTGTTTTTGGTGTTTAAATCCTCCACTTGAGTCTCTTAAGGATGCTAACTGTTCAACCCTTTTTAGAAGAAATTATGATCTCACTCTTTTTTTCCCTCCAATCCAGAAGTGGCTCCTTCCAACTTTGTGGATGAGGCCATTGCCAAGAAACACTGTTTCCCCTTACTTCCAACACTTTTTCAAAGTGAACAGATTCCACATTAAGCGTTTCTCATTCTGGTTGATTTCTTGGCAAAGGAGGTTAGAAGATCAAGATTTTAGTCCCAGTTCTGCCATTAACTCCTTCTCCCACTAACCTTAGGCAGATTATGTCCATGTTAGAGATTCAGTTTCTTCTTCTGTAAAAGGAGGTTGAAAGAAATGATCTCTAAGGTCCCCTTCATCTCATCTATATTTTTTAATTCTACCTTTATAAAATAGTTACCTTGTCCATTGATCTGAAACTTTAAAAAAATTCCAAGAAACCATTATGTTCTAGTAACTTAAGAAGGAAACTTAGCTAACATACAGGTAGACAAGAAAGTAGAGTACTTACTGCCTCTGATCCTCAATTTCTTCTTCAGTAAGAGGAATTCAAATGAGATAATCTCTAATCTTTTAAATAAGTCTTTGATTCTCTCAGTATACTTTTTTGCAATGGTTCATTTATTGCAACTATCTCTTAAACTTACATCCTGCTAACAGAATTAAGAAGGAAACCCAAAGTAAGAAAACAATTAAGAAGATGATAATTGACACATTAGTGATAATATGCATCCCACTCTTCTATGAAAGAGATCACTACTTTTGGTTTTCACAGTTCAGCCATCTCTATGCCCCACATGTCCATTTAAATGATTGTCCTTCATATTTACAGATAAAGTAATCTCCAAGGGTAATACAAATAAAAATGTGTATCTCTCTGTCTATCTATCTACCTATATATCAGGATATACAGAAATCTATCATTTCTTTTGCATTTCTAAAGTATTTTATATTCATTATTTCTTATATAATTCATCAATCAGTTCAAGAGTTTATTTAGGGGCGGCTAGGTGGCACAGTGGACAGAGCACCGGCCTTGGAGTCAGGAGTACCTGGATTCAAATTTGACCTCAGACACCTAGCTGTGTGGCCTTGGGCAAGCCACTTAACCCCATTGCCTTGAAAAATGTAAAAAAAAAGACTTTATTTAGTTTATAGTATATATGCCAATCTTATATGCTTAACTCCAAGAATACAAACTAAAGTGACAAAAAAGGTTTCATGCCCTCAAGGAGTTTTCATTCTAATGGAAGAGATAACATATAATTTACCATAGGTGTGTGTGGGTGCTCTCTGTATTGGACTAGATTCAGTGGGGAATGGGAAAGAAGTTTGGGATCCAGACCTTTTTTCATAAGGATATTGTACCTGGTTGAGAAGAAAAGAACCATGTGCTTGAAACAATTAAAGAACAATGTGAGAAAGTTGTATATTTAGGTGCCAAATTGTGGAGTACAACAGGAATAGAGAGAGAGATAAGCAGATAGAAAGAAAGTGAGGAGAGCATCCCATGGTTTGGTAGATAAAGGAATGTGGAAGGAAAAAAATGGTCCGCAGTAGGCTCCAGACTCCTAATAGATACCATATATACGTCTCCCTTGCCATCAAAGCATATTTTAAAGAAATACTTGTCATTTTTAATACTTTAATAAATCAAACTATAGCTTTTAAATCAATGAGAAACACATATATTAGTGACTACAATGCTTAATAAATATTTATTGATTACCATGCAGAACTGGATATGCTAAATGTCCAAAGAGAGATATCAACTCAACACTACTGTAGGAATGCAAGAGGAAGGAAAGAACAACCCCTACTCCTTGTGTCCCTCCCCAGGTTAATCAGGAAAGGCTTTCTTATTTCCTTATACCTTACTGTGAATGAGTTTGTTATTGCAGATTTATTTAGGTGGGTGGTGGATCAGCTTCTCTGGGCTGGGACAGGGAAGGCCATAGAAGTTGAAGAAACAAAAGAGGGAAGGACAACCACCCATCTGATGGTTTAAGGAGTGTTTGCTGCCTATTGGACACCTGAACTGTTGCCAGGTAGTTCCTTATCCATGCAGAAATCATGAACTGGGTCAGGTGCTAGACTGGTGATGGAGATACAAAAACCAACATGAAATTGCCTCTTTTCCTAGTGAGTTTACTGTTTTATTGGAGTAGAATGACATGAACATGGATAAATGAAAATACAGGCAAAATTAAAGTATTTTCTGAAAGGGAGGATACTAGCAGCTGGGGGTCAGAGGAGGTGACTCTTAGCTGACCACAAAGGGATGTGACAGGCAAAGTCTTCATGCAGTGGCATGGCCAAGGGACTGTGAGACCAGGAATGAGATGGGT
The DNA here is from genome assembly GCF_037893015.1 of Macrotis lagotis. Lineage (NCBI taxonomy): Eukaryota > Metazoa > Chordata > Mammalia > Peramelemorphia > Peramelidae > Macrotis > Macrotis lagotis. Next base: position 144,221,256 of record NC_133665.1, read on the forward strand.
GAGTCAGGAGGGTAAGGAGAGCCCTTACCCAGGCAGCTTCCCAAACATCATCTCTGTGCATCTTCTCAGCATCTCAGAGTCCATTATCCACACTGCCCTTCTACTCCTCTTCCTTGGTTGGGGTGTGACCAGAGGGGACTTTTTAACTTTGACCTTTAAAACTGATTAGAAAACCCTGATGATGCCTGAAATCTCATCCTTGGAGTGTCATTCCTAATGAATGCCTCTCTCATGGGAGAAGTGCACAATTTTGTCATCTCCAGGCAGAGACAACTTTGCAAGAACCTAGAAGTTAAGAAATATAAGAAAGAAAACTGAATTTATTTCTTTTACTGTTTGTTGCCTCTCTTAGGTGAATGGGGAACAAGTTTAAAACAAGAAAATATTTCTAAGAGAAGATGAGTGTTGAATCAATTTCTTTGTCACTCTATGGGTCATAATGCTATGGGATAATGGGTGGGAAATAATTCGAGGGCTTAGTTCTTTTTGGTTGCAGCTTTATAATTAGGCAGCAAAGTATAGAGGCTAGAATGCTGAACTTGAGTCAGGGAGACTTGGATTTGAATCTTGCCTCTGACTCTAGTTTTTGCAAGGCAATGGGGTTAAGTGACTTGCCCGAGGCCACACAGCTGGGTAATTATTAAGTGTCTGAGGCCGAATTTGAACTCAGGTACTCTTGACTCTAGGGCCGGTGCTCTATCCACTGTGCCACCTAGCTTAGCCTTGGAATCATGATCCTAAGTCACTTAGCCCTTGTCTGCTTCCGTTTCCTCATCTGTAAAATGGGGTTGATAACAATAGAGACTACCTCCCAGAGATGAGATTTAAATGAGATGTACGTGGCAAACCTCATAGCCCTGCATAAATGTTGGTTATTGTTCTTTTTGTGATAACTCTGGAACTCCTTCAAGAAATAATGAGAAGCTTCCCTGCCTCCTCTCATCCTCCTCCATACCGATTTCAGGAGTGGTATGTCCTAGTGCGATGATGCTTAATGGAAGAGCCTATTAAATCAGGACATGCTGGGAAAACATGGGTAAAGTTCCCATCCCACTTGGTGCTTTTTGATCAGCCCTGGGCTGGAGGTCATCTGTTCTAGCCAATTGAATCATTCCTGGTGTCTAATCAGACTGAAAAGTCATCATCTCTATCTGTTCAGGTGAAGATCCCCTGGCGGATGACCAAAATGAAAGGGATATTAATTCAGTGGCTGGCGTCTTAAAGCTGTATTTCCGGGGACTGGAAAACCCGCTCTTTCCCAAGGAAAAATTTCAAGATTTGATATCCACAATCAGTAAGTACCCACAGGTGGAATGGAAGGGGAGTTTCCCAAAGCATGGGATAATAATCAAAAAACCTCCAAAGGAAGAGGAAGAACAATAGTCACCTTCCTGGGGAAAGGAAATTATCGATAATTAAGTTTTAAATTGGTTTCAAACCAAGTTTTAACTTTTCTAGGAAAATAAGCCCATGGGGACAGCTACCTTTCTTATAGCACTCAATTGATCAACATGTATTTCTTAAGCAACTATTATGTGTTGGACATTTTAATAGACTCTGATGATAAGACAAAAAAATCCCTGCCCTCAAGAAGCTTCCATTCTAATGAAAGAGACAGAATGTATAGACATAAGTATATTCACCAAAAGATCAGGTAATTTGGAGTAAGGGAGGAGGCACTATTAGATGGAGGCGTCAGGAGAAATCTAAGGTAAAGAAAAGGGAGTGTTTGAATTGAACTTTGATGGAAACGGGACTTTCTAAGGAGTTGAGGACCAAGGGCATTCCATGCAAAGGTGAAGAGGGAGAAGATGGGGAGCCTTGCATGAAGAAGAGCCTCAGAACTATTTTATCTAGACCATACATAGAGTATATGAAGGAGAGTCATGTCGAATTAATCTGGAAGGGTGTATTGGAGTCAGGTTATGAAAGACTTTAAATTTCAAATGCTGTTTATACATTAATATAGAAGTCATAGGGAGTCAATTTGTTGAGCAGTGAAGTAAAATGGACAAACCTATATTCAAGAACACAAAAGGATAATATGGCACCCTTGATAGAAATAAAGAAGTCCAGAAGAGGAGTGCTCCCGCTGGACCAACTGAGCTGCATCTCACCTTAGCTGGGGTTCCTGGGGGGCTTGCTTTATAGAAATGGAGAGCCCTGCAGAGAGAGTGCACCTGATCCAGCAGATTCTTGTCACCTTGCCCCGAGTTGTTATCGTGGTCATGAGATACCTCTTTGCTTTTCTCAACCAGTGAGTATGTTTTCTTCCCTCTTTACCCTAAAATGGCCTCATTCCTCCTCCCAAGAAGTAGAGAGACCTGATCAAATTTTTTTTGTTTTTTTTTTTAAATTTTTATTAAACTGATCAGATTTTTTGACCCTAATTCTTGAGAAAAACGTTCTTGGGTCCTGCTATTTTAAAGGTTAAAGCTGTAGGGACCTTGAGATTGATTTCTTGAGTTCTTAGAGTCACAAAATGGGAGGTGGGAGCAGCAGCTGCCCTAATGACGGGATGGTTGAGATATATGGAAAACTGAGTGAGCATCAATGTTTCTGAGTCTCAACCCTGCTGATCCAGGAGCAATCTCCTCAGACTATCACCTCCATGGGGATGACTGGGGTGGGAGTCAGCACATCTGTTATCCCTCTTCCTTGGGCTTGTCCCCACATAACGTTGGAAGTCCATACTAGAGTAGAGCCATTGAGCAATTGAGAAGGGACAAAGTTTGCCTTCTGTACTTCCCACCTCATTTTTGTTGCCCTTTCTTCTCATCACATAACCCTCTTCCTCTATGTTCATATTCTTTGTTCTATTATCCTGCTTCCTCTGGGGTTCTTGTGAAGAGAAAGGAGGAATCCAGATGTGTTGTCACTAATAATTCAGTGGAAATTAGTTTAGGGTCTCTGTCTCCACCCCCTACTCTTGACACCTATGCCCACTGTTGGTTTGAAAAATACATAAGGAAAAAATGATCCAAAGAGATGAACCCTTATTGGTAGAATATCAGTGACTAGTATCAGCTGTTTGGGAAAGATATTGGCTAGGAGAAGTCTTCCCAGAACCCCCCAAAGCATTTCATATAAAGTCAATCAAGATGGTAATGTTCATGGACAATTCTGTTGGAAATAATAGAACCTTGTATTTTCCTTCTGCTCCTTTTCCCTTTCCATATCCCTACCATGTAAGGAAAGTATTACCTTCAACAACTTCCAGGTTCTACTGAGAGTAGGGGCTCATGTCTACTATCACCCCAATCACTTCTCTAATCTTATCTCATGGGGGCTTCTATTTCAGTCTATCCCAATATAGCGATGAGAACATGATGGATCCCTACAATTTGGCCATCTGCTTTGGGCCAACCCTCATGCATATTCCAGATGGACAGGACCCTGTGTCATGCCAGGCTCATGTCAATGAAGTCATCAAAACCATCATTGTCAATCATGAGGCCATCTTCCCCAGTCACAGGGAACTGGAAGGGCCAGTGTATGAGAAGTGCATGGCTGGAGGGGAAGAGTATTGGTAAGATCTTGTTCAGTGCTACCTTCTTCCTATGTAGAAAAACCTATCTACTCTTGGCATCTCTTCGGGAAAGATGGAAAATAACTGACCTAAATCCTTTATATACTAATCATTCATGAGCTTGTAGTCTTTTATTTCTAGCTTCTCTCCCAACTTTTCTACAAGTTTCTCTTAAGATTCAATAAAAAATTTTTTAGCCTTGTCCAAAGCCTTTAGCCATCTTTGTTACTATAAACGACTTGGGGATTGCATTTTGGCAAGGAGACAGGAACCAAATTAAAGTTTTAGCAATACCAATCTTAAGAGTAATAGTTTGTCTGATTTATTCTCCTTCAGGCAGTTAAAAAAACTATTATCCCAGGGCAGCTAGGTGGTGCAGTGAATAGAGCACCAGCCTTGGAGTTAGGAGTACCTGGGTTCAAATCCGACCTCAGACATTTGATAATTACCTAGCCCTGTGGCCTTGGGCAAGCCACTTAACCCCATTGCCTTGAAAAATCTAAAAAAAAAAAAAGAAAGAAAAAACTATTATCTGCATTTTACAGATAAAGCAACTAAAATCCAGAGAAGTTAAATGACTTGCCTAAACTTGGTAATTGGGCCTCAGGTAATATGGCACAATCTGATTCCCCTGTTGACTTTTCTAGGCTCTGAAATGCAAAGTCAGCCAACTTTTATTATGCTCTAAGCTATGGAGATATAAAGAAAAACAAAATCAGTCCCTGATCTCAAGGATTCAAATGCAAATGTGGGAGACAATATGGAACAACTATGTATATACAAAATATAAGTTGCTTTCTAGGTACAAGATTCTATACTTCTATTCTTAGTCTGGGTAAATGCTCACCATCCAAATTAATCCAATGAGCATTTATTAAGTGACTGCCATATGCACGACAGAAATAAAAAAGGATAAAACAAATAGTCCCTGCCCTCAGGGAGTTTACATTCCACTGTGCCATATGAGGCCTGGTTGAAATAATTATGACTGCCTAACCTGGAAAAGACTTAAAGAAGGATTATGGATTCTATGTTTAGTTATTTGGAGAACAATCAAATTTACTCTTTGTGACAGATCTAATTCCAGTGGATATAAGGAGATTTTTATTAAGTGTAAAGAATTTCATAATAGTTGAAAATGTCTTAAGATGGAATATATTGCTTCATCTGGTAATAATTGCTCTTCATAAGGTTCCACAAGAATATGGATCACTTTTTGGATAAGAGTTTAATATATTAGATTGAGTTAGGTGGTTTTTGAGGTTCCTCCCAACTCTAGGATTCAATGGGAGCAGGCAAGTTACATGTGTGGAGGATGGGAGAAGAGAAGGTATCCATCTGAAGCAGGAGATTAGAGCTGGCATACAAAGAGGCTGCCAATGAGCAGGAAATATCCTATACAAGTCTCCTTCTCTTGTTTCATTGCAGTGACAGCCCACATAGTGAACCGGGGACAATTGATGAGGTTGATCATGACAATGGCACAGAGCCTCATACTAGTGATGATGGTAAGTGATGGGGAGAGATATCTAATGGGGAGAATCCTTTTGGGCTTGATTTTAGATACTTATCTGTTTGATGGAGTAAGTTGTTGACCCAGAAACTCTGCGTTTAGCTCTGAATCTATGAATCTCCCTAGCCCAATGGTCTCCAAAATTTTTTGATTGTACTCTTTAGTCAGTCAATCAACTCTTTTATGAGTATAATCTCATAATACAGGTATATTTATTAATTTATAAATTAGATCTATATATCATTGTACTCATATATTATAAATTATAAAATACATACTATATAGACATTTAAAGTATGAAATAAAGATGAAAAAGACAACATAGCAAAAATATTTTATCTACCTCAAAACCACAAAATAAATGTATGTCCTGAGGAATAGGGAAGATTTGTAAATAATAATTATTTGTTAATAATTAATTATTCAGTTTATTTGATCAATGTAGCTAGCCATGCAGTTGAATTTCTTTTTAACGATGCTTTTGAATTGAGACACATAATATAACAATGAAATAATAGGTCATATTAGTCAGCAAACATAATAGCTTTTGAAAAAATAAATATTTATATATTTATCTACAAAACAGCCATAAAACCCCTCATATCATTTGGTAATATTCTGTCATGCAATATTTTTCATTATTTTCTTTTTTAGAATAAATTTTATTGATAGCTTTTGCTTTTAAATCTCTTAAATTTCTCCTTATATTCCTCTTCTTATATACTCTCAGAATCATCCTGTATCATAATTTTTTTCAAATAAAGAGACGTGTAAGAGACAGAACAATTAAAAAGAACAACAATAATAAAAAGCCAAGCAATGCATCAAAAATAAATCATGAACCTTCCACCTCTGCCAAGGAGCGGAAGAAGATATTTTCCCCTATCTTTTCTCTGGACCCAAGCTATTTCTTTGCAATTGAGTAATGTTCATTTTAGACCGCTTTCTCTTTACTTTTTAATTGAAAGACACATAATATGACAATGAAATAATAGGTTGTGATAACAAATATAACAGCTTCTTTGAGAAGGAGTTCTATTTCTTGAGAGATAGATATTTCCATAAACAACAAGCAAAATGATTGCCTTTGATTTCACCTTAGCAGGAAGTTTTTCTAGGTTTTATGAGTATAGTGCAGCTTAATAGATGAGATCAGATCTTAATTTCCTTATCTTTGGATATTTTAGTTGTTTCTTTATAAGAATATGAAGAACAGCAAGAAGGATGGTTTGGCTGTCCTAAAGTATAGGAGGGGGCCTAATATAGAATAAGACTGGAAAGGGAAATTGAGACCAGCTTATAAACAGCTTTGGGGAATTTTTTTTCAATAGGGAACCACTAGAGTTTATTGAGTAGGGTTGGGGTTGAAATGGTTAGACCCTCACTTTGAGAAAGTTACTATGGCAGCTAATTGGAAAATGGATTGGGGTAAGGAGAAGCAAGATCAATTAGGAGTCTGTCAGTCAATAAACCTTTATCAAGCACCTACTATATATTAGACATTATGTGACTGCAATGGTCTCCAAGTGGTGAAGACCTGAGTTAGAGTGGTGATTGTGAAAGTGATGAAAAGGAGACAGACATGAGAGGGGCTGGAGGTAGAAATGATCATTTGAGTTGCTTATTTAAGCCTGGAGGGGTAGAAGATGAAGATGTGAACTTGAGAGACTGGAAGGATGGTTGATAAAAATAGGGCATTTTGAAAGAGAGATTGGTTTGGGAGAAAAGATGAAATCAGGGGATTGTCAATCTCAGTCATAGCCCACATGTGTCTGTTCATCCTGTGAGACTCATTCTGTCCCTCCTAATGAAAAAGGGAAGTGAAATTCTCACATCCAGGAATGAGGAGACCTTTTTCCAAGGGGCATCTTCTTAGCCAGAAGACAATCTGGGGATCAGGAGGTGAGTATTCTAGGAATGAGGAGAATTTTCCCAATGGCATTTCTTTGACTATATTGTATATAGTAGGTGTTGAATATATGTATTCCACATAAAATATACATGTATATATATATATATATATATATATAGAGAGAGAGAGAGAGAGAGAGAGAGAGAGAGAGAGAGAAATAGATAGATAAATGAACTGAAAAGGAATTTAGATCTCTCTTAATCTCAGTTTCTTGTGTTTTGGATACCTTCCTGGAAAACTTCCATTGGGAGACAGTCAGAACCTTGTCTCCTATTGCATACCCAATGATTTGAATTCCCCTACCTTATCCTTTCCTTTTCTTTTTTGTTTTGACTTCTTTAAAAAGAAGCCTTATCTGTGAGAAATTGGATCTGGCTCGCATTTTGGATAGAAGATGATGCCAACTTCCCTCTAGAATCAGGTCACCTGTCAGATATCTTGCCTCTGAGTCTTTCCAGTGCCTTTACCCACTTAGAGGTGGGTGATTACTATTGACTCAGGGATGGAGGACCTTGATGAAGAGAAGGGAAGGGAAGGACTGAGTTTAATTACTGGATTGACTGTGGAGGAGATATGGTGCTGTATTTAGCGATCGGTTCCAATGCTCTCCCTCTCCCAGCTGTCACTTGTCTTTGCTTCTGGTTTTTTCCATGGAGCCCCTCTGAAAGAGATTTAGCATTCCACCCCTCCACTCCCCCAGAGATGGGCTGTCACCTGCTTGGTGTTGCATGACTCATAGTTTCATTGATTTCCTTTGAAGCCACAACAGCGTGATCTTTCTTCTGTCTGAATGGCCCTAATTATTGGGTCTTTAGAAAGATGGCACAAAGGAGATCTAATTCTGATTATTGATGATTTCAGGCATCAGCAAAAGGCATCTTCTTTCCTCTAAAATAGAGTTGTCCTGGCTTCCTTCTTTAAACGAATGGTGCCTCTCTTTTCCCAATCACTCAAATCTGAAACCTTGGAATCACCTTTGGTTTATTTTCCATCTCTTTTACGAGAGAGAGAGAGAGAGAGAGAGAGAGAGAGAGAGAGAGAGAGAGAGAGAGAGAGGGGTAGAGACCCTATGGGCAGTCACTTAGTTTTTTCATTTGTAAAATGAAGTTTTGAATTAGATGACTTTTGAGGTTCCTTCCTGTTGTAAAACCATAATGTGATTATTCAAAGAACACACAAACCAATAAATAGAAGGTCTAGTTGGAATACAGGTAAGCCATCTGCACTGGAGATAGAAATGGGAATCATCCACCCTAGGTAATCCTTGAAACTACAATAATGAATTTGAGAGAAAGAGTCACTCAGTCAATAAGCAATCATTAAGGACTCAATATAAACCAGACACTGTTCTGAGAACTAGGAAACAAAACAAAAAGTTCCTGCCCTCAAGGAGCTTGCATTCTAATGGGCAAGACAAGATATAAATAAGTAGACACATGGCAAGTTTATATAGAGATTAGTTAAAAGATAACCTCAGAAGGAAGGCACCTATAGCTGGGAAGGGGAGAGGGCTTGGCAAAGTCTCTTGCAGAAGATAGGATTTGAGTTGAGCATTCCAGGTCCAGTAATAATAATAATAATGAAAATGATAATAATCACTAGCATTTAGTGCTACTATGTATAGACACTGTGCTGAGCACTCTATAGATAGTGCATGTCATTTGATCCTTACAACAATCCTATGAAGTAGGTGCTGTTTTTAGCTCTGTATTTCAGTTGAGGAAACTGAGGCAAACAGAAGTTAAATGACTTTGTCTGAGGAAATACAGCTAGCGTTCGAGACTGGATTTGAACTCAGATCTTTTTTATTTCAGGCTCAGTGTTCTATTTACTGTCCACCTATGGCTACCTGGGGGAACAGCCATTGCAAAGGCACAGAGATAGGTGATTAGGTCTGAGACACTGTCAATAGAACAATATGACTGGATCATAGAGCAATGAGGTATCAAAAGGCTAGAAAGTAGGGAGGGGTCAAGTTATGATATGTTTAAAAGCAAACACAAGATTTTATATTTGATCCTGGAAGCAATCAAAGGACCATTGGGACTCAGGGAACACAGCATGATGTGATCACCTATGCTTAAGAAGAGTCACCTTGGCAGCTAAGTGGAGGAGAGATCAAAGTGGAGAGACTTTGAGGCAGGGGAAGAAGTTTCCAGGTAGAAAGCAGTAATGGTCTGATCTGGGGCGGGGGGAATAGCTGTGTGGGAAGAGAGAAGGGAACATATACAGGAGATGCTGTAAAGGTAGAAATGGTCAGATTTGGTATTGGATTAGATATATAGATGACATGAGAGTGAGGAGTTGAGAATGACATGGAAATTCTAGACTTGGGTGACTGGGAGAATGAGAGTGCCATTCTCCATCAGGACAGGGAATTTTGGAAGAGAGGGAGGCTTGAAAAGAAAGATAATCAGTTCTGAATGGGACCTGTTGACTGGGATGCCTATAGAACAGCCAGTTCAAGGTACCCAAAGGGTTACCAAGGGTTGTACAACTAGTATATAGCAGAGGAGGGCCTGAAATCCAAGTCTTGGTTCTGAGTCCAGAACTTTTTATCTACTATAATTAGCATAAACAACTCCCAATGAGAAAAAAATGATTCTGCAGACAATGCAGAACAGCACCTACTTGATAACATTTTTAGTCATATTGTAATTATATTTCTTTGTCTTATCTGCACTAGTCAATTATAAATTCACTAAAGGTAAGGATTTGCCTTATTTATCTTTGTATATATCTGCTCCTGGTGTCTGATTCTGGTCCCTTCTTCTTCATGGTGATCATTTTACAAATGTTCTTTGAATAAACAGATTCATTGAATAAATGAATACATGAAAAAAATGAATGAAATCTAACCTCTACTGTCTAGAATGTATGGATTCATATATACTCAAACATATTTTAGCATTTTGCTACCGTTCAGCCATTTTTCAGTCATGTCTGACTCTCTATGACTTCATTTGGAATTTTCTTGGCAGAGATATGGAAAGGTTTGCCATTTCCTTTTCCAGCTCATTTTACAGATGAGCAACCTGAGGCAAACAGAGTTAAGTGACTTGCCAGGGTCACACAGCTAGCTAGTGTTCAAGGCCAAATTTGACCTCAGGGAGGTGTGTCTTCCTGATTCCAGACCTGGCACTCTAACTACTGTGCCATTTTATTAGCATACTTACAGCCAATATGATAGAGTGAATAGTATTGGACTTGGAGTCAGAAAGACCAGTATTTGAATCCTGCCTCAGACACTCATCACTTGTGATTTGGGGCATATCACTTAACTTCTTTTGCCTCAGTTTCTTTAACTATAAAATGGGGCATGAATTTTAAGAACAACACACCCAAATCATAGGGTTTTGCATAGAGAAGATAATCTATGTAAAGCATTTGTGGAAATGTTTGCTATTATCTTCACATTCTGTTTACACTTGCATATGAATTTGGGCTCTCTCTCATCTTCTTCATCCCTGCATTTCAGCTCTTTCCTCCCTTTGTATTCCCAGACCCAACTGCATCTAGTCTGGCATCCAAGAGCCAGGGATTACCAAGGGGGGGGAAAGCAGAAGCTAAATCCCTGAAGAGCTGCCTCTGTTCCCCCTTGTCCCTGTGTACCACTAGGTTTAGAGAGAGCTATTTATCAGTACAGATTGCCTGGTTCCAAGAAAACCCTTGGAGATAAAACATTCTCCCAGAGGCCTGGAGGTGTGACGACCGGGGTTTCTGGCCATGGTTTGCAGACCCACTTATTCTTCTGGCTCTGTTGCTAGGCAGAAAGGTAGGTCACAGTCTCATTCTAGAAGGCTGCTGAGAATCAAATTCAAGGCGACAGCAGATGGAATGAAAGTAGACTGCATTTTAACGGAAATGTAATGGTTATTGAAAGATCTCAGTTAATTTGGCCCACTTAGCTGTGCTGTCATTCCATTATTTTATTTTATTTTTTGCTTGGCCAATTTCAGAAGATGATAGAAAAACATCTCTCAGAGTTGCAGTCAGGCAAAGTCTGCTTAACTGTTTCATCACTGCTCTTCATTAAACACCATCTCCCTAATAGAGAGAGTAACAGAGCTAGCTTCTAGGACGTTATCTTTGCTGAACACAGGTCAAACACTCCTCTTTGGAGAGTAAGATTCATGAAATGTGAAAGCTGGCAGAGACTTTGGAAATCACATCATCTTTCCTCCTGGCTTTTACAGAAGAGACAAGAGAAGAGAGGGGAGTTACTCATGAACACAGAGTGAGTTCATGGAAGAAGCAAAGTAGCATGGGGGAAGGGACCCATGATAAAAAAAATCAATCCAGCATTTAATTAATATGTAATTTTACTTAATATCTACATTTGGTTTGCTTAATATTTTATTTAATATTAGCCTCATTTTATATTTACTTAATATTTATATTTAATTAAGTAATCATTTTAATTAAATAATAATTTTATCAAGCATATATAAAGTACCTACAATATTACAGGCACAGTGTTAGGCACTGGAGATACATAGACCAAAAGGGAAACTGTGCCTTCCCTCAAAGAACTTACATTCTGCTAGGGAGAAAACTTATAGACATGGAAGTAAATTCAAAATCTATACAAGATAAATACAAGGTAATTGTTGGGACTGGGAGAGAGATAGGATTCAGGGATTAGAAAAGAACTCATATTTAGGAGGTAACTCTTGATTGAATCCTGAGTGAATTTTTTTATTGAATTCTGGATCCTAGAAGTAGAGGTGAAGAGGCAAGGGATTTCAGACATGGGAGACAGCCTCTGCAAAGGCTCAGAGATAGGAGATGATAATAGATGGATTTTCCTTCTTTTTCAGCACTCGAAAATGTGGAGTTGAGAAAAGTAAATGGATGGAGTTTTGGAAGAATCTGGGAAGACCTTATTTTCTAGTTCCTGTCCTTAAGGAACTTCTAGTCTAGGGAGAGACTAGTGTTCATTCTCTCTCTCTCTCTCATTCTCTGTCCTCATATTTATACATATATATATTGTGTGTGACACCAAATGACTTGCAAAAATACTTTATAGCAGTGATAACAAATAGAAATGGGGTCTACTAATAGAAATGGGGTCTACTAAGCCATACATAATGATCTCTGTGAGCTGCATTTTAACTTAATTTAAAAACAAAATGTTTTCTGTGTTGTATTTTTTTCTTAAGTATTCCTCAATTTTCAAGTATTCCTCAATTATTATTCTCAAATATTCCCCGATTACATTTTAACTTGGTTCCTATGAAGAGTATTATGGCTAGGGTGCTGAGGTTGGACATCTCTGCTAAGAGCATGGGTTCTTAACCTGGAATCTGTGAATTTGAGTTTTTCACCTAACCTTGCTTGCCGTACATCCAAGGCCATCTACATTCCTGATTCCTATCTGGCTCCTGGACCCAGATGGCTCTGGAGGAGAAAGTGAGGCTGGGGACTTAGCACAGCTCCCCTCATTCAAATCCAATTCATGTGCTTGTCATACCATCACCTCCCTAATGTCGTGGTTGTCTTTGAGAACAAAGGACAAACATCATTGATAAAAGTATTTCAATAGAATTGGTTTCTTTTCCAATTCCCTGTATTTTATTTTATGCCTTAAAAAAACACTTTTCTGAGGAGTCCATAGACTTCCCCAGACTACTGCCAAGGAAGACTAGTATACAAACAAGGTTAGGAGCTCTGTTGTAGATCACTCAGTTTCAAGAAGTTAGAATCTGAACAGGTTCTGAAGGACAAGCAGATTTATGGATACATGGAGAAGAGGGGAAAGTACCTTCTAGACTAGGGAGGATCCTAAATGAAGATAGGAATCACAAGGAATGTGGGGGAGATTATGAGAGAGCATATTGGTTCAAGCAAAGAAAACTAATGGAGCATTGTGGGAGAGAAGGCTGAGAATTTAGGATCATAGATCTAGAGTTGAAATGGACCTTAAAGGTCCTGGGTCCTGATTTTACAGATGAGGAAACTGAGGTCCAGGGAGATTAAGCAACAAAATGGGTAGGCTTTGAATACTAATCTAAGGAATTCAAGTGGTATCCTGTGGATAGTGAGGAGCTTGTATCCCTGCCAGTGGTAACTGTCTCAAGAGAATGATAGTGAGAATATATTAACTGACTGGATGAAAAATCTGTGAAAACAAAGAGATGTCAAAGAGTGAAAACATGGCACCTCAAGCTGAAAAGATGGAAATTGTGGCTGATAGGTTCCCTATTCCCATGGGGACTTTGGGGAATTTGAAAAGTTCTCTCTTGAATATCAAGCTGAGATTTCTGCTCCAGTGTTTCCTGTTGAGCTCTTTTTAGAAGTAAAGTCCCTCTACTTAATTGCGAGTCCCTCTACAGAAAAACTGACATTTTGCTAATTGATATGCACACTTCATTTACATATGAATGCTTGTAATGACAGGTTGTACACAATTAACAAAAGGAGTCCATTGCGTCTTCTTTGGTTTAATCTATTCTTTTGAGGTTGGTTTCCTCTCCATCAGTCAAGATCAAATAATAAAATGGTAGATTCTCTGTTTCCTCATTTGCAAAATGGGGTAGAGATGCCTAATAGTGACTGGATGGCTCACCTTGGAGAAAGGACAACATGAGTTAATGGAATCCAACCTCTGATTTACACTGACTGTGTGACCCAACTCTAACTCCAAATGTTGCCCATATAATACTATCTGCATTGGTACAAGAGTTTCCCCTTGAGGTTGTCTTTGTATCAATGAAATTGCAGTTTATGAAGAAAAGTAGCTAAAATATTTGTACAATAATTTCATAAAATTATTGTGAAAAATACAGTGAAAAATGAAATATGAATTATTGCTTGAATCATAGAATATCAAAAATGAAATGTATAGAATCATCAGTTTTAAAATGCTAAAAGGAACCTCATCAATTAATCAAATAGATAAGAAACTGAAGAGCAGAATTTAATGACTTAAAAGGAAAGAGCTTGTATTTGAACTCAATCTCTCTAACTCAAATCCAAAGTTATTCCTTTACAAGGGGAATCTTAATGAACACACACACATACACATATACTATACTTCAATGTAATTGATTCATTTGTAATGTTATATATTTTATTTTACACATTTAGGAACATTTTGAAAAGGGGTCCTTAGACTTCATCAGACTGACAAAAGTCAAAATACACAGAAAGGATAAGACTTTAGAGTGGTTCAAATCCTCCTCTGACTTTATTAATATTAAAAGTAAACAAGTTGAATAAGTCTCATTTAGTTTTCTGATCCTTTAGTTTCTTCATCTGCAAGATGAGGGTGCTTGACTAGATGACTTCTAAGGTCCCTTTCAATACAAATCAATGACATTGGAGGTTACCTAATCCAACACCCCTCATTTTGCAGAGGAAGAAACTTAAGGCCCAAAGAGATTTGTCTAAGGTTTCACAGGCAGTAATTGTAGAGTTGTGATATAATGTTCAATTTAGAAATAGTGTCCAGTACACTTAAGAATACATAAATTCTCTGAAAATGGATAATCCTATGTTCACTCTCCAGAAAAAAAATAAACTTAGCTGCCAACAAACAAACAATTAAATTGAATATATAAAAGAAGAGATAACATTTTGCCCCAAACCCTTAGCTGTTAGGAAGGCACATAAAAATGGTATATGAGATTCTGAATGTAATTTGAATTCTAGATGGTAGATCACTGGCAAGTTAAGTGATTTACCCAAGGTCACATAGCGATATATCTCAGAGATTGGACTTGAATCCTGGTCTTCTTTACTTCAGGTCTGATCCTCTAGCCTTTTGTTTTCAGGAGCCTTTTTAATTTTTAAAATTATTGAGGATTTTCCTCAAGAGCTTTTGCTTATGTGGGTTATATCTATTACTTATACCCTATTAGAAATTAAAATAAGGGGCGGCTAGGTGGTGCAGTGGATAGAGCACAGGCTCTGGAGTCAGGAGTACCTGAGTTCAAATCCAGCCTCAGACACTTAATAATTACCTAGCTGTGTGTGGCTTTGGGCAAGCCACTTAACCCCATTGCCTTGCAAAAAAAAAAAAAAAAAAGAAATTAAAATAAGATAAATTAGAGGTAATCACAGATTGATCCTATGACCTCTCCAGCCCCTTACTAATGTTTTTAGCATAGAATCCTCACAGTAGAATCATTTAAAGGTATAGTCAGTTTTGTGACTTATTGAATATTGCCTTTGTTGTTGTTCAGTTGTATCTAACTCATTGTGACCTCAATCTGAGTTTTCTTGACAAAGATATTTCTCCAGATCATTTTACAGATGAGAAAACTGAGAAAACAAGTTTAAGTGACTTGTTTAGGCTCACATAGTGGGTAACCATCTGAGGTCAGATTTGAACCCAGGAGGATGAGTCTTCCTGATTCTAAGGCCAGTGCTCTATTGCACCATTCAGTTGCTCACATTGAGGAATCGAACCCCAGTCTCCTGTGTGACAGAGAGGAATATTCATCACTAAACTAATGAAGATTTCCATGTCATTCTCCAAAATGTTTGCAGGATTATGTTTTATCAGTCAGAATATTTGATTAACCAGAAGTTTCCAGCCTTGCTGACTAGCAGGGAGTGTGCTGCAATGACAACGCCCTAGTTTGATATCATGCTTTTTCTCTAACAAGCTCCCATCCATTTCTAAAGCACTTATTCTCATTCTTGTCACAATGCTGTTAGGAAGTAGGTCAGCTGAAATATTGAGATCTGTTTGGCTTTCACATGTGTGCACTTAGGGAGGATTGAAAAAGATGGTCTTAGGGTGAGGGGAAAGAGCCTTTTTATGATGAGGACCACAGATTCAGGAGGCAAAGAAAGCAATCTAGAACCACACCCACCTTAAAAAAAGATTTTAATTTGTAGAGAGATGGCAATATGAAGCAATGAACACATCTTCTATGGAAGTTAATAGGAAACAAAAATTATTTGAGAAATGCAAAAGAAATGAAAGAATGTCATTTCTATATTATAGTCAGTTAAAAGATAGAGGAGAAAGGCACACACAAATGAGGATAGAATGGGAGTGACCCATGGGAAGAGGGAGAGAAAGGGATGAGAAAGAGACAGAGAGAGATAAAAGGAGATGGAGGGAGGGAGGGAGGGAGAGAGAGAGAGAGAGAGAGAGAGAGAGAATAAGGAGGAAAGGACTGGGGAAAGAAAGAGGGAAGGGGAGGGGAAAAAGAGAAAAGGAGTCAGCGAGAGAAGAGAGGGAGAAAGGAGGAAGAATAGAGAGGGTTAGGTTCTGATAGGAGTTTAACTACAACTCTGCTTGAGTTGTAAGACTAGAAATCATTGATTTCCCATTATCTTGTATTTGACATACTGGGTACCCTTGGGCAAGGTGGGGGGGCTCATTTTCTTCCTCTGAGAAAGGGGAGAGTATGACTGTGATGTCTAAGGTTGGGTCCAGCTAGGAGCCCATGACTATTAGAGCTCATCTAAGTCCTCCCTGGTCCCTCAACACCTATAAACTAGGTGTTCTCTAGACTTCTCTGAGGGAGAGCCTCACAGCAACCCTCCAGGGGTACATTATTCTCTGAGTGAGAACATAAAAACATTATCACCTCAGGGGTTCAGAGAAATTCTACTATGGTTCCATGTGTAGCCGACCATGGTTTCTCCAGTCTTCCTTATAAAACTGAAGTATCATAGACCTATTCGGAAGGCTAATTAATCCAAACCCTTCACTTTATAAATTTATAAATGAGAAAATGGAGACTTGGGAGAGTTAACAGTCTTGCCTGAGATCTCACTGACAAGCCAAATGAGGCAGGATTTGAACCCAGGTTCTTTGACTTTAGAACCAGTAATATTTCCATTGTACCATGGGGTCTACTAAGTAGTTTATCTTTCTAGTATCTGTTGGTTAGCAAATGGGGCTTTCTCAGTAACCCCCAAACTAGACTGGGTCATTGCTTTTAGAGTATGAATTGTGGCTTCTAATTTCCAGGTAGATATATATACCAATCAATAATAGACTGAGTTAGGTGGCATAGTGGAAAAGCACTGAGCTTTGAATCAGGAAGACCTGAGTTCAAACTGTGTCTCAGACTCTAACTTGCTATGTGACCCTGGACAGATCACTTAACCTCTGTCTGCCTCAGTTTCCTCAGCTGTTAAAAATAAGGAAGGTTGGATTCAATGGTTTTTTTTCAGCTCTAAATCTATGATACTATAATAGGAGATGGTAGAGAAACATGGAATAAGGTCACAAAGTTAACTCTAAAGGAGACCAGTAGAATGACCAGCAATCATTTCTTAAGCACTTACCACATCCTAGGTTTGGAGCTACCGAGACAAATATGAAATTGTTTCTGCCTTCAAGGAGAAGGCATTCTTAAGAGGGAGAGGAACTGTATTTCTACATTTAATCCATGAAATGATGTGGTAATATTGTGAGAAAAAACCCTAGCAGGTAGGGGCAGGGCAAGGGGAAGAATGGCTGGGGAAGAATCAGGGAAAAGCTTCCTACAGAACACAAGGCTTGAGCTACATTTTGAAGGAAAGAAAGAATCCTAGAGGATGGAAATGGGGAGTAAATATACCCCAGGATTGGAGGATGGCTAGTGAAAAAGGGAATGGAAGATAGAAGTGTCTGATGTCAGAAAGATCAAGGCTGACCTGATTGGACCCATCACCATAGATCTGGATGAAGGGGAGCAATGTGTTACAAGGCTGGAAGCCAGGTTGAAAAGGACAATAAAAATGAATTGGAGGTGCTAGTCTCTGACCCTCACGACAACAGAGACCCATTGGAGTTCATTGAGGAAGAGAGTGACACAGTTTGTGTCACTTGTGCTTTAGGAAAATCACTTTAGCATTTTGATGGAGGATAGATTGGGGAGGAGAAAGTCTTAGGATTGAATTACTTTAAATGTTATTATCTGGTAACTGAAAAGAGATGGAGAGTGTGAAACCCAGAGAGTTTGGGTTACTTGGCCAGAGTCATATAGAACTTAACAGAGCTAAGACTAGAAACTAGATATTTTTATTCCTAATCCAGGTCTGTGCTGCTCTGCCTATGTCTTAAGAAGCAGGACGCCCCCAATTTCGTCCCTCTCAGATAACTTCCTTTCACATATTTGCTTCTTTTTTGCCCTTTTCAGAAGTGGAGCAGATAGAAGCTATTGCCAAGTTTGATTATGTGGGACGGTCTCCCCGAGAGCTGTCCTTTAAAAAGGGGGCTTCGCTTCTCTTATACCACCGGGCCTCTGAAGACTGGTGGGAAGGCCGGCACAATGGAGTAGATGGACTCATCCCCCATCAGTACATCGTTGTGCAAGATATGTGAGTAGATTTGGGGACCACCTGGCCTGGTCCATGTGAGATGTGACTGAGGTCATCCTTTCCTCCTTAACCTACATTAGTTTGAGTCTTGTTGAGATATTCCAAGTTCTTGATCTCCAGGATTCCATTCCCCAACTTGCCCCTGATTGAGTTGGTTCCTTAAAGCATTTTCCTACTTCCAAGGCCTGGAAGCTCTTCTCCTTTCATATTAATATATTTAGATGCAAAATACTTTTTCTGGGTGTACATACACACAGCCCTCCTTTGTGTCTACCAAGGTCTGTCTCTAGACCTACCATTTCAAACTGTTGATTGATATTGTCATTCATGTCTTAAGAAAGTTCACATTGGCTCTGTCTTCTCAGAGCTGGACAGGAAAAGGGTGTCAATTGTCCCTTTTTATCTTTTTATTCTGTCACCTAGCATAGCACCCTATAAATAATGGACCCTTAAGACTCATTGTATTTAAACCTTACACATAGACATGCCAGACATTTAAGGCTTATTTGTTGGAATTTAAAAGAGGACAAAAATCCTGAGAAATACATCTCTGGCTATGCCACATATTATTCATACTGTTAGGCAATCTGGGAGACCTGTCCAAATGTAAATGCAATCCTGGGCCACACTAAACCATTGCCAGCCACTAATGCCTTAAATAAAATTAATTTCTCAGTCTCTCCCTGTAAGGTCTAAAGGGATGAGACCCAGAATAGGTAAGTTTTTGGGGGGCGGGTGTGGATGGTCTGAAGTACAGGTACTCTGTAGTGGTCTCTTCTGGGTAGCTAGCAAGCATTGGGGGGGAGCACCAGATACTTTAGAGTTGGGGAGATGCTGAAAAAGGGAAACTGTTGAGAGGGGATGGGAGGAACATTGAAGCTACACTTTGCCACCTGCATAGTTCAATTAATGAAATTCAGTAAGCACTTATTAACTAATAATAATAATAATAATAATGATGATGATGATGATGACCAATGATGATTGCAATTATAACAATAATGATAATACCTTGCCTTTATTTAGCATTTTAAGACTTGCATTTCAAGTCTCACATTTCAAGTATTAATCTCATTTTAGTGTCACAAGGAACCTGGGAAGTAACTGCTATTATGCTCATTT
Source organism: Macrotis lagotis (assembly GCF_037893015.1). Lineage (NCBI taxonomy): Eukaryota > Metazoa > Chordata > Mammalia > Peramelemorphia > Peramelidae > Macrotis > Macrotis lagotis. Next base: position 144,240,603 of record NC_133665.1, read on the forward strand.
TACAAATAAAGAAAATGAGGCAGAGAAAGTTAAAATGATTTTTCCTAGGGTCATATAGCTAATATTTTTCTGAGTATGTATAAGTAGACTAAGGCAAGTTTTGAATTCAGGCCTTCCTGATTACAGGTCCTAAATTCTTTGTACTGTGCTAACATTTACGGTATAATGTCAGGCCCTGGAAACATAAAGATGAAAAATAGCATAGTCCTTGACTTTAAGAAGTTTAAAAACTAATGAAAAGGTGATAAGAGATAAGATTAATGTTCAAATGAGTATAATACAAGGACAGGTCCTGGTTGGAAAAATAGGAGATGGGAGAAAGATAGGAGATGAGAGCTTCCAGCTTCTTCCCTTCAATATTCTAGCCTACAAATCATTTTCTATATGACTACCCAGTTCACCAGGCAATGCCCTGTCTACAAAGGTACACTCAATTCTGTTCTGTCTCACCTTGCTCTAGCTGGGGTCTGTCTCTTCAAGGTACAAGGAAGAGAAGGCCTAAAGATAGGGAAATAAGAGTCTGGTTAATAGTAAACCGTTAAGGGCAAAGCAAAAAATAAGAGGGTGGCAGATACCTGGGCTAGCTTGGGTCCAGTTGTGGGTAGGAAGGAGACCTGAATTCCCTTCAGGGGAGCAAGATCTGCATAAATAGGATTAGGACTATTTTAGGGCAGCAGCATTTCCCCTTCCAGTTCATTGTCCTTGATCCAGGAGGCAGCTCTCCTTGACTCATGTCCATTGGTCTTCCCAGGGATGATGCATTCTCGGACAGTCTGAGCCAGAAGGCTGACAGTGAAGCCAGCAGTGGGCCCCTGTTGGATGACAAGGCCTCTTCCAAGAATGATCTCCAGTCCCCCACAGAGCACATCACTGACTATGGATTTGGGGGAGCAATGGGCCGGTAGGGACGGGCTCTTGTTTTGCTATATCTCGTGACTTCTTGCACATGAGGGAGGGAAGTTAGCAGGTGAGCACAAGTTAGGTGCTGGGCAAAGTTAGATTGGATGGGTACAGCCTGGGTTAGTTAAAGTTGGTGCAGGAATCAACTGGCATAAAACAAATGGAATGGGGAGTGGGGAGGAGGAAGGAGTTAAACAACTGGGCAACCTGGAGCCTGGATTCAAATCTCCATCATACACACCTTCTTCTTCTCTGTCTCTTCTCTGTCTTACTTCTTCCTCTGTCTCTGTCTCTGTCTCTCTGTCTCTGTCTCTCTCTGTCTCTGTCTCTCTGTCTCTCTGTCTCTCTGTCTCTCTGTCTCTCTCTCTCTCTCTCTCCTCCCCTCCTTTCCTGTCTCTTCTCTTTCCCTCTCTTCTTTCTTCCCATTTCTCTTTTTCCTTCCCACCATCAACTCCTGTCTCCTCCTGTCTTCTCTCCTCACTTTTTCTATCTCCTTCTCTGCCTGTGCCTCAGGTCTTTTGGAGGACAGGCATTGCTTAGCTTTGGCTAATGACCCTGAGGACTAAAGAATTCCTGACCACATCTAACACTCACTGCCCTGTTATGCAACCTTCTTTCTCAAGACACTCCAACAGCATTGCCCTCCCCTTCTAGCCTACCCTCCCTGTCTAAACAGCCTCTTCAAAGTCTTTTCATGGCCTTCATAGATAGCAATAGCTTAAATTTGCAGGGTGCTTTCACATTCATTATCCAATCTGATGCTCAAACCATGAGGTGGGCAAGGATTATCCACCTCTGGTGATCTGCCAAGGATCACTCAAGAGGTCAATAATATGACCACTAGAACCCAAGTTCCCCAATATTAAGCCCAGTGATTTTTCTATCACAGCATTCTATAACTAATAAGTCATTGAAATATAACACAGAATTCCCAAAATACCTGAGGAAGGAGCCAAGTGATGGACTTATCCTTCTTAGTCAACTGATTTCCTGCCCTTTTAACCATTACTTCACCAAAATCATAAATAGACAGCCACCTCCCCCCAAAGTCTGTGCCTCTTGGCCAATGAGGAATGAGTCTTCCATGAGCTCAGCCCAGATTTTTTCACAGGGACCTTGACATAATGCCATAGACTGGGTCATAAATGGCCATAAATGGTCATTTGTCCAAGGTGAATGATGCCTCTCATTTTGTGTCTGGGTATGTTCTTAGGGGACAGTGAGCCAGCAGAAGTCCCCCACTGGAGAGTATGTTTCTGGTCCAGTCAGATCTCGCTGATGCAGATTTCTTGGGAGAAGACACATGTGTCTGCATTTATTCCAAAGTCAGAATTACATAGCCCTTTTAATAGAGATGTAGTTTTGCTTATTTAAAGATGTGTTGTAACTCTGGCTGCCAACAAGGCACCAGCAATTTGAGGTCCTGCTGGTACTGCTTTAATGACTAGGGGAGAATGATTATTAGTCCATTAATTGTCTGCAGATTGTTAAGTAAATTTTTGAAAACATTGTCCTTGGAAATAGGTTAACCATTCCCCTTTTTATAAAACAAACAACACAGTTTGTCCACTTAGCAACCCCTCCCCTCATTTTTTTGCAAATAGTAAAAAGTAAGACTAAGCTGATGCTAACTCATATTATGAAAAGTTAAAAGGAAGTTTAAGTTAATGAGGTTTATTATGCTCACTTAAAGCTAATGTAAAATTCCCATGGATCAGTTTGAAAGTTATCTCCCCATGACCCCTGCCCCATGGCTCCTTTGCAGAGTACGGTTGAGATCAGATGGGGCTGCCATCCCCCGTCGCCGGAGTGGGGGTGACACACACAGCCCACCTCGGGGCCTGGGTCCAGGGATAGACACCCCACCTCGAGCAGCTGCCTGCCCCAGCAGCCCCCACAAAATCCCCCTCAACCGAGGCAGGATCGAGAGCCCAGAGAAGCGGAGGATGGCAACATTCGGAAGTGCTGGCAGCATCAACTACCCGGACAAGAAGGCCCTTTCTGATGGGCATCCACTGAGGTCGACCTGCGGCTCCACCCGGCACAGCAGCCTCGGAGACCACAAATCTTTGGAGGCTGAAGCCCTGGCAGAAGTAAGGAGATAGCAGCAGGGCTGACTGAACGGGGTCCCCCCTAAAAGGGCAGTAGGGGGAGGGAACAAGTAGAGTCATATTGCCCCTCATCAAGGACTAATATTGACTTCTTCTGGGCCACTAGTCAGGAATGTGACTTCCCTTATATTTTTCATTCTATGAGCTTTGTCTCTTGAGTGGAGTCCCCAATGTTCTAAGACAATGATCTATAAAGAATATAAATGTTCTCTGGAAAGGATAGCTAGTAGAGTCCTTATCAGCTGTTGACATTGAAGTTCTTGCTGTTCCTGCTGTTGATGATGATGATGATGATGATGATGATAATAACTAGTATTTATAAGGCAACTCTAAGGTTTGCAAAGCACTTTACATATAATATCTCATTTGATCCTCACAATGTCCCTTGGAGGTATGTACAGTCATTATCCCCATTTTATAGATGAGGAAATTGAAATTGAGAGAGGTCAAATAAATAGTAAATATCTAAGGCAGGATTTGAACTGACTCCAGGTCTTCCTGACTTCAGGACCACAGTTCCGTCCACTGTGCCACCAGTCACCTCTAGACTAATTGCTAGTTTGTCATTTGCTGGCTGGAAAATGTGGTTTAAAAAATAAGTATATCCAAAGATTAATGTAGATTTCTATTGAGGGAAATTAATGATCAATCAACAAGTATGTTATTAAACGATGCCAAGCCACTGTGCACATACAAAATGAAATATTGGATGCCTTCAGAGGATTTACATTCTGTGGGGGAGTTAACACACACATATTTGAATTTATAAACTACATCCAAAATCATACAAGGTAAATTTTGATAAATTTAGAATTTGCATCTGAGTAAGAAAACAGAAAAGGCATCATGTAGAAAGCAGTACTTACTTTGGGCTTTGAAGAAGATTTATCAGAAGTCAGGGTATCTAAGAGGCTGAGGTGAGGGAGGAGTGAATGTGCTCCAGGCAGCCTATTGGGAGATGGAGTGCGGTGTGGGAAGAGTGTCCAGAAGGCTGTTATAGAAACTCCCTTTTCTTTGCAACCAGCCTATAAAGTAGATGGTGCAAGAATTTATCTCCCTACTTTATGGCTAGGAGAAACTAAGAACTAGAGGTAAGGTTATGTGAGATGGTACTGATAGGAAGAGAAAGAACAAGGATGAAAGTCAAATCCAACACTTTTTGCCAATATACCATATTCCCCCCCCACTTTAGAAAATAGAAGGTGGCAAAATAGTTAAGAGTATTGGACTTGGCATCAGAAAGACCTGGATTTGAATCCTGCCTTTGACATTCAATTACTTAGTGATTAGTCTCCAAGACTAAGTTGTAGCCTAGTAGCTGATATGCATCAATGGAAGGAGTCTTACATTGAAAAAATGATGAGTTTATTTCCAAACAAGGAAACCCATGGTAATTCCTTCCTCACAAATCATTGTGAGACTCAAAGAAGAGAGTATGCTTTTCAAACTTTAAAGTACTCTGGAAATATTATAGCTCTTATTATTAGACTCAAAAAATTTCATAGACTCGTAGAATGTTAGAGTTTAGCAAGACTTCAAGATTTTCGCTTAGTCTCCTCATTTTACAAATGAGAAAACTGAAACTCAGAGAGAGGATATAACTTGCCTGAGCTCCTACCACTAAGGGTGACAGAGTGTGTACTCCAAACCATAGCTTGACTCAAGAGCTGGATGTCATAGGCTATGTGAGCTTTATTATAACATGGCACTCTGTTGTCTAGGGAACCCATTAGCCTTGTCCTGCAATGTGAAAGGGAAAAAAAATTCAAGTATCAATTTGATTCCTCTCTGAATTATGGAGAAAGGGAAAACATGAGCCTAGAATGCAAAATCCACCCCAAATGGACACATTTTTTTGTGAACTAGTACATTAGCGGGGGGATGAAGGGGGGGAGGCAGTGCACTATGATCATTTTTCAATGAGTGGGTAATTGTGAAGGGAAGCCAAGGCATGAACAGTCTAGAATAACAGATAATTTCTCCCTACTGCAAAAAATAATAAATCCTATCATTGACTTGGCTTTGGTATAGGCATTTACATTTCTATTTGACTGTAGTAACTATTGCTGGTATTTTGAAAACTTGGAACACTTCAATCTAAATAATGAAGCCCTGATGTAAAGTCTTCTGTAGGATATGGAGAGCTGTTGGCTTACCCATCCACTTTATTCCTCTCCCCACCTCCTCTATGCACCCTCATTCTGGGAAAAGACAACATCACCTCTGACGAATGCATGGCACAAGCTTCAGCCAAGCTGCTCTTTCTTTTAAGCTTTCTGTCTTTCTGGCTCACACCTTCCTTGGGGGAGAGTGAGGGTGGTAATGACATTTTTTAAAAGTTTTATCTTTCAGCCAACCTAATGGCCTAGAATAAGCAAAGGAAACAGTGGTGTCAGCAGATGAATTAATTAAACAGAGTGTCTAACGAGGTTGAAAAAAATGTTGGAAACAAGATTTATCACAGATAAACTGAAAATTGGATAGGAGCATGGCTGTCCTAGATGGCCATCTCTTGAATCTGTCAGTAAGCATTATTTAAATACCACTATTTCTATACTAGACAGCAGAGATGTAAAGAAAGGCAAAAGTTAATTCTTGAATTCAAGGAGCTCACCATCTAATGGTGGAGATATGCAAAAACCTATGTAAAAATGGTATATGTAGGATAGAGTGGAAAAATCAACAGAGGGAATGTTCTAGAGAATTTCTTGTAGAAGACAGGATTTTAGCTGAGACTTGTAGGAAATCAAGGCAGCCCAGAGGTAGGGATAAGGAAGGAGAGCATTCCATACATAGGAGACAGACAATGAAAATGCCAGAAGTCAAGAGATGGAGGACCTTGTTTGTGGAACAGAAAAGAGGCCAGTGTCATTGGATTGAAAATCACATGGTAGAGTAATGAATATGAAGACCAGGAAGGTAGGAAGGGACCAGATTATGAAAGACTTATTATTATTACGTAAGGGGCAGGGTGCAATTAAAATAAGATCAGACTTATGCTTTAGGAAGATCAATATAGCAACTGAGTAAAGGATGGGATGGAGTCAGGAGAGATGAGGCAGGCAGACCCACTAGAAGGATATTTAGAATAGTCCAGGTGTGAGGTGATAAGGATCCATACTATGCCAGTGGTAGTGCCAGAGAGGAGAAGAAGGTGCACATAGGAAATGTTACGAAGGTAAAATTGACAGGGCTGGCCAACAGATTGAATCTGAGGAGTAAGAGGAAGTGAAGAGTTAAGGATGAATCCAAGACTTGGAATCTGGGTGACTGAGAGGATAGAAATAGGTAAATTAGAAAGTGAGGAGGATTTTGTAGAAAAGAAAATTAGTTTAGTTCTGAACATGTTGAATTTAATGGGACATCTAGTTTAAAATGTCTGCTGGACAGTTGGAGATACAAGACTAGATGTTAGGAAAGAGATCAGGTCTAGATAATTAGATTTGAGAATTAACAGTATAGAGATGATAATTGAATCCAGGAAAGCCGATGAAATCACCAAACAAAATAATATAGAGGGTGAGGAGAAGAAGAACAGGACAGAACCTTGGAGGATATCCATGGTAAGTGGATATGAACTGGATGAAGAGCATCAGCAATGGAGAATGAGAAGGAGCAGTCTGATAGGTAGGAGGAGAACAGACAAATGTCGTGAAAATCTAGAGAGCAGAGAGAATCAAGAAGAAGTAGGTGATCTACAACGTCAAAGACTTCAGAGTGGTCAAGGAAGATAAGTATTAAGAAAAGGCCATTACGGGGCGGCTAGGTGGCACAGTGGATAGAGCACCGGCCCTGGAGTCAGGAGTACCTGAATTCAAATCCAGCCTCAGACAGTCAATAATTACCTAGCTGTGTGGCCTTGGGTGAGCCACTTAACCCCAAAACCCTAAAAAAGAAAAAAAGAAAAGGCCATTCGATTTGGCAATTATGAGATTCTTGGTAACTTCGGAGAGAAGTTTCAGTTGAATGATGAGATCGGGAGTCAGATAGTAGAGAATTCGAGGAAAGAAGTTAGAGATATCTAACCATCTCAAAGAGTTTAGCCACAAAAGGGAGGAAAGACATTAGATGATAATTAGTAGGAATAGATCGATCAAGTGATGGATTTTTCGAGGATAGAGGAGACATAGGCTTATTTGTAGGCATTGGAAAACATACAATAGACATGGAGAGACTGGATAATAGTGAAAGAGCAGGAATGATAGAAGGAGCAATCAGCTGGAAAAGACAAGATGGAGTGGAATCATTTCTGCATGAAGAAGGGCTTGCCCTGGCATGGACAAGGGCCACCTCTTCAAGTGAAACAGGGATAAAGGAGGAGAGAGGCAGAAGGCATTTGAGTGATATGAGATGAGGAAGAAGGAATGTGTTACCTAAGTTTCTCCCAAGGTTTATGCCTTTCCTTAAATGCAGATTTTTTTTAAAAGAAGGAATAGCATTGAGCCTTTGCCAACTATTAACATTTTAGTTCTAGTTAATTTGTTAAATTAGCACTAGCCATCTACCAAGGTCTTGAAAACATGGGACACCAGACAGGTAAGTTTTGCTTCAGATAATTGGGTGAGGAAGGTTTGGAGGTGGGAACCTTTCATGGGGAGGGGAGACACTGGTGTGTTCTCACAGTGGGGATTGTGGGTATCCATAGAAAACAATGCCAACAGCTGGCATCTATTGAAGAGTGTGTAGGGGCAAGGAGGAGGAAAACCAAAAAAAAAAAAAAAAGGAACAGGATATAAAAAAGAGAATGGAAGGTCTTTACTTACTGAACTTAACTTACTGAAAATTTTTTCAAGATGGATTAAGAATTATATAATCTCAGATTTGAAAGGAATACCACATTTCTTAAGCACTTACAATATGCTATGAACTAGAAATACAAATGCAAGGAAAAAGACAGATCCTATCATCTAGAATCTTACATTCTAGTGGGGAAAGATAACATTGGAAGGAACTGGAAAAAAGAAGAGGGGGAAGCAAAGGTACCTGGGCAGCAACATGGTAGAGAAAGTCCAGGTAGTCAAGAGTGGGGCCTAGAGAGACATGGATAGCCTGGGCATTTTCCCTAGAAGGGAGAAGGTCCATTCAAGTAGAAGACGGGGGTCCTTGGGTCATTAAGTTTTTCCAGTAGGCGAAGTCCAGGTTCCAGGAAGTCAAATGTTTAATTGAGGTTCCAGTCCCAGTTATTTTCTTTAGACAAGAATGGAAAGGAAACCAAGGAATATCTGAAGGGTTGCTATTTGGATGCAACTTTCTAAGACCCTCAAGTTTCAGGGAAGATGTTGACCTGCATTAGGAGAGTGAGTTTCTTTTCCTGTGAGTTGTCCATATCAGTGAAATTTCTGGATCAGTCCCTATTTCTGATCTGTCATGTGAAGAGTAGACTAATTTTGTGTAGCTCCAGAGGGCAGGCCTGGGAGCTCTGTAGAGACACCAATTGTAGCTCAACATACCTAATGACAGTGAGAGGTGTCCCACAATGGAGAGTCACTGCCTTGCCAAGGAGTGAAGTTCCCTGTCTCCAGAGGGATCATACATGCAGATCTAGAAAGGACCAAGGCTGGAAGACCCCTTGCCAATTATGTTGTAGAGGAATTCCAATGCTTTAAGACAGGTTGATTCTAGATAGCCTCCAAGGTCCTCTCCAGTTCTGGGTCAGAGATCTTAGGAACCAAAGTTGTGAACCTGGATAAGAGGGTTTGGGTTTCAGAACTTGTAGTCTCACATTGGGAATCATCCCTTATGTTGTCTAGAGTCTAGACATTTTAATTTTTCAAAGCACTTTAATCTCCAAAGTACCCTTATAAGGGAGATAGTGGGATGGGAGGAAGAGCGGAGAGGAAGATTATTCACCCTATTATACATATGAAAAATCTGAGGCCCAGAGAGGTTAGGTCACTGCCCAGGGCCACACAGCTTGGTCAGTTGCAGTACCAGGATAGGAATTTGAGGTTCCTGATCTTAGTCCTGTGCCCCATTTCACTATTCCAGCATTGCCTCTTTCATAGAATAGGGGATGCTTATGGGTTTGTTTTCTTTCCCCCATATAGGACATCGAGAAGACCATGAGCACGGCCCTCCATGAGCTTCGAGAGCTTGAAAGACAAAACACGGTCAAGCAGGCTCCAGATGTGGTCCTGGACACTCTAGAGCCCATGAAGAACCCACCCCTGGGCTCCATCAGCTCAGAACCCGCCAGCCCCCTGCACACGATCGTCATCCGAGACCCAGATGCCGCCATGCGCCGTAGCAGCAGCTCCACCACGGAGATGATGACGACGTTCAAACCTGCGCTGTCTGCCCGGCTGGCAGGTGCCCAGCTTCGCCCCCCACCCATGAGGCCCATTCGCCCCGTGGTGCAGCACCGATCTAGCAGCAGTAGCAGCTCGGGGATGGGCAGCCCTGCGGTGACCCCCACCGAAAAGATGTTCCCCAATAGCTCCTCTGACAAGTCAGGGACCATGTAGGGCCACAACCCAACCCAATAGCGTCCAATGAAGGAAACCCCAGTCGTTGCTGTTGTTGGCCACTTCTTTCCAGGGCAAACCCCAGGGTGCGGATGTCTTTTGGTATTAGGAAAAGAAAAGTGGTCCAAAGACAACCTAACCAGGAAAGATGTGTGTAGCATTGAGTTGATGGTTTTGGTTGCCACCTGTATTTATCTATCTACAGAAATGGATAGACATAGAGTGTGTGTATATATATGCATAGGATATGTACATACACCGAAGTGATCTGAACAGAAACTTTTCATAAGATTTCAGCAAAGTGTAAAAAGGCTTATTCTGCTTATTGTCACTGAAAATTATTCTATATATATATATATATAGATATGTGTCTGTGGGTGTGTACATATATACATATTTATGCATCTATATACATATACTATCTATGGAAACACACATACCAAGTGTATAAAGTATCATGTTCCTTTTTATGAAAATTAGATTTACCTCAGATCTGTGCCACTAAACATCTCCCATAGTGTGGTTTGGTTGGATTTGTGGGGCTTCTCTGGGAGATTTTGGGGGCATACACAGCAACTGTGCATGAAGCAATAGAGCACTGACCTTGGAGATTTCCCTTCCATGACAATGGGTGTCTCAAGAGACTGGTGTGACTTCTAGAACCATCTACTCAGAAAGGAGATGGCAACACCACTGGTAAATAGGCTTTCCTCAGTGGCTGGGGAATCTTTCATGTAGAGCCTTGAAAGACTTCTGGTAACCTACAAGAGGGATGAGGGTCAGCCATCTGCCATTATGGCATACTAAGAATGGAAGACAAGAACGTGCCACCCCACCCCACCCCCGACCACCAAACCCTTGTATTTGTGTGTAGAAAAGGGGAATATAAGTACCTAAGCCAAAACGTAGCACAGTGTTGTGTGTGTTTAAAAAGAAAAAAGAAAAAAAAAAAGAGAATAAAGTGGTGTTGAATACTTCCAGACCCAACAGAGCAGTAGTAATAAACCGATAGATATAACTATAGTGGTTTAACTTAGACTGTTTGGGAAATCCTTAATTTGCCTTTTTCTCTTTTTTACTAATTATCACCGTGTCAAATTGGGACTAAACAGGCAAGGAGGCTTTGGTTTCCATTGGTTTATTTCAAGTTGCACAGTTATTCCCGAGAGTCTAACTTGGGTTGGGGTCCTCCCTCTTGCATGAAACGCATGAGCCATATTTGACCAGATCAGACAGGAGCCAGTCTGATGGGGTAAGAGTTTGCACTTTCTGTACTGTATAATACAGCTGGTGGAATTTATGCAAATGAATTGCTTTCTGTTTCCTCCCTTTGGGGAGGGGGAAAACGTGCTGATGGAGCTGGGATGCATGATTTCTTAGTGTATGATGATCGAGTCTTCTCTCTCCTGACTGGGTTCAGGATGCTCTGTGTTTCTCTTAGTTCATTTTATTTTTCTCTTCGGGTCTCTTGCATCCATTTCCCCAGGGATGTGCCAAAAGCCACAGGGTATTGGGAATACAGGTGAATCTGAGCCCCCTTCCTACTTAGATCTTGAATATCCATCCATCTGCTCACCTTGTCCAGGTCTTAATACACCCCTCCTTCCTTAGGTCTCTAAGTATTTCCATGTACTGATGAGCCAGGGAAGTTCTGCTCAAACACCAACTGGGCAGCACCCTTGGAAACCTGTTGTTATTAGGGGGTGGGTGGTGGTGGAATTTTCTTGCCAGCCTCTCCAGGAGCCAGTTGTCATCTTGCATCAATAATAGGGTACGCTACTCACAGGGCTCACTAGATGCATCAGAGAGAGCCTTTGCCTCAGTCCTTCTGGCCTCCCAGGAACATCTCCTAGGATCCTTGGAATTCTCCAATTAGGGATTCATTCCTTTTGATTAAGCATTGACCTGTGCCCTTTGGAAAATATAACAGTATCCCCTCCCCATATGAAGCATGTCACATAAAGTCCTCAGGTCTTAGTGTTAACGAATGGGACATTTTCCTGACGGACAGCAAGAGCCAGGGCTCATGAGATTATCTGGGACCTGGAAAGAGAAATGGTTCTAAGAGCTGTAGAAAAGGGAAAAGTGGATATGTGGGAAGGGGAACCAAAGACAAGTTTCACATCCATCACAATTTTGCCTAAGACCACTCCTGGTTTTATCTTAATTATAAAAGGAAGGACAAGATCACCTGGCTCCATCCCTTGCTTGACCATTATGGCCATTTTTGGGTAATGAAGTTATAAGTGACCTTGTCCAAGGTCACATAGCTACTTAACAGTAGAGCCAGGGCTAAAAATGGAGGTCACTTACCTCCTAAATTCTGTTCTCTCTGTCTATTATATGGAACAATCCCTGGAATAAGTATCCTAGTATTCTCTTAAAAAAAAAACTTCCTATAAGAGAGAATTGCCCATTATGGAAAAAAAATAGAGAGACTGGTAAATTTTGCTTATTTGCCAGCCTGTTGTATCACCTTTTAGGAACTAAAGACTTCTTCCCATCTGCCCAGAAGTCACAAGTCCGAATTCAGTATTCCCATACCATCAAGATAGTTCCAAAATGAAAAATTCCACCAATCAACCAGAATGAATTTCCCCACCCTCCAAATTTTGCCAGTTATATTTTTTCACATTGAATTTACCCTTGCCTTGGGCTCTGGTATAGATAAAGCCTTAGTAATTTCCTTTTCAGTACCCTGTTTTCTTCCTATGGAATTATTTCACATTTTCTCACTCAGAAAAGGCCACCCTCTTGGGTAGAAGTATCATATGGACATTTCCATTAAGGTAAATGTTGACCTGCCGGGCAGAAGCAAATGGAAGATGAATTCATCATGACCTTTTGCTCTCACTTTCTCAACAACCAGGACCCATGCATGTTTCACAACGCGTATTTTCCCGACCCTTGCCTGTTCTGGTCTGATCGATATTGTTGTATTCGTTGAAATGCTAGAAGAGTAACTATTGAAATGTAAACTGTATAAAAAAAGGCTAAACATTAATGGTAGCCAGTGCCACTCACCAAATCTTTGCACTTAGTAGATAGATCAATATAAAAACAAAACAACCCTCCCCCCACAAACCTAATCTTTCACTGTACAGTGTGTGTGTGGGGGGAAATGTAGTCATTAGTTAATAGTCCTCAGTATAATCAATTTTAAAAGGGGAAGTGGTGTTTACACACTTGTTCATAAGCGTTGTTGAAAACTGTGATGATCTCAACTAGTTCTCTGGATTTCTGGAGTTGTTTGTTCTGTTCGTTTCCCCTTAGATGAATTCTTGAGGCCAAAGCCTTTTGTCTTTCTGGGGGGGCAGGTGCTCAGTCTGTTCTAAAGTTGAACCAGTGAGACATTCATTTAAAACTGACCAAAGATATAATTTCTGGTCCAGTTTCCCATGTTGTCCTGGAGAAAGGACCATCATTTGCCAATCTTTCTTGGGGACTTGAGATCAAATTGTGCTTCCCACCCCAACCCCTTCTTTTTTCTTTTTTTTTTCCTCTTTAGTAACTGTGGGTCTCTATAAAATTCTTGCCTTTTCTTGTTTTCAGTGCGAATGTTTTTTCACCTTTAAGCGCCTTTAGAAAATCCCAGAATACAAGATTGGCATGAATCCTGAGCATGGGAAGTGAATGCCGCCCGAATTTTTTTCCCCTTTCATTGAGCTAAATTCTCAAGGGAGGAGGGGACCTTTTAATCAAGAAATGGAACAGTAAGAGTTGGGGGGAAAGATGAGGCATTTTTCTGACATCATGGCTTAAAAGATGATGAAATAGAAAGTGTTCAGAGGAGGCTAACCGAGATGGCAAAGGATTTTGAGTCCTTGCCATATGAAGACTGGTTGAAGGAACTAGGGACTAAATAATCTGGAGAAGAGAAAACTTGGAGTGGGGATGGGTGCAGGGGAGGAGAATGACATAATCATATCTGTTTTGAAATATTTGAGGATAGTTATGTGAAAGATTGACTTTTTTCTGTCTCAGAGAGTAGAACTAAGAACATTGGGTAGAAATGGCAGAAAAACACATTCAGACTTCCTAAAAGCAAAAACTTTGAACAATGAACATTGCCTCAAAGTACCTATTGGACAAGTTATAAGAGGGAGTTCTTTTTCAGCTTGGGGATGGCTTACAAGGGTCTGAGGTCCCTTCCCTCTCTGAAATAATTGGATCCTTTAGGAAGTGAGGGAGCAATTTGATAAATATCTCCAAAATATTTTTCTCATAGTGCATAACCTAAAGAGGAACATGGGCTGCCAGAAGGATGATAACTGGAACTCTGCTATTTGAGCTATTTGGACCAGCTGCTTGACTGGTTTTGTTGCGTTGCCTTGTTGGGTTTTCTTATGTTTTTAAGCATGAATGTGGAGGCCTTCTTACTACTTGGTGGTATGTTGGCACTTAAAGTGTAGAACCTGGCCAAAGGACAGACCCCAAGGACAAATGTCACAGTCTTCCCCTTCCCCACCCCCAATCTTTTGCTTCCTCATTTCCCCACTTATTTACCTTTCTCCCCCAACAAGGAACAATAATTTACTTAGCACTTTAAGGTTCATAAAGCGCTTCCCTCATAACAACCCCATGAGGTAGGTGGTGCAAGTATTTTTCTCTTTTTATAGATGAGGAAACATCTGTTTAAATGGGGAGGTGACTTGCCTGGTGTTCCACAGCTGTTAAGTGTCAGAGTTCACGCCTCCCAGGCCAAGGCTCCTTCTGCTCTCTTAGGTTGCCTCACAATTAGTCCCTGAGAAACCCAGAAGGGCCCTAGATCTATAAAGGTTGGTATGGATGGGGGAAAGGGAAGGGGAGGGGGTTGATGATGAGTTGAGTTTCTGCTGTGCAGAGAAAATTCAGACACCCTAAGCCTGGATTCAGATGGAAGCATCTATTTCTCCTGGATTATTTGGAATTTTCCAATTTCAGGGCAACCAGTGGAATTCCTACCTGTGCCAAGGCTTCACCCAGGTTGAGGGGAGGGAGGAATGAATGGCATTCCTGTAACAACTGAGACTTGCTGGTTTCCCCTCTTACAGGCTTCCTGAGGTTGCTCTTTCCAGAAATAGGCAGCCCACTCTTTGGTGCTGGCTTGGCAATTCTTGCCAACCCCCCCTCCACACATTAATTGATTCCTCTTTTCCTTTGATCTCTTCCATGCCAGCCATATCCAGTGTGACTGTTCTCTGTAACCAGAATATTAGTGCACTTTTCCTTTCTTAGACTGAAAGTATATCCTGGATAGAGATTTTTGTACATTTTGAACTCTATTATCTCCTAGCAGTGTGACAGTTTACATGGTTTGACAGTAGAGACAATTTTGATCACTTTCCAGTGGCTGGCATTTCTTGTCTCCCCTCCATCCCCTTCACCTGTTCCCACCCAAACCCCATCTCACTGTATACAAACCAATCTAAGCAACCCGGGGAAACTGTGCCCTCCCCTCCCCATTTCGATGATCATCATTGTTCCTCTGGATATTGTTTCTGTATGATACAACCAAATGTCCTTCACTTAGACTGTCTGTTTGGATCCTCTGTCCCTCCCACATACTGATGGTGCCCAAGCCGCTGGTTTGACGTGGAGCCGTCCTGTGAAATAAAACAGCATAACTTTCTCAAACTGGCTGCTGATGCTTTCTGCCATTGTCTAAATAGGCATTGCTTGGGGTGGTGGGCTGCCTGGAGGGGAGCTTTGCTTCCCAAGGGTGGGAGAGAAATGGGAACAAGAAGAAGGGAGATGTTTTTGCTATTACTGGCTTTGGTCTTGAGTAGTCTTGCTTAATGGACCAGCCCACTGATCATTTATTAATGGCCTATCCTTGTCGGGTATATGCATGTTGAGTGTGCTAAGTA
This sequence comes from Macrotis lagotis, assembly GCF_037893015.1. Taxonomy (NCBI): domain Eukaryota; kingdom Metazoa; phylum Chordata; class Mammalia; order Peramelemorphia; family Peramelidae; genus Macrotis; species Macrotis lagotis. Next base: position 144,255,927 of record NC_133665.1, read on the forward strand.
CTAGAGATACAAAGACAAAAGACAATCCTTTCTCTAGAGAAGTACTTGCTCTACAGGGGAAATCTAGGAAAAAAATATTCAAGACATATGCAAAACATCATTTGGGGGACACAGGAAATTTGGGGAAGGAAAGCGCTCTTGAATTGAACCATGGGGACAGCTAGTTTCCTCCTAGAGGAAGAAGTGAAGGAGAGCATTTCAAGCTTGGAGGAGGGGGGCCACCTATACAAAGTGGCTTAAAAGAAGAGCTACTGAAGAGTTTTGAATGGGAAGATGATGTCAAATTGGTATTTTGGGAATGATCAGTTTGGCATCCCTGGGTGAATCATTATCAGTATCAATCTTGAATTGATCCAATCCCCTACCATCATGAAATGTTAGTGGCTAGCAAGTAGTTAGCTTTTGGGCATCCGGGGATTTATGTTGACTGACTGTGGGTTAGCAATGAAAACTGCAGTTAGAACTTAGGTTGAACTTCTAGACCATTCCGGGGATAACAGCCTTCTAGCAAAGGCCAAACAAATGGAATCCAGGACAAAACAACAACACATCTTTGTTGGATGTATGTATGGTCATAGACAAGAGACCCACTTTGCCAGTGATCACTGTCATTTCCTTTTCATCAATGGGTTTTAAGTTGGGGCTTAGGAGGGATGATCCAATAGGGAATCACCAGAAGGAAACAGGCCATCAGATTCAATCCTCTCGTTTTATGTTGATACCCTGAGGTGCTGAGGATGAACACAAAAAAAGAGAGATAGAGACAGATACAGAAACAGCAAGACTAGTTGACTAAGGTTACACAGAAAATAGACTCAGATCATTTATTATCATCTATTTTTCAATGACAATAATTCCCTGAAGAATCACTTCTGGGGGCTGTTCTAGTCACTGGTATGCTCAAGGCTTGACTGTGTATTTAGCCTTTGATTGGACTGACCCAGAATTCCTGTGGGTGGATTCTAGGATCATAAGCTAAAATCTGGGAGGGAATATAGAGATCTCTTAGTCTATCTAACTGCTTCATTTGACAAATGAGAAAACTGGGACTCAGAGAAGTTAAAGGACTCGCCCAAGGTCATACAGGTAGTAAGTTGATGACCTCTGACTCCAAACCTGGGACAGAACCTCCACTGAGCTGCTGTTTGATCAAGGACACCACCCCCACCCCAATCAGAGTCCTGGGGACTCAGATGGTTGGAGGCATCCTTGAAGAGAGGATGCAGACCCAATGTAAGACCCTGCTAGAATTAATCTACCAAAGCCAAAGTCTAAGCAAAGAACTGGGGTTTCAACTTTTAAATTAAAAGGCAAAAGAGTAGAAGCATGGGATTGCTACCTAGGGTCCCTCCAGCCCAGTGTTTTGTTGTTTTGTTTTGTTTTATTTCACAAAAAAAGACTTCTAAGGGTGGGCTTAGTGTGGGATCAGAGGCTATTCTTCCTAACAGCCTCTTTAAAGGTTGTCCTCACTCCTCTTAGGAGTTGGTTATAGTTCTGTTTTTATAAATATGTCCAAAGCCTAACCTTTAAAAGTCTAATTTTTTTTTGTTCCAACTTATGATTTCACTAGTAGGGAAGAATGAGGAAGAACCTCTCTCTATCTAGGTAGTCTGGAAGTCTTTCTAAAAACTTAAAATTTTGGAAAAGTTGCCTGAGATCACAAACCCAGGTCTTACTCACCTCCAACAGGCTCTTTCTATCCATTTTGCCACATTGCCTCAATATTTTAAGGACCAACAATTTCACTGATTTCACAAGACTCCTTTAAGAAACATAGAAATGGGGCAGCTAGGTGGTGTAGTGGATAGAGCACCAGCCCTAGAGTCAGGAGTACCTGGGTTCAAATCTGATCTCAGACACTTAATAATTACCTAGCTGTGTGGCCTTGGGCAAGCCACTTAACCCCATTTGCCTTGCAAAAAAACATAAAAAAACAAAAGCATAGAAATGACAGCGCTATAAATATGGATATGGATTTCTGTAATGCGTTAAAGGTTAAAAACATTTTTCCTCATAACAACCCCCTGAAGAGGCAATGTGGGCTGATGGATAGAGTATTGGGATTAGAGTCACAAAATCACAGGTTCAGACTTCCCCTCAGACACTTACTAGTTGCACAACCACTTAATGTGAGCCTCAATTTACTTAATTATAAAAAAGAAACCTGCATTCAATCTTTGAAGTCCTTTCCAACTCTAAATTTGTGAGCCTTTAAGTAAGCAAGATGACTATTATCATCCTTACTTTGAAGAAAAAGATGATAGGCAACATGCTAAAATGGATAGAGAACTGGTCTCTAAATTGGGAAAATCCAATCCTTACTCTGACATAGATTGGCAGTGAGACCAGGGGCCGGTCTCAACGTCCAAGACTATTCTATAAGTCTACTTAGAGATAAGTTGCTGATCTGCAGGGATAAAGAGAGTTTCTTCTCTGGAAGTTCCCCTAAATCAATGAACTTTCATTCTGAACCAAAGGATAATGAAACTGAGGACAAGTTTCAGTTCAAGTGTTTATTAAACACCTACTACGTACAAAGCTTTGTTTCTAGATACCAGGAATGGAAAGAAGGAAAATAAAGCTATCCCTCCTCTCAATGGACTTACAGTCTTTGGGGGACCAAATCAATGACTTCGCCAGTCATGCAGCTAGGAAATGAACTTGGGTCATCCTGACTCTAAACCCCACATTTTATCCACTCTGCCATATCGAAATTTCAATGCTTTGCCTACACTTTGATTTCTATGCCAAGGAGCTAAGGCACATCACAAAGGGTTGACCACCAGGAGATGGATTCTTTTCCAGTCATAATAAGTTATGAACATCATTGACTAAAGGCCAGAAGAGCTATGATTTGCACCAGCAGGGAGAGGCCTTCATGCCAGTGAAATCAGTAAAAATCATTGGTCTTTGAAATCTTAAGAAAAAAAAAAAATAAGAGACAGGGAGCCTGTTATTGGGGAATCCTGGTTTTATGATTAAGTCAAATTAATCTCTCCATATCACAAACAATGTCCCAAGTTTTACAGTGATTTCCAGACTGCCTAGATAGAAAGGGGATCTTCCTAAGCCTTCCTTATTAATGAAATCATAGGTTGAACCAAAAAAAAAATAGACTTCTCCAGATTAGGTTTTGGACATATTTACCCAGCTTGACTTGTCCAGGGTTTTACAGGTAGCAAGTAGCAGAGCCAGATTTTCTGATTGAAAAAGCTCCATGCTCTTCCTACAACTTCACAACCCTGCCACATGGATTTCAAGCAACTCTTCCATGAGTCTGATCTTTTCCAGCCCTAAATCTTAAGTAGGACTTAAAGAAACAGGAGAAACTGTTTGGAAATGAAAAGTGGTGCCTGTAATATTAGTTATAAGAAAAACGCATGATTTCTTCTGCAAAAATCCTTCTCTGATATTTCATCCCAGCATGGAGGTGACCATGGATATGGAAGTCTGTGCCAATGGAACAAGACACCCTTGGCAGATCCTGCCAAGATGAAAAAGTCCTTGAATATGAGCCAGAGACGTGCAGTCTTGCATCGGAAGACCAGCTCATCTTCTAACCTTTTAATCTGGAGCAGGGCTTCTTATCTGAGTCTGTGAACTTGGTTTAAAAAAAATACTTTTGGTAACTGTATTTCAACATAATTGGTATCTTTTGTAATCCAACATATATTTTATTTTATGTATTTATTCTGAGAAGGGATTTATTTTAGGTTTCACAGACTGTTAAAGAGACCCATACTGCACACAAAAAAAGGTTAAGAATTCCTGATTTAAAGGAAAGTTCTTCATATCTCAGCACAACTGACTCACAGTCAAGATTATAACATGAAAGAGCAGTAAGTAGGGTCAGAATTAAAACCCAAGTTACTTCACCCTTATCCCAATGTTCTTTCCTCTGAACCAAAGCATTTCACTCTTTTGGGGAGGAAAATTTGTCATCAAAGATTATATTATTTTTAACAAATAAAATATCTCATTTAGAAATGGAGTGTTAAAATATTTATAAGATAATGGAATATAGAAGGGACCATAGGGATTATCTAAATCCAAGCATTTCATTTTACAATAAACCAGTCAACAGGCATTTGTGAAATACTTACCTCTCAGCAGGCACTGTGTTAAAAGAAAGGCAAAAACAAAACAAAAAAAAACCAGCCTCTGATCTCAAGGAACTCACTTTGAATAGGTGAGATCACATGAAAATTACTGGGTAGATTGAAAGTATTCACAGAGTAAATGAAAGCAATAGAAGCTGGGAAATTGGGAGAGAAGGGGATATTTTACAGTCAGGAATTTGAAGCTCTCTGCACTTTGGTTCTAGTCAACTTTTCAACCTTATTTATTATTATTTCTCTTGGCTCATGAATCACAGACTCATGGACCAGCTTCTGGAACATACCTGTGGTGCAAATACTCCCAACAAAACTGGGCTACTAGACAGGTAAGGGGCATAGAGGTTAGGGCATACTGTCTTTGAGACAGGAAGATCTGAATTCTAATTTGACTTTAGACACATACTAACTGCATGACCCTGGGCAAATCACTTAACCCCAATTGCCTCAAGAAAAGCAAATAATCCAAATCTGGATTACTAGCCAGGGTTTCCAAGTCTTGCATTCTTCAAACTGTCTTCTGATTCCTAGAATGTACTTCAGAATTCTCTTCCTTCAAGGTACAACCCAAATCCCATTTTACTCATAAAGCTTTAGGGTGAAGGTGGTCACTCCTTCCTCAATTTTCCTCACACTTTCCCTTTGCATTTTCCACATCTTGTCTACTTTGTATGAAATGTATTTGTATACTCTCTTGCCACAAGGATCAAGAAACCACATAATTAGAATTGGAAGGACCCTTGGAGGTCATCTAATCCATCTGAGGAAGACACTGAGATTCAGAGATTAAATGATATGAAGTCATACAGATAGAGAGTGGAAGGTCCAGTATTCAAACTCAAATCATGGATTGTAGCCTTAAAACTGGAAGAGACCTTAGAGATAGACAATTAAGGACAACCTTTTCATTTTACGGATGAGGAAATTGAGATGATGATGTTATCAATTCAACAGTAATTTCAACTGGGCTGTCACCATTCCATGACAACTCTGATCTTTCCTTATTGGCTTTCTCTGTCATGCCTCAAAATGAGTAGTGGCCTCTCTCCAACTTCCCTTAGATCTAAACTATACCAACTTAATCTCTTGGCAGATGATGTCCTCGTCTGTCTTTCAATTAACTGAGAAAATTTAGAACATTCGTTATAAGATCCTTCATTCTCCCTCACCCTTCACCTCAAAATCTTTCTACATGTCGCCCATCCTCTTTTCTTTGATTTTAGACTCTTAAAAAAAAGGGTGGCCTTTCTCAACAAAAGACCCTTCACTTTCATCTTCAGGGTCTTGCTTTTTTCCATCATTTTCTTTTTTTCTGTTTTTCTGTCTTTTTGCCTCTGTCTCTCTCACTGTCTCTGTCTCTTTCATCATCTTCATTCTGTATCTATGGGTTCCTTTCCCAGTGCCAATAAACATGTCCAGGTCTCCTCATCCTTAAAAACTAATAAAGCAAAAAATAAAAACCTTTCACTATTTCTTCAGTCCTCTCTAGCTCTGATTTATGTCTCTCCCTCCTTTCGCTGCTAAATTAGAGCTGACTATTTTTATTGCTTCCAGTTTTTAGCTACTCACTCACTTCTCAATTCCTTTCAATCTTGCTCTTAAATCCACCAATCTACTGAAATTGCTCTTCCAAATGTTACTGGAGCTCTCAACTGTTGATATCAAGGGTGTTTTCTTCATCTTTCTTGACTTTTTTCAGGAGTTTTGGCTATTGTCAACCACTCCCTTTTCTGGATATTCTCTGCATCAATAGCTTCTATGACATTACTTTCTCCTGAGTCTTTTCCTGCCTCCTGGGCAGCTGGAAGTTTCTAGCATGAAAGCATCCAGTCATAACAAATTTGATAATTGAGAGGAAGTGTCAGATGGGAGAAGGGAGAGAGTCAAGAGCAGAGGCAATTTATTATAAGAAAGGGTTAGTCCAGGAAACCAGGAAAATTCTCCAGACTCTCATACCTGGAATATCCTTAACTCTTTCCTTGCCTTTCTCTCTTCAGAAATTGTTTTTTAAGGTTCTGCAATTCTATCTTGAGATCATATCTTGGTTTCTCTTTACTCACTGATAACAAATTATTTCATTCAATAAACATTTTGTATATATATATATATACATATATATATATAATAGTAGTGCTTAATTAACTCTTTAAGGTTTGCAAAGAATTTTACAAATGAAATCTCATTTGATCCTCACAACAATCTCAGAGCTATGCTATAATTATACCCATTTACAGACAGAGAAACTGAGGCATGGAAGTTGAGTAGCAGGGATACACAGCTAGTAAGTATGAGTCTGAATTCAAGTGCTCCGAACTCCAGGTGTATCCCTGCAACGATCTCAGAGGTATACTATAATGATCCCCATTTACAGATAAAGAAACTGAGACATGGAAGTTGGGTGGCAGGGACACACAACTAGTATGTATCAGACTCTAAATTCAGGTGTTCCTGACTTCAGGTGCAGTGCTTTATCTATCCAACACATCACCTAGCTGCCTGTTTATATCCCTTTAACAGGGACCTATACATTCTATTTTTTTTTCATTTTTTGCAAGGCAAACGGGGTTAAGTGGCTTGTCCAAGGCCACACAGCTGGGTCATTATTATGTCTGAGGTTGGATTTGAACCCAGGTACTCCTGACTCCAGGGCCGGTACTCTATCCACTGTGCCACCTAGTGGTCCCAGACCTATACATTCTAAGAATGTTTTTCTTTGAGTTGGGTTAAAAATATGTAAGGTGTAAATTGGTGTTGGTACCTTAAAGGGAGAGGGAAGCTGCACTATCAGGAGAAGTAGCAATGTAGGTCAGAAACATTCAAGGCTATGAAGGGCACTGGGGAAGAGATTTGATGGAAAAACTGAAGCGAACCAAAACCTAAATAGAGAGATACTTAAAGTAGATGGAAGGTAGGTTGTTTGGGGAGAGTGGCTGTCATTAGTGGCCCCATTACTCTACCTCCACCTACGGTGCATGGCCTATGCAGCAACTGAAACTTTTGGAGAAGAAATGGCAGCAGCAAGTTAATATTTTGAGCAGAAGAGAAATAGAATTGCAACTAAAAAAAAAGAGACCAGAGAATGAGGAAGCTTCATCCTTGCTGTTCCAGATACCTCCACTGAGAGTGGACAGAAAAGGTCATCAGACTCAAAGGTTGTTACCAGTTCTTCATTTGGAGACCAGGTACTAGATGGAGAAGGGGCTAATTTCCCAAAGTCTCATCATGCTACCTGAGATGACTAACAAGGACTCCCAAGGATTTTTTCCCCTTTCTTTTGAAGCATTATATAGACATTCTGCTCCAGTTAATCCCTAAACTGACTTTCTCTAGATAATAAAAAAAGATTGCTCTTAATTACTTTTGAATTCACTCATGCCCTTATTTGTGACTGCAAGGGAAAGTGGTACAGTGTTTGTAAGGATGTTCAAAAAGGAAGATAGAAGTCTGACCTCTCTGTCTAAAATGCTACGATTATTTTTGCTCTAGCTGGGGGCTCTAAGCTAAAAGAGTAAGAGATAATCTAATGGATTTGATCATTCATAATTTTTAAAAAATGAACTTTCCCAAAGGCAGAAGTCAACTGATTAGGTTTTTCTACTTTTAAACCAAAATGAAAAAAAAAAGACTGAATCACACTGCATCACTCATTTTTCTCTTCCCTCCTTCCTACTTGCACAAAACTCACTCTCTAGAAGTGTTGAGTTGGGGGGGGGGAGTGATTAGAGAGCAGAAAGTGCCTTTTGAGAAGCCAAACTCAAATGGATCTGAACAGCAGCTTCCCCATCCTAAAGAAGGGATCATTCAAGGGAGTGAGTATTTTTAAACCTTTTGGCTTGACTCTTTATTTTCCAAATTATATGCAAGTATATGTAAAAGGAGAAGCTAAATATTGAGCATATAGGTTTTTAAAATGATATAATTCCTGTCCTTCACTTACTTATATTCAAGATGAGCTCTTAGTAACCTATGTTATGGGGAATAGTTTAATTCAGAGGTAAAACTGAAAATATAATAAAAATAACTAACATTTAGATAACACTCCAAGGCTTTCAAAGCATTTCTCTCACAATGACACTGTAAAGTAGATATTAGAAGTATTCTTATTTTCATCTTACAGAGGTAGCAATGGAGGCACAAATACACAAGTATTGAATTACACAAGAATTAGAACCAAGATTCAAATTCAAGTCTCTCTTGACTCTTGGTCCTACATTTTGACTATTATGCCATACTACCCTTTAGGAGAGGAAGAACAAGGACTTAATTCATATTGAGCGTAAATGATAACAGAATCTTTTCTGAGAACAGCATCTGAAGAGGGTGGGAGTGGTGTACTATGGGAAAAGGTCACAGAAAGCAGAGGTGGGATAGAAAAGACAAACCCTTGCCAACACCACAGTTTGTCCATCTGTCCATATCTCACCCAATCTCCTCCTAGAGAGTGAGTCAGAAGGAGAGGGCATGGGAAGAACAGAATGATCACAGGATGGTTTTCAAGAAGGAAAAATGGTTAATTTAGGTTAATAATAGAAACTGACATTTCCATAATTCTTTTGCATAATTTACCTGCTATGACCTTTGTAATTGCCTTGTTAGAATACATCAGAGATATTATTGTCACCATTTGATAGATGAAGGACCAGTTAAAGTCAAGTTAATGATTTGCTCATCGTCACATAACTAGTGTCCAAGGTAGGATTTAAACTCCTATTCCTGACTCTTTCCATTTGACCAAGAAGGGATATTGAGGGAGGCAAAATAGTAGGGTTTTTTTTTCCAAATTAGGTTTTGATTTATTCTTTTTTAAAAAACTTATTAGTATGTAAAATAGTTTTCATCATTCATTTTGGTGAGATTTTTTGAGTTCCAAATTCTTCTCCCTCCCTCTCTTTAAGACAAGTAAGCTGATGCATGTACAAGTTGAGTTAGCTTTCAGCGCAGATCCAGGATGGATCAATGAATAATACCCCACATCTCTACCTCTTTTACTTATCTTCTCTTTACCCCCACCCCCTTAGCTATTCTTTGTTTGAAAGACTGATCTACTCTTCCCCTTTTCACTCAATAGAGTGGTATATATGATAACTCTATAGAGTGAGTATAGAGTGGTCATTGAACCTGACAAATCTGAATATATGTATATGTTGGAGTGGGTTAATATATTCTCATCACTTTCCTAATGATGTTCACATACTTCAATATCAATCCTATCTTCCCTCTTTTCTTCAATCTTACCCTAGTTCAAATATGCATCAAATTACCACTAGTTTTGAAACAGTCTTCTTGCTTCCTGGCTCTCCTTTCTACAATCTAAAGATAGTGACCAAAAGAATCTTCCTAAGGCACAGGTTTGAGGGTGTCACTCTCCTATTCAGAAGCCTTCAGAAGCTTCCTAAAGCCTCTCTAATAAAATATAATTTCTTAAGCTCAACTCTTAAGGTTTTCTGCTGACTCCTACCTATCTCAGCACCCTCTCATGCAAGTCCAATTCACTTGCTTGTCACGGCACCACCTCCCTGATGTCATGATCTACTTTGAACAAATGAAGGACAAACATCATCTCTTTTTTTATATTATTCCCCCTATAGTTTATTTTAAAATATCCTCCTATAATTTTATTTTGATTTATTTTATATTATTCTCCTATATTTTATTTTATAATATTATCCTATAATTTTTAATCTATTAAATTTATTAAAATTAAATTTATTAAATAATTTATTTTATATAATTTTATATTATTCATATATATATATATATATTTCACCCTGTTCCTTACCCAAGCTGGTTTATTAGCTGTTCATCTTACTTTACCTTTAGCCTCCACACCTGTAATAAACTCCCTCAACCCATATTTCAGAATCCCTACAAAGAAGCATCTAGATGGAATTGTTTATAAAGCTTTGGACTAAATAACAGCTCATTTATGTCACATTTACTATAAGGCCAGGCAGTATGCTGAGCACTTTATAGCTATTGCTTCATTTTCTCCTCACAACAATCCTGGGAGATAGGTACTATTACTATCATCCCCATTTTACAGATGAGGAAACTGAGACAAACTGGTTAAATGACTTGCTCAGGGTCACATAGTAAATATCTGAGTCTGGATTTGAACTTGGGTCTTCCTGATTCCAGGTCTGGCACTGTAGCTATTGTTCCACCTTAGGAAGTCTTGAGTTAAAAGTTGGTCTTAGACACTACCTGGGTCACCTTGGGCAAGTCAATTAATCTATCTGCCTTAGTTTCCTCAGCTGTAAAATGGGGGCAATTGTAGCATCTACTTCACAAGTGAGGGTCAAATAAGATAATATTTGTAAAGCACTTAGCCTTTCTTCCTAACTCATCTCAAGCATCACATCCCTTCTTCCCTGATTGATTCCTTTAGTTTTTAAGTATTATTTCTTCCTCCTCAAGTGACATGTTTCTTTCCTAAAATTAAATATAAACTCTTTGAGAACAAGGCTTATTTTATTTTTTGACTTTGCATTCTTAGGAACATGGTCAGTGCTTGATAAATGTTTATGTTTTGGGGCTTGTCCTAGGGATTGTAGTTCATATGAGGGAAGAATACCTAGTGAAGTGGCCTTCCTCAAGAGTTAATTCCAGGGTCAGGATTTCAATCCAGGTCTCCTGATCCCCATGCCAATATTCCTTAATGTTTGAAATTACATTCCCGAATCCTTCTGTCACCACCTCCTATTGCTTTTTTCAAAAAAAATCTAGACTCATGAGCCATATTTTCCTATGGTCCACCAACCTGCCAATGTTATATGTAGCCTCCTCTGCTTCTGGATCTGCTGCCATCATCATGTGGCTTCTAAGCTCATCACTCAACCAGAACTGCTTTCTCTAAGATCATTGACTGGCTCTTCATTGCCCAGTCCAATGGGTACGTTCCTTTTCATCTTCTGGTGGCATCTGAAATTCTTGATCACCCTCTTATAGACACTCTGAATTCCCGGGGTTTTTGTGCTACTGCTATCTCCTGACTCTTCTCTGCTTTAAGTTTGACTCTTCTTGATCTCCTTTGCTATTTTCTATATCCTATCACCTCACCCCAACAGATGAGTGGGTACGCCCCAGATTCCTCTCTCGGCCTTTTCTCTTCAGTCAAACAAGTAATTGGTCAGTCAATCAAAGTCTTCGACTAAGCAATCCTTTGCATCTTCTACCCTACTAAGCACTGAAAATATTTGCAATTTTTTATTTATTGAATATAAATTGAAATTTCAAAAATTTATATTTGAAAATACAAATATAAAAGGGAGTTAGGGTATACTGATTAATGTTTCCAGTGGGAAAAACCACACTTTTTGCTGAATCTGCTTTATCAACATTTTCTCCATCGATTTCTTAAGTCTAAACAACAATGGACAAAATTATCGTTAATTAATGCTTGTGGAATGAATGAGCTGTTTGTCAGGATTGGGTAGCTGAAGTTGAGACTCTCTCCAGAAGGTCTCCTAGAACGTGCACCTATGTGATGAAACCTTAGTGTGTAAAAGGAGCAGGTGATGGGAACTTGCCAGCCATGGGGTGGGTGTGGTACAGGGAGGAAAGGGAAGGTGGAAGGTGGGTCAGACAAAGGAGTTTGGGAGGAAAGGGGGTGACTGAAAGACTTCATGGGTCTGCCTGAGATCATGCATGATGATCGGCAGGGACAGATTGTGCCAGAGAAGGGTGCGGGGTGCATTTTATCTCTGGCTAAAAGAAAACACCAGGAGAAGATGCAGGGTGTGTCCTGAACCAGAGGCTCTTTTGGCAGCCCTCTGCTGCCCCCTTGTGCCCACAGCTTAGAACACACCCAGGTCCAGCCCTGCTCCGCGACTTCCCCTGTGTGGCCATTCATGGAATAGCCGGCAATTGGAGGCCACTGCAGCCAAGAGGCTCTAGGAGAAATTTTCAGACAAAAGTGATTGGCCCAGATGGGTGGAGGATGAAGAGAAATGTCACCCTGGGGTTTCTCTGCACCTCATTTATCTCATCTATTTAACGAATCAATGAAATATTTGGGGGAACAAGTAATGCCATTAAATGTGAAAATTTATAATAGGATCATTAATTCCTCCCACACACACACACACACTCATACACACACACACACACACACACACACACACACAAACACACACCCCTTTGCCCTCCTTCATTAAGCTTAATTATCCCCATTATTGGGTGGTGACAGAGTTATGTGGTTGCTACTGAATATAAAGAAAAGAGGGGATTTCAGAGGAGAAACAGATCATCTTTCTGGACCTCAGTTCCCTTTTTGGTAAAGAGAATTTGAAGAGAGGTTATTGTTTGTATTTTGTCTTCAGAGAGGACCATGACATCAGGGAGGTGATGCCGTGTCATGCAAACCAAGGAGAAGAAGACAGAACAGAATGACTGATAAGGTGTTTTCTAGCTTTGAATCTGAGATTCAGGGATGCTATTATTGGAGTGGGACATAGCAATCCAGGGAGAGGTCATGGAGAATATAAAATTTAATTTGAGCCTGAAGGGTAAACAAGATAGAGAGAATCCAGAAAAGTAGAATGGCCTTCATATAAGCTGAGACATAAAGAGAGGGCTGGAGGGACTACTGGGAGAGACCAAGATGGTGGCACATCTTGGGAGCTCCTGGAGCTTTTCCCAAAAGATGATGGATTTTTTTTTTGGCCTTTCATTGTTTTTTTTTCCTGGCAAGACAATGGGGTCAAGTGACTTACTCAAGGTCACACAGCTAGGTAATGATTGTCTGAGGTCAGATTTGACCTCAGGCCCTCCTAACTCCAGGATGGTACTCTATCCACTGCACCACCTAGCTACCCCTTGGTCCTTCATTCTTGAAGAAGACCATAACATCAGAAAGGTGATACTATGACAAGCACATGAATTGGATTTAAGTGAGGAGGTGCTGTGTTAAGTCACCAGCCTCACTTTCTCCTCCAGAGCCTTCTGGATCTAGTGACCAGATATGAGTCAAGACAACTGGAGGTTGTACTGGATGTGAGGCAACCAGGGTTGAGTGACTTGCCTGAGGTCACACAACTAATAAATGGTCAAGTGTCAGAGACTCAATTCAAACTCATATCCTCCTGTCTCCAAGGCCTGGGCTTTATCCAGTGTGCCACCTAGTTGCCCTTCCCAAAAGGCAGGGCTGTATAATCTGCATTTGGAGGTACAGGATACTTGTATCACACACACAGAGTGTTATGGAAAAAAGTGATAGATAAATCTGGAAATGCAGATAGGAGCCAGATGGCAGAAGGATTTATACTTTATCTTGGTATAGTGTTCTCAGTAATAGTAATTAACATTCATATGTATATATACACACATATGATATGTGTGTAAGTGCTATATAAATGTTGGTTATTATTACTGAGAATACTCTACCAGGATAAAGTATAAATTTTCCCCATTTTACAAATGAGAAAAAAAACTGAGGCAGAGGTTAAGTGGGTCATCCAGTTAGTAAGTGTCTAAGACTGAATTTGAACTCAGGTCTTCCAGACTTCAGGCTCTTTTTTTGTGATATGATGCGAAATTTTCTTACTTTCAATTCAGTAAGTATCAATCAGTCAATTAACAAGTATCTATGATGCTTACAAATATCTAGAAGATTAGGCACCCAGGATACAAAGTCAAAAAAATGAAACAAGCCCTTCACTCAAAGAGTTTACATTCTATCCGAGTTAGCTACCGAATCTGAGTATTTAAGAAAAATCAAAATAAAGTCAAGTTACTGATGCCTGGTGTTTTTTAAATCAGAGAATGGCCACGAGCATGTGAAACAGCTCGCTAGCCTTGGGCAATCTGCTGGAAGCAGAAACCTTGAAGTTCATTTTTCTATTTTCTTCAAAGTGGTGTTTTAGAAGACAGATCTGAAACTCAATGTACTCAAAGATAGCCACAGTCCAGATGGCTGGCTATGTTCAGCTTTGTTTTTTTCTACCTCTCCCTAAAGTGACTAAAAAGGAAAATGCTGGGGTAACATCTAGCTAGAGGAAAAGCATCAGGATTGGTGGAGGGGAACTAAGAGCAGGGCAGATAGAAGCCTGGATTCCAAGTCTATGTATACCATTTACATAGCCAGACTCTCCATTCATCATTTCTCTTGTCTCAGCCTCAGTTTCCTGATCTGTAGTTATAAAAGTCTAATGATGGTTAGAATGTTGGACCTGGATCAAGAGGAAATTTAACAAAGTGAAATTAGAATCCCTCATTTAATCAACCAACAAGACTGAGTTCAAAACCTGTTTCAGATACTGGATCTCTCTCTCTCCATCAGTTTTTTATCTGTAAAATGGAAATAATAATAGAAGCTACCTCAACAAGGTTATCATGAGGATAAAATAAAAGAATTTGTAAAATGCCTTGCAACCCCTAAAAGGCTATTATTGTGATTGTTATTATTAAATTCAGCATTTGTGAAGTATCTACTATATATTAGGTACTAGGAAATCAAAAATTTTGCTAAATGACATTGCCCTTGGTCTCAAGGAATTTTCCAGGGACATGATCTCAGATAAGGAGACTCTAAGGTAGAGAATGCTGGGAGCAAAGGAACCATCCAAACGATATGAAGTAGGACAATGGGAGGCCAGAGAGTACACTTTAAGCTGGTGATGGGAGGGGGAAGGGGGGGAGCAGAATAGATTTTACCAGCAGTCATTTGAGTTGAAATCTGATGTAAGAAAAGGATTCTGAAAGACAAAGGTGATGGAAAAAAAGTATGTGCTAAGCCAGGAAGGATGATCTTCACAAAACATGTTTTTTTTTTAAAGTTATCATCTTTAATGAAATGACTTTGGAAATAATGTACATTTCCATGACACAACACAACAGTTTTCAGAGTCACAGTAAAATGCACAGAATTACATCCGTAATTTGTATTAAATGTCAACATTTTAAGCAGCAATTTATTACATGGCAAACAAGATCAAGAAAGCATCAGACAGAAGAGACCCATAGCTTCAGACAAGGCAAATCCAAGGATAGCATATGAGAACAGCTGCTGCTTCAGTGAAGGGTTTCTGGCATAACCAATAATCAGACTACCAAAGACAGTTCCACTACCAGCACCAGAACCAGCCACTCCTACTGTGGCAACACCCACACCAATAAATTTGGCAGCAGTGTCAATGTCTCTGCTGATAGCACTGATCTGGAACTCCCTTAGTGCTAGTTGAGACACCCTGTTCTGGGCCCCATAAGATACTGTGTTGCTCTCTCCAGTCCTGACTTAAAAATATGGAACGCTTCACGAATTTAGGTGTCATCCTTGCACAGGGGCCATGCTAATTTTCTCTGTATCGTTCCAATTTTTAGTATATGTGCTGCCGAAGCAAGCACCACAAAAACACGTTAGTGAGATACAAGAAGTTAAGGTCAAGGAACAGCCAGTGTGTGATCTGTCTAGGCTTGGAGAGTGTATAAGGGGGAAAGATGTGAAATAAGGCTGCCAAGGTCAATTGAAGCCAAACTATGAAAAGCCTTAGATGCCAGGTGGAGGAGCTGGAATTTTATCCTAGGGCAACTAGAAAATCACTAAAGATTCTTAGCAGGGGGTTGACATGGTCAGTCTTGTATCTTAGAAAGATTGTTAGGGAGCTGTCAGTAAATATTTAAGTGCCTGCTAAGCACTGGAGATACAAAGAAAGGCAAAAGAAAAATCCCTGCTCTCAAGGGGCTTACAGTCTAATGCAGGAAGACAATATGTAAACAACTGTATATAAACAAACTATATGTACAATATAATTTAGAGATAATCAAAAGAATTTGAATTGGGGGAAAGAGAAATGAGGAAGATCAGCATTGTGATACAGTGGAAAGAGCAAAGGGCAAACTATTTTTACAAATGATTAAACTTAGGCTCAGAAAAGTTACTTGTCTAAAGTCATATAGTAATCAGGATCTAAACCCAGTACTCTTATTCCAAATTTAGCTTTTTCCTTCCTATATCATGCTGATGCATGTCTTATTTTCCGGACATTTATCTTGTATCTTATCTTGTAACTGGGTTCCGTGCCTTCATTTCTGAAAGAACCCTTGGGTCCCACTCTGGAAGCAGTTCTTGTCATTAAAAATTTCCATCTAACTGGGTGAGGAATTTTCCTGTTTACTGATGCCTGAAATTCCACCATTAGAATTATAAGGTCAACATTAGTTCTCCCTTTGGCTTTTAAAGTCTTTGTTTTTTTTAAGATAGAAATTGTAGCAGTGAAGCATATATAAATAATTTAAGGCAAATCGGTGTATTGAATGATTTATGTCTATTTGCGCCACAGGAATATGATGGCAGTGACTGAACCTTCTGTCTTCCCCAGTAACTAGCACAGGGCTCTGCTTAGTAGGTATTTAATAAATATTTGCTTTCTAGCTTCTGCTGGGTAGCTTTCTTTTGTCTTTGGATTTGTTGTTGTTATCGTTATTTTTACACCATAGAAAAATCAGGATGTTTAGACAAAAAGTGTCTGGGACAATGAACTTGAAACACTAATGGTTTACTTTGGGTGGGACATTTGAAAAGAGAATCATTGTGATTTATGGGGAAAAAAATACCAGAGAAGGAGGACTTCAAAGAAACTTTTCAGAGATTTGCTGAAGGAACAGCTTGTCCTTTAGCTGATATCTAGAAGGACACAGGATCATGGGATCATGGGATTGTGGGAGAACTGTGATTTGATACTGGTCAGGGTAGATGGTGAGAGCTGAATGTAGCAAGTGGAGACAGAGTTTACCCTTCACCCTTAGCTTCTAGAAGCAAATACTTGGGCAGAGAATCAAGGGGGAAGGGGTCCCTGTCAATCTTTGGGCAGATCTGAGATGTACCAGTTGAAGGAGAATGAAAGGTATAGATGGATATTGATTAAGATTTTAGATCTCACAGAAGAACAAAATGCATTTCTTGTGAATTTTAAAACAGATTTTAATTTTGTTTTCATGGTTACAAGGAGTTCATTTAATCTACATGTCAATGAGCAATCTTTTTGGATCCACAGAAATTAGGAAAAGATAGAAATCACAGGTATTGGAGCATGGGCATCGCAGGAACTTGAGAAATATTTGTTGATATGACTTGATATGGGAGCTTGAGCTGGTCTAGTTTTGGATTAAGGGATAAAATCATAACCTGAGATAAGAGCCCTAGAATGCACAGGAAGAAAATGAGGCTGGCTAAATTGAGATGCCAAGGAATTCAGTGGCATAGATCAGTTTTAAGAATCACCCAGTAGCTCCATCTGCCATAGACAATACTGGGTTAGATGTTTTTAGGAAGTGTGTAGCCAATGAGTAAACTGGCCAAGCTCTAGCCTAAAGCACCACCTGCTGACTAAATTAGATATAACATAGGGAGAAACCAGTTGGAGGTCTTCCTTGCAAAATGTGAGCCCTATGTGAAAGGGAAGCAGTGTTTCAGATAATTGAACAAAATTGTCAACATATAATTTCCTCTCTAACAGAATAAAACTTTTTGTCATCAGGGCTTAGGTGCCTGGGAGGTCAGGAGGGTATACATGGGAAGGTCAAAATGGGTTCATGATTTTTTCATGACTCCATTTGGGGTTTTCTTGGCAAAAATAATGGATCGGTTTGCTAATTCCCTCCCCAACTCATGAGGAAACTGAGGCAAGTAGGCTTAAGGGACTTGCCCAGAGTCAAAAAGCTACTAGTAAAGTCTGAGGCCAAATTTGACCCCAGTAAGATGAGTCTTCTTGACTCCAAGTCTGATACTTCATCTGCTATGGTCATCTAGCTGCCCCAATGGAGGAGTATGGAAGGACTACAGAAAGTAGGGAAATGACAGAGAAAGAGAAAGCATGGGAGGGCACTAAAGTTAAACTTTATTCTCTTTATAAATTCAGGGATGGTTGGTTCTTGGCCCTAAGCACATTAATGGTTAAAGATTATTGTGGCTCATATTGGTAATAAATGTAAAAGAAGACTCTAGTCATCATTTTTATAGAACCTTTTTTTATTTTCAAATTGGAAGCTGCAATTCCTTTTTCAAAGATGAATTTCAATGGAAAAAGGAGCTAGTTAAAGAAGAATGGTGTCCTGCTGCTAGATACATACCAAGGAGAAGTCAAGACATAATCTAAAGTTGGAAGGAGACTTGGCAACAGGGTCTGGCAATGATGTTTTATTTTTCCAATGATTGAAATGATTTCCAGGTATATTTGTAACTTCTGGACATTCGTGGGATTTGCCATCCTTACTTCTGCTGAGAACAAACAAAAGGGAAAAGTTCAAGTTTAGTAATGAATGGTTTGAGGAATGTGCTCTGTAACAGTGAAAGATTTATAGCCTGTCTTGATCCTCATAATTTAACATTGAACAATACAGGAGGGTTGGGAATTCAGTTCTCTTCTGAAACTCTTTGCTTTCCCAGTCCACACAGCTTATCATCATCATCATCATCATCATTATTATTATTTACAAGTTATCTGACTTGCTGCAATCACCTCAGAAATCAAGGGTGAGAGATGCTGGCCTCCTGGTGTAGACATGGAACTGAAGCTCTGTGCAATACAGGAAAAAGTAAGCTGAAATAGGAATCCAAGGACCTGGGCTCAGGGGTGAACTTTGCTGCTTATGAACTAGGAAACCTCGGCCAAGAATCTCTCTAGTTCTCAGTATTGCCATTGAAAATGTGAAGCTTTGAATGGGTGACTTGTAAGGTTCCTTCAAATATTAAGCCTAGATTTCCTTTTTTTCTATGGAGGGCAACATAAGAGGAAAAAAGCATTCAAGGCCCCCCATGTAAGTCCAAAGCAACCCAATTAAGAATTTCTGTTATTTTTAATAAAGAAAAAAAAATGTAAAGTACCCCCCCTCCTCCATCTAGTTTTTTCAAGTGGAAATAAAGATTATAAAGCCAGCGGATATGTGGTGTACTAGAACAGAATAGGATAAGATGGGGAGGTGGAGCCATGGAAACCTGAGTTCAAAACTTGCCTTAGACCTGAGTTGTGTGACTCTGGGCAAGTCACTTAATCTATGTCTGCTTCAGTTTCCTCTTCTATAAAATGGGGGTACCTACCTTTCACAATTGTGGGAATAAGAATAAGATGATATTTCTAAAGCACTTTGCAAACCTCAAAATGCTTTCTTGTTGTTTCGTCCTGTCTGATTTTTCGTGACAACACTTGGACAAAAATACTGGAGTGTCTGCCATTTTCTTCTCCACCTCATTTACAGGTGAGGAAACTGAGGCAAACAGGATGAAGTGACTTGCTCAAGATCATACAACTAGGCAGTATCTTATTTGAACCCAAGAAGATAAGTCTTCCTGTCTCCAGACCTAGCACTGCCCCCACCTAGCTGCCTAAAGAGCTATATAAATAGTGGCTATTATTTAATAAATAGAACCTAAACAAATATATATATATATATATGTATATATATATATATGTATATATATATAATATATGTATGACATATCTTAGATATTCATTTATTTGTTTCTAACTCTACACACACACACACACACACACACACACACACACACACACACACACACACACACACTTCCTTTCAGTAGACCATTTGAATCACAGGGGTCTTTGAGGTTGTCTAATTCAATTCTCTCAGTTTCTAGATGGCCAGATGAAATCAAGGAGGGAAAGTGACTTGTCTAAGGTCACAGTAAAGAGAAGAGCCAAAGTAGAACCCTGGCCTTTGACTCTTTCCTTCTTAATCTTTTTTTTTTTGCAAGGGTTAAGTGACTTGCCCAAGGTTAGTGTGTCTCAAGTGTCTGAGGTGACATTTGAACTCCGACTCCCCTGACTCCAGGGCTGGTGCTCCATCCACGGCACCACCTACCCAAACCATGGCTTTCCCTACCATATCACACTGCCTCCGAATGAGTAGACTGCTCCAGAGAGAGTAATCATGATTTTCCTTCGGTGAAGTGACAGTCAAAAGCAGGGCACAGAACACTTCTTACAAGGTGAAGACCCCGATTTTGGCCAATGTTTCTGCTGTTTGTATCTCACTCATCTGGACTAAGTTACTTTTTTTTCTGGCTTCCGTTTGCTCATCTGTAATATGAGGGGTTTGGAATGGATGATCTCCAAGGTCCCTTATGACCCTGATTCCCATAGTTGTATGATAGTCATTGAAGCTCCCAAAGTGAATCACAGATGGTTCAGACTATCACTTCAAGAATCTCCTTGGCTTTGGGTTCACACAATAATTAAAATAATATCCTCCTACTCTCGCTTCTTTGTACTTCTCATAGTATCCACACTGGATACTATGTATATTCTCTACATTATAGTGACTGATAAGTAACAAAGTTCAATGGTTTACTGTTATTTCTCCTACTCACTTCATCGCAGAGGGTGATGCCATTTTGCCCTGCTGCCAAGCCTCCAAGAAAACAATGATTAGAATAGACCAAATAGTACACTACTAGCTCTTGTAATATCAACCTTCTCTTCCTCAACTTCCCCCCCATCCCTTCCTCCCTTTTTTTGCCTTCCTCCCTCCTTTTACCTTCTTCCTCTCTCTTATCTCTGTACTCCCTCTCTGCTCCCCTTTCTATGCTAAGTATTGGAGATACAAAGAAAAGAAAATCAAAACCAGTCCATCCCCAAGGAGTTTTTACAAATAATTCATTTGAACTGCACAACAATCCTGTAAAGTAGATTCTACTATTACCCCCATCTTACAATCATGGAAACCAAGGTGAACCAAAGATTTGAACTCAGGTCTTCCTGATGCTATTCAGTATGTTCCCCATGGGGCAGTTGGTGGCACAGTGGATAGGGCACTGGGCCAGGACTCAGGAAAATCCAAGTTCAAATCTGGCCTCAGATACTTACTAGCTATGTGACCCTGAGCAAGTTACTTCATCTTTTTTGCCTCAGTTTCCTCTTCGGTAAAATAAACTGGAGAAGGAAATGGCTAGTCACTTCAAGATTTTTTAAAGAAAACCCTAAAGGATATTACAAAAAGTTAGACATGACTCAAACAACTGAACAACAGCAATAACAACAAGGAGAAGACATATGCAGAATAGACGAAAGGTTATCTCAAAAGGGAAGGTTCTCTAGGCTGGGGAAGCCCAAAAGGGTCTCTTGAATTGGTTGGAGCTGGTTGGAGCTGAATCTTGAAGAAAGCTAGGAAAGTTCAGATTTGGAGGAGGGGAAGGAAAGCATTCTGGGCAAAGAAATGCGAGTCAATGGGTTTCAAAGGAAGGGAGCAGACAGGGAGATGTGAGCAGGAACATGTCTTTTCCCAGGTGGCTGCCCCTAATGGATGCAAAACTGGTAGTTGAAATTTTGTTCACATCAGCCCTACTTTCCAAATAGAGTTTTAGTCTCAGGCAGGAAGCCAACAACCATTGATTTTGAACTCTGATCTATACAAATATCTAGCATGAACTGCATTTTCTAAAAACAAAACAAAAAAGTAAATCTAAAGATGGATTTCTCTCTGGAAATAACATGCGATAAAGGATAAAGATTTAATGGACTGTAGCTCTAGACCTGCTCACACAAACTTCTTATATTGTGTACTGCCTGGGCTATTTGGCAATGAATTCTCAGATTCTAAGGTAGAGTGATTATGCTGAGCTGATAGGATGGGGCCTCTCCGGGAAAACTGTCTTAATGATTTTTTAATTATTCTTAGAATTGGAAACTAAGGAATTTTTTTTGCATGTCTTATTTACGCAACTCCTCACAGATTTGCAGAATGTCAAGACTAGAAGGGTGAGGATCAGAGAGAAAGTTGGAAGGGGGGGTGGCTAGGTGGTGCAGTGGATAGAGCACCAGCCCTGGAGTGAGGAGTATCTGAGTTCAAATCCAGCCTCAGGACACTTAATTACCTAGCTGTGTGGCCTTGGGCAAGTCACTTAACCCCATTGCCTTACCAAAAAAAAAAAACCTAAAAAAAAAAGAAAGTTGGAAGGGACCTTTGAGATCGCTCAGTCCAGGTGACATCATAGTGGATAGGGTCCTGGGACTGTTGTACTGTTCTGTACTAAGAAAATCACTCAAGCCCTCCAACTAACTGTTCTATGGTCCACCTTTTCCTTCTCTTCCCCTTCTGTTTCCAATACAGTAAGATAGAGAAATCCCAATTTATAAATCTGTTTCTTGCAATAAAAGTAATTAATTAAACTGCTACTTGATAACTGGTCCTCTGTCCCTGGCCTGTTCTGTTATGCCCAGGTTAGAGACTGGCTCAGTAAAATTCTAAGTCCCTGGTGCAGGTGATCAGGAACTGAACAAGTATTTAAGTATCTTATTACATGCTGGACCCTGTTTTAAATGCTTTACAAATATTATTCCACATGATCCTCACAGTGACCCTATGAGGATTATTATCCTTATTTTTACAGTTGAAGAAACTGAGGCAGTCAGAAGTAAAGTGACTTGCCCAGGATCCCAAAGCTGGTAAGTTTGAGGCTGGATCTCAACTAAGTCCTTCCGTACTCCAGGTTCAGGACTCTATTCACTGAGTACCTAGGCAACTATGACCAATTAAAGGAACTGGGGACATTGAAGCTGAGGAAAAAATATTAACTTCTTGTCTTTTTGAGTTGTCATTTGTTCCAGAAACACTGGATCCAGAGTACAAAGAATGTGTCAAGGATGAAACACCCCTCTCCCCCAGCTAACATAATTTGTTATTTACAACCTAAACTGGATTCTCTGTGTGCCTCTTTCAAGATAGGTATCAATCTGTATGAGGCTGAGAAACTGCATGTGCAGCTGGGACTCTTGCAGGTAAGCAGACCCTCCTGTTTTCATGGTCCAACAGTTCCCAAGGGGGAAAAATTTGACTTTTGCCATTGTCTTGCTCCTCCCTTTTGGTAGGGGTCTTAACCTTTTCCTACCTTTACTGCACCTTTCCTTCTTCCAGTCCATGCTCCTTTAGGTGGAGATTCTTATACTTCCTCCTTTGTTATACTTTTATAAATATGCAAACTTCTATCGGATTGTTGAACTCTTTGGATTCCACATGCATGTTCATTCCTCTTATAAAAAAACTTAACTTTCATGTAACATGATTGCTGACAGAAGGCTCAGAGGAGATATAGCTGTCTTCTTAGAATGAGAAACACTTTTATATGGAAGGATTCAAATTGTCCTCATTTGTTCCCAAGTGCAGAAACAGAACCAATTGGTGAAAACTTCAAAGTGACTAGATTAGAGGAAACAATTTTTTAACTTTTAGAGCTACACAGAAATGGAATGGAATGCTTGGGGAAGGAAAGGGCTTTTCCCTTTCCTGGAGGTCTTTAAAACAGAGTAGTGACTTCTTGTTGCATAAGTTGGAGAGGGAGCTTCTTTTTTCATTTGGACAGCACTGTGATTACTAACAACTCTGAAGTTATCTTAGTTTGAATTGACTTCTTTTTGGACTCACAGATGAAGCAAAAGTAATAAAGTCAATATATAATTAAGGTTAAATTGCACAGTACAGACTGTAAGTGCTTTGGGATTTCAGGCAGGAGAGAACAGTGTGGGTTGGTCTAGGCAGGGAAAGTCTTCTCAGAGGGCATGAGGTCAGAGTGGGTCATGGAGGATGGTGTAGTTTGGTTTGAATTTGTTTTTCCAAATTCTTTTACAGTGATAAATGTCAAAGCCAAGAAAAATCTAATCAGGAAAAAGAGCTACTGGGGAGTGTTTCCAGTTGAACAAGAGACCCTGACCTTAATTTTATGCTTTTTGCAAGTATATTAGCTTGTAGGGTAATGGAATATCCTAAGAATGAACCCAGGTGGAAGCTGCCATTAAGCCCCTCCTATAAATATTTCTGAGCAGCTGAGTGGTGCAGTAGATAGAGTGATCCAGTTAGGAAGACTCATTTTCCTGAGTTCTGAACTCAGATACTTGCTAGCTGGATGATCCTGGGCAAGTCACTTAACCCTACTTACCTGAGTTTCCTCATCTGTAAAATGAGCTGGAGAAGGAAATGACAAACAACTTCAGGATCATTACCAAAAAAACTCCAAATGGGGTCCCTGAAGAGCTGGATATGACTGAAAAACTGCTGAACAAAAAAAAAATATTTTATTGACATCAAAAGTCTTCTCCTATTGCCTTCCTTTTAGACTGAACCTTCCCTTGTAAGAGAGAAAAATAATTATGAAAAAAAAGAGTATGACATAGAGATCCTGTTTAACAATGTATAATTTTTTTTGGAGTCAAAGGTCCAAGGTTCAGATCTCATCACTGATGTAACCCTGCATAAATGATTTAACCTAATGACTTTCAGTCCCCTCTTTTGGGGGGACTATATGGAAAATATATTTGGAATTGGACTATATAGCACTTTCCATTTTTATTAATTTATTAATTAAGAAATCAGCAATTATTAATGAACTGAGAAAGAACAAAACATTTCTCTGCACCAAGCACTAAAGCTAAATCCTGGATGAAACAAGATCAAACACAATCTCTGGCTTTAAGGAATTTACATTCAAGTGAGACTACATCCCAAAGGGGAGTGGTATGCAGAGAAGGGAAAGTTATATGGAAATAGAGGCCAGTCATTAAGTGAAGCACTCTGCAAGTATTATCTGATTTGATTCTCACAGCAACCCTGGGAGTGAGGTGTTACTGTTCATTTAACAGATGAGGAAACTGAGGGAAACAGAGATTAATTGACTTTCTAAGGTTTCCACAACATGTGAATGTCTGAGGTCAAATTAAACTGGTTTTCCTTACTTCCAGTTTAGGATTCTATCCAATGTGTCCACCTACCTGCCTCTAGGGATAATGTCTGGGGTTATGGGGGATAATTACACAACTCAATCAGGAACTATGGCAGAATGGGTTTGAGTTTGGTAGTTCCAGAACTGGAGAAAGGAGAGGAAGGAAATGGTTTGAGAAAGAAAGAAAGAAAGAAAGAAAGAAAGAAAGAAAGAAAGAAAGAAAGAAAGAAAGAAAGGAGGGAAGGAAGGAAGGAAGGAAGGAAGGAAGGAAGGAAGAGAGAGAAAGGGAGAGAGAGAGGAGAGAGAGGTGGGGAGAGAGAGAGAGAGAGAGAGAGAGAGAGAGAGAGAGAGAGAGAGAGAGAGAGAGAGAGAGAGAGAGAAAGGAAAACTTCAAGACAAAGGTGATACTTGAATGAATCCTGGAGGAGTAAGAGAGGTAGAGGTAGCAAGGATGACCCTGAAATGATGCCATATAGAGTACCTAGAATGGGGAACAGAGAGACCAATTTTACTGAGTTATCTAGGGGACTAATGTATAATGAGTCTGGAGAGTCAGGTAAGTCAAACTGTGAAGGGCTTTTATTATATTAGGAAGTAATAGGTAGCCCAGTGGTTGGAGTGCTGGTTTGAAATGAAAAAATCTGGAATTCAATTTTGCCTCAAACACTTACTAATGGGAATCAAGGCAAGGGACTTAACTTGTTTGCCTCAGTTCCCTTATCAATAAAACTGGATAATAATAGCACCTGCCTCTGAGGGTTGTTGTGGGGATAAAAGGAAATAATAATTGTAAAGAGCTTTGCATACCTTAAAGTGGTATACAGACACTAGCTATTACTGTGTGAAATAAAGAGAAATCAAGAGTTTGGAATCTGAGTCAGGGAGCAGGAAAGGTCTTTATTTTCTGAAGGAAAGGACACGTCCCATTGCCAGGGAGTGTGTCAAAAATAAAAACATGCAGGTCATTTTTATGGTTATTAATAATCCTTCTAAATTCTGTCTTATCCCACTGGTGATATGAGACAAGCTCACAATCTTTTTACTACTGTTACCCAGCCAGTGCAAAGCAAATTCAATCTTCATTATCCTAACTATTCATAACTAACCTTTATCCCATTGGAAAGTTTCAGTTTTCCATTTCTTATTATCATATTCATAGCTTAATTTATATCCCAATAAGAGTGCTTTTCTACAAAACCTCATTATGCATTTCCTTTGACTCTATTAAAAGTGATTTTTCTACAAAACCTCATTATGCAGCTTTCTTTGGAGATGTCCAATCAGAAAAAAGAATCGACTTAATTCTTCTTAAAATCACAACATTTCCAAGTAGCTGGAAACCTGACAGTGTTTTCTCTCCCAGCACTGACAAGGGATAAAATAATGTATTCATGAGGAAGTTTCACTGAAGATCATTCTCACCACCTGTGCATAAGAATGTTTTCATATATGAACAACAAAATTCAAGGGAAAGAGAGAGAGAGAAAGTCCATTTTAGTTTTTTTTTCCTCTTATTTTCAGGGCAATGGGGTTAGGTGGCTTGCCCAAGGCCACGCCGCTGGGTAATTATTAAGTGTCTGAGGGTGGATTTGACCTCAGGTCCTCCTGACTCCGGTGATCTATCCACTGGCCACCTAGCAGCCCCTAAGAAATTCCATTTCAAGGTAACTGTAGACAACATGAAATCTCTGGAAGTCTACTTCCCAAGGCCAAACTCAGAAACTACGTGAGAAAGGGTTTCATGAGGAAACTCCAGGAGAGACCATCTCACACAATACTATGCTTAATGGGGAGCTCATTGAATATGAAAGGAGACATGCAGATTATTAGTAAGGAATTGTTTATGACGTCATCAATTAGGGAGAATCCCATCCAGTTCATCTATGACCCCACTTTTCGGTCATGAGCGAGGGGGGACCTCAACACTCTTGGCCCTCACTCTGGCTATCCCTTTTTTCCCCCTAGAAAGTCTGATGAGGGAACCTGCGGAGGCTGGCCGAGGACTACAATTCCCAGCAAGCCCTGCGCCCGGATGAGTCACGGGACCACGGGCGGTAGTGACGCAAGGCGAGGGCGGGTAATTTCGACTGGCGGGAGAAAAACGGTCACCGTTGGCCGGGACTCGACCAGTGTCTGGAGCCCCGGGCCCGCCATGGCGCAGCCGGACGGGGATCGGTGGCCATCGCGTCTGATCGAGATGAAAGTGAGTCTGGCCGGAGGGCCCGCGGAGGCCGAGAAGCCGCCCGGCCCCGGAGGGAGCCCGGGCCGCGCCGCGGCCGCCTCTGGGAGCGGGAGGAGGCGGGGAGGCCGCGGGGGAGGGGCGGCCCCGGCCCCGGCCCCGCCCTAGCCCCGCCGAAGGCCGCCCCGCCCTGGATAGGATGCGAGTGCGGAGCTGGATCCCGCCCCCGGCGCCCCCGGCTCGCTGCCGGCCTCGCCGTCCGCACCGCCCGGGCCCTCGGAGCCCGCCGGGGCCGTGTCCGTGCCGTGGCCCGGCCGCTGACCCGGCCAAGCCCTGTCCGCGGTGCTGGACAGAGGCCCAGCGGGAGCGCGCGTGTGCGCGTGTGCGCGTGTCTGTGTCTGCGCGCGCGCGCGTGTGTGTATGTGTGTGTGTCTGTGTCTCTGTGTCACAGAATGGAATGCCTTTACATTCCATCTATGCACCTATTACCATTTGTATGTTAGACGTTATATAAGTTATAGCAAGATATAGATATTTTCTTAATGTTTAAATATATAAACAAATATATTTGTGAAGTTCTAAGTACAGTGGTAGCTGTTTAATAAATTGTTCCTTTCTCCCCCACTTAAATTATACACACATAGGCGTGCAAACACATA
This sequence comes from Macrotis lagotis, assembly GCF_037893015.1. Classification (NCBI taxonomy): domain Eukaryota; kingdom Metazoa; phylum Chordata; class Mammalia; order Peramelemorphia; family Peramelidae; genus Macrotis; species Macrotis lagotis. The sequence continues at coordinate 144,283,545 of NC_133665.1, forward strand.
TACATACGCAGCTAGAATTTGTATATAGCTTAGTTATATGTGTATACACAATTTTATATGAATTTATAGAATATAGATGGGTAAAATGGAATAATTGTAAAGGGCATTATAAATATTAGCAAATGCTATTAATGGGGAACTATAATAGAATATTGTAATACACAGTTTTATATGAATTTGTAGAATATAGATGGATAAAATGGAATAATTGTAAAGGCCATTATAAATATTAGCAAATGCTATTAATGGGGAACTATAATAGAATATTGTAATACACAGTTTTATATGAATTTCAGCAAATGCTATTAATGGAACTGTAATAGAATATTGTAATACACAGTTTTATATGAATTTGTAGAATATAGATGGATAAAATGGAATAATTGTAAAGGGCATTATAAATATTAGCAAATGCTATTAATGGGGAACTATAATAGAATATTGTAGTTTCATGCAGATTGTTGGTACATTATTTATGGAATATTGCATATATATATATAATTGTATTACAGATCAAATATATAGGGCGGCTAGGTGGCACAGTGGATAAAACACCAGCCCTGGAGTCAGGAGGACCTGGGTTCAAATCCGGTCTCAGACACTTAATAATTACCTGGCTGTGTGGCCTTGGGCAAGCCACTTAACTCCATTGCCTTGCAAAAGCTTAGAAAAAAGAAAATAAGAAAAAAATAAATATATAATTGCATATTTGTACATTATATAATCATATACTTATGTATTGGTTTATAGTTTGTATATTAAATGCATATTCCTATATTGACATTTACTTTTTTACATTATTATATCAAAATGTCCCTAAATTAATGATATAGAATACATATTTAACATTGTTTATATTGTAACTGACTTTGGAATTAACTTCAAAAGTAGAGGATGTCATCATAATGGAAAATATTTGTGGGTGTTATTATTGTCACTGTAAATCTGACAGAAGACCTTAGGGTTAAGTGGCTTCTCATTTCTCCAGTATTTTAATGAAAAGGACCTACATTCATAAAAACAAATTCTGAGAAGAAAACAGGTTTTTACTGGCAGTTTACCACAACAGACTATATCTTAGTAGTTGCAATGCGTTTAGAGGTTACAAAGTGCTATAGTGTTTGTTAGAAAAAAATCATTTGAGTTCTTGGAACAAAATACAACCTTAAAGGCTCTCTTTCTATAAAGTATGTCTTATATACTTGTCAAAATTATACAAAAGGCGCAACAATAAAGGTAATTTTTTTTTGTCACCCTATACCAAGCAAGACAGAAAACTGGAGGATGATGCTTGCCAAAAGTGTTGGCCAAGTGTAAAAGATTAGATGGATTAGTAATACCTTAGAAATGTTCCTGAATGACCACCTTGTGCTGAATCTCATTTCTTCAAATATTAGAATTCCTGCCTCCTCATCGAGATCCATAATTATGCTAGTGATCAGAATTGTATTCCACATAGAAAGAACAAAAATACACATTCAAATGGGCGTACCTATGGAGCTGGGTCATCAATGTATATGTAATGGGGTCACATATCATGGGTAAATATTAAACATGGACAATGACCTGGTCCCAAAATTAAAGAAGAAGAGAGTAGGCTGATTTTGTTTGAGAAATTGCACATTGATTTCAATGATGGACAGTTTACTTTTTTAATCATCAGTGTTCTCCTAGGTTCAAGTCTTGCTTCTGACACTGTTTAGGTGACCCCCTGCTAATCCTGTAACTCTGGTGTGTCTCAGACAACTCTCTTAAGTTATACATTGTTGAACAGGTCTGCTACACCTTGGTTAGGGGAGTTTTCTCGCTAGGAGTTTCTGCTCTAGTGAAGTCACTTTTGGCTCTCTGTGACAGCCTATGCTAATGACACACTCTGGGGCAGACCTGGTGAAGCAGCTTCTGGAACCCCTCTGAAAAGTATCATTGATGGAGATGAAGATCATTTTCCAATATACTCTGAACCCTTCCAAAAAGGAAATAGTCTGGTACAAAGTGCTTTGGATTAGATAATTGTTAGGCAATCTAAGCTTTAGCAGCAACAATAATAGCTCACATCCTATGAGACTTTTAGTTTTATAACTAAGTGCTTCCTGATTTCCAGTAACCTTGAGAGACGTTTGAAATATTTTCTTTATTTTGCAGATGAGGACACCAAAGTTTATATTAGTAGATCAGCTTGCCTAAGGCAGCTCAGCAGTTTATTTTTGGTGAAATAGTTGGGGTTAAGTGACTTACCCAGGATCCTACAGTAAGTGACAAGTGTCTGAGGACACATTTGAATTCAGGTCCCCCTGGCACCAGGGCCAGTACCAGCACAACCTTAAAAGTGACAAAAATTGAATTCAGAGTTAAGTCCTTCTCTAAGTTAAGTTTGATACAGTCTCCCTGGGCTGCCTTCTCTATTCACATCACAAAGAATGAGAAAAGCATTTAGTAATTGCTAATTCATGATTCATAATTCATAATTCAGTATATATAAATTATATATAAAATTATATAAATTCATGAATTTAGGCACTGCTAAGCCCTGGAAACATAAATACGCTCAAAAATAAAGGCAATCCCTGGTCTCAAGAAGCACAGTGGGTGATTTGGAAATGCTCGTTTCTTTCCTTCCCCTTCCCACTATATTAGATTTTGAAACCTATGTTTTCAACCTATGTTACTTTTTTGGATTCCTTGAGTTTAGCAAGGATTATGTTTCCTTGGACAATCCTTCCTGGCCTCATTGTTCCTCTAGCTAATCTGACAGCCAACCTTTTGACTCTCACTGACCCCAGGCTTTCTTCAGTATACAAGCTCTGTTTTTTAGTGTTGTGCAATGGAAATAGTAATGGATTTCAAGTTAATAGACCTGGTTTATGTCCCATTGCTATGACAAATGAGGCAAATCATTTAATAAAATATTTGTGGAGTGTTTCACACCCATGATCACATCTCATTTTTATAATACACTGTGAAGTAGGTACTATGGCTGGCTTTGACCCATTTTCTGATGAAGAAATTGAAACTTAGATAGTTCATTGACTTACCCTTGGTCATGTGGCTAATATGAGAAATGGAATTCACACTCATGTCTCTTGTCTCCCAAAGTTCATTTGTAATCTTCTATAAAATGAAGTTTTTGAGCTAGATGATCTCTTGTGGCATATCATTTTTATGATCACTTTCTTTGATGATTCAGTCTGAATTGTCAGAGCAGAGGAGCAGAAGAGCCATGTTAGGGCTGATGAGCTGGATGCATCATGTAATAGGCCAGACCACAGAGAAGACCAAAAGTATTGCTTCCTGGTGGATTGAGAAGGAATGTTTAGTGGAGAGTGAACAGTTTCATTTTATGAAGATCTGTTGATTAATATTAATGATCATGTTTATTTCCTAACTAATTTAGAAACTTTGATGAATTTTTATATTTCAGGCAGTAGATGATTTGCTGAGATGTGGGATTTGCTTTGATTATTTCAACATTGCAATGATCATTCCTCAGTGTTCACATAACTGTAAGTATGAGAATGCCCTCTTTTTAGTGTGTATGAGATATACTCTTCTCTACATAAAGTGATATGGGTATATGGCTTCTGTTTAATGGATTTCATAATGTTCTTGTTTTGTCTTTTCATCCCTTCATAATTTCTTTGTTTTGAAATTTTGATCACACCACAAGGTATATGTTGTTGTCAAATTCTTAGAACAGAGCTAACATTAAAATCAACAGAAAAAAGAGGTATATAAAATTAGAAGACAAAATTTACTAACTAGTTTAGGTAATTCTTTTTTTTTTTTTTTTTTTTTTTTAGATTTTACAAGGCAATGGGGTTAAGTGGCTTGCCCAAGGCCACACAGCTGAGTAATTATTAAGTGTCTGAGTCCAGAACTCAGGTACTCCTGACTCCAGGGCCGGTGCTCTGTCCACTGTGCCACCTAGCCACCCCTAATTAATTCTTGAATTAGAATTACAGGGCTTGAAAATTTTTTAAACTTAAGATAAATTTGCATAATTTTTTTCAATGAGATAATTCCAGACATTGAATATCAATTTTAATTATTTTTGCACTTCAATGATCACTGATTCTGAATTGAGTTGAGTCTTTTTGTTCATCCCCCTCCCAAATTGATAGAAATTGTGGAATGCTAAATGTTTAAAAATTCTTTATACAAAAACTTAAAATATTTAGAATGAAGTTGCTAGTCATTGTCCCAATTTTTAGGTGCTAATTATTCAGTTTTTGTATCATTTAGAGATCTTTTCCATCTTCTTATGTTAGGTGAAGGAACATAGAAAATTTATACCAGAAATTGGATTGCTTCTAAGTACAACTTTGATGAAATGTTTGTAGAAGATAGTGTTTGAATTAATGAAAATTGTGAGGTTTGGGAATTGTTTTTGGATTTCAGTTGCCATGCCATTTCCCCTTCAATTATAATGAATAATTAAAAGTTGGCTATGTATATCTCTCTCTAGTATCTCTCATTAGTAAAGAAGGTAACCACGTTACCTTATTTCTTCTTTTTTTTGTCATGCCTTGCCATCCCTTCCAGCCAATCCATATTGTCTTAATGTAATTATCCAAGAGGAATAATAGAGTCTTTAATTTCCACAATTGTTCAGATATTCAAAAGTAATAGTTTATTTTATTACCCTTTTGATTCTACCCTCTGAAATTCTGGACCTTCAATAGATCATTTTTTTTTAATAATAAAATACGATCATAGTTTTCCTCAATTTTTAAAGTTGCTTTGTTTTTTAGTGTTGCTTTAATGACATAAGTGCCTTAGTGACTTGGGGTGAAATGATTTAGTTGTTTCATATAACATTTTTTGGATGTTTAGTTAGCATTGCCCTGGATGAACTGGAATCAGTGACCTAAGGGCCTATCCATTTATTAACACTCTCTGAACTTTTCTGGAATGTCCTACTTTTCTATTTTACTCTTTTTTTTTTTTGTTTTTCTTTTGCTCTACTTCATTTGCTTTGAATATGAATAGTAAGTACTGCATTTACAATTCATTTGATTGTAAAATATTGATTCAGACTCATGCAATTAGATAGTATTTATGCTATGTTGATTTTCCCCACATAAAATCCCATGAAATGCAAAAACTGTATTTATAGTACAATAATGACTCCAGGGCCCGTGCTTTATCCACTGCGCCACCTAGCCGCCCCCATTTGAAAGCTTTATTAGTTCTCAACATCATTAGTATTTTCCTACCCAAGAATCATAATTTTCCCTATGTTTTAAAGCTTTATGGTTATTCCTGAAATAAAGCTTTTCCATGGAACTGAGTCTAAAGGTTTTGGATTATTTGAAGAAACACCTTAGAATTTAGACATTTATGTCAGAACTTTAGAGAATGTTGGTCCCTTTTGATCTTCATAAAATCACAGAATATAAAAGTTGAAAGTCACTTTAATCATCTAATTATATATTTCTTGTTTTATAGTTGAGGAAAATGAGGCTGAGAGAGGATTATGTTTGATATGCTCATAAGTAATTCAGTGGGACCCAAGTCAGTTTTTCTAACCACAACTCAAATTCGTTTTTATTTTATAATTCTGGGGCTTTTTATTTCCTGTGCATTTGATACTTATGTCTTAGTGGGGAGAAAGTCAAAGTCACAAGGTAACAACACTCTGGGGAAAAAAGAGTGAATGAACCCTCCATTCAGATGAATTCAATTGCCTTATCAAATATGCCAAGAACCACTTTGAATAGGATAGCTGCTGAATCTACTCTGCACTTTATCTCATCAATCTATCAATCTATATTTGGCAGTAATCTGATAAAGCTAAAATTAAGCCATAGGTTTAATTTCTTCATAATTACAGCAGGGGTTCTTCATGTTTTTCTATGTCCTGAGGCCCTTTGATAGTCTGATGATTCTTATGAACTTCTCAAATTAATATTTTTAAATACTTAAAATACATATGATTTGGAGAAATTAGATTATTAAAGAAATATAGTTATCAAAATATTTTTTAAAATGTTACAGATCCCAAGTCTCTTTCCTAAGGTGGATAGAACATTGACCTTAGCGTCTGGGAATTAGAAAATATTGCACTGGATCTGCAGAAGAATAAAAAATGCTGTGTAGCTTGTATAATACAAGCTTTATTTATTTATATTATAATCATATTATTAAATATATATTATATTCTTTCCATTTACATTGTTGGAGTTCAGTTGTAGATTGTTTTCCTGCATCTGCTTATTTCACTGAATATTTCATTTGCATTTTCTTTGCACGCTTCTCGAGTTCTTCACATTTAGAGTTTTTTAACATTTCGTTAGCCAAGGACCACAATTTGAATAGCCGTTTCTTTCAGGTGAGGGATCTAGTTTCTTTCCAGTGATTTGCTACAACGCATGCTGCTGCTGTGAATATTTGGGGGTATTTGGGACCTTTCTCTCACCTAACCTGCCTGGGGTTAGAACTAATCTCCACAATAGTTGGACCAGTTCATGACTGCACCAACAGTTTATTAGTGAGCCCATCTTTCCACATTGCTTCCAACATTACTGTTTCTCTCTTCATTCATATTTACCAGTTTTCTGGTTGTGAAGTGAAACCTCAGAGTTACTTTGATTTGCATTTCCTTTTTACAGTCCCATATTCTTGTTTTTACCCTAATCTGATATGGCTTTGATGAACTCCTTTCACCTTTCTGTACTTTAGTTTCCCTGTCTTCCATATGTTGTTTGCATTTCTTATTCTTTGAGTCCTTTGTTCCTGGCATGCTGTAAGCCTTAATGCCTGCTGATTGACTGGCTGACCTTTCATTCTTTGGGAGTAACACTTGGTCATGTTTGAGTTCTAAATGCCTATGGGTATGTCTTAGACTGATATCAGGGACAGTTGTTGAAAAGGGATTAACCCCTTCCACCAAAATGAGAATGCCCTTCAGGTGCATTGATTTTGTTCATGCAAAATGCTTTTATGGTTCATGTATGTTTTATTTTTTATGATTACCTTTATCACTAGTCAAGTCAAGAACATTTATTAAATGCTTATAATATGCTTGGCACACTTCTCAGTACTCAGATACAATGAAAGGTAAAAACAACTCCTGCTCTCAGAAAGCTAGCAATCCAATGAGAGAGACAACATGGAAACCACTGTGTACCTGCAGGATGTAAACAAGAGAACTTGGGAGTGATCTCAGAGGGAAAGCTGAGGGGGAGAGGAGGGAAGCAGGCAGGAAGAATGGGTAAAGACTTTAGCTGAGATTTGAAGGAAGCCAGGGAAGCCAGTAGTCAGAGAGAGGAGGGAGAACATTTCAGGAATGAGGGAAAGCTGCTGAAAATGTCTGGGGTCTGTTAAGTAGAGTGCTCTGAATAAGGAGGAGGTAGAGGCCGGTACTGCTGAATCTCAGAGTATGGGGAGGGGGAGTAAGGTATAAAAAGATTGGAAAGGTAGGAAGGAACCAGGTTATAAAGGACTTTTAAAAAGCCAAGGATTTTGTATTGGATCCTGGAAATGATAAGGAACCACTGAAGTTTATTGGTTGTGCATGTAATATGGTTAGTCCCACAGTTTAAAAAGATCAATTGGACAGCTGAATGGAGGATTGATGGTGTGGGGAAGAGACTTGGGGCAGGCAGTAACTCGTCAGCAGGCTAGTGCAGTGGTCCAGTATGAGGTGATGAGAGCTTGACTAGGGTGACAACAGTGTTCAAGAAGAGAAAAGTTAAACTTGTTTGGTTAAATTAGAGCTGATCTAATTCTCTTCTAATTTTTATATGATATAGCCTTTATTATTCAAGAGTCAGGAATTGTTGTTCAGTTGTGTCTGACTTTGTGACCCCATTTGGGGTTTTCTTGGCACAGATACTGGAGTGGTTTCCTTCAACTCATTTTACAAATGAGGAAACCGAGGCAATCAGGGTTGAGTGTCTTGTCTAGAGTCACATAACTAGTAAGTATCTGAGGCCAGATTTAAACTCTTCCTGACTTTAGGCCTGGCACTCTATCCATTGTGCTGCCTAGCTTCCCTAGAGTCAGGAAACTTGGGTTCAAGTTCTGTTTCTGACACATACTGACTGGGATTCTGGGCAAATCACTTGGGCTCTCAGTGTTTAGACCATGCATAACAGTGAAGGGTGGTGGTGGTCTATGAACCCCAAATTCAAAACTCTTTGGGCTCCATAACCACTAGGATTCTTTCCACATCTAAAGAAGAGTATGTGTAGCACATTCACCTACAATGATAGATGGAATTGCCCTATCTGAGAATTCCTTAAACTAAAGAAATATCAAGTCTATTTCCTGTCATTATATCCATTTTGAGTTCATTTTGATATATAGTTTAATTTTTGCTAAATTGCTTTTCAATTTCTTAGCAGTTATTGATTAATAGGGAATTCACATAATTGATGTTCTTGGATTTATTGAATACTGGATTAACTAATTCTTTTTTGAATTAGTTTCCTTCCAATATAGGGGACAGTTAGCAATAATGATTATGACAACAACAACAACCACAATAGTATTTCTATGCACTTTTGAAGACTTGCAGAGTACACTATGAATATTATTTCATTTAATCCTCCCTGTAACTCTGGGTTGTAGGGACTATTGAATCGAGGAAGAGAGGAGAAACACTCCCTAATGCCTGATGCAGACACACTCTGTATGGCTAGCTACTGACATTTTTCTTTTTCTTCAAGGGCTAGGTGGTGCTACTTTTCTGAAATGTTCCCAGTGTGGTACAATGGAAGGAACACTGACTTTCCTTTTAGATGGTCTAAATTCAATCCCCACTTTTTCAACTTCTACTCTTCCACAACTTCCACTCACTTATGTTTAGTATGACCTAATGCAAATCACTCAGCCTCTGGGGTTGCAGATTCTTCATACAGGATATATAAAGGGAGGCAGTTGCACTAGATCAAAGTTTACTATTTTTGATAGTTTGGTTAAGCTCCTGAACCCCTTCTTAGAATAATGATTTTCAAAAATTCATATTTGAGGAAAGTATAATTTCAGTTAGAATTTAGTGAAAATAAAGATGAAAATTTTTTTCCCATCCACATTTATAGACTCTCAAGGTAACTGGGGGGAGGGTTGTGATGGTGGTCTTTGGGTCCCAAATTAAGAATTACTGGGCTACATAAAAGTTCTGAAGTTTTGAACTTAGCTAGAAGTGGTTCCTTCCATCATGAGTTTGTCATTCTTCCCTGTTTGATCATCCCATATTCCACAGATATTCTAACTTATAATTATTTTTGTCCAAGTTTTATCCTCCTTCAATATTGTTAATTCCTGAGGTGTCTAGGAGGCGCAGTGGATAGAGCACTGGCCCTGGAGTCAGGAGTACCTGAGTTCAAATCCGGCTTCAGACACTTAATAAGTGCCTAGCTGTGTAGCCTTGGGCAAGCCACTTAACCCCGTTGCCTTGCAAAAAAAATATATGGTAGTAGCTTATTAATTGTTAGAATTGCATTGAATAAAGAAGCCAACCTGATATTAAACAGTCACTCATTCACAATACTGTTTCCTATATAACATCTGCTTTTTGTTCTACCTTTGGCAATCCTTTGTCTAAGTGTTGATTCCTGGGAGCTTCTTGTTGCTAATGAGATGCTAGAATTGTTCCTTATACATGTTAGTGAACTTTGTAGTTAACCAAACAAAACCAGACATAGTTTCTCCATGCTGTGTTTTAGGATTGTGATCTATTAAAGACACATTTATTAATATTTCAAGAAATTGTTAGAAAGATTGCTTTTTGCAAGGCAACGGGGTTAAGTGACTTGCGCAAGGCTGCACAGCTAGGCACTTAGTAAGTGTCTGCAGTCGGATTTGAACTCAGGTACTCCTGACTCCAGGGCCAGTGCTCTATCCACTGTGCCACCTAGCTGCCCCTAGGAAGATTATTGACCACTGTGAATTCTTCACTCTGCTAAATCTAAATTATATATGACTCCATGTATTACATTAAAATTGTACAAGAAAAGAGTACTTATATGAGGAAAAGGAAAGATACATTTATAGTGTTAAACTTGAACAAATTAGTAACTTTGAGTATTTAAGATAAAATGAAGCTGTTGCAGCTCACAGAGATACAAACAAATATAAATTGCTAAAACAGCTATTATTTTCATATATTCTAAAAGTAGTGTCTTCTGGAATCTTTCTAGCATTAATTAACATGTTGGCAGTTAATCTTGACTATTGTTAGGGGTTTAAATTGGTGGCCTAGTTATTTTAGCTATAGCATTAAGGCCATTAAATTCTACTTTATCTATAAATTTGGGATTATAATATTGGGTTTCTTCCTTGTCAGAGATATCTTTTTCATTTTCTACTAGGACCATATAACAACTTTGTGTTTGCATTTATACTGTTTATATTTATATACACCCATGTGTCCTTCTGGTCTCCCCATTAAAATTTAAGCTCTTCCTCAGTAGAGCTTGTTTAATTTATTATGTTTGTATCCCTGTCACCCTAGCACAGTGGCACATAGAAAGTAGAGTTCATAGATGTTTGCTGATGGATTGATTGCAGTTCTGTTAGAAGTCAAATTTTTATTGTAAATACATGCTAATGGACTGATTGTCATTTTAATTTTTTTCAGACTGTTCTCTTTGTATAAGAAAATTTTTGTCTTACAAAACACAGTGTCCAACCTGTTGTGTGGTGAGTTTTATGTGAAAAACTTAATATTTTTTTTATCATAAGTATTAACCTTTTTCAAATTCATAAGAGTTACACAGGAGTTTCGTGTTTGAAGCTACATTGAAGACATTTTAGTGGAATAGTGTGGAAAATACTTTTAGAAGCTTCTGGAAATACCTGATTGTGTTACATTCGGATGGTACTTTTATGTTGACATTTCTTAACACTTAAGCCAGAATTGGGAAATAAAAATCTTAAGGACAGGAGAGTTAAACTCCCTTCACTATCATGTTCTCAGACCTCCTTATCTTTGATTACTGAATTCTGTAGACAGTGTGATGGTACATTTGCACATAGTCTCATTGTCTATGCAGTGATACTAGGTGGTGCTGGTGGAAGGAGTTCTGGGCGTTGGAGTCAGGAGGGTGGGAGTTCAAATCCAGTCTCAGACACTTGATTCTTACTAGCTGTGTGACCTTGGGCAAGTCATTTAACCCTGATTGCATCCCATCCAGGGTCATCTCCAGTTGTCCTGATTCAAATCTGGCCACTGGAACCAGATGGTTCCAGAGGAGAAAATGAGCCTGGGGACTTAGCATAGCACCCCCTCCCCCAATCCAGTTCATGTGCTTGTTATGGCATCATCTCCCTGTTATTATGGTCTTCTTCAAGAATGAAGGGCAAAAAACATCATTGCCTATGCAGTGATGCTAGGTTCTGATGACATAGAAAACCAGGAGGGGTTGACTTGGGTCCATGAGAATGAATCTCATTCATCTAGCACCTCCCTTTCTCAAGTCAAACACTTCTTCTCAGAAGGAACTCTGGAACATAGCTTTGTTAGTTCCCCAACCCTGGAAGTAAGAGAAATAGGTGCAGAGAGAAGGGATGAATCAAGAAAGGGAGAGAAAAGGGAGAAAAGGAAAAAAAGAAAGGAAGAAAAAGATTAAGTAGTCTGATGAAAAGAGGGCTATTTGAAAAAGTTTGGATTTCTTGTTTTTCTTCCAAAAAAATGAGCCATTTTTACTTCATCCACTTAATGTTTGACTTCATTGTGAGCCTTTTAACTTCTTTGAGCCTCAGTAAAATCCTATTATGGGCAGGATTTTTTCAAATCTTCCAGTTCATCAGGTTTATACATGTTTTCACAGAGAGATAACAAAACGTGTTCGTTTGAGGAGTAGCTGGAAGCATCTGGAAAGGGCTTTTCAAAACTTTGAAGTGTTATGTAAATAATGAAGTATTAATACTTTTGACAGGTTATTCAACTTCCTGTTTTGAGTTTTACATCTTTGAAGTAAAGATGATAGTACTTAACTTACTTCTTAAGATTATCATAAGAGGGGCAGCTAGGTGGCGCAGTGGATAAAGCACTGGCCCTGGAGTCAGGAGTATCTGGGTTCAAATCTGGTCTCAGACACTTAAAATAATTACCTAGCTGTGTGGCCTTGGGCAAGCCACTTAACCCCATTTGCCTTGCGAAAATCTAAAAACAAAAAACAAAAACAACAAAAAGATTATCATAAGACTAGACTCCTTTAATATATGAAAAAATGCTACATTTTTTTTCTTGGTGCTCTCTAAATTGTACTGATCCTACTTGGGAGCCAGTGTGTGATAGTAGACAGGGTCCTGGATTTCTAATAAGAGGACCTGAATTTGAATCTCTGATCTGCCCCTTGCTTTGTGAATTTGTGCAACTCAACTGTAAAACAAGGGGATTGGACCAAATGGTCCCTTTCAACTCTAGACTCATTTTTTTTCCTTTCTCAGAAAAGTGACTCTTTCCCATTGCCAATCCATCCTAGGGGACTCAGATCCTACTGCTCACAGACTGATCATATTTGTGCATATCATATTATCATATAATGATATGTTATACTGTTTAAAGCTGATTTATTATAAAATATTCCATTAAACTAGTTTTAAACAACAACAACAAAAAAATAGATTTATAGGAGACTATTCTTAGAACTGCTACATTTATATGGCCAAAGGGCAATAAAACTGTGCAGACCCTTTAATCCAGCAATCCCACTACTGGGTCTGATTCCCAGAGGGATAAAAAAGGAAAATTCACATTACAAAAATACTCAGCAGCTCTTTTCATGAGGCAAAGAACTGGAAATTGAGGGTATGCCTATCAATTCGGGAATGGTTGACAAATTGTGGTATACAATTGTGTTGGAATACAATGTTAATTCTATAAGAAGTCAGTGAGGGATCAGAATTGCCTGGAAAGACTTGCATGACCTGAGGCTTGAGTGAAGTGAACAGAACTAAGAAAACCTTATGCAAAGACTTGTGATGGAAAATACTGTCCATATCCAGGGAAGGAACTGTGGAGTTTAACTGTAGACCAAAGCTTATTATCATCAATTTTTATAAGCTGTCTTAGGTATTTTTTTCTCTGTAATGTTTTATCCATTTTAATTTTGATTATTCTTTACAACATGATTAAAGTGCTTTATGTTTAGCATGTTTATACATATATGGCCTTTATTAGATTGCTTTCTTTTGGTGGGGGGGGTGGAAGGAAGGGAGGGTGAAAAATGTAAACCTCAAAGCCTTGCAAAAAAGTGATTGTTGAAAACTATCATTGCATATAATTGGAAAAATAAATAAATAAAATACTATTTCCTGAAAAGGGCAAAAAAGAACAAAACAAAAACTGCTACATTTATTTTTTTCATGAGATCATTGCTCAAAAGATGGTATCTCTTAATTGCTACTCCTCTTAGTCAACTTGTTTGTTACCTCTCTGTGGAAGCATGTGGAAGCCAGTTGAACTGGAGGATTGGAGGATTTGAAGAAGTCTTACATTATAGACTTTGTTTATAGTCAATACAGATCACTAATGTTTTTTTATCAAATGTTTAGAGGTCTTTCATCAAACCTAATTCACTGTTTTGAAAGGCATATAGTGCTATAGGTTATATGAAATTTATTTTTGAACCCTTCCTGAACTTCCAGGAATGGGATGAGGTAGTGGAGTAGGATGAAGGGGTATCATGCATTTTGTCAAAACAAGATTCTGACAGGTTAATTATTGCCTATTTGAACATTTTCCATCTGTTGTTTTTCTTTTCTAGACAGTCACAGAGCCTGACCTGAAAAATAACCGAGTATTAGATGAACTGGTAAAAAATTTTAGTTCAGCACGGTATGGCCTAATTTTATTTGATTCCCCTTCTTTTTCTTATTCATTATAGCAATTCACATTGGAATATATCCTCCATATATGCACTTTTTATTTAGGATATCTGGGATTGATATATAAGTCTATGTTTCAGAAACTCTCCTGTTTTGAAAAATAATTCTTATTAAAGTACTAACACTGGAGTCAAGAAGACACTCTGGTTATAGCCTAGTTCATGACCATCTGAATGATTTTATTGCCTTGTTATCTGCAAGATCTTTTGAAATATGTTAATGGAAGCAGCTAAAAGGGACTTAATTCACTATTTGTATAGATTCTTGCATACTTTTTTCCCCCACTGTAAGTTTTTGTTTAACTTATCTTGAAGTGGCCAATCAATCTTTTTTTTCTCTTATTGCAACCATTTATTTGTTCTTGGTATATTGGTATATTATTTCCTTCAGATAGTTAATGTTTTATAAGAGATGGTCCAGAATTTGTATGATTCTGGCACAATGGAAAGGTCTCTGGACCCAGAGTCAGAAAGACCAGAATTCAAATCTGATCCTAGACACTCACCAGCTGTTTGACTCTTGACAAGTTACTTAGCCTCTGTTTGCCTCAGTTTCCTCAACTGTAAAATAGGCGTAATAATATTCCCAACCTCCTAGGATTGTTGTAAGGATAAAATAAGACAGTATTTGTAAAGTACTTAGCACAGGGGTGCATGGAGGTGCTTATTTCTATCCTTTTTTTTCAGTGATTCCTCCATTATCACTGTAAAAAACAAAGGAAATTGCCACAGGACTGAGGGCCGTTTTGTATTTTTAATTTTTATAGATTCTCAAAACCAAAGAATTCATCATTGCATGGCTAGGCTCCTTCCTGCTCAGAAGTCTCTCTAGTAGTGAGGTGGCCCTCAGAGGGGAATCCCTTTGTTTCTGGGTTCACTCAGTCTTTTCTAGCTTCCAGGTCTTGGTATTGAGAGGGATTGGAAGAGACTTCTTTTTGGGAATTTTAGGATTTTGGGAAACATGAAGGAAACCTGGAAAGCCAAGAAGCAGAGAGGAGGAGGAGGGGGGGGATGTTCCAGGTTTTGGGGACAGCCAGAGAAAGCTTCAGTCATATGACATTTTGTGTGAGAAAAACTGAGAGGCCATTTTCCTTATACTGTACAGTATGTAGGGATGAGTAAGGCATAAAAATACTGGAAAACTGAAAAAGTGCAAGGTAGGCATTGGAGCCAAATGGAGGATTTCATATTTGATCCTGAAGGACATAGAATGTCACTGGAGTTTATTGAGTGGGGGAGTGGCAATGGCCAGACCTCTGCTTTGGGAGGAAGACTTTGATAGCTGAGTGTAAGATGGACTGGAGCAGGGAGACCAATCAGCAAGTTGTTGATGATGAGATGATGAGGTCCTACACCAAGATGATGGCAGTGTCAGAAGAGAGAGGAGGTGATGAGAAATGCTATGAAGGTAGAAATGACAGAACATGATGACTGATTGGATGTGGCAGGTCAAAGAGTGAGAAGTTGAGAATGATACCTAATTTGGGAGCCTGGGTGACTGGAAGGATGGTGGTGTCTATGATAATAATAGGGAAGTTAGGAAATAATTTTGGAGGAGTGATAATAAGCTCAATTTTGGACATGTTGAGTTTAAGATATCTGTAGGAAATAGATAACTAAGGCAGTTAGAAATGTGAGTCTGGAGGTCAAAGAGGTCCAGGTATGTAGATCTGAGAGTCATTAGTAGAGAGATGATAATTGAATCTATAGGAGTTGATGTGAACACCAAGTGAAATAGTATAAAGAGTATGAGAGAGAAGAGAAGGCGACCCAGAACAGAACCTTGGGGACCCACCTTTTTGGTTGATGTGACCTGGATAATGTAATCAAGCAAAGGAGACTGAGAAGTCAGACAGATAGAGGAGGGCCAGGAGAGAGAGCAGTGACATAAAAATCTAGAGAGAAGACAGTGAATATCAGGGAGAGAGTGTTTCACAGTGTACAAGACTGGAGAGAAATCAAAATGAAGAATGAATTAGAAATCAGAATGAAGATTGAGAAAAAGCCATTAGATCTGCCAAATTAAGAGATCATTAGTAACTTTTGCAGAGAGTGGTTTCCGGTGAATGATGAGTTCAGAAGCCGAAGCCAGATAGCACAGTGGAGGCGTAGACTGTAGCCAGCTTTATCTAGATGTTCAGCTACTAATGGGGGAAGAGATATAGGAAAAATAGCTAGTGAAGATGTACAAAACAAATTAAATTAAAATTTTTTGAGGATGGGGTAGATGGACATATTTGTAGATAGTAGAGAAGCAGTCAGGGAGAGTGTAAAAATAAGGGAGGGAGAATGATAGAAAGGCCAATCTGCTGGAGAAGCCAGGAGAGCATGGGGGTCATTTGTGCCTTTAGAGAGGTGTGCCTTGACAAAGAGAAGGGACACCTCTTTATGTGAGACAGAGATGGTAGCAAAAGGTATCTGAGTGATATGGAATGAAGAGGACGACAGAAGAGGGAGCTCTTGGGACATGGCCTCATTTGTTTTTTTTTCCTCTAGTAGGATAAGATGCAAAGTTCTCAGTTGAAAGGAAGGAAGGAGGAGGAATGGGGTGGGGGGTTTGAGGAGGCATGAAGAAGTTATAGTAAGTGGGATAGTGAGTTAATTTGGGAGGTGTACGAGAATTGTTGTGCTACAGAGGGAGGTAGTATTTCTAGATGAGGCAGTTGAGTTAGATTGAAGTTAAGTGACTTGCCTAGGGTCACACAACCAGTAAGTGTCTGAACTCAGGGCTTCTTGACACCAGGTACACTTTCATTGTACCTCTTGCTGCCTAAGGAGAGACAAGGAAGAGATAGATGACTGAAAATCACTGAAAGTCCAATCCTGCCAAGACTAAGCCAAATATAAGTCCAGTTCAGTCAATGAGAACAGGATGTTTCAAACAAATCCCATCCTTGCATTGTTGCCATTTGCAAGTCCAGGAGAATTTGGCCTCAGACAGATCCTGCCAGGTCCACTAATTGTAAGGCAGGAGGTCTGGAGGGTCCTCTCCTCTCCTGTTGGCTTTGCAGGTTTTTTGTTCAGAGAGATATTTTTCTCTTTTTATTGTACAGCCTTGGGTGGCGAGAGGCTGCAGGGTCAGTCCACACACAACTCTATCTGCACAATCCAAGTTTGCTTTTCGGTCCCCCCAAGTTCCTTATCTATATCTAGTCCACTCACAGCAAGTCCTAATGCCTTTACCTCCACAGCCCCATTTCCATACACTTGTCCGGACATTTATAGGGGCCTAGAACAAAGCCACCATCATGCCAAATCTGCCACTTCCATAAGTATCATTATATAAGCAAGTTGTGTAATTTTAGCTGCCTCCGACTCGATTATAGAACCATTACCAGGTAAATATCCAAATACGGGCCTTATGCCCAGTCAAGTTGAAACCCTGTGAAATTCACACCCACAACCAGGCAAATGGCTTCCCTTACAATCACAAATCAATCAACCAATAGGCATTTATTAAGGGCCTTTGGTATGATAGGAGCTGTTCTAAGCAATGTGGGTATGAAGACAAGTGTGAAATATTTCCTGTCAACAAGGTCCCAAGTTCTAATGGAGAAATAAACATTTACTTATAGAAGTACATACAAAATACCTCCAAATAATTTTAAATACTTCAGATATTACCCAGAAATTTTACATCTCTTCCTCATAGACTTGAAAATAGGAATTTGTCATTCATCTTCCTATCTTCCATAGGGGTCAATAAAACATCTTAGTAAATAAGTAATAAATATTTGTTAAATTAACCAATATTTTGCCTACTTTACTAACTAGGAGCAAACAGCTGACTTGAATTATCTCATTTTATTACCCTTATTCTTTTAAAAGTGGAGAGTTAGGGGTGGCTAGGTGGTGTAGTGGATAAAACACCGGCCCTGGAGTCAGGAGTACCTGGGTTCAAATCTGGTCTCAGACATTTAATAATTACCTAGCTGTGTGGCCTTGGGCAAGCCACTTAACCCCATTGCCTTGCAAAAACCTAAAAAAAAAAAAATGGAGAGTTATGAGAGCACAGAAACAAGCATCCAAAAAATATTTTTTAATCCACAGATAAAAATCTAATTAGCAGCACAACAGCCAAAAGATAGGCCACTGGAAAGCTAATCAGCTCTTGGATGATGAATAGTTGAGTGTGTCTTGTTGAAATTTGATGTTTATAAGAACCATTGGGGTATGTGCCTAGCAGTGAGAGCTTTGGTTCATAGATGTTTTATTCACTTTCTTGAAATAATTGCAAATTGCTTTCCAGAATGATTAGAACACTTCCTAGCATGACCATGTCTAGAGCTGATCCATTTTTTTTAATCACAGAAGGTTTGTTTTTGTTGTCATTATAAAACTTAAGATTTTAAAACAGATATCAGTGACTAGTGGAGAGAGCATCAGACAAATAATCTAGACCACTTAATACATTCATTGTTTGCTGTCCTAATCAAAAGTTTGTTGTCCTCCAAGGAATCAGCTTTTGCAGTTCACCCTCGATTCACCACCAATATCTCCTCTGTCCTCCTGCTCAAGGAATATTTCTGGCAAAATCCAAGTTCCTAAAGGGCACATGAGTTCTTCAATAAAGCAAGAAAATAAAATGGATTCTTACTTGGTAAAAGAAGGTCCTTCTTCTATAAAACCACCAGAGAAGCCAAAGAGAGGCAAAGATGGCAAAATTGACGATACAGGGAAAAAGCCCCGCAATTCTTTAGAGATAAAGGGGGAATCAAGTGAAGCAGGGGAAGATCAAGGATACACTTCTTTTAATGGTCCTGAGAAACCCTCCACATCTGCTTTAAAGGAAGTTTCTAAAGGTAGGAAACTATTTTCTTGTATTTCTCCTTTATAAAAAACTCATCCCAGAGAAGAGCCATATAAGGTCCTATTTCTGAAGTGAAAGAAGAGAAAAAAAATGTACTAGATTTCAACACAGTACCACCTTGAAGTTTGATAGACAAAGTACTTTTGTTTGTACCAGTCTTTAACAATGAGATTAGAAGTTGAGACTGAAGTCCCAGCCTTTATGCCTTGATATTCCCCCTTCTTCTCTTTTGTATAGTATCCCTTGAGTAATCTCCCTAACACACTACTTTCATTATGTCATTTTGCTTACAAGCCTCATCTCTATGAGAAAGACCACATTATTTGACTTGTCATTCTGAATCTTTTGCAGTCTGGCCTGCTCTTTCTCACTTCATCTCTCATTATTCCTTAGCACAAATTTCCTTTTCAAGTCTATCCCCTCACATTTTTCTGAATGTGCCATGCTTATTTCCACCTCTTAGGCTTTGCTCATTGCATTCCTGTTGCCCAAATCCAAATTAAAGCTGTTTGTTCTCACATTGATTTCTCCTTTCTTAGTTTTTCTTAGTTCTCCTGCAGAACTTATTTTATGGACCATCTATTTTGTATTTCAAGGGACTGAATATATACTTATCAATTTAACTTTTTCATCTGTGTAGGTTTTCTTTATTTAAAAAATAAGTTTTTCTGAATTTTTCAAACACCAAATAAAATGGGCATTTCTAAATTTAAAGTAGAATAGAAAGAGGTATGAGTCCCTCCACTCACCATTGTGGACACAGTATTGAACATACAAGTTTTCCATTAAATATTTGGTTTGAATTTTGAATTTGTTTATTAAAAAAAGCTTCTATTTCAGTCTTACTCTGATACCTCACTTTGGAGGTGACATATAGTTCTTATCAGCTATGCTAATGGAATACAAATTTTAGAGTAAGTCATACATCTTTGAGAAGGCTTCATGTATAGCTATGGAGACATACTTGCTCTATTTCTCAAGGCTAAACCTGTCTAAATTAGGAGCATCTTGTTATTGGAAAGTTCAGCAAATGCTGAATTTTTTAAATAATTCACAAGGACCATCCACCAAGATATGGAATGAAAGTCAGTAGAGAAAATTTTCATGCTATTAAAATTATAGATCTTTTGTAATTTTAATTTGTGGATAAATTTGAAAAAGTAGTTGAATTGCATCTATGGTCTAACAAGACCACTATATGTTTTTATTGACTGTATCCTTTTAACAAACAATTAACTTTTACTTATGTCTATAAGACATTAACTAATGAATTTGTTATAATCTATTCTCTGTTGCATTCATTCATTCCATTCATTAATTGACATTTATTAAGGGCCTATTACATGCCAGGCACTGGGTTAAGTAAATGCTTTAAGATGTGCTATGTTAGGTATTTTGAAGAATATAAAGAAAAACAATCCTGGTCCCTACCCTCAAATAATAGCACAAATTGTCTTTTTATAAATATTTAATTTTTTTCTAAAGAAGAAAATCTGATTTCTTTCCCTCTCACTTAACTTCTCCCATTGAGAAGGGGCGAAAAAACTCCAAGACTCCAGTTTCAAACGTGTATATTCAAGCAAATCATAGCATTGACTGGTTTTAAAAAAAAAGCCTTGATCTTCAGCTCTGAATTTTAACACCTCTATTGTATTTAGGAGGGTGGGTAGCATGTTTCATCATGGATCCTCTGGAGTCATGGTTGATTGATCAGTTAATAAGTCTCTCAGACTTGTTTGTTTTTATAAGTATTGTTATTGTTAAAAATTTTCTCCTAGTTCTCACTTCACTCTGCATCAGTTCATAAAAGTTTTCCCAAGTTTTTCTCAAGCTATTCTTTTCATCATTTCTTACAGCAAAATACTGTTCAGTCACATTCATATGTAACTTATTCAGACTTTTCTAAACTAATAGGTACCTCCTAATTTCCATTTCTTTGCCTTTACAAAAAGTAGCTGTTATATATTTTTTTTACATCTTTTTGTGGAATTTGTTTCTTTAAACAATCCTTGATGTTATCCCATCCTTTCCTTTCTCCCCTTTTCTTCTTGTTTCCTAATTATGAAATAGATTTCTTTATGTTTGTGTGTGTGTGTGTTCTCTCCTTTGACTAGTTCAGATGAAAGTGAGGTTCAAAACATCCCTTCATCCCTTTCTCTTCATTTTTATTTGTGAACTCCAATTATGTGAGACAATTTTCCCATCTTTCTTAAATCTTTTCCTGCCCTTTTTCCAGAGTGTATTCTTCTCTTTCCCATTTGTCCTTTAAAACCATTAGAACATAACAGACTTATTTCCCAGACCATTATTTCATTAGGCTCATTCTCTGACCGCTGATTAGATTGAATTCTGAGGGGATAAATCATCTCCTATTTATTAGAAGATTGGGTATCATTTCTCCTATCAGAATCCTTGTTTGGTTTCTTATGATTGAGTGCTCATGTTATTTTCCTTTTTATATCTCTCTTGTCTTCTGCATCTGCACTTCAGAGTTTCCACATAGCTCTCTCTGGTCTTTTCATCAAGAGGTGGTCCTTTAAAAATCTGTTTTTTCCCCTTAAAGGATTATACTCAGTTTTTCTGGGTAAATTGTTCTTGGTTTCAAATCTCTGTCTTTTACCTCCTGGAATACTGTATTCTGAACTCTTCTTTCCATTATTTTAATGACCACTAAATCATACTTGACTCTGACTGTGGCTATTTGGTACTTGAATTCTTTCTTTTTGATTACAGTATATTTTTAATTTGACTTGGAATCTCTGGTGAATCTGATGTTCCTGGGAGTTTTCACTTGAAATAGGATATTTAGACACTTCCTTGGATCATAAATTTCAAGTAGTCAAAACTTGAAAAAAAGCTAACTTAAAAATGTATAAATTAAAAGAAAAAAAGAGATAACAAGAATTATCTCTTCTTAATCAGTTTTCTAGTTTAGTTGTTTTTACTATGAGATACACTTTCTTCAGTATTTTGACTTTGTATTAGTATTTGGAGTTGTTTTAAGGAATCGTCAGTCGCATTTTTAGGGAGTTTGTTGCTGTGGTAAAGTTTGTGTCTCTTATGCTAAGCTCACGATTCCCTTTCCAGTTCTTTCTCTCTTGCTCTCATTTCTTCTCTAGTTTTTCTTTCCATTACTCTCAGTTTTAAAGCTTTTAAAAAGTTTTACTCCAGTTCTTCCAGAAATTCTAGTTGAACCAAACTCTATTTTTCTTTTGAGATTTTGTTTGTAGATGTTTTGGAGTCATTTTCTTCTTCTGGGTTTATATCTTAAGTGTCCCTGTTATCAAAATAGCTTTTTTATGGTGGGATTCTTTTCCAGCCTACTTCCTCACTTCTCACTTCATGTTAGATCAGGTTCTGCATACTTCTGCAGAGAATGATTGGATTGACCTGGTATCTTCTAGGTTCTGTCTTTCTCAGACTATTAATAAATAGTAATTAAATGCCTTTTTTATACCACCCATTATGCTAAGGATTGGCGATACAAAAAGACTTTCTTTGGACAACTTTGGCTTCAGTTAACTCACAAGTCTCTGCTACTTTCTTGGGATATTGAGTATTGTATTAACCCAGGATCTCAGGGGCAGCTCAGGCTAGACACCTGCCCCTGATCAGTGTTACTCTCAGTCACTGATCTGGAGCAGTGTCATTCTGCAGGCCTCCTTGTCTAGGCTTAGGTCTGAGCAGTGGACCTGTGTTCTTAGTCCAGGGAGATTTCCAGTAGAGTGTTGCTGGATTGGCCACTAGCAACCAGTTGTAAAGCTCTTCAATTTTGAGTGACAGACCTGCTGGTTCTCCTTTGGTTTGTCCCGGGATTCCTGCCCTGGCTATTCTGCTGCAGGCTTCAGGCTGGGTGTGAGTTGTAACAGGGACCCTCCTCTGCTCTTGGGGGCAGTCACACAGCAGTTGCTGGCTTTTGAATGTGCTCTTTTACCTATAGTACTTAACCTGGGATTTGTGGCCTCTCTGTTTGTTTTTAAAATTATTTAATGAATTTTTATTTTCCCCCCAATTACATGTAAAAGCAATTTTTAACATTTGTTTTTTAAAATTTTTAAGTTCCAAATCCCCACCCCCACTTTGAGGAGGCCAGCATTTTGATATAAGTTATAAATATGTGTGGTCATATAAAACATGTGCATGTTAGTCATGTTGTGAAAGAAAACAGATCAAAAACACCCCCCCTCCCCCAAGAAAGATAAAGAATATGCATTGCTCTGCACTCAGATTCTCAGTTCATTCATTGGAGATAGATAGCATTTTTTATCATAAGCCCTTTGGAATTGTCTCAGATGATTATATTACTGAGAATAGTTAAGTCATTCACGGTTGATCATTGTAAAATATTGCTATTACTTTGTACAATGTTCTCCTGGTTCTGCTCATTTCAATTGACATCAGTTCATCTAAGTCTTTCCAGATATTTCTAAGAACATTCTGTTATTTCTCCTAGCACAATAGTATTGCATCACAATCATATACTACAACCAATTGATGTACATCCCTTTGATTTCACATTGTTTGTGACCTCTTTGAAAGGCTCCCTTTCAAAGGCTTTGTCTGCCCTGGGTATATGACTCATGGTAGTTAGTGATAAAGATACCTTTTGGCTTTTTGGTACCTTACTCAAAGTCAAGCCCTTCTCTGCTGAATGGTGTACCTGGTCTTGTCCTGGTGCCCATCCCCTTCATCACTAGAATGCTCAGGGCTGTGGGATCCAGACCTCTCTGTGTAGCTTCCTTTTCTGACCTGGGCTAGGAAAATGACTGATTTTTCCCTTGGATTTCCCTGTCAGAATTTGCTCTGGTATATTGCCTCTATTTTTATAGAGAGTTATGGGGTAGAACTTGGCCACACTTTTCCTTGATGCTTTGCCATCTTGGCTCCACTTCAAATTGCCTGTAGTCTTACTTACATCACACTGAATGGAAGAATTGAGTTATTATTATTATTATTATTATTATTATTATTATTATTATTATTATTATTATAGGGTTTGAGTTTCTGAGAATTAGTTTGTTATGTAATTTGCTTCCAGCTTATGTGAATCTTTAGTGGCATTTTCACAAAATAATTGTGCATACCTTAGATTGGGGTTATGATTTTATGCAGCCCTCTGAGTTTACTAAATGCTTTAGAAAATGAAGCCAAGCTACCACAGAACTTTCACTAAAATGGCAAATCAAAATATAGTATCTATTGTTTCAATAAAAAACTTTTAAAAGTTTGGACAGCCCTGTCTTAGATAATGGTCTACCCAAATGATTGAGCCAATAGGTGAACTTCTAGCTAATTCTAAGTCTTTTACTTCATGCTTGATATTCTTATGATCTTCCAAATTTCCTGACATCTTGTCTCACCTTGTTCTCCTTACAGTCCACTGGCTTTTTTTTTTTAAATAATTTTTAATGTTATACCTTAAATTATGCTTTATAAACACTATTATTATTGCTGTTGTTGTTACGCCTTTTTTATTTATCTTTTTCTGCATTGAAAATTGTCCAGTTGATTTTTTTCCCTCCTCTACAAATAACATGTATGTTTTTAAATGCAGTGGAATGTCCTGTTTGCAGTGTGAGCATCCCTGAAGCCTTCATAAATAAGCACTTAGATAGCTGCTTGTCACGGGAGGACAAGAAGGAAAGCCTTAGAAGGTGAGTAATTTAAATAAAAGTTATGAATAGATTGCACTTTTTTGACTCTTGTTTTATATAATGATTAAATTGAATTCAGCTTTCGTGTTGCCCATGTTGATTTTCTTTAACTCTTTCTCAATCTGCTATTAGAACAGTTAACAGACTGTGGCTTAAAAAGAAAAACTATTGTTTTGGAAATAGATTATTTCTTACTAATTTTTTTCTTCATTAGTTTCAAAATTGCAGTTAAATCCAAATTCTCCTATATGTTTGTTAATAGCATTATTGTTACTATTGTCTACTGAGAACTTCAACATTTTTTAGCAAGACTATTAAATCCTTTTGTTTTGTAAGGCATATAAATGGGTATCTTACATGACAATTTTACTTTTAAAGAATTATTTATTTTCCATTTCTACCTTGTAACCAAGTAATAAGGAAAGACAGGCATACTTACTTAGTTTCAGCCAATATGTCACTGCTAAATATTCACCACCTCTGTAGTCACTGGATCCAATTTTGTATTATATTTGTCTTCTCTGAATATGTTCCAGATTAAACATGGTATTCCTTAGTAATCATTTTACTACTGCTAACATATTGTTGAGAGGTGAAGTATTAAAGTTAACATCTTTTTCTTTGTTTTTTCTTTTTTGTTTTAAACCAGCTTGCTACCTAAATCTTTATTATCTTGTTAAAAACTTTTTAGGTGCTCCGGATTTTAGGTGCCACCATTAATAAGGATTTTTATTATTAACAGTTTGGGGAAGATCAAATTAGATAAGGAATTTAAAATATTTTTGTAAACCTAAATAAAACCTTTTATTATTGTCTGTTATTATTTATTGAATAAGAAACCTAGACCTATTTTAAGAGTTTCTAAAATTTGACTTGGGAATATCACACATTAAATCTGAAAGTCAATCCATGTACTTATATTTTGATTTATTGTATGATTATTTTGAAGGTGAAATTTTAATCTCAACTGTGTTTTTTTGCTTGTTAGTCTATTTTGATTGGTTGGTTTAATAGTCTGTTTCATTGTCTCTGTTTCATCTAAGCAAGATTGGAGAACCAACTGTATTTATTGTATGTATGTAATTATTTGGTTTTTGTGGCCTGCATAAAAAAATAGAGATAGTATGGTTGTCTTTCTTGGTATTTTCTGTGCTCACCTCAGTACATGTTCCAGAAATCCTTAATATTATGTCTGTTGACTGACTGACTGACTTTGGTCAGGAAGGCCCTGGTTTGAGCCTCACCTTAACATAAACTGGTTATGTGCCTTTGGTTTTATTACTTAACCACTCAAGTGCCTCAGATAAGTCAGGCAGTGTGGTGAAACCTATGGGCTCTTTCTCAGAATAATTTTTTAAAATAAGCTTTTGTTTTTATATCACCAGAATTTCTCCCACAATTCTTGTCCTTCTCAAGAGTCATCTCATAAAACAAATAATTTTCTTTAGAGGAAAAAAAGAGAAAGAGAAAAAGAATCAGTAAAAATGATAAATAAATCCAAAAAAAAAAATCTGAAAATATATGCAGTATACCATCCCCTTGGACTTCCCACTTCTTCCAGAGTGGTGGCAGTGTCTTTAGAGTGGTACTTGTTCTTTGTAATTTTGCAACATTCATTTTTGATTGTTTGATGATTCTTTGCATTTACATTATTGTCACTATGCATAGCATTTTGATGGTTCCACATACTTAACTCTGCATCAGATCATGTAAATCTTTTCATCTTCTCTATAGTCATGACCTTTGTCCTTTCTTCTAACCCAATCTCCAAGCCTTTATTAAGAGCCAACTTTCTGTGTGCAAAGCACAAAACCAACCAATCAAAACAGTCTAACAAGCAAAAAAACACAGTTGAGATTAAAATTTCATCTTCAAAATAATCATACAATAAATCAAAATATAAGTATGGATTGACTTTCAGATTTAATGTGTGATATTCCCAAGTCATATTTTAGAAACTCTTAAAATGGATCTAGATTTCTTACTCAATAAATAATAACAGACAATAATAAAAAGCTTTAGGGTTACAAAATATTTTAAATACCTTATCTAATTTGATCTTCCCAAAACTATTAATAATAAAAATCCTTATTAATGGTGGTACCTAAAATCCTGAGCACCTAAAAATTTTTTAACCAGATGATAAAGATTTAGGTAGCAAGTTGGTTTAAATCAAAAAGAAATGAAAAAGAAAAAGATGTTAACTTTAAAGCACAATCCAATACATTCACGAACCATCATCATTCCTCCACTGATATGTATCTACTTTTTTCCTAATTCTTTGCTGTCACAAAAAAAAAAGGACTTTACATTATGTGGAATATGTGAGAATTTCCTTCTTATTAGTATTAGCATTAGCATTAGCATTAGCATTAGTATTTGTATTAGCATTAATTAATTAATTAGTATTAATCCTCCCCCAGGGATTAAGTCAAGAATATCTGGATCAAAAGCCAATCAGGGAGTGGCTAGGTGGTGCAGTGGATAGAGCACCAGCCCTGGAGTCAGGAGTACCTGAGTTCAAATCCGACCTCAGACACTTAATAATTACCTAGCTGTGTGGCCTGACATTTAATCCTATTTGCATTGCAAAAACCTAAAAAAACAAAAGTCAAATCAGTTAACATTTATGAAACCCCTGCAATGTGAGTGCATGAGGTGCTGTGTGAGGGGCTGGGTCCACATAGGAGAGTGGAAAGCAGTCTGATGAGAGAATTCAAGCACTGTAATGGGGGTCATCTCAGAGGGAAGGGGACTGGGAGATCTCTTGAACAAAGTGAAAACTGGAGCTGCAACTGGAAGGAAGCTGGGGAAGCCAGTTCTCATTCTGAGCATTGAAGGACAGCCTGCAAAAGAAGGCCTGTGCCACTGGATTTAAAGCCAAGCAGAAAATGTTATTTTTAGTTGTGGAGATAATAGAGAATCACCAGAATTTATTTAATAATAGAGTAGGAAATGATATTGTCAGACTTAGTTTTTGGATGATAGGTTTGACAGCTGAATGAGAAGAGACAGGGGCATCAGTAGGCTGTTGTATTGGTCTGAGCTAAAGGTGATGAGGGTCTGCACTGGGGGAGTGGTGGTATCAAAGGAGAGAAGGGGACATAAAAAAGTTGAAAAAGACACAACTAACAACTGATTGGATATGGGGGGTGAGAGAGCAAGTAGTTGAGGTTTGTTTTGTAAGCCTGGGTGAAGGTAGACAGTTATAGGGAAGTTATGATGGGAAAAGCTCCTAGGTGGAAAAGATACTGAGTTCAGTTTTGGAGATGTTGACTTTGAGATGTTTATGGGATCTTCAGTACAAGTTATACACAAGGACACAGAGAGATAAATAAGAATGAAGGTTGAGAAAAAAGCCATTAGATGTTACACTTAAAAGATCATTAGTAGCTTTGCAGAGAGTAATTTCAGTTTTTTGATGAGGTTGAAAGCCAGATTGCAGGAGGTTAAAGAAAGGAAGCAAAAGCAGAGATTGCAGACAACTTTCTGGTAAGGAAGATAGTGTAAGTGAGGGTTTTTTGAAGATAGAGAAAACTTGGACATAGGGAAATGGCCAGTAGATGAGCACAATCTGTGATGGAGTAAGGATGATGAAGAGAGAAGTCTGCCAGAGAAGATGGAGTTTCCTTAGCAAGGAGAGGGGTTCCCTCTTCCTGTGAGACAGGTGAAGAAGAAGAGAGTGGCAGAAGACTATGGGGTGGGGAAAGATGAGAAGAGAAGAAAGATCTCTTGGTGAGCATCCCAACATTTTTTCAGTGAAATATGAGGCAAAGTTGTTAGTGGAGAGGCTGGAGGTTTGGAAAAGCTGCTCTGATGAATGGGATGTTGAGTTATGAGGCAGATATAAAAGCATCTCTTGCTACCCTGAAGATCCATTTGCAGTTAGGGAGCATAAACCTTTAGAGGATCACTTCAGCATCGTTTGGTGTTTCTGTCTCGCTCCATTCTGCAGCAGTGGAGATGGTGGTAATATTAAGCAGGCATTGGAAAATAAGCTTTTTGATAAGATAAGTGGGCAGAGGACTTAAGAAAAGAGGACAGTGTAAAGTGGAATCAAGGGATTGAAATGAAAGGGAGGAGATTGTAACCAGTGTAAAGGTAGTGGTTTTTGAGCAAACTGAGGGGTAAAGGATGGGATTAGGTGTTGTACTGAGGAACCATAGAAGAGGGTAGTGGAAGAACAAGATTTGGAGTTGGAAGGCAAAAAATGGAACAACCACAGATTATGACCAGATGACAGAGTATGTGAACATAGTTGTAGAACACTTGTGAACACTGAAGCTACTGAGAAAGAAAGGAAAGTGTCCTTAAAGAGGGCACACTTTTGTTATTTTATTTGTACAATTCCATGATGATGGTAGTGATTCATGGCTCCATGCTGCCTTCCCATAAGATCTCTACTTTTGACTGCTTCACTTGTCTTTACCAGTTTGTTGGGTGTGAAATGAAATCAGAGTTAGTTTGATTTCAGTTACTCTGCTTCACGTGGTTGTTAATAGTGGGCAGTTTTCCCTTTGGAGATTTTGTTAATCTCTTCACCTACATGTTTACAGAAGTTACAGTTTTCAGTATCAGAACGTTTCCTAAAAACGTAGTAGTTGGATTGTAAATGTCATTTGGTGATTTGTGACAACCAAAAATAAAACATTTCCCCCCCCCCATCCAAGTTCACAGACCCCCTGAAATTTAGCCACAGTGGGGATCTGTGGATTAGTTCCCTTGTGAAGAGTATTCTACCCTAATGAAGTCTCAGTTTTAGATTCTTCTCACTCTTTGTGACTATGTCTGACCATGTCAATAAAAAATAGTTTTTCTTGGATTATATGAAAGCTACTATCACATTGACTTTGTAGTGCTGTTGTTTTGATCTCCATAATTACTTCCAACCTTCTCTTTCATCTGTGGATAATTCCACATGTAACTGTTTCCAAGCATACAGTTTAATTTGTCTTAATCTGATAGTTGGAGAAGGCATGAGCAGAAACATGTTTTTCTTTCTCTAAATATAGTAACTTAAACCTTGAATTCTTCCAAAGTCTTGCTATCTGTGGCATAAGGGTTCATAAGGAGAATGTTTTCCTCTTATCTCATACTTTTTTAGATACACATAGATATTCCAAGACTAAAATGAAAAGAAGTCAGGTAGCTAAGAATGGATTAGGTCTTATTTGGGGCAAACATTTTGTTGTTTTTGTCTCAAGTAGATTGTACGGTGGTATGTTAAGTTTTCAGGATGTTTGCTATGTAAAAGTTTATCATGCCCCAGAAATTCTTAATAACCTGGAAAGTCCTACAGTTTTCCATCTTTCCCTTAAATATATTTGGAATGCTTCTTCCAATTTATGATAATTTTATGCTAAAATTGATTGACATTTCTGAGTAGATCTGATGTTTAACATCAGGGAACCTACTCTGTAATTGGGCCTTTTTTTTTTAAATGATCTGAAATCAGGGCGGCTAGGTGGTGCAGTGGATAGAGTGCCAGCCCTGGAGTCAGGAGTACCTGAGTTCAAATTGGACCTCAGACACTTAATAATTACCTAGCTGTGTGGCCTTGGGCAAGCCACTTAACCCCATTGCCTTGCAAAAAAAAGGGGGGGGGGACCAGAAATTGAGAATCTTTTCTGAACACCACCAACGGATTATAAATTCCTAGTTAGGAATTCATTCTGCTGTTGATTTTTTTTTCACATTTAATTTGAAGATCAAACTTTCTGTTCAGCTCTGTTTATTTCATCAGGAAAGTTTGAAAATCCCTTGTTTCATTGAATGTTCATTTTTTTCCCCTAAAAGAGCATTTTCAGTTTTGCTGGGTTGCTGATTCTTGGTTGTAGTCCAAACTCTTTTGCCTACTGGAATATCATATTGCAAGGCCTATGTGCCCTTAATGTAGAAGCTGCTAAGTTTTATGTTATCCTGATGTAGCTCCATGATATTTAAATTGTTTCTTTCTGGCTATTTGTAATATTTTTCTCCTTGACTTGAGAGTTCTGGAATTTGCCTGTGATATTCCTGGTAGTTTTCATTTTGGAATCAGGCATTCTTAAAATTTCTGTTTTTACACTTTGCCTCTAGAGTATCAATCAGGGCTCTCCTGGAGAATTTCTTGAAATATGATGTCTAAGCTTCTGGTAATAACTTTCAGGTAGGCCAGTAATTTTTAATTATCTCTCCTGGATCTGTTTTCTGGGTCAGTTGTTTTTCCAGTAAGGTATTTCACATTTTCTTCTAGTTTTTCCATTCTTTTGATTTTGTTTTATTGTTTATTTATTTCTCAAAAAGTCATCCACTTCCCTTAGATCCATTTTAAGGAATTATTTTCTTCAGAGAGATTTTGAATCTCCTTTTCCATCTGATCAATTCTGTTTTTTAATGTATTCTTCAACTTCATTTTCTTTAGTATGTTTTTTGTATGTCCTTCACTAAGCTGCTGACTCAGTTTTCCTGATTTTCCTGCATTGCTCTCATTTGTTTCCCCAATTTTTCCTAACCTCTCTTACTTAATTTTCAAGATCTTTTTTGAGGTCTTCCATACCTTGAGACCAATTCATATTTTTCTTGGAGACTTTAGATACAGAAGCTTTGACTTTATCATCTTCTGAGTGTGTATTTTGATCTTCTGTGGGACCAAAGTAATTGTCTATGGTTAGATTATTTTTCTTCAGTTATTTGCTCATTTCCCCATCCTGTGACTTGATTTTAACTCTTTTGTTAAGGTGGGGCTCTGCTTCTGGGGGGGAGGACACACTGTCCAAAATTTTTGAGGGTTTTTGGTTCACCCCCCAGGGACCTCAGTTCCTCCAAGGTCTTAACTCTGACCACTCTCTTGACCTGTGCTCTGGTCTGTTGGTGACTATAAGCACTGCCCTCTGTCCTGGAACCATGAGGAGGGGCCCTGCTCCACTATGGTGGTAAAGCTCCTTTTCCTGAGACTAGGGCTCCAGACTGCAACCTGAATCTGAGTATGGGTGAAGCAACAGAGTCCTGCCTCAGGATTAGATAGCAGAGGGACTTCTGCAATCCTCCCTCAACCCCTTACTGTCTGTGTGCTGAGCACTCTGGAAGCAGTTGCTGGGGTTTGCCCCTGGTTTCTGGGGGCCAGGGCTACATGCTCACTCCGGTGCAGCAGTTTTTTCCTGTTGACATTCCCAATTGCCTTGGCAAACCCTGGGCTGAGAGGTCTGGAAACTGCCCCTGCTGCCCCAAGGATTGTTCCTGGATGGCTGAAGCCAATTTGCTCTGGCATGGTCCAGGCTGCACTGTGGGCCCTTTCTAATCCTGGTGTAACAGATCCTTCCCATGATTCTTCCAAGTTGTCTTGGGCTGAAAAATTGTTTCACTCAATCTTCTTGTGTGTTCTGCCACTCTAGAACTAGGTTGGAGTGGCTAAAGGTATTTGGAGTGGTCTGGGGGAGGGAGTCCCTGCCTTTACTCCACCATCTAGACACTACCTCCTCGTTTTTTTTTTTCTAATGTATTTCCTGCTAACTCTTTGCATCTTGTACTTGTATGACTAAAAGTTGAAAATAAAGAGTTTGGGGAGGAGGGGGAAAGTCTGATATCCCCTTTAATAATAATAGTAGTAGTAATAATAATAAGCATTTATGGTGTGAAGAGTGGTTTACAAATGTCTCATTTTATTCTCACAGCTGCCTTGGGAGGTAGATGATGTTAAGATCTTATCTTGCAGATGAGGAAATTGAAGCAGATAGAAGTGAAGTGACTTGCCCAGAGTCACACATTTCACAATGTTGGAGGCTAGATTTGAATTTAGATCTTCTTGACACTGCCTTTAATGGTTGATGTAACTTTTGTTAACTTTCTTCCCCATAATTATTAGTGATTAATCTTTAATTTTTAGTGGAAATCTGTGACTCTACCCTTGTGATGATCTTATTCCCTTGATCATCTCACTATTTTCTCCTTCTCCAAGTGAGATCTAAACCTTCAAACTTTTGTGGCCATGTTTATGACTTGGACTTTCTTTTCTTGATGCTTTTCAGTTATCCCTTTGTGGAAACTCTGAGAGTTGGCAAAAAAGGAAAACCTTATATTAGTCCCTGAAAAGTGAAGATTCCCTAGGTTTGTTTTTTTGTCTTATTGAGGAATCAGAAATTGAAGCTTGCTATGTCCTTAGTTGCACTTTAAACATTTTCTTATTTCTCTTTGTCATTATTCTATTTAGTCTACTGTCAAGAACATTTCTCTGCAGTTCTTACTGTCTTTTAATTAATAGTCTTCAAGATTAAACCAGACGAATTCAATTGTCTTTTAATTCTTTTACTCCTTTTTTTTCCTACTTCATGACTGACTCAAACTGATTCAGTTATAGTCACAAAATTGCAATACATCTTTTTATTGATTTGGCATCTTTCTTTTTACCATTGTCTTGTTAATTTCTAACCTTAATCATCTCTGCTCTGGATCTTGTTTAATATTCTAATTGAATTATTCTAGTTTTTCATTTTTTTGAATACCTGAATCTATCTTTTGCAAATTGTTGTTCATTTGTTTTTGTTGTGTCTAATTCTCCATTTCCCTATGTTGGATTTTCTTGGTAAAGATATTAGAGTGGTTTGCCATTTCCTTCAGCTCATTTTCAGATAAGAAAAGTGAGGCAAATAGGGTTAAGTGACTTGTCGAGGGTCACATAGCTAGTAAGTGCCTGAGGCCAGATTGGAACACAGGAAGATGAGTATTTTATGGATCTTTGAGAATTGGGGTTTTATATTAGACTTCTTTTATATTCCCAGAAGTACCTGGTAAATTCTTGAACTCGAAGTAGATAATTGTTAACTATATAGCTGCGTAATTAATTCAGTTGGAAAGACCCATTCCTAAACATCTAGGCATGAAGGCAAAGGGATTAAGTTAAACTTACTTAAATTTCCTTTTATCCTTTGAAATGCTTTTATACCATCCTAACTCTCTGGATGTCTCATTGGTACCAAACTCAACAAATCTAAATTTTTATTCAGTAACTCTCTAAATTCAATTGCTGCCTCTTTCTCTCTTTCTTTATTTGTGTTAATGTTCCTTTTATCATTCCAGTTACCCAGATCCATAACACTAGACTCATTTGTAACACTAGACCCCTCAGCCCAATAACCAAAGCAGACTAGTTACCAAATCTTATGGATCCTACTTCCATAGTAGCCCTCAAATCTTAATCTTTTCTTTATTCACACATTTCAGGGTCTCATCAGTTGTTGCTGAATGATTGTAATAAACTGCCAACTGTATTTCACTTTCTAGTCTTTCCTTTCTATTTTATCTTCCATAACCTTCACTGTCTCCCTCTTGTATTTTATTCTTGAAGCAAATTCTGGCATCTTAAAGCCCTACTGTGATCTGGCATCAGTTATTGTTTTCTCACCTGTACTTCACTATTCTTCCCCCCCCCCCCTTCAGTATGAAGTGATTTTGTTTGTAAGACTACAGAATGATGGTTTGCCATGAGCATTTTGCACATATGGCATCCAGTTTTTCTTCTTGAGTTTGCATTTATTGGGAACTTGTATGTGTAAATTCTGATCATCATGATGCCTATTGTGCATATAGTATAATTGTAGTATCCTTTTGGGGGAAGGGAGAGGAAAACTCTTTATAGCAGATCCTAATTAAATTATAATTTTGTTTTTAACTTTAGCTAGATGAGAGCAAAGTTTTGTTTCCTTTTTGATGGTGAATCAGTAGGGAATGCTTTATCACTAAACTTATTCAATGTTATCAAGGTGCTTTAGGAAAATTAATAACAGCACAAATGATTGTTCTCTACCATAGAGGTTATTGTGATGTGCATAAGAAGTGAAAAACTGATTTATGTATCTCCAGTGAGAAATGATTTAAAAATATACTAATGAAAACATTTCTGTTACC
Organism: Macrotis lagotis; assembly: GCF_037893015.1. Lineage (NCBI taxonomy): Eukaryota > Metazoa > Chordata > Mammalia > Peramelemorphia > Peramelidae > Macrotis > Macrotis lagotis. The sequence continues at coordinate 144,317,726 of NC_133665.1, forward strand.
TATAAAACTAAAATGCAGCTGTATATTTTTTCTGTAATTTATGAAAAACTTAAAAATACCCTCATGTCAGGTTTTGATATACAAATGTCAACTTTAGTCTGACTTTTTATAGAGAAACGTAGCAATATTTTGTACAAGTTGTGGAAGCATTTTTTTGAACATGTGATATCTTAGGAAAGTAAAATCTTGCTAAACTATTATATATCCAAATAGCTACAATATCTAAGGAAGTGAGACTACTTTTCAATCACAAAATACAACAAAAGCAAGGCCTGTTGTAATGGTCAAGAGGAAATTTTACAAGCCTCAGAAACTAAAGGCATATTATACTAAAGGTATATTATAATCTTGCTTTCATATCCTTTTAACAACTACAAAGATTTTTCTATCTACAGTATATATGGGGCACAATTTCATTCTTGCTGAGAAATCAACCAACCTTTGTAACTGGTTCTGATAAGAACCACTGTCTGAAATCAGCCTGCCCAATTGGCTCTGCTTAGTACCCTGGACATAACTTTTCCAGAACATGATTTAAAAATGAATGGACCATTTTTTTTTCCTTTCTCTGACTCTCAGAAACTCATAGCTTCCTTCAAGGGTGAGCTCAAGTGCCACTCCTGCAAAGTCTTTCCTGATTACTACTTAGGCTCAATGCTTTCTCCTTCCTCAAATTTGAGCTTACTTATTTAAATAATAAGTAATTGTAACATAATCTCATTTAAAATAGGAAATTTTAAGTTATTTTTGTAGCCAGCAATTTATCTTACATATGACATGAGTTTTGTGTTGAATTGAATTATTCTCCTAATAACTTCTCCTTTTATAGTGCATTGTATATTATGATCTTCAGAACTCTTTACTATATCAGACTTTAAGATTGTTTTATTATTATTATTATTATTATATAATCCTTTATTTCACATTTCTACTTCCAATGATATTCTTTGACTATATGAATTACAAATTGGTCACATCATTGTTTATCATATTTCAGTCTTTAAGAAGAGTAGATAATCTAAAGCATCAGGAAAGGGAGTAAATTCTCTTGATTGATTCTCTTACTGGTGTGACTGTGGTCATCATTGTTTATATTTTCTATTTACTATCTCAAAAGCTTTGAAATACTTTTTTGAGTTTTCTTTTTAAAACTTTGACAAGGAAACATTTGCTTTAAATATATGAAACTAATATGCTAATAACTCAACTTGATTCTTTACTATAACTAAAGCATAGTCCTAGTTCCAAGTCCAAAACCCTCCTCAGGCTTCTTTTCTATACCGTGACTTCTCAGGGCTTTTCTCAGGGTTAATTGACTTCAACATCTTGTTTGGAATCTGAGTTCCAAGGTTACTGTGGCTCCAACTTCCATTTTGGCCACCAGTAAAGGAGACATGATGGGAGATTCAAGGGAATAGTGTGCTTCCATATTAGGCCATCTAAGCATGCTCTAAAGTCCCCACCACACATTTCCCCTATTTCAAAGATGGTGATTTTGGCACATACACTTTAATGCATTTTTTAGTAAAAACAGTCCTTGACCCAAATTAATAACAGTCCCTTTGTGATTTCTGGGAAACATAGCTAATTTCCATTCACTTTCTTCCCTAGTGTCGTATACTTTAGTTTCAAAATAATGAGTGTTGTATGATCATCTATAAATCCCATGTGTACAAACAGAAATCATAATTTTCCCCAAATACAATGTTTTGCATATTCATCTAACAAAGGATACTTCCCAAAGTTAGAGCAAAAAACAGGCAAAGTAAATTGACTTTCCATCTTGTGGGGAAACCTGACTCATTTTGAGCTTTCCAAATGACTTGGAGCTCTACCTCTAGGAATTTGGAGCATCTTCATTCACGACATACACCCAAATTCTCTAGGGATCCTTCTGACCCCAAGAGAGATCCAGACAATTTCCTTTGGGTCCTTGTTCCAAAGGGCCTAAATTCCCCCCAAGTAGGATCAGTTAGAGAAGTAGCAAAGAATGTTAGCTACTTATGAATTTTAGGCTTAAATATCTCATCATAAGAGGTTGTAGGACATTTTGTTTTCAGGACAGGCAAGTAGTCTAGATTGGTTTGAATGTCAAAGGACAAAAGGAACATTCCCACTAGACAGTAGCAACTTAGTGATGTTCACAAAAAAGTTAATATCAATATTTATAAAAACAATTCAGCAACATAAAAATTATCAGTACTTTATCAACATAAGAAAAGTTAACAAAATCACATCAATGTAATTTACTGTGGTATTCCCTCAAATATAACAGGGGTTTACCAGCATCTCTCACTTCAATTAAATGCTAGCTTTTAAGGATTAAAGATTTAAAGGATTAGCTTTTAAAAAGAAATGTTTACTTCCAAGGTCTAAATGTACAGCTTATCTGGGTTCCTATAGAGTGCAGCAATCCACAATCCACCTTGGGCTTAGGTCCCAGGACACCCTGGCTGCTCCAGGCATCCCCTTTGGGCTGACTGACATTCTGCCTGAAATCCTGGGAGTAAGGTCATCATGGTTCCAACTCTTTTGTAAGGTTGGGATCCCCATTCTATCTGAAACTGAGAAGGACAATGGAATAGAACAAGACCAGCATCCAGAGTCATAGAGAACTGAAAGGGAGGAGAGGGGAGTTGCTTTCCTGTCGTCCCTTCCCATCCCACCCCCCCACCCCCCCGCCCAGCTGTGAACTGAAATCCTTGCTCTCCAGACTCCGGAGGAAAGAGCCCTTTGGACATTCTTAAATGAAAGTTATTCTGAAATGATGTTTTGATTTCCAAGATAATCTTAACTAAATTCCCTTTTTTAAACTCTTTTTTAGTTCTATTAATAAAAGGAAGACAATGCCCAAAGTTGTTTACAATTTACTCTCAGAGCGGGACTTGAGGAAAAAGCTCAAGGAGCATGGACTCTCAAGTCATGGGAACAAACAGCAACTTATTAGACGTCATCAAGAATTTGTGCACATGTACAATGCTCAGTGTGATTCTCTACATCCCAAGTCAGGTACGATTACAAATATGTTGCCTTCAGACTGAAATTGGGTTGGCCAGATATAGAGAAATACAACTTAAGTCTATCAAGTTCCCAACAGGTTTTTCAAGATAACTTGTTTCCTTCCCCTTGTTTCCTTGAGGAGACAGTTCAGAAAGTCAGTTGATTTAACTTTATTTTTAAAAATTCCTGAAATTCAATGTAGGAATTGATATAACTGTCCAAAATAGAACAACTTCACTTTCACTCTTTGCTTTTTCAATCTCTTCATCATATCCTTCATTCATTGCCTGCTTTCCCTGAGACTGAGAGAAGTTTGTCAAAATGATAGGTCCTAATAAAATATGAAAGTAGATTTAAAATAAGTTTAGGCCCAAACTGGGAGCTGTTAAAAATTCAAATTTGTATTCTTAAATCAGAGATTCAGTTAACTCATTAAAACACCATTTGACAGAAGGTTTCCTTCTTTTGCTTTGAACTCAACATTATAGAAAAGATGGCCAAATAAATCAATCCATCTTTTAAGAAATTAACCTTAATTCTATCCCAAACAGCCCAAACATAACATTTTAATTAGATAATTTTTTTATTATTAGCCAAAAGAAATACAGTGCAATTATAATGTGACAGCATTATTGTTTTCTCATGCAATGTTTCTTTTTTATGCATATAATGTAACAAATGACCTTAAGAAGCTAGACTCCTTATTATAGTTCTCTTCTAGCAAACTCCCAATTAGTGTGAATGAACTATCCCATGGGATGGTAGCATTATTCAAAATGGTGCTGCACATTTCCATTGGACTGGAAGCAGTCATCATATTTTACATAATAATTACTTCAAATAATGTCAGTTGGAATACATTGACCTCTCTAGGATTTCTTATTCATACTTTTTAGAGTCTAGTTTTACCTTTCATTAGTTAAACACAAAAACTGGAATTTGTACTGATTTATTGTCACTTGTAATTATCTACAAAGTATAATATGGAGCTTCCTTGATATGTAGGGTTGATTGCTGTGATTATTGTTTTTCATATCCGTTCACTAACATAGTAGTCAAAGATTTCAAGGGCAATTGTCAACCAATTGTTGAGATTCTTGATGAAGAATTAGAAACTATCTTCAATAGAACTAAAACTATCTTGAACTTAAAACTATAGATTGCAATTATAATATAGTATGAAGATTATAAAGTCTTTGAAAATTGTTCTATTTGAAAACTACTCTTATAAACTGAAAAACTTGTTAGGAAAGAAGAATGCTTTAGAGTAAAGATTTCTTCCCTGTAAACTTTGACCTTCTAATTTGCTGAAGTTTAATAACATGGCACTTTGGGTTTTATTTTGAGCTTTTAAAGCTCTTAATACTTATTTTGAATGTTTATTTTCCTAAAGTCTTAGGATTTATTTTTTCAGAGTTTCTGAAGGGAGGGAGGCAGGGAACTGGCTCACTGATCATTTTGATTTGTCTCATGTTTTTAACCACTTCAAAAAAACTTTACTGACTGTCCTTCACCAGTAGAATACAGTTTCAACTCCTTACCTATACCTAAGTGCTCATTGTTCTTTGCAAACTATTCCCAACATGCCTTTCTGGACCTTATCTTCTATTATTTCCTTTCATATACTTTCTATTCTAACTAAACTATCTACTCACTGTCCCAAATATTTCTTGTGTATTTCTGTCTACATTTTTCCTCATGACATTACCTTTTCTCAGAATATTTTTACCATTCACACTAATATTTTTATCTTCATCTACTTCTACCTTTTCTTAAAACCTCATTTCAGATCTCAAGATCTTCACGATACCTTCCTTGGACAGTGTAATTCACAATTATCTCTTCATTGTTTGAACTTTTAAAGATCTTATTGTCTGTTACCATTAATCTAGGGCTTTACAGCTTCCTTTTATATTTTTATATATCAAGTAGAGTTTAAGGGCCTTGAGAGTAGGATTCTGGTCTCATACTCCTTTGTCTCTCTTCCTCCCTTTCTACCCCCCCCCACACACACACACAGACTAGCAACAGTGACAGTTCCTGGCCTATTAGCCTATTAAAAATACTTAATCTGTGGATGAATTTGACATCTCAATTCTGAGAATGTCCTCACTTCTACCCCTGAAATCAAGAGTGCTGAAGACTAGACTGGTGAAGAACAGAGTGGGTAGGCTGTCAGTTCAATATGGAAGAAGGAAATATGATGAAGGAAGTGGTCATTTGACTTTTCCCGAAGTCCTGAGACCATTATAACCTTGTAGGGTATAGGTCTCAATCATTTGTTGAATTAAAACAAATCATTTTGGTCATTTCTTCAAGTTAACTAATAAGATAAATTTACAGTTCTCTCAGACTAACTGGATTCAAACTATGATTAAAGTTAAATCTGAAATTAACTATTTTGATTGTCTTAGCTTAGTTCTCAGGGATTGTTTGTTCATCTTCCAAGACTCCATAAACAATATGATAGGAAGACTTTCAGGAGAGGTTAAGGATATGACTTCTCAGTTACAGTTTTAGAGAATATGTGTCAACAGAATCACTGGTGTCACAACTTTACATTTTTATTTTAACAGTTGCTGAAATAGTTAAAGAAATTGAAAATATGGAGAAGACTCGAGTGCATCTTGAATCAAATAAACTAAATGAAAATGTAAGTTTATGGTATCTGTTTCAGTAATTTCAGGAGGGAAGAAAAGTCCAAAATTGTTACTAAAACAGTAGGAAAACATTATTAAATCTTTTCAATAGGAAACACATGGGGATACACTTTAGCACAATGTATTGTGTTCTTCTTATATTGTGGATATTAACTTGGGAATGAATCCAAAGCAGAGCCACTTTCTTTTGTTTATAGTGCATCATCAATGTCAAGTATGATGGAAAGAATTAGAAACCTTGGAGTGTAGTCCTAGCTATGGCATCAACCAATTATCCTTATTGGCATGGTTAGATGCTCTTGATTTCAGTTTCCCCATCTATAAGATGGGATTGGAACAATGGATTTCTCAGGTTTCTTTTACCTCTAAAATTCTTAATATTTTATGACCATTGAAAAAGCAATGTGTTAAGGAAAGAAAACCACTTTTGAAATCAGTGGCTCTGCCACTTTATGGTTCTATGTGAGCAAAGTCACTCAACCCTTCTGTGCCTTTGTTTTTTCATTTGTAAAAGGAGGATAATAGCACCTGTAGTGAGCAATTCACAGGTTTGTAGTGAGGATCAAGTGAGAAGGACTTTATAAACCTTCCAACACTATATAAAAATAGTTACAATTTTTTTTTTCCAAGGCAATGGGTTAAGTGGCTTGCCCAAAGCCACACAGCTGGGTAATTAAGTGTCTGAGGTCGGATTTGACATAAGTTACAATATTTTTGAGGGGAGAAATAACTTAGCATTAAAAATTTAATTGGATTTTGTGTTCCACTGAAATTATAAGGAAAAAATGAGACACAAAGTTTCTCACAGTTGTCTGTATCTAGCTTATTTGGAGGGAAAGAAACACTGAAAAACAATCACTAACATATTGCCCCCACCTAAGTGTTTTTTTTGTTTGCAAATGATACTTCAGGACATATTTTCGTGTCTCCTCGAATAGACCTTTTTTTTTGTTTTTTAAATTTATTTTTTATTCTCATTTTGTACAAATTTTTTTACATTAATAAAATATTCTTGTTTACAAGTAAACAAAATACCCCTCCCCCCATGAATATAGATAGACTTGCTTGGGTGAAAAAAGTAAAGGGGAGAGAAAAAAATTAAAATTAAAAAAATAATAGTAATAATTGTAGGTATGGCCAGGTGGCGCAGTGGATGAAGCACCAGCCCTGGATCCACGAGCACCCGAGCCCACATCCAGCCCTGTAGACCCAACAATCACCCAGCCATGTGACATGCAAGCCACCCGATCCCCACTGCCCTGCAAAAACCAAAAAGAAAAAAAAAAGACCCAAAATAAAATAAAATAGTAATAATAGTAGGGGTGGCTGGGTGGCAGACAGCATTGGCCCTTGAGACAGGAGCACCTGGGTCCAAATCCGGCCCTAGACACCCAAAGATCACCCCGCTATGTGGCCCCAGGCAGGCCACCCAGCCCCACTTGCCCTGCACCCTCCCCCAAATAATAATAACAAAAAATGTGCTTCAGTCTTTGTTCCAACACCAACAACTCTGTCATGGGTGGATCACATTCTTTATGATAAGTCCATCACAAAAGTTACTTCCATATTTTTCCAATGTTGCCATTGCTGATTGCAACTCCCTCCTTTCTTATTTCTCCACTACCATGTACTCTTATTTTCTCTCTCCTTTCACTCTGACTCTGCTGTAGGGTAGCTGAGTGGCACAGCAGACAGATCCCTGGTCCTGGGGCCAAGAAGCCCTGAGCCCCCATACCACCCCTTAGGCCCAGAATCCACCTGGCCCTATGGTCTTGGGCAGGCCTTCCAATCCCAGCCCCTTGCAAGAAGTAAAAAAGAAAATGTATTATATCTGGCCACTCTCCCCACATGGTCCATCCTCTCCTCCTTTATTCACATCCCCACCCCTTCCCCCTGCTCCCCCCTCCTTCTTACTCCAGATGTCTATACCCCATCGAGTATATTTGCTGTTTCCTCTCCTAGCCATCTCTGATGAGAGCAAAGGTTCCCTCATTCCCCCTTGCCTCCCCCCTTCCATATCATTGCAATAGCTCACTGTAATATTATTATTATTATTATTATTATTATTCCCCCTCTCCTTTTTCTTTCTCCCATTCCATTTCCCCTTTTTTTCTATTGACTCCATTTTTACACCATATTTTATCTTCAAATTCAGCTTTCTCCTGTGCTTCAACTATAAAAGCTCCCTCTACCTGCTCTATTAACTAAGATGGTTCATATGAATATTATCAGTATCATTTTTCTATACATGCAGTTCATCCTCATTAAGTCCCTCATATTTCCCCCCTCTCCTCCAATCTCCATGCTTCACCTGAGTCCTGTATCTGGAGATCAAACCTTCTGTTCAGCTCTAGCCATTCCAAAAGGAACCTTTGAAATTCCTCTGGTTCATTGAAAGTCCATCTTTTTCCCTGGAAGAGGACATTCAGCCTTGCTGGGTCGTTCATTCTTGGCTGCATTCTAAGCTCTTTTGCCTTCCGGTATATTGTATTCCAAGCCCTACGAGCTTCCAATGTAGCTGCAGCTAAGTCCTGTGTGATCCTGACTGCAGCTCCATGATATTTGAACTGTGTCCTTCTGGCTGCTTGTAATATTTTCTCTTTGACTTGGGAGTTCTGGAACTTGGCTATAATATTCCTAGGGGTTGGTTTTTTGGGATCTCTTTCTCTGGGGGATTGGTGGATTCTCTCCATTTCTATTTTGCCCTCTGCTTCTAGAATATCAGGGCAATTTTCCTGTAGTAATTCTTTGAAAATGATGTCAAGGCTCTTTTCCTGATCATGACTTTCAGGTATTCCAATAATTTTCAAATTATCTTTCCTAAGTCTGTTTTCCATATCAGTTGTTTTTTCAATGAGATATTTCACATTTTCTTCTAATTTTTCATTGTTTTGGTTTTGAAGTATTGATTTCTGATTTCTGGTAAATTCATCAATCTCCCTGAATTCTATTCTTTGTCTGAAGGATTTGTTCTCCTCAGAGAGTTTTCTTATCTCTTTTTCCATCTTGCCCATTTTGCTTTTTAAAGCATTCTTCTCCTCAATAACTTTTTGAACTGTTTTATCCATTTGACCTAAGCTGTTTTTTAGCATGCTATTTTTTTTGGATTTCCTTGACTAAGCTGCTGACTTCATTTTCATGTTTTTCCTGCATCTCTCCTTTCTTTTCCCAGTTTTTCTTCCAACTCCCTCATTTGATTTTCAAAGTCTTTTTTGAGCTCTATCATAGCCTGAGCCCAATTTCTGTTTTTCTTGGAGTCTTTAGATGCAGGAGCTTGTGCTTCCTCATCTTCAGACTGAGTATTGTGATCCTTCTTGGGCTCATTTGCAAAATATTTCTCAATGGTGTTCCTCTTATTTCTCTGCTCATTTTCCCAGCCTGGGCCTGGTTTTGGGGTGCTTCCTTTGGGGTGCTTCCTGAGCTTTTGGGGCACTCCCACAAGGGTCTCAGTGTGTGAGGCTCTGCCCTCCCTCCTGGTCTGTGAATGACCATAAGCACCCCACCTCTGCCATGGGGCTGAGGTGGGGGGCCCCTGCTGTTCTATGGGGGGGCCTAGACTGCGATAAGGATCTGAATGTGGTCAGAACCCCAGAGTCCTGTTCCAGGGGCAGAGGACAGAGCTCTGCAGTCTCTCTTCACTCCCCTCCCTCAGCTCAATGGGCTAATGCCCTGGGGGCTCCTGCTTACCTGCTCTGCCTGCTTCTGTTCCTGGATCTGGGCTGTGGAAAGACCAAGCTGCTTGCTGTGTGCCCTGAGGGCTGGGCTCCACGTGCTCGCTCTGGCAGAGGTCCCCCACTGTTCCCCCACTTTGTGCCTGGTGCTCCTCGGGTTGCAGCCCAGGAGACTCCCTTGCTGCTGTGAGCCACGGCTCCCAGCACCCTTGGGCTGCCTCCAGGAGGCTGATGTTCTTTGGCTCTGGCGGGCCACCCCTCTGACCCCGGGGAGCAGAGCCTTTCTGCTGTTTTCCAGGTTACCTTGAGTAGGAGAACCTCCTCACTGGTTACTTTTGTGGGTTCTGTCTCTCAAAAGTTTAGTTAGAGTCCTTAGTTTATGAGTTTTTATCAGAGAGCTCCTAAGACTCAATCCCTTCTTGGTTCCGCCCAAGCCAAATAGACTTTTTAGATTGTTGATATGAAAAGCTGCTGCTCTAGGCAAGTAACTGGCTGGAAATAAAATAGTCAATTGCATTTTTTTAACCTGTTTACTGTAGAGCAAGGCTGTCCAACCTTACTTTTAAAAGTTTTTATTGAAACAATAGATAATATAATTTTGATTTGCCATTTTAGTGAGAGCTCTGCAGTAGCTGGCCTTTGTTTATTAAACTAATTAGTAAACCCACAGGTGGGCCACATAAAATCACCCTGTGGGCCACATTTTGGACAGCCCTGCTTGTAGAGGCAGCTGGGGGTGCTAGAATACATAGATCTCTGGGCCTAGAGTCAGGAAGACTTGAGTTCAAAATCTGTGACCCTGGACAAGTCACTTAAACTCTGCCTGCCTCAGTTTTTTCTTTTGTGAAATAGGGAAGGTAATACTATGAGTAGTGGGTCGGTTGGCTATCCTTAATCTAATTTGGACTCTGCCAAGACAGTTTCTTGGAGCCCCAGGTGAGATTTCACTGACAGGAGGAAACCCAAGGTGTTTGAGCAGTCCTGAAAGGGCTCAGCAATTCTTTTCACCAGAATCACTGGTCCTCTCTGAACACCTAGGAGATGCATACCTAAGCATGTGAAGACATCTTCTAGTGAAATGGGTGGATCAGAACAACTTTATTCTAATAGCCATGAAGGTGGCTAAAGCTAGTCCTGTGGAATACTCAGAACTTGATGAGACGTAGAAGCTGCCATCTATTGCATCTTGAGCCCTTGTCAGTTTTCTTGCCACTGGACTTCTCTGGAAGAGAGGTGGGGCTGACAGCTCTGCAACTCTGCCTCTCTGAAATCCAATTCACATGCAAGTCAGGACCTCACTCATAATCACTACTTCAGTCTTCTGAACTTGTAGTGGAATGATCAGTCACAACCAGATATACCTTCCTTTCCTTGATGCCACTGTAGTGATTTCATTGGTCTTCTTCAAAAATGAAGGGCAAACAACTTTAGGAAGAGGAGGAGTAATAATAGTATAATTACTATTTTCATTAGTGACTAAAATGATCCAATTCCTTTTTAATCTTTTATAAAGCAAAGCCTATCCTGAAGTCTAGTTTCTTCATTGAGACCTGGAGGTAACCTTAGTTTCTCCCCCCCTTTTTTTTTTTTATTATTTAACACATTTATGGAATAAATATTTCTATATCATAGTACAATAATAAAGATATTACATATGAAAGTGAAAATTACTATACCCAACTTGCTATTACTTTCAGATGTACAAAATTATGTAAATTTCTTTTTTCTTCTTTTTTCTACCCTTCCCCCATCCTGCCCTAGAAGATGGTTATTAAAATAAACAGATATCTATCTGTGTCTCTCTTTGTTATCTTTCTGTCTTATCTGTCCATCTATTTATATCTGTTTAATCAGGTGTGTATGTGTAAACTTATCCTATTCATATTTCTATTTAGCAGTTCTTTTTCTGGATACAAATAGCATCTTTCTTGATATGTCCTTTCCAGTTAACTTGAATATCTATAACTAAAATAACTTATTCATTCAAAAGTCATCGTTAAAACAGTAATGCTGTTACTGTATATGGTGTTCTCTTAATTCTGCTTGTTTTGTTCTTCATTATTTCATGCAAGGCTTTCCATATTTTTCTAAGATCATTGAGCTAATTATTATAGCACAGTATTACATTATCCTTAGTTTCTCAAAAACTGTGTGAATGCAAGTTCTGGCAGGTCCTACCCACAGGAGTGGAGTCCCAGAGTTAGAATATCACTATCATTGGAGGAGCAGTCTAACTAAGTTTTACGAGGTTCATCTCCAAAAGATTGACTACCAGCGATGATAAGTTTTTGGTATTTTTTTAGCTATAGCAATTCTTCAAATAATTAGTATAAAAGACAGAAGAGTTGTGACCAACATTGATGGAAGATAGTGCCCATCTAATAAATCATAAATACTTGAAGGTAGTTCAAAGAATGGAAAGAAGAATTTGTTTAGAATTTGTAGTATGCTTTAAAAAAGTAGCCTGTACTATACTTTTAGTTTAGCTCTACTATGGCCCTGATTTGGTAAAAGGGTTTGAAGTAGAGGAAAAAGAGGAACAAACTCTCTTCCTTAAAAAAATAAAGTTTAGTGCTACAGTGGATAGAGCACTGACCCCAGAGTCAGGAAGATTTGAGTTCAAATCCAGCCTCATATACCTAAGTATATGAGTACCTAAATAGGTGACTTTGGGGAAGTCACTTAACCCCTTTGCCTTCAAAAAATAAAATCTTAAAAAACTTTATCTTTTGGGGGGGGCAATGGGGTTTAAGTGCCTTGCCCAAGGTCATATAGATAGGTACTAATTAAGTGTCTGAGGTCAGATTTGAACTCAGGTCCTTCTGACTCCAGGATCGGTGCTATATCCACTGTACTACCTAGCTGACCCAGTATATGCATTTCTTAAGTATCTGTGGATATAGAACAAAAAAGTATTCATTTGTAAAGGAACACTTTTAAGAGAATCACATCCAAGATGAAATCCATTAAAAACTATGATTTTTAGTATTAAAAAAGAATCTTCTAATAGTAAGGTATTGCATATTGTTCTCTAAAACTTCATTTTCATGGAATTTCTTTTCATAAGTCTGAGAATGGTAGAAAGAATGTAATACATTGTTGTTTTAAAACTTTGTATTTGAGTTTTTATGGTGTTTGGCACTCATTTTTGTTTTCTATCATTCTGTTTGTCTTTGCTAAGTTTTATTTAATGGTTTCAGGTCATGGTATTTACAAAGAACCAGACAGAAAAAGAAATAGATGATATTCACAGTAAATATCGTAAGTAATATAATTTTTTAGCAGCATTAACTTGGGTTACTTATTATTTTTGGTATAATTTTCATTATTCATTTTAGCATAATTTCAAAATGAGTGTCTAATTATAGACCTTAAATTTTAAAAAAATGGTTACTATATGGTTTTTTTGTTAAACTTAGTTTATGCAGAAGTGAATTTGATTTATTTAAAATATTTATTTAGATAATGTTATCCTACTTCTCTTGTGTTTCTCTTTGACTATCCATTGTATTAATAATGATGGCACTTTCCACTTTTTGCTTATCCCAGAGTTCTTTATGAATAATACTGTTCAAAAAATCTCTGCGAGAGAAAACTGGATTGAGATGAGATGCCAGGAAACATATATACCACATGAACCTGAAGTAGTATATATTAGAATGGAATGAATGTTGATTAGGGCTAAGGCATGAACATTACCTGCTTGCTAAAAGGCATTTTGATTTATATAGTTTATTGCATAGTTCTTGAAATTCAGTAAATAAGAGGATCTTTTCCAGAGAAAACAAGATACACAAATATTCAATCCTGGAGGTGGTGTGCTCAGGTCAATTTTATGGCTTGGCTCAATACAGCAGAAAGGGTTTCAGTGAATCACAGGTTGAATTAGAGTGAGCAGTGTTGCATTGTTGCTAAGAAGCTGAGAATGATGTATAATCCTGGGGTGTATAAAAGTGTGTATCAATGACAAAGTAAATCCAGGCATTTACTAGAATACTATGTCCTATTTTCTTCTTTCATTGCTTATAAAAAATGTAAAAGCCTTGATCAATGGCTTAGAAAATGATTTTTATAAGGAATTTAGAAGAATGAGTTTTTTTTTTTAATCTAGGGAACAGATGATTTAGAAGTGACTTAAATAGCTATAAATGAGAGCTTTTGGGGAATAAGGAAATTCACATGTTGCTGTGCTACTATGCGTTGGAGCCTAGTTAGGTTCTAATTCAGCCCTGGACTTAGGGAGTAAATCAGTTTCTGCCTCATATTAGGAAGGACCTTTCTAAAGAGAGCTATGAACTCCTTGGTACAACTTTGAGGAGGCTAAACTGAATCCCTTCTCCAAAATTGATCAGCATGTGTTCTTTCTCATGAAACAGTAACCATAGTCATCACTTATAAATTTATAGTCTTAGTAAATGATTTCATTAAAAGTTTTAACATGCTCACTTACATTGTCCATGAACCTATAGTCCAATTCCTTTTGATTTGTGTCGACAGTGATAAAAAAAAACACACATATTTGGCTTGTGAGTTGACTTTATGTTGGAAGAAAGGAAAGAGAATAGGTTTGATTTTTTTTTTTGCCTTTTATTCTTTTGGATAACTTTGGGGAGTTAGAGAATTCTAAACTCAATATTAATATTAATTAATATTACTATCAATATTAATTAATTAATATTAATATCAATATTAATATTCTTTTCTAATTCTTTCCATATCAAAGGCATTTAAAAAATCAAGTCATTTTAAATTTGGAAAGAATGTTTTGTCATGGATAAGGATTTCGTTTAGTGAAAGACTCCTTGTCTATAGAATAAATACAGAATGCTGTGCTTCTTTTTTTTTTTTTTAGGTTTTTGCAAGGCAAATGGGGTTAAGTGGCTTGCCCAAGGCCACACAGCTAGGTAATTATTAAGTGTCTGAGGCCGGATTTGAACTCTGCTGACTCCAAGGCTGGTGCTCTATCCACTGCACCACCTAGCCGCCCCTGTGCTTTACTTCTAATGCCTTTCACAATCTTAGGAATAGTCAAAAATGTAAGGAATAAATTATGTATTTTATAAGCCATAGAAAAAGTTTGGAGTCTGTGATTTAAATTGGTGTAGAAATTCCCTATATTGATCTATTATGCATTAAGTAGATAAAGCCTAGGACATTGCCAGGGTACCTAGAGGGTAAATGACTTGTCTGCATTAAACATAAATGTCAGAGGATTCAAATCCAAGTCTTATCAAATGCCTCACTGCACTATTTCACACTGCTTTTGTCAGATAATTCCTTCGCAGATCAGCATTATGATATGTGATTAGAGAGAAATTAATTCCTTGACATATTTTACTAATGCCTTTTGTCTTTACATCACATTCTGGTGAATAAGTGAGTCTATAGAAGGGCATTTTAATGTAGAATGAATGAGAGAACTCAGGAAGGACAGTTTCAGTTTTCAGTAAAGTATCTTCTTCAACTGAAAGAGACCAAAGGGGTAACAGAAGGGGCTTAAAACCCATCCAGATCTCAGATCACAATGCAATAAAAGTCATATGTGATACTGGGCCAAGGAGATATAGACCCAGAACAAATTGGAAACTGAATAACCTCATTTTAAAAAAATGAGTGGACCAAAAAACAAATTAAAGAAAGTATTAACCATTTTATCCTAGATAATGATAATAATGAAACAACATAGCAAAACCTATGGGAATTCATTCAAAGCAACTCTCAGGAGATATATTATAGCCCTAAATGCTTACATGAATAAATTGGAGAAAGAGGAAATCAATGAACTAAACATGCAACTAAAAAAATTAGAGAAAAAACAAATCAAAAATCCCCAATTAAATACCAAATTAGAAATTCTAAAAATTAAAGGAGAAATTAATAAAATCGAAAGCAAAAAAACTATTGAATTTATAAATAAAACCAAAAGTTGATATTATGAAAAAACCAATAAAATTGATAAACCTCTGGTCAATTTGATTAAAAAAAGAAAGAAGAAAACCAAATTGCTAGTATCATAAATGAAAAAGGTGAACTCACCACCAATGAGGAGGAAATTAAAGTAATAATTTGAAATTATTTTGCCCAACTCTATGCCAATAAATTTGATAATCTAAGTGAAATGGATGAATATTTACAAAAATATAAGTTACCCAGGTTAAATGAAGATGAGATTAAATACCTAAACAACCCTATCTCAGAAAAAAAGAAATTCAACAAGCCATTATTGAACTCCCTAAAAAAAATCTCCAGGGCCTGATGGATTCACAGGTGAATTCTACCAAACATTTAAGGAACAGTTGGTTCCAATCCTATATAAACTCTTTAGAAAAATAGGGAAAGATGGAACTTTGCCTAACTCTTTCTATGAAACCAATATGGTACTGTTACCTAAAGCAGGAAGAGTTAAAACAGAGAAAGAAAATTATAGACCTATTTCCCTGATGAATATAGATGTAAAAATCCTAAATAAAATCTTAGCAAAACGACTACAACAAGTTATCACTAGGATAATACATCATGATCAAGTAGGATTTATCCAGGAATGCAGGGTTGGTTCAATATTAGGAAAACTGTTAATATACTCAATTATATCAACAACAAATTTATCAGAAACCATATGATCATATCAATAGATGCTGAAAAAGCTTTTGACAAAATACAGCATCCATTCCTATTAAAAACACTAGAGAGTGTAGGAATAAATGGACTGTTCCTTAAAATAATTAGCAGTATCTATTTGAAACCATCAACAAGCATTATATTCAATGGGGAGAGGCTAGAGGCATTCCCAATAAGATCAGGGGTAAAACAAGGGTGTCCATTATCACCACTACTATTCAATATTGGATTAGAAATGTTAGCATCAGCAATTAGAGAAGAAAAAGAAATCGAAGGAATTAGAATTGGGAAGGAAGAGACAAAACTCTCACTCTTTGCAGATGACATGATGTTCTACCTAGAGAATCCTAAGAAATCATCCAAAAAACTACTGGAAACAATTAGCAATTTTAGCAGACTTGCAGGTTATAAAATAAACCCTCATAAATCCTCAACTTTTCTATATATGTCTAGCAAGAAACAGCAGGAAGAGCTAGAAAGAAAAATCCCATTCAAAGTAACCTCAGACAATATAAAATATTTGGGAGTCTATTTGCCAAGACAGACTCAGAATCTTTTTGAAAACAATTATAAAACACTTCTCACACAAATTAAACCAGATTTAAATAACTGGGCAAATATCAACTGCTCATGGATAGGTAGAGCTAATATAATAAAAATGACAATTCTACCAAAACTAAACTATCTGTTTAGTTCCCTACCAATCAAAATTCCAAAAAATTACTTTGAGTTAGAAAAATTGTAAGTAAATTTATATGGAGAAATAAAAAGTCAAGAATTGCCAGGAGCTTAATGAAAAAAAGTGCAAAAGAAGGTGGTTTAGCCCTACCTGATCTAAAATTATAAAGCATCCGTCATCAAAACTGTTTGGTATTGACTAAGAAATAGAGTGGTGGACCAGTGGAATAGACTAGGTGTAAAAGCAGGAGATGATTTTAATAATCTGCTGTTTGATAAACCCAAAGAATCTGGCCATTGGGATAAAAACTCCCTCTTTGATAAAAATTGCTGGGATAATTGGAAGTTAGTATGGAAGAAACTTAGATTAGACCAACACCTCACACCCTTTACCAAGATAAGATCCAAATGGTTACAGGACATAGACATAAAAAAAATACTATAAGCAAATTAGAAGATCAAGGACTAGTCTACCTGTCAGATCTATGGAAAGGGGAGCAGTTTATGACTAAGGAAGAGTTGGAGAACATCATCAAAAACCAATTAGATGATTTCGATTACATTAAAAAGCTTTTGCACAGATAAAACCAATATAACCAAGATCAAAAGAAATGTAGTAAATAGGGAAACAATCTTTACAACTAATGATTCTGACAGATGACTCATTTCTAAAATATACAGAGAACTGAGTCATATTTTTAAAACAAAAATCCATTCCCCAATTGACAAATGGTCAAAGGATATGCAAAGGCAATTTACAGATGAGGAGATCAAAGCAATCCATAGCCATATGAAAAAATGCTCTAAATCATTAATTATTAGAGAAATGCAAACTAAAGCTTCTCTGAGGTACCACCTCACACCTCTCAGATTGATGACCAGGAAAGATAATGATTATTGTTGGAAGGGTTGTGGGAAATCTGGGACCCTACTACACTGTTGGTGGAGCTGTGAACTCATTCAACCCTTCTGGAGAGCTATTTGGAACTATGCCCAAAGGGCAACAAAAATGTGCATACCCTTTGACCCAGCAATACCACTACTGGGTCTATACCCTGAAGAGATGAAGAAAAAGGGTAAAAACATTACCTGTACAAAAATATTTATAGCAGCCCTGTTTGTGGTGGCAAAGAATTGGAAATCAAGTAAATGTCCTCCAATTGGGGAATGGCTTAGCAAACTGTGGTATATGTATGTCATGGAACACTATTGTTCTATTAGAAACCAGGAGGGACGGGATTTCAGCGAATCCTGGAAGGATTTGCATGAGCTGATGCTGAGTGAGATGAGCAGAACCAGAAAAACACTTTGTACACCCTAACAGCAACATGGGGGTGATGTTCAACTTTGGAGGACTTGCTCATTCCATCCGTGCAACAATCGGGAACAATTTTGGAGAGTGCCATCTGTATCCAGATAAGGAGCTGTGGAATTTGAACAAAGTGGAATTTGAACAAAGTGCAAGGACAATTCCCTTTAATTTAGGGAAAAAAACCCAGATATCTTATTGTCTGATCTTGTTACCTCTGAAACTTCTATTCTCTTCTTTAAGGATATGATTTCTCTTTCATCACACCCAAATTGGATCAAGGTAGAACATGGAAACAAAGTAAAGACTGACAGAGTGCTTTCTGTGGGGGGGTGGAGGGAGGGAAGCAAGATTGGGGGGGGGGGGGAATTGTAAAACTCAATAACTTTAATAAAGATAAATTAAAAAAAAAACCCATCCAGACCAGCACCTTCATTTCACAAACGGGAACATGGAGGTTCAATGGCTTCCCAAAGGTCCCACTGTTAGTGAGCATCATGTTTAGGAAAATAGAGTGCCTTGGCTTCTGATGTGTTACTAGGAGGTGAGATTGTCTGTGGGAAAGAGCTAGCTTTTGAGCCAGGCGATCTAGCTTCACATCTTGACCCTATCATTATCTATGTGGCTTTTGGCACATCACTTAGCCTTTCTGGGTCTCAGATTTTTAATTTGTAGTTGAGATGATCTCTAAAGTTTCCTCCTAGTCTAGATCTATAATTCTCTGAAATTCTTTTCAGCTTGACTCTTCATGCCCCACACTTCAAAGACACTCTAGTTTTTAGGAATTCTGATCTCCTTTTCACTTCTAATTCAAAGTTCATGCTTTATAGAAGTAAAAAGAGGGAAAGGAAAAGAAGAAATAATGGATAATGGGTAGATCCTTCACAATGCCATGGCCCAGGTGTTCTACATCCTTTTGAAAATTTGTTGAAGTGAATCTTAAGTCACTGACCAAATTATCCTATTAGCCTGCTATAGTTTGAAGCAGCAGAGAACAATAAAGATATGTTGTTAATATAATAAATGCACTTTTGAATAGATAGTGTGTGAAGAGTGAAGATTTTTTTATTTTTTGCCTTAAGAAAATTTTTCTTTCAGGTAAAGAACACCAGAATGAATTTAAACTTTTAGTGGATGAAGTAAAAAACCGATGCAAGAAAACTGGCAAACTGACCAAAGAAGTAAAGCAAGACGTAGAGGAATCTATGGAAGAGTTGTTGCCTGTAGCCATGGGTAAGAAACTTTCAAAGAAAAAAAAAACCCAGTAGAAATAAATACTAGTTTACCATTTATGTGTAGCATTAAAAAAAGCTTATTTGTAGTACATATACTCTATTACTAAAGGTGCTCTAGTATAGCTTACATTGAAAAGAAATTCTTTAATTCTTTTATTCTTATTAGAAAATAGTACCATAGGGGTGGCTAGGTGGTGCAGTGGATAAAACACCAGCCCTGGAGTCAGGAGTACCTGGGTTCAAATCTGGTCTCAGACACTTAATAATTACCTAGCTGTGTGGCCTTGGGCAAGCCACTTAACCCCATTTGCCTTGCAAAAAAAACTAAAAAAGAAAAGGAAAGAAAGAAAGAAAGAAAGAAAGAAAGAAAGAAAGAAAGAAAGAAAGAGAAAACAGTAGCATAGTTACTGTGGCAATGGATTATACTGCTGAAAAATCCCAATTTTCTAATATTTAATATAATGAAAAAAACAATTTTTTAAAAATTTACCCATTTTATAGTTTCAGAATAATTTCTTCACTATAGCTTTGGCTAACAAACCAGACCAGATCATAAAATGATTTTTTTATTGTAGTATATTAAACTTGGTGAATACTGAGTCACAGAACCTTTATTCAAATTCTTTCTTTGCATTTACCAGTTTTCTATTCAAGCTTTATTTATAGACTTTTTCATTGCTTTTATAAAAAAAATAAAAACCAAAAAGAACAGAAGCCAAAATCCAAATCATCTCAGATTGGCAATTTTTAAAATGCTCAGGTTCTTTTACCTAACTTCATTGGAGGAGCGATAGCAGTTGGGAGACGTATGTTTTCTTTTGAGCTCTAGGTCTACCATTTTTTGTTTCTCCCTTTTCCATCCTTTTTGTTTAGTTACCTTGATTATTATCCAGTTTTTATTAAGTTTTTCTCTTTGTTCCTTTTGAGGAAGCTTCCCCACTAAATACTTAGTCAAGGAACTTAAGGTCATTTATTTTTTTTCTCCTTTCTGAGTGGAGTTTTCCTTCAAAACTATTTCAGTGGCCTCTCTCCCACCTTGAGGGAGGCGTGCCACTTACAAAGATGTCTTAATAAAACAAAACATTTTAATTACTCTGGACTAAGTATTCACGAGCCATTTATAACAATTTGGGGACTCGCCCTCGATATGATGTAAATCTCTTTTTCCAGCATTTTTCCAAAAGAACACAAGAAAATAATTTACACAAAACTTATTTCTGGAGTCTTCAGTCTGCCTAATTGAGAATATCTCAGAATTGATTACTTCAGAGTGTATCGTCTGAATTCTGAGAACCCCCAAGAGATTTAAAGAAGAATCTTAACTTGGATGGACTTTTCGTCATGTTTTCAGACTTTCTTCCACACTATTAACTGTTAATATTGTGACTACATCTGCTGTTTTTGAGATTTAGAAAACTTGAGATGTGGCAAAAGTTAGGGGGAATTAAACCTAATTATTGGGTGTGCAATGGGGTTATTATTAGTCACGTTTTCATCAATGACAACTCTTGTGGTTCTTTAGCTAAGGGATTTGGATCTCTACTCATTTGATCTATTTATTAGTGATATATTTTCTTTAGTCCATAAAAGGTAGTTTAAAAATTTGTCAAAATGTGTAAGAATTCCTCAGGAATGTTATTATTACAAAAACTTCATTGGAAGAATAAGACCTTTTTGAGCTTTAATTCACTTTTTGGTGATCCAGTTTCTATTGTCAGACATTATATAAATGATAGCACTTCTATCACATCTACCTTCTTTTTTCCATATAGTGAACAAAGAAAAGAATGGAGTGGAGATGAAGAAAATGACATCTAGTTTACAGAGAATCAGGAGACCCCTGAAACATGAGAGAGGCAGTGGACATGATGCTCTTTCAGCCCAGTTGATTTTTTACTGTCTTGAAATAGAGTGATAGGGGTGGAGACAGTGGAGACTTGAGCTGAGGGAAGGGCAAAGGGACAGCCATCAAAAGAGAGTAGATTTGAGCTGTGACAGAGAGACTGAGAAGGGCCCAGCGCTCTGCATTCATCTCAGAGCAGAGGAGTAGAGCAATGCTGCTTGTTGTATGTACCTGTTCAGGGACTGATGACCATTTTGGGAAAAGATCTACTGATTACCAACATCCCCTCCTGGTTCCTGATGGTCAGTGTATTTTACTTTCTCTTTTCCCAGATATTTCCAGTATACACTGCATTTTGCCTCAATCAAAAACCAGTTGTCAGAGTTAGAAATATGAATGTAAATTAAATCAGAGAGTCAAAACTCTGCCTAAGTATCAGTAATTTTCCTAACTGGAGGCTCGAGCAATTGTGATTGTACCCCTCACTTTGTGTTCAGTATAAATTCCCTAAAGCAGTAGAGGAGAGAACCATATAAAGTAAAGGACCATTATGTAGTCTTTAAACTTTAAACTTAAAAGGTACCAATTGTTTTTACAGGGTGTTACATTAAGAAAGAATTTAATTTTTCTTTTAAAAAATGTAGCATTTATTCATAATTTTTAACTTTTACTTTTAGGAGGTGAAGTTAGTAAACCAGTGCTCACAGATCTATGCTCAGTTACAGTCCAATCAGAAGTTGAATCCCAGATAGAAATTGAACAGGATGCAATAGATGACTCTTCTAATTTATCTGAAGTTCATGAAACTCCTCTGATCATCACATCAGATTCAGGAAGCAGGTAATTATAATATATTTATATATGTTGTGTGTGAGGATTTTCTTGAAAATTTCTGTCTTTATTTCTATTCATTGGATAGCTGTTTAGGAAGGGATTTGAGAAACAGCTTTGAGATAAAAATCCAGCTCTCTGCTTTTAGAATTCCTCTTTAATCTTTTTTTTGATGACATTCTAGTTTCTTTCATTTCCATGTGTGACATTTATTTAAGATTAAGACAAATATTGGGTGGTTGCAATTAGTGATTCCAGAGCATGGCTCCCTAACCGCTTTCAGAGGACTGCACCTACCTTTTGTACATTTCCTGAGACTAGAGGAAGGCAAGGGGAGAATAGTGATAGCCATGTTTGTGTGGAAAGAAAAAAATTACCTTATACTAAGGTATATTTATATTTTATGTTGATAGATCCATTATTTTATCATGTGTGTAGTTTCTTTAGCAAATACACAAAAGCATTTAGAGTTTCATAGACCTTAAAAAGGATCATGCCTTCTCAACTTGTGTGATTTTTCTCCATGTCATTTCTGTAGTTTCCCAAATGAAATCTTGCCTAATCTTTTACTTCTTAATTATCTGTCCAGCTTATTGTTCATTTGCTGTGCCTAGCTAGATTTTATATTGATGGGAATACTCATCTATCTATGTGTCATTTTCTTCACAATATATATTTTGCATATGACTTATTTTTCCCTTGTGGATGGCTAAGTCAGTATTTTTCACATTCCTGTGGGTTTCATTGAAAAGGATTTGTAATACTCCAAGACTTGGTTCACTGACTATGCTTATTAATAGGGATATTTAGAGAGTCTCACCATCAGTAGGGAATCCTTTTGTTTGGAAACCTTTGATACTGGTAAACACTTTAAAGGAGGATGGATGTCATCTTTTATACCTTGCTATTAATAACTATTTAGCAAGGTTATCTCTGAATTCCTATATATTGCATATTTTCATAATTTTTATTTCTACAGGATTCCTGACTGAGGAGAACCTTCAAGAACACATTTCTTTTTATCAAACCATTAAAAAATCAGCAAATAGAATGGGATCTTAATGTTTTATTTTATATATACATATATAATATATACACACACACATATATTCTATATATTTAGTTGTGTCATCAAAGTTATGTCTGCTTATAGGAAATCATCAGCAAAAATTCTGTTTGTTCCTTTTTCATATTTCCATTGGAGATGCTATCAATACATTTCATTCTCTTAGAATTTTTTTTTAAATAAAGATGAGAAAATAGGGATATAGGTTGGTAGGTGCTGGTTATTATTGGTTGAATTTTTTTTTTTTTTGGTTAAAAACATTCTCCATGATTTCTTCCTTTCTTTTGAAAGCTTTCCCTGTTTTAGGTACCTTGAAAATATTTCTTTGTGTTTTGCCTTTAACTGTACTTCTCTGGGAGGATTTCATCTATTTGGTTAGTTTCTCATGCAGACTAGATACTACAAAGAGGAAGACATTAAGAAGGCAGTCAGATGTGTACAGATGAGAGGAAAAGTTTTGAGGAAAGTGAGGAAATTGAAGTTGAGGCAGAAACTGGAATTTTCATGGGAACCATGTGATCCCTATTTAAAATAGATAGCATTAATTGTACAAGTGATTTAGAATAATAAACCATGCTCAGCTTAAAAGACTCATAAAAAAATTTTAGGGAGGAAAACATGGGGAGCAATAAATACCGAATTTGTTTAGCAAACAAAACAGAATTAAATCTTATATTTTCTGGGGGAATGTCACTTGGTAGCCCTAGATTTCTACCCCACTAGATTTTCATTTGCCTTCTGGTCCTTAGAGATTGGTTGCTTGAGTAAGGTCTTGTAAACTTCTCATATCAAGGTCTTAATTTTTTTTCCCGATTCTTTTTTCTATAACTCTAATTTCTTTTCGAATTTTTTCAAGTTCTCATTTCATTTATAGATACATTTTAAACTTTTTAAAACACTCTAAACATTCCTCTCTTCTAGAAATTCTAACTAATTTTTTAATTTCCTGAGATTTTGTTTGTAGATATTTTGGAGTCTTCTTCTGAATTGGTGTTTTGAACTTCCCTTGCAACCCAGCTTTATATTGGGATTCTGTTTGCTCATTCTTCTAGCCTACTTTCTGATTTGTTAGGAAAGGGCTCTGTGCTGCTTCTGAAGGTGAATACATTTGCTGCTTTCTTGGGGAACTGATTGCTGTTTTATTCCAAGATCCAAAGGACAAAGCTCAAAATGTTTCCAAAGTGTTTTGATTCAAGGCAGTCTAATTGCTGCTCCCTTGGTCTGAACTCTGCAAGTTCTTGACCTGGTATATGCTCCTGGATCTAGCTCCACTTAGCCATTTGGAAAACTCTGTCAGCCTCAACCATCCATGGTCTGGGAGGCCATCCCTGGGCATCCCTCTGCATAGTTGACTCAATGACCCTACTGGGGCCCTGGATACCAGCCTCACAATTGCTGCTGCTCCAAATGCTTCTGCTGTTTCTGCACCTCTTTCTTTCTTGGGACATTGCCCAGGACTTCCATACCTGGGAAAGCCATGCTTATGGGCACATCCACTTCTCAGCCCACCCTAGGGTCAGTTGTTTTCATTGTGTCCAAATCTTTGTGACCCCCTTTTGGGGTTTTCTTGCTAAGGTTTGCCATTTCCATCTCTCGCTCATTTTACACATGAAGAATTAAGGCAAATAGGGTCAAATGTCATGAAGTCATTAACTTCTATTAACTTTCTAATTTTTTCTGTTTCTTGGATAAATTTTGTATCTCTTGTTACTAAGCTCTTAATTCTCTAATCTCTATAGTTTTCATTTCTTTTTCACTTTTGTCCAGCCTCCCTCATCTCATTTATACTACTATTATTATTTTAAATTATCTTTTAAAAAGAAAAAAAAAACCTTTTGCATGATTTCTTCTAGGAATTCTAATTGATCTTGGGGCTGTTGCTTTTCTTTAAGCTTTTCTTTGGAGTTATTCTATTTTGGGTTTGTGTCTTTGACATTTCAGACCTCATAAGAGCTCTATGGTGTTTGATGCTATCTTCCATTTTCCTTCTTGACTGTTTCTTTCCCAGCTAACCTTGCTCTTGTCCCTTCCAGCTCTGGAAACCAGAAAGGGTATTTTGACCTCCTCCCCATTACTCAGTAGAGTATGGAGAATACTCCATCCTGGTAATATTCAAAAATCAGAGTATCACTTCTTGCCCAACTTTCCCCATGTGTCTTATTATTATAATTAATACATTAAAGTTTTAGTGAGATACCTTATGAGTAGCAGTTGCCTTGCCCATATTTGTTGAGCATTTGCCAAGAGTTCACAGTGGAGATTGCACAACTCAGAGGGCCCTTCCAGTTCTTGATCCTGAATCTGTGATCTCACCAACACTGAAAGCCCTCAGTAGCTTAGGAGATGATCTTTGAGGAACACCTGGTTGAAAAATGCACTTTCTTTTGGTCACTGATGAGCCCCTCTGTTCTTTGCCAGGCTGGGTCTCTTCCTGAAGCTTTTTTCCCTTATTGAGATCCACTGGCGCTCACTCTACCAACCCAGCTCTAGTGACCCAGGTTAGCTCCATGCCACTGTAGAGCATCTCTGGAGGGTCTCTGCCTGGCCTAATGCCAAATGATTTTATCTCCAAGGACTTTTATTTTATTCGTCTCTAAAATGAGGAGCCTGAACGAGATCATCTTTAAGCTTCCTTCACCTGTAAGCACACTTGAATACATTTTTTTTTTAGTAGCCACAGTTAGCCTTTTCAAACTATGGTACATCATGTAGCATTAGGGTGATCTTGCTATCATCATGACTCAATAAAATATTTCTGTTCCTAATTATTATTCTTGTGAGGTTGTCTTTGTTAACTTGTTTCCTTTTTTTTTAGATAAAGGCCTGTTTTAGGATTTAAGTTGTTAAAGGGTTTGTTGTCCTTTAAGACATAAATACTGATATGATAAGCAAATTGATAAGAATGTTATTTATTGTTGAAATAGAGGGCCACATGTTGGAACACTTGCCTAAATTTCAATAAATGACTTGAATGTTTTATTTAAGAAGGAAAAGAGAACTTTTGTTCTTCAGTTTTGGCAAGCAAATTGCTTCTTGTTGACAGCTGAACTATTGGCAAAAAAAAGTACTTTTTATTGTGATATGGGAAAAAATGCATTTGTGCCATCCAGCTATAGAGAGGAGGGGGTTAAGAAGTAATATATCTGGAAGGAAGGAATTTTTATTATAAAAATATAATTAGGGGCAGCTAGGTGGCACACTGGATAAAGCACCAGCCCTGGAGTCAGGAGTACCTGGGTTCAAATCTGGTCTCAGACACTTAATAATTACCTAGCTGTGTGGCCTTGGGCAAGCCACTTAACCCCACTTGCCTTGCAAAAAAATAATAAAATAAACAAACAAATAATTAAATAATTAAATAAAAATAGAATTGAGCCCATCATCTGAAAGGAAATTGATGAATTATGAATGTAGCATATTTTAAACAAGAATTGATATTTGTACTTAAAGTGAGAGACTTAAAGTCTCTCATAAGGAACAAAAGTTTGGCAGAAGACAGATAATCAGGGACCTTGTTGGAATGCAGAATTTTAATTAAAATTACATTCAGTCAAAACTCCTGTGACTTGAGGTGGGTCAGAATGCAATACTAATTGAGTTATTGTGATGTTAGTACAATTTCTCCATGAAGGAAAATCATTTAACTTTGTTCTGGTAAATGAATAAAGAAATTTATCTTAGGAGAAAATTACATGACAAAGTGCAATTGATGTCCCATTTCAGTGCCCATTTTACCAATGATTCAGTAAGAGACATACCTAGTATAAGGAAATTGTGCGATCCCAGAAGGGGTGATTATCCATTGCTCTCAGTCGTTGCTGGTGGGATTGTTGCCAGAGTCCTTCTTCATTGGGTGATCCTTCACCTGGAAGATGGTCATCTATCTGAGAGCCAGCCATGTGACTTCAGAAAGGGTTGAGAAATAGTCAGCATGGTGCCAGCTGCCTGATAGCTCCAGGAGAAACACTTGGAGCAAAAAGGCTCACCAGACAATTTGCTTTGACCTGACCAAGGCTCATGGAGGATCATGGCAAAATTTGGTTGTCAAGAGTTCATTGGCATTGTCCAGCAGTTTCATAATACTTTGTTTGCACAGGTTCTGGAGAAAAGACAGTGCTCTTCCACTTGCCAATTGCCAGTTGCCAGTTGCCAGTTGCCAGTTGCCAGTTGAGTAAAGCAAGGCTGTAGGCTTGTTCCCATTCATTTTAGCATGTTCCCCCGCCCCCCCCACCAATGTTGTCAGATGACTTCAACAAGGTAAAAAATGGCTTCAGAGTCAGGTGTCATATTGACAGTAAAATATTTAACTTGAAAAGATTACAAGCCAAGACTCAAATGGGAAGAGAATTGGAGATCAAATTTTTGTTTGCAGATAATTGTGCCCTCACAGTGAAGTCTCTGAGACTGAGATGCAACAGAATATGGATTGATTTTCTGCTACTTGTTTTAATTTTGACTTGAGAATCAACTTCAGAAAAAATGAGAGATTCTCCATCAGCCAGCACTGAGCCATCCATATGTAGAACCATGCCTATGTTATTTCAAATGGAGAAATTTTAAATGCTGTGGATCCCTTCGCTGAAGTTGGCAGTATACTGTCCAAGGGTGGATACATAAATGAAGAGCTTGACACAACCACTCAGTTTTTGGGCTAAAGGAAAGTGTGGGAGCTTACCAAAACTTGCCAAACTGAAGATCTCCAGCAGATCTTCGTTGTTGGAGTTCACACACCTGTGAAACCTAGACAGCCTACCAGCGCCATGCCAGAAAGTTGATCTACTTCCTTTTGAATTGTCTTAGCAAGATTCTGAAGATGACTTGTCTTGTCAAGATAAGGTATTTTCTTTCTTAAGGTAAACTGCCAAATATTCAAACTCTCTTGCAGAGAGCACAACTCTGATGGGCTTGCCTAAGAAAACCTAAACATGATCAGATTTGGGTTTTTAAAAAATCACTTTTGTGGATGAGACTTGAGGCAGGCAAACCCACAAGAAGACTATTGCATAATTTAGGTGTGAGGTGATGAAAGTCTGCAGAAGTAGTAGTTGTGTCAGAATAGAGAAGGGGGCATATTTGAGATATTGCAAAGGTAAAGTTGGCAGACTTTGACAACAGATTGAGATGGTGAAGAAATCAGGATGACTACAAGATTTGAGTCTAAGGGTTTAGGAGGATGGTGTTGCCCTCTCTAGTCATAGGGAAGATAGGAAAGGAATAGTTTGAGGAAAAGATAAAAAGTTTGGTTATGGAAATGTTGATTTTGATTTTAAAATGGATACTGGATATCTAGTTTGAGATGTGTGAAAGGCACTTAGAGGTGTGAATTCCAAAACTGTATAATTAGAGGTTAGCTGAAATAGAGGGGGAAAGGGGGGGGGAGAGAGAGAGAGAGAGAGAGAGAGAGAGAGAGAGGTGTGTTTGGAGAGGATCCCAATGTTGTATTAGAGTCACAAAAACCATCAGGTGAAAGATTATCAGGGGAGAGGGGAAAGGCAAGAACAGTTACTTAAGGGTGTGGTGATAGCTATTTATTAACCTGAAAACAACAATAGGGAGATCATTTATCTTCCTAGGATAGCTATACAAGACATAGTAGAACTTTACAATATAAATACCCTCTTCTGGTAATTCTTGTGGGCTCAAATGAAACTTTCAAGAGAAATCTAAAAAGTATTGCCTATGTTGTAAAGACTCCAGCAAGACACTAAAGATCATGTGACCTAAGGTGGTATTTTTCCTCCTTGTCCATTTAAAGACAAGGAATTCAGAGGAGAGAAAATTAGTTTCGCCCATTTACCTTGGATTTTCTTTTTTCTTTTTTTTGGGGGGGGGTGGGGGACTTTTTCAAGGCAGTAGGGTTAAGTGACTTGCCCAAGGTCACACAGCTAATTAAAAATTAAGTCTCTGAGGCTGGATTTGAACTCAGGTCCTCCTGATTCCAGGAGGTTGGTGCTCCATCCACTGCACCACCTAGCTGCTCCCCCCCCTTTTTTTTCTTTTTTAAATATTTTTGTTTGTTTTGCCTTGGATTGTTAAGATCTTTCTGGATCTGAGAATCATATTCAGATTTCTACAATTTATATTACAAGTAGATAAATTAGTGACCAGAGATGAAGTGTACTGACAAAGGATGGTAAGTATGTATTTTCTATATACCTGCATATCAAATCAAAAGGTTTTTGAACTAAAAAAGAGGGAAAGGGGAAAAATGCTTATGTATTAGTTAAGTTAAATACTACAGAGATTAGTGACAAAAGAATTACAGTTGATAAAATCCAGAAATGTACAAGAGACAGAATTCTAGAAAAAAAGATCTATTGGTATAATCATAGACCTCAAAGATCTATGCTCCAAAACTGAAAGTTTAATCAAGAAATGAACAGCAGGAGATGGTAGTATATAAAGCAGGCAAAGTTGATCTTGGAGACAGAAAAAACTTAATGTTGCACCAAAGAAATAAGATAAATGAGGATGATATGTTTTTCTTCCATTTTCAAAGAAGACTATGACATCAAAGAGATGATTCCATGACAAGCATATGAATTGGATTTGAGTGAGGGGGGCTGTGCTAAGTCACCAGCCTCACTTTCTCCTCCAGAGCCATCTGGGTCCAATGGCCAGAAATGAATGAGGATGACTGGAGATAGCCTTCATTGGGAAGAAAAGTTAAGTGACTTGTCCAGGGTCACCAGCTAGTAAGTCTTTGAGGCTAGATTTGATCTCAGCTCTTTCTGAGTTCAGGGCTGATGCTCTACCCACAGTGCCATCTAGCTGCCCTGTAAAAATAGGGTGTAGCTCAGTTGTATATTAAGAAGCAGTACTCATGGGAGGAATTAGAAGAACCAGAGGGTAGAAATAGCAAAAAGAAATTTCGGCTCAAAGTCAAAAGACAAGAAAACAAAATTTTTTTCATAGAATAATCCAAAGACAGAAAGAGCAAACATATGAGTAGTTGGGAAACAAATAACAAACCTATCCCAGAGGTATGATATTGTGGTGATAGGAGACTTCAGTTATCCAGACATCTGCTCGGCTCTCTGAGGATTGAGCTATCGCTGGGCCCCAGCTGCCAGAAGTGACTTTATGTTTGATCTTTTATTGATCTGTCTTTACACTGGAAAGTTCCTAGGCATGTACCCAAATGCTGACTTTGTCAACCACATTTAGAGTTAGGAATACAAGATTAGCAAACTTCATCTAATATAAGACGTAAATTTAGCCAGTTTTTTTGATTATCTTGTCTTTGTGATTGATAAGATGGTCTTATTCCCAAGAGTCTGCTAATTGACTGCTGTGAAGGTTCCCCCTCTCATTCAATCCCTGTGAATCTGCTCAGCAATAGCAGCAATCAGCCAAATCTGGGCTCTGGATTGGAATTTCCATTCTTCTTTATACAGGGTGCGAGAGCTGCATGTTTGTGAGTAATAAATCATCTAACTAGTGATCCACTGATTACTGACCTTGTTTCTCAATAAGTCTACCCTCTGCCAAAAGCAGAGCCGTGAATAGCTTCTTGGAAGCTTTACTAGTGATTTTAACCTTCAGAAGATGGAGGACCAACAGGATTCAATTCTAGATTTAGTTTTTACTAATAGAGAGAAGCTGGTTCCCAGAGTGGAAATGATTGAAGCTTTGGGGAGTTAAGGGAGTAACCTGGAGCTTTTGGTAGAGAAGAAGAGGAAATCTTAATATGAATTTTTAAGAAAGAAGATTTCAGAGAGATTGAGGAAAAATGGGTAGGATCCTATGAGCTAAAATACTTGAGAGGAAGTAAAACCCATGAAAGGTTGGAGATATTTAAGAAATTTTGGGGACAGAAAGGTAAACATCTCCAGTGGGAGGGGGGATGATAATTGCTTGAAGAGATCAATGTGAACCTCAGGAAAATCAACAACTAGCTTGAAATTTTAAAAGAAATATACAGAAAATAGAATAAAGGCCAGATAACAGAAGATAAATAGCATACCCACTCATTACAAATAGTAATGCTATAACTTCGAATGGGTTGAGACTGGTGAGTGAAACTAGGGACAACCCGAGTGAATTTTATTCTTTTTAGTTTGTTTTTTAGCCACATGGGTAGAAAAAAGAAACTCAGAAAACATAGGATCTTTGGGGGGAGGCAGGGGGGATGGTGATAACTGAAAAGAGAGAGAAGGCAGATTCTTAAGTATTATTTTGTTTGTTTCCTCTGCAAAGGACAATGAACATTACTGTGAAAATGACAGAACAAAAAATGATTAACTTGGAATTGATATTCAAGATAAATAAGGAGAGAGAGGACACCTGACTTCCTTGATGAATTCAAGTCAACTGGCCTAGATGACTTACAATTTCTTGTCCTGAAAGAACTGGTAGATCTAATTGCTGAACTACTGTCATTGATATTTGAAAGATATTCCACATCTCAGTTCTACAAATACCTCGATTTTCAAAAAAAAAAAAAAAAAAAAAAAGGAAAGAGAACAGCATTCAGATAATAGAGAGTACAGAGCTTGACTTTTATTCCTGGGAATATTGTAGAAAGGATCATTAAAAGATGGTTGTTCAATATCTAAAAAGGGAAGAAGTGTGACACAGAGCCAACATGGTTTTATCAATGCTTTGCTCATGAAGAGATATACTAGTTGATAAGAGAATCTGTTATATTTAAAACTGGTTAGATGAGTCAAAAAGTAGTTATTAATGGCTCATTTTCTATAAAAGAAGAGATCTTCAGTGGAGCATCCCAGGAATCAGTGCTTGGCTCTCTCTGCTATTTCACACTTTAATCAGTGACTTGGATTAAAAATATATATATAGATGGTTTATTAAATATATTTATTGAATTATTGAAATGAGTTTTATCAGCTATAGATTTTGAATACAAAAGTGTTTGAAATTTGGTTTTAAAATTGTTTTACTTTTTATAGACATGAATAAGTATTCAAATGATTAATAGAAGAAAATTTTAAAAAGAAAAAAAATGATTAATGTCTTATATATTATTTCCAAATTGTTACAAGAAGCAAAAGCTGTACATATTAATTTAAATTAAGGTAGTAACAGTTTTCCTATGTACTGAAATTAAATATTTTCTTTACTTAACAGAGTTGTAAAAGTATTGCTTTTGCTAACTATTTCTCTGTTTAGCAAGTCAGATGCTTTCTGAATAAGGCATTTTTTCTGAGCTATTGTTGCTTTTGCACTTGAGGAAGGAAGAGGAAGAATAATGAAAATTATCCATAAAAGAGGCAGGAAAGGAAGAAATTTCACTCTAGAAGGAAAGCTGAGTGGGTAGGAGGGAGACACCACTTGAACTTTGTTCCCATTGAAATTGGCTTAAAGAGGGAATAATGTTCATGCTCACTTGAGAATAGGTATCTATCTTGCCCTATAGGAAATTAGAAAGTGAGGGGGATAAAAGTAGAGGGATGAGAACTGATAGAAGGAAGGGCAGAATAAGGGAGGCAGTGGTCATTAACAAGATAACAGATTTTTGAGGGACAGGGTAAAAGGGATAGAGAGAAGGATAATGTGGGAAAAATAGGGATTAGGAAAAATAATCATAATTGAATGTGAATGGGATGAATTTATTTAAAAAACAGAAACAGGTAGCAAAATGGATTAGAAGCTAGAATCCAACTTCTTTCCAAGAAGCAGACTTGAAACAAAGAGACATGTGGAATAAAAATAATGGGTTGTGGGGAGGCTAGGTGGCGCAGTGGATAGAGCACCAGCCCTGGAATCAGGAGTACCTGAGTTCAAATTTGGCCTCAGACACTTAATAATTGCCTATCTGTGTGGCCTTGGGCAAGCCACTTAACCCCATTTGCCTTACAAAAAAAAATCATAAAAAACCCCATAAAAAATAATGGGTTGAAGCAGAGTCAATTAATGCTTGAACTGAGGTTAAAAAGCAAACAAATGGGAAACAATGATCAGGTAAATCAGTTGCAAAAATTGGCCTAATTAAAAGAGAGAAACAGAGAAACTGTATTTTACCAGAAAGGTACCATAGACAATGGAATGATATCAGTACTAAACATATGCACCAAATGTCAGACATCCAAAGGAAAAAGTTAAATGAATTATAGGAAATAGTTAATACTAGTAGGGGACCTCCACTTTCCTTTTTCAGAACTAGATAAATCTAACTATAAAATAAAGAGAAGTTAATAAGATGAATAGAATTTTAGAAAAGTTATGGATCTCTGCAGAAAGTGAAGAGAGTAGAAAGAATACACACACACACACACACACACACACACACACTTCTCTCAGCTGCTCATGGCATTTTCATGATAATTGGCCATATATTGAACATAAAAATTTCACAACCAAATGTAGAAAAGCAAAAATATTAAATGCATTAATTCCAATGGAATAGAAATTATTTGGAAAAATAGGCAAGGATGGAGTAAAAACAGAAAGAAGACTATAGAACAATTTTAATGAATGTTAAAAAAAGATGAGTAAAACACCAGCAAGTAGATTGCAACAATATAATTTCATAAATTAGATACTTTGACCAGGTGAGATCTATGCAGGCCTGAAGTTTTAAATAATAAAAACAGTAAAGATCCTATAATTGTGTATAGATGGCAGAAACATCTTTTAACTGCCTTTTAACGAGATCATTCATATTTAAAACTTTACAAAGCATAGGACAAAATGGACCTTTCCTTAAAATGGTAGGTTGTATTTCTCTAAAGTCATCAGCAAGCATAATGTGTAATGGGGATAGCTCAAAGTTTTCCTTTAAGGTCAGGGATGAAGCAGTACTGTCTACTATCATCACTATTACTCTATATTGTATTAGGGATACCAGTTTTAGCAATAAGAAAAGAAAAAGAAATTGTAGGAATTAGAACAGGCAATGAGGAAACAAAACTATTGCCCTTTGCAGATGATATGATGGAATTCTTAGAGAATCAACTTAAAAAAACCTACTTTAAACAATTAACAACTTTAGCAAAGTTGCAGGATATAAAACAAACCCACATAAATCATCATTTCTGTATATTACCAACAAAACCTAGCAGAAAAGTGATACAAATTCCATTTAAAATAGTTGCAGACAATGTAAAATAGCTGAGAGTTTTCCTTTCAAGACAAATCCAAGAACTATATGAATACCATTGCAAAACACTTTAAACACACATACTGGATTTAAACAATTGGAGAAATAGTAATTGGTCATGAATAAGCTGAGCCAATATAATAAAGATGGTAATTCTATCAAAATAATTTATGTATACAGTGCCATACCAATCAAACTACCAAAGAATTATAGAGTGAGAAAAATAATAACATAATTCATCTGGAAGAACAAAATGTCAAGAATATGAAGGGAATCAATGAAAAAAATTGTTAAGGAAAGAAAATGTGTTAATCTAGCCATACCAGATTTCAGATTGTATTATAAAGTAGTAATTATCAGACCCATCTGGTACTGGCTACTAAATAGCATGAATGATCAGTGGAATGGATTGCATACACGATGCATAGTAATAAGCAACAATAACAATGTAGTGTTTTAACAAACCCAAAGATCCAAGCTTTTAGGACAAGAGCTCAATACTTGACAATAAATTATAAAACTGGAGAACAGTTTGGGAGAAATGAGGTATAGACCAAAATCTCACACTGTATAACACAGTAAGGTCAAAATGAATACATGATTTAGATAAAAAGGGTGATATCTTAAAACAAATAAATTAGTTGAGCTTAGAAAATTTAAATGTCAGGTCTACTGATAAGGGAAGAATGTTCAGCCAATCAAGAGATGGAAAGCATGATGGTATATGAAATAGATCATTTTGATTACATCAAATTTAAAAGTTGTACAATATCAATGCAGGAAAGATTAGAAAACAAGAAGGAAACTGGAAAAATGTTTCTAGCAAGTTTCTTAGATAAAAGCATCATTTTTTCAAATATGTAGAGAAGTCAAATTTATTTTTAAAAAATGAGTCATTTCCCAAATGACAAATAGTCAAAAGTTATGAACAGATAATTTTTAAAACAAGAAATCAATGCTATTTATAGTCATTAGAGAAATGCAAATTATAGTAACTGAGGCACCATTGCATACCTATCAGATTGATTAATATCTCAGAAAAAAAGAAAATGAAAAGTGCTGGAGCTAATGTGGAAAAATTGAGATACCTATGCACTAGTTGGTGGAGTTGTGAACTGATCCAGCCATTCTGAAAAGCAACTTGAAACTATGCCCAAAGGATTATAAATTGTACGTATGCTTTGACTAGCAATATCGCTATTAGATCTGTAACCTCAAGAGATCAAAGAAAAGGAAAAGGACCTATATGTACAAAAATATTTGTAGCAGTTCTTTTTGTGGTGAAAAAGGATTGGAAATCGATAGGATACTCATCAATTTGGAAATAGTTGAGAAAGTTATATAATTATGATAGAATATTATTATGCTATAAGAATGGTGAGGTAGATGATTTCAATAAAAAACCTTAGGAAGGTATAAAGTAAAGTGAGCAAAACCGTGAGAACATTGACCATAGTAACAATAACATTGTGAATAACTTCTCAGCAATCCAATGATCTACAACAATTCCAAAGGGCTTGTTAAATGCTATCCACCTTCAGAGAAATAACTTATGAAGTCTGAATGAATATTAAAGCATACTTTTAAAACCCTTTGTTGGGGGTATGTGTATATGTTTTCTTTTATATCATGGCTAAGTCAAATATATTTTGTATGAATGCACATGTATTATCTATATCAAATTGTATTCCTTCTCAAGGAGGGGGAGAGGAGGAAGGAAAGAATTTTTTGAACTCAAAATTTTAAATGTTAAGGTTTTTGGTACATAATAGTAAAGAAATTGAATATGAAAATTCTGTTAAAATTATAAAAAATGTAATTGAGAAACTTGATACAATAAATAAAACATAACATTACATTTTAAAACTATCAGTAGGCATCTTCATATATAGATTAATGGTCCCTCTTTTTATTTGACCCTACTGCCATAGGAATACAATTCTGAGGGCATTAAGGAACTGGTATACATGATTTCTGATGGAGGGTAAGTTATCAAAGACATGAAGAAAATTTCTCATCATTAATGTTGAGAAAAGATAATCATGAAAAACCTGAATAATTATGTACCTGTTCTTCCATCTGTTCAAAATCTGAGTCATTGATACACAAATTGAGAGCATCCTTAATGAGGCTATTAGATTACTAGAAGGCTTTCACAACAATAAACCACATATTAACATTTTGTGATTATAAGATGTAGAAGGAGAGACCAGGTAAGATGGAAGATTTACAGGAAGTTCAAGCTTTCCTCATAATTAACCCCAAATCTAGAGAAAGCACCAGAATGAATCCTTAATTGTGAAATCCAAGGGAAAAAATTGACAATTATTTCTAGCTGAGGTTGATAGAGTCAGATATGCAGACACTAGGGGCAGAATCTAGCTAGGAAAGGAAGCGTGAAACATTCTGACAATGGCAAGAGGAAAAATCAAGATATAACTAAAAGGAGCCTGCTATTCTTCAAGAAGCAAGGAACAGGTAAAGCTGGCAGATCCTCTTGCTTACTATCCAGTTTCAGTGGGTCTTTGGGCCACTCCTGTGCCTAAGAGTGATGAACCAGGACAAGGAGTAGTTATAAGCCCTAGGCTGTAAACTGAGGCAGGAGCCTAGTACAGAACCAAATAGTAGCTATGTGCTCTGATCCTGCCTTTAACACAAAGTCAGGAAGTAATGTTGGAAAAATGAGCCAAAAACTATTTTACAATAAAGAACTATTAATGGTCACAAGGATACTCGAGACACAAATTCAGAAGACAATGATTTGAAAATAACTACCAAGCAAGTCCTCAAATGAAAATATAACTTGACCTTAAGTTCAATTAGAATCCCTGGAAGAGATGAAGAATTTTCAAAAAGGTGAAAATAATTTCTTAAATGAAATCTGATAGAGGAAACTTGGTAAAGTACTAAGGGAATTTGAAAAGAAATGAAAATGCTGTGGGAAAGAATTAGAAATATGAAAAGAATGAATAGAGTACCAAATTTTGCTTTATGAGATTTATAAAGCTTGGAGATAGGGGACACAATTGCCTATTAGAAGGTTTATTATGTCAATCATTTTTCTTCTTGCTTCCAGAGCATAGAAATAGATAAGTTGTAGAGAGTAAACTTTTTTTATAAAAGGGGAAAACAAACTTCATTGATTAAAAGGATAATGCATTGCCTCCATGTTACTGAAGTTCTTTCAGGCTAAATGATACCTGCTCTTTAATGAATTAGATGATCAGATCTCTGATTTTGTTATTTTATGTCATAGCTCATTTAATTTAGCATTTGGGGTGGCTTGGTGGTGCCGTGGATAGAGCACTGGCCCTGGAGTCAGGAGTACCTGAGTTCAAATCCGGCCTCAGATACTTAATAATCACCTAGCTGTGTGGCCTTGGGCAAGCCACTTAACCCCACTGCCTTGCAAAAACCTAAAAAAAAAAAAATTAGCATTAGATCCCACTTATATTTAGCAAATATTGTTTACCATGTCTATACTTTATATTTGAGAATAGCAAACTTAGTTTTTAGCATAGAATCTTATATTTGACACTTTACTTAATTGACTTGATTAACAGAATTTAAGTATAATCTTTACTGTATTTGCAACTCAACCATAGTTTTAAATAGTCTTCCCTTCCCACCTCTCATCCCTTCCTAATGAGTTGATTGAAATGGGTTATGGGACCTTGAAAGAACTGCCCTTTTGCTATTAGACCACTAACTAGTAATCAGCTGTAGACTAAAGCCCTGGTTCTCTAGTTGAATACATTTATGCCGGTTGTATACTGGCAAATTAAATAGAGGGGTTCAGAATATTTCTAAATGATTTGTATATCTTTATGAATACACTGATGAAGCTTTATAGTATTAATTTTCAAGTCGACATTTTATTATGTAAATGAAGATTGAACTGGCACAATGTTTTTCTATAATTTCTGAGATCTCTTATTTCTCATCATTGACAGTGATCTAAATTAGGACTGTGGTATAAGAAAATGCATAAAAATGAAGAAATGATAAGCAGGGATACAATAAATAAAAAACCTGGAATGAGACCTTAAAGGCCTAGTTCAACTCTTGTATTTTGTAGATGAGGAAACTGAGGCATAAAAGTAGTTGGATGCCAGAACTAGATCTGGAACTGTCAGGCTAGTTTCGTTTCTATCATACCAACAGCGGCTAGGCTTCCTGAAAACTTGGTTTAACCCCCAGCTCTGAGACTATTCACTGTGTGTCAAGATTTTAAAGAGGTTTGACCACCTACAAATCAGAAGACAATGCTAAGAGTTTTACATATCTTCTCTGATCACTCCCCACACAAATATTTAAGGTTTAATTATGTTCTTGGACAAGGTGCATAGCAAATTGCTGACTCTGCTTAGCCTTGTTGATTTTTCCAGATAAGTGATGTTTCATGTTCATGTTATCTCGGATGAACTTGAGTGTTAAAGTAGGGTTATTTCCAAATGCAGACATTTTCCTGTTTTTGTTGTAATATTTAGGTAACTTCACATAAGTCCATTACAGGAGTAATTAATTTGTGGGCTTTAGTGAACAAATGTCTAAGTGAATATGGGGCTTATTAATTAATGGGAGAAGACATACATTTTGCATAGATGAATATTAATTACATATCCAAATTTGAAGAAGACATTTCCAAAATGTAGGATCATGGATTTAAAGCAAGATGTCTATAAGTACAACTGTCTCATTTGGCACATGAGAAAACTGAAACCCAGAATGCGTTAGTCCTCCAGGTCACTCACAATAAGTGGCAGAACTAGGGTTTGAACTCAGATTTTCTGGCCCTAAATCAAGACACTTTGTACTATGCTATTATTGTAACCACACTTTTGTACTTTCTTTTGAGAGAGAAAATAGGTTTTAACAGACCTATAAAATGTTAAACCTTGAAGAAACCTTATAAAACTAGTCCTCTCATTTCACAAATGAAGAAGCTGAGTCTTAGGAAAATGAAGTGTCCTTGTCACATAGCTTCTTGGTAGCAGAGATGATGCATGATTCAATTTTCTTGTCTTCCAGCCCATTATCAATAACTTGTTTGTTTTGTTTATGATCTATTTAATATTACTAGACTAGGTATTTTGGAATTTCATTAATTGAGCATCATCAAATGTATTATGTCTGTGTCTATAAATTACTCAATGTCTATAATGTTATGTTGTTTCCAATATGAATTTCCTTTGGGTGTACTAGATCTATTCTAGATTTTTTCCTACGTTTCTTTTCTTCAGTTTCATTTCCCCTTCCTTCTGAAGAACTCCCAAGATATGTGTGTCTGTTTGTGTGTGCATTTTTCTAGTATCCTTGATGTTGAATAGAGTTTACTGAAGAAACAAAAACTCTTAAGATCTTTTTCATTTTCACCTTCTATTGCCCTTTTTCCAGTTTCATCCTTAAAAAGCATGAGATGACTTTTCTTGGGTTTGGGTATCTGGTCATGCATTTTTAAACTTTATTTTTAAAGTCCTTTTCTTCTGACCATCCCTCTCCATGATATTCCATAATTATATAGTCTTTGGGTTATTGACCTTGGCTGATGTCAGGTGTTATAAAACTTTGTTATAAAACTTCTTCAGCCTCATGATGACAGTGACTTATATGCCAGAACTAATTGTTGTAATAGATGTCATTGAAATTATTCTTCTTAGTGTAAATGTTCCAACAACTTGTTAAGAAATTTACATTGGAGTTGTTTCAATCATCTTCCATTTGTTTTTCACATTTTTTCTTTTAGTTTTGTATTAATTTTGATCTTTGCTCTAATAAATCATTGAAATGACTGTACTTAGATGTTTGATTAAGGAATAATTCCCCCATCAGTAATGAGGCATTTTCTCAATGTTAAGATGCAATCAGTTTCATTTTTGTGGTGTTCTATGGTGCCAGCCTTATTCAGTACCTCTTGATCCTTTTCTCAGAAAGTGAATTTACTATGTGAGACTTCTGTTATGTTTTTCAACATATTTTTCCCACTGTTTTCTCTTATGCTCACCTTTGCATAGAAGTCTTTGAGTATCCGAATGTATGATGATGTAATTGGAAGGATGATCCTTGTAGAATTTCGATATTTCCCTATTCCTTTGATAGGTGTTGGTCTAGAAACTACAAATATATTTATGGTGGATTTTTTTGCATATGTTTATCATGAATACTACTATCCCATACTACTATGAAATGGTATTACTTCTGTCTTTGCATGTGTGATAAACTAATTCTGCCACATCCTTTGCCACTCCGAACGACATCTGTTAGCCCTCTTTTTATTTTACTGCAGCTTCACTAGATCTTTAGCATCTCTGTATATCACTAAAAACAAGAAGAAAAGGTTAGAATGGGAAAAGCCATTTAAGACAAGATAGAAATACATGAAGTATATACATATTAATAAGATACAGAATCTGTTAACTGGATATAACAACAAATATCTCCTTGAGTTAGTGTGAAGATTGAGATAGTCAAAATACTTAGCAAACTTTAAAGCATACAAATTCTAGCTTTTACTATTACTACTAGGATTTGAAATCAGATAACTTGAGTTCATATCCCCAACTCTATTATATCCTGTTCAGATAGTCTTGGATAAATCTTTGAACCAATTTCTCATCTTTTTTTCTTTATGTCCCTAACATTTAGTAAATTGCCTGGCACATTGTAGATGTTTAATAAATATTTATTAATAATATGAATCTAGTTACAATATAGATAATATTAAAGACAAATTAGGACATTTCTTTTATATATAAATCATGATCCTTTGCTTTTAGAACAATAAGGAAAGATACAGACTTTTATAAATTCTTTGGATGAAACTTTTGTGATATAGCTAACAAACCAAATTTCTGGTGATTTAGTGCAGATATTAAAAGATTACAGAATAAAGAAATGCACAAGTAATAGAAAAAACTAGAATAATCATCTGCGGGAAGTGCTCAAAATCATTAATGATGCAAATTAAAACAATTCTATCTTCCAACTATATAATTGTTTAAAATGGAATGTTTATGAGAATGTGAGAAAATCAGGTAAAGTAAACCTATATTGGAACCATGAATTTACTCAACTACTTTAGAAAACAACTTGTAATCATGAAAGAAATGCAAACTGAATTTTGACTTTCTGTCTTACACCCATCAGAGCAGTAAAGTTGGCAAAAAAAGGGAAAGTGACACTTGTTGAAGATGCTGTGTGAAAAGAATTCATTTTTGGTGGGGTGGTGAATTGGTCCATTTTTCTAGTAAGCAATTTTATTTTGTTTTTTGTCTTATTGCTATATCTAGCATTTTTAATACTGTAGTGAAAAGTAATGGTGATGTCAGACATCCTTGTTTATCTTTGATCATATTGGAAAGACCTCTGGATTATCCTCATCACAGATAATCTTGGCTCTTGATTTTAGATTGATGATACTTATACTTTTAAGGAAAGTTCCAGTTATTCTTAGGTTTTCTAATGTTTTTTAATAGGAATGTATGTTTGTCAAAAGCTTTTTTCTGCACACATTAATTTAAGCATATGATTTTGTTGTTTTTGTTAATAAAATGATGTTACATCTAGTTTTCCTAATATTGAATTAATTCTATATTCCTGGTATCAATCCAGTTAGCACAGTATATAATCTTTGTGGTATTTTTTGGTAATTTCCTTGCTAATATCTTATTTAAATTTTTCATATCAGTATTCATAAAGTATATAGATCTACAATATTCTTTCTTTGTTATGATTCTCCTTGATATTATG
This sequence comes from Macrotis lagotis, assembly GCF_037893015.1. Classification (NCBI taxonomy): domain Eukaryota; kingdom Metazoa; phylum Chordata; class Mammalia; order Peramelemorphia; family Peramelidae; genus Macrotis; species Macrotis lagotis. The sequence continues at coordinate 144,359,448 of NC_133665.1, forward strand.
GTCATATTTATTATATGGAAGGAATTTGGTAGAATCCCTTCTATACCTACTTTATTTCCAAACAGTGTATTTAATATTGGAATTAAGTATTCTTGAAAAGTTCAATTGAATTCACTTGTCAATATGTCTGGTTCTGAGTTTCTTTTTCTTTTGGAGTTAATTTATGGAATGTTCCATAAATGGTAGGTTAAATAAGGACTCTAGTTCTGTTAATCTGGGCAATACAATCCCTCTGATTGCTTCCTTTTCTCTTGAGCTTTTTCCCTCTTGTTTCCTATTAAGTGAAATGAATTCCTGTTTCCAACTGCACATCTATATAGGAAGGAGATATCATGACTTGCAAGTGAATTGTATTTAAGTGTGAGAGGGTTGTACAAAGCTGTATATACTTAAAAAAAGAATATTCTGAATGGTTAATTAATGAAATGAAATTACTTGAAGCAATTGTAAAAAATAAATTATAATTCTTTGGTGTCTTTTGCTGCTTTTTTTTTTTTATCAGCTCAAGGCTTAAATTTATTGTGCCTGGGAAATATATTCTTACCTGGAATCATAGGATCTTGGAGAGTTGAAGGATCCTTAAAGGTTATATAGTCTAATTCCCTAATTTTATAGTTGAATGAACTATAGCCCAGAGACATTCACAGTATTTCTGAGTTGAAAGGGACCTCAATAATTTTAAAGTTCAGCAACCTACCCTACCTAATCCCCACTGATCATAGAAATATGTCTTACTACTTGATGTTGAATATTTCATCTGTTAAGTCCCCTTCGTTTTTGTTCCTCAGATGAACTCTGTTCAAATTGCCTGGTTTGTTTTTCATTTGTTGTGCAGAAATTCCCCTTGTTTCACTACTTTTTCAATCCTAATCTCATAAGATACAAGAGCTGAGCTGGGAGTGACCTAGTACAACCCCAAATCCAGAAGATATGACCCAGAGAGGGGAAGTGGCCCAGGTGGCAGGTGTCTGACCTTGGGTCTTCTGGAAGTTGTTCCACATTCTGTTCTACCTATTGCTTTTTAATCTGCATACTACAGATTCCTAAGAAAGCAAAATTATCCAGTACTCCCATTTCTTTGAGGACTTGTGATGTTTTGTTGTGATCCACACTATCAAAGACTTTAGGGTAGTCACTACCCGGAGAAACCAAAAAACCCTTTGCTTTTTCTTCCTTGCATTGGGAAATGCAGGAAGGGTAGTAGTAATTTTTATCAACCAGTCATTATTATGAGAGCATGGTAAGAGGAAACACATTAGTCATGAAAAAACTGGGCTAGTGCAGTTCAGATAAGTTAGGCAAGGCCTTTTCAGTTCAAACTTTTGATCAGAGATTCTGGGAAAGGTTGAGATGTGAAGAGAATTGACTTTTGTGGGTTAGTTGGCAAGTTTTTTTTTCATTTTGTTTTGATGTTCATTCACTTTCACTATGCAAATTACTGTTTGCATTTCTTTGCTTTTAGAATTTGTACAGTTCTCTTTTTTTAAATAAAGGAACTTTCCTTAGGAAGCTTAAGAAATGAAAAATATTGATCATCAGTCCTAATTTAAATTCCCATTAGGGATTTGAGGAGGATCCAAGGAAGATCATATGGTTTGCTATTATTGTTGCTGTCATTGAGTCTTGTTTGACTCTTTGTGAACCATGGATCGAAACTCGCCAGGTCATTCTATCCTCCACTGCTTCTTGAAGTCTGTACAAGTTCATGTCTGTGGCCTCTGTGAGGCTACTGATTTCATCCTCTGTATTCCCTTCTCCTTTTGCATTCAGGGTATTTTTCAATGAGACCTTTCTTCTCATCCAAAATATTTAAGCTTCAGCTACAGTACTTGACCTTCCAGTGAATAGTGAATTAATTTCCTTAAAATTTGACTAATTTAGTAATGGGTCAGCTAGGTGGTGCAGTGGATAGAGCACAGGAGGACCTGAGTTCAAATGTGACCTCAGACACTCAATACTTGCTTAGCTATGTGACCTTGGACAAGTCACTTGACCTCATTACTTGCAAAACCAAAAACAAACAAAAATACCTTTTGATTCAGCAACACCATTTTTAGTTCTGTACCTCAAAGGGTTCAGAGAAAAAGGAAAAGTCTTCCTATGTACAAAAATATTTATAGCTGGTCTTTTTATGGTGGTGAAGAATTATAAATTGAAGGGATGCTCATCAATTGGCTAATGACTGAACATTGTTGTAGCATATGATTATGATAGAGAACAATTGTACTATAAGAAATGATGGAGTAGATTTAGGAAAAAAAACATAGCAAGATGTATATGAACTGATGAAAGTGAAGTGAGAAAACCAGGAGATCATTGTGCATAGTAAAAATAACGTTGTAATGGTGATCACTTGTGAAAGACTTGGCTACTCTGATCAATATTGTGATCTAAGGCCATTCCAAAGGACTCATTATGAAAAAGTCTTTCTCTCTTCATTTCTTTTTGCTTTTTTTTTTTGTTACAACATGCCTAATATGGAAATATATTTTGCATGATTTCACTGATACCATTTTGCTTGACTTGTCAGCAGGAAGGGAGGGAGAAGGAGAGAGAATTTGGAACTCAAAATTTTAACAAGAGGCTAATGTTAAAAATGAAAAAAATATTTTAAAATGATTCTAGTAAAGTGGAAAGAGCACTAGGCTCTCTGTTTTCTCATCTATAAAATGAGGAAGTTAGACTGTGGGGTCTCTGAGGTGCCATGTTGTTCTGAATCTATGATTCTAATTCAATAGCTGAGAAAGAGATAGAGATAAAATTAGGGCAAATGTAAATTTTGCATTTAAAAAATCCTTGTAACTAATCCTTAAGGTGAGTTATTTTTGTGTCATAGGCTTGCTTTTTACCTTCTCTAAAGTACTGTGTGTACCAGTAGCACTAGATAAATAACATGTCCTGATGGCTTTGCCTGGTGATAGAGTAAAAGTTGAGCTCAGGGGTGGCAACGGCATGCATAGTAATCAAATTTCTGCCATTAGCAAGGGAAGCGGAATCCAGAGACCAAGATATCCAGGGAAGCCAAGATCTTGCTTTTGTATACATTTCAGAATTTGCTTCGTTTCTTTTGATTTTGACAATAAGATCTCGGCTAGAAAAAAAGAACACTTGTCAGATGTGTTTTTGAATTCCTTGGGATTCACCCCCAAATAGGAAGCATGACAGTGGTGGTGATTAGTAAAGGATTCTGAGAAGTAGACAGGAAGGAAGAAAACCAGGAGGAGACTCTTCATGCCATGAAAATCCAGAGAGGGATGCATACAGGAGGGAGAAGGTGGTAAAGAACCATGTACTTTAAAGAGGTCAGGAATGATGAGAAATGGAAAAAAAACTCATTAGTTTTTATAGTTATGAGATTATTAGTAACTTTGCAAAGAATTGTTTTAGTTCATTGATGAAGTGGGAATTAAGATGATACGTCACTTAAGCAATTTTCAATATTTTCTACAAAATAGGTAGTGCTTGAAAAATAAATGCAAAGAGAATGGAAGCAAAGCTAGGATAAAGCATAAACAAATAGGTCAGTTTTGAAAGATTAAATCTATTCAATATTTGGAAAGAAATCCTACAATTTCACATACAATCTTCTATTCTACTAAGTATATAGAAATGCCCATTTGATTTGGTGCTAAGTTCAAAATAAAGGTTAAGAATTAATAAAAATGGGGGCAGCTAGGTAGTGCAGTGGATAAAGCACTGGCCCTGGAGTCAGGAGTACCTGGGTTCAAATCCGGTCTCAGACACTTAATAATTACCTAGCTGTGTGGCCTTGGGCAAGCCACTTAACCCCACCCCATTTGCCTTGCAAAAACCTAAAAAAAAAAAAAATTAATAAAAATGTATTTTTATTAGCAGGGAAGAATGAAAAAAATACTTTAATAGACAATCTTTGGGAATTCATGTGACTATAAAAATTCCCATTTTATTTTCAATTTACAAGCATTTACCTTCTTTCTCTCCCATCACCCCACCCAGTTGAAAAAAAAAGAAGGGCAAAACCCTTGAAAGTGATATGTATAGTCAAGCCAAAAAACTTCCCAGAAAACCCATATTCACCAATATTTTGAGTCCAGCTCTTTAGAGGTTAGTAACATCCTTTATTATCCCTTCCCAGAGTTGTGATTGGTCATTCCATTGATCAGAGTTCTTAAGTTTTTTCATAATGTTGTCAAATCAACAAGCATTTTAAATTCTTAGTGTTGATTTTGTTATTATAAAAATTGTTCTCTGTTTACTTCATTCTTCATCAATTCATTCAAGTCTCAATTTCCTTTTCATGATTTCTATGCTATACCATATATAATTCTTGCAGCCATCCCTGATGGCTAAGCTGTATAGGAAAATTATTTATCCAGTGGTCAATGTGGGTCAGCACGAGACTCCTGTGCAAGACTTTTCAGCTTTGGAGAACCTACCAGAGATTGTTCTAACTGCCCAGCCTCCTCAAACTTAAGGAAACACCTTTGGAGAACAGAAGAATCAACTATGAGGAAGAAGAATCAGGATAATTCAATGTCACATTAATTAAGGAAGGATAGCGAGTTTTAAGAAGGGACAATTGGCAATATCGAATACTTCAGAGAGAAAAAGTTAATTCCTGATTATTGACCATTGTTGTGTATGGCTAAAGCAGTGAAAATGAAGGTCTTTGGAGTTTAACCTACATAGCTATCGGAGCCAGGTTGTTAGATGACTCACCATGGAAGTTGACGTCATTTATGGTAAAAAGGAATAGACAACTTTCAGAGGTTTTCATAGATTTTAAAAAATTTCTCGTTTACCATCTGTTTTCACTGATGTGGCATCACATCACTAAGAAACCTTTTAGGTTTATGTCCTTAATGTACCGCAAATATTTTCCTTTAACAAACCAGCGACTCTAGCTGGTACTCTGAAAGCTCCAGTGTAAATTGATTGTTCGACATACCGAGTTAGTTGACAGGGTTGACTATTCTGCTTCTTATCTGGAATGGGTTGAATGCTTTGTAACCATCATGTGAAAAAAGAAAGGAAATCTGTTCTCTCAGTTTCTTATTCTGTCTTTTGATAGTGGCACGATGCTGGGTCCTGGGCCATACAGCTACAACTTCTCCCATTTTGTTATTGCTGCTTGGCTCTGATCCAACTGGATCAAAGTTGGACAGAGAAATGACTAAGTAGTATAAAATTATCTCCCTACTTCACTTTCACAACTTGAATTTGGTGTTTGATTTATCACAAGTACCACATAAAATTTCCATTGAAATATCTTAGGAAGGGGCAGCTAAGTGGTGCAGTGGATAGAGCACTGGCCCTGGAGTCAGGACTACCCGAGTTCAGATCCGGCCTCTGACACTTAATAATTGCCTAGCTGTGTGACCTTGGACAAGCCACTTAACCCCATTGCCTTGCAAAAAAAAAAGAAATATCTTAGGAAGAGTGGAAAGGGAACTATCCTATGTAATTATTTATAATCACCCATGAAGGGTTTCTAATTTTTATTGGATAATAGACAAGGATTGGGTATGATCTCTACTTCATCAGAACTGATCCTCAGCAAAATTATGAAGTAGGGGGAAGTTTATCCCACTAATTATACTCTGCCTTTTCTAATTAGAATATCAAAGTGCTGTGTCCATTCTCTATCAAAATCTTCCAGGGGGTAGTTGCCGTGTTGTAAAGGATGTAAATTAGTTCACACAAGTGTCAGTAAGTGAGAAGGGCTTACTATGTTTGTCTCTCAGGTTAATTTTAGTTTAACAGAAGACAATCCTGTAACTCATAGGAACAAACTTTTAGTGAAGTTTATTTATGTATCTGTGATAAACTTGTACTGTTGACAGATCCAGGGCCATCCATCAATTATTTCATTTAAATAACTGCCTATTCTAGATTTGTCTTCCCTGTATTCAATTATTATTCCTGATAATAACTGATGTTTATTTAGTCCTTTAAGATTTGCAAAACATTTTTGATATATCTTCTCATTTAAATCTCACAACTTATGAAATAGATATTGTAGGGGCGGCTAGGTGGCATAGTGGATAAAGCACCGGCCTTGGAGTCAGGAGTACCTGGGTTCAAATCTGTTCTCAGACACTTAATCATTACCTAGCTGTGTGGCCTTGGGCAAGCCACTTAACCCCATTTGCCTTGCAAAAACCTTAAAAAAAAAAAGAAAAGAAATAGATATTGTGAATATTGTCATTTAAGTTTTACAGATGAGATAACCCTTACCTGGAAAGAATATGTGACTTACTAAGGAAAATGTAAAACTTCTTGAAGTTATGATTTTTTTCCATCTTTGTCTTTTTATCCACATTTTATTTTATTTTATCTTGAACAGTACCTTGCAAATTATAGAGGCTTAATAAAATGTTTATTGAATCACATTGAATTGCTTGTGAGATCTTTCTGACTTCAAAGTCTACTCTTCTGTTCTGTATTTCCTATGTAAGAAACTCATTTTCAGTCAGTGAATTATAAAGCAGACAAATCCTGTCTAGTACTTCCTTTTCTTATGTTATTTTCTGTTTTGATCAAATTAGAAAAAGCCTCAGCTAGGTAGAGATAAGTAGAAGTAAGGATAGCTTTAGGTCCCTGTCAGTAAAAGTTAGTATGACAGAATTATGGATCTGCAAGAGTTCATAGGGACATGCCTATAAAGCTGGAAAGGACCTATAAGTCACCTCATTCAACTCATTCACATTACAGATGAGAAAGCTGAGGGCCAGAGAGGTTAACTACATGTCTTAGCCAAATTCTTCCAGGTGGTAAGTGACAGAATTGGAATTGAATGTGACTTCTGGTTCCACATGTAACTTTTGCTTCCCATTTATTCTATTTCCCTTATAGATCATCTAATCTGATCTTATTTAATATCATTTGAGAGATATGGAAAATGAAACCAAGTTGAATAAAAATGATTTATGTTAGTTACACCACCTGTTAAGGTTGTAGCAGAAAGAATTACTGAAAATGATGGGTTTACATATTTATATTACCTTGATCCTAAGTTATAGCTCCTAGATTCAAAACTTAGTTCTGCCACTTACTATCTGTTTGACTGGGCAAATAATTTGTGTAAAAAGAGAGGATTCAGTTAATTCATCTTTAAGATCTTTTCCATCTACCCTACACTTAAGTAACTATAGGCTATATATTAAATTAAAAATAGATTTTCAATGTCTAAATTTATATTTAAAAGTCATTAGGGTTTTCTATGTTGTACATTTTTTTTTCTTTTTTGACATTTCATGGAATGGAATTTTCAGAGACCATTTATTCCAACTGAACCCTGAAAAAAATACCTTCTGTACTTTCTAACAAGTGATCCCCCAGCCTTTCTTTGAAAAGCTTTGTTGGAAAGGGAAATCAAGACTTCCCTAGGCAGACTATTTATTCCCTCTTTTCTTGTTTCTCTCTTTTTGTAAAACTAAAAATGACTCTTTGAAGCTTCCAGCTATTGCTTCACGTTCTGCCCTCTGGAGCCAAGCAGAGCAAATTGATTTCTTCTTTCATGTGGTAGTTCCTCAGATCCTCGAAAACTTCATTATGGCTTCTCCCTTCCTTTCCATGCAGGCCCCCTCCTCCTCAGTCTTCTCTTCTCAGGGTTAAACATTCATAATTATTTCAGCCAATCTGTAGCACTCAAGTCCCTTTAATAGATTGGTGACCCTCTTGGTTTGAGTATTCTTCCATTAGCACAGAATGTAAACTACCCATATTTTCCTTTGTTCCTTATATATTCCATAGGTGCTCAAATCAATCTGCTAGAAGACTTCTTCAGGAGTACCAGTGAAGCCCCCTGAGGTTCAAGCCTCGTGACTGGTCTATCTCCTTGTCAAATTATAAATTTCACCAAATGAATTTGCTCTTTTCTTGGATCCAGATCATCATTGGAAACATTTTACTTGTGCCCACCATACATCTTCCCATTGCTTTTTGGGCCACCTGCACCATTTAATTTCTCACAAGTTGTGAAGATTTACAACTTTAGATCATCCTGTTGAAAAGTTGAGCTTTTGGACCGGGAAGCAGTCTGGGATTATAAAAAGTGCTGTGGAGTTGTATATTATCATCCTATTATAATGCTTTTTTAAGTGGATACGGTTTATATCTACAAAGATTTTCTACATTTCAGTATGCACTATGACCAAATCTGTGGAACTGTGAGGTGTGTCATAATGGCATTTTAGTGATTTAAGACTAAACTCTAGGGGCAGTGACTAAGTCATTCTTCATTGCTTTGTGCCTTGCCAATCAAAGTGCAGCTTGCAAATAGCTTAAGAAATGTCTTATGATAATAAAATGTACGTGTCCTTTTAGCTCCAGCTCAGACATCATAAGAGACCTCATAGAGGAAAAGGAGTTTTTGGAAACAAGGTAAGTATGCATTGTGAATTATCTGGATCCTTCCATGGATCCATGATCTTATTGATGTGGTTATTCCTTTTATCAGTGCTCTCTCATCCTGCCCATCTTTTATTCATATTCTACTTTAAATCTTTTTGGTGCACTGAGCACCTTCCACTACCTCTCTTGACTTGAAATGAGTACCAGTAGAGGCTCACCTTCTTTTAGGTCATCTGTCTCTCTGTTGACATTTTGCAAAGTATTTGACTAGGGATCCAGAAGCAAACTACGTCTGTTTTCTGAACACAAGCTTAGCTAAGTAACAGAAACTCCTTGCCAGGAGGCCAGCCACTTGGTGATAAATGCTTTGACTGTGGCAACCCATGAAACAAAATCATAGCTTTCAAATTTTAGTGTATACCATGGACTAGTAAATTATTATAAATATTCAACCAATTTATTAGACCAAGTAATGTTTATGCATGATCTTATTTAAGTAAATTATACCCATTAGGGCTAGAATTATTTTTGACTTTTTATCTCTATCACATAGCACCATGCCCTGTGCAGTTAGACACTTTATATTAAGTATAATTTACACACATATTGGTGTGTTTTGGCCCAAAAATGGGATCACAGAGCTAGGATAATCTGATCAGTGAAAGAGTGCCAGCTTCTAGCTCAGACACTGGGTAAATGATCGAGTGCACATTACCCCAAACTGTTCAGAGTCAGGGAACTTTTTTTTTTTTTAACATTTTCATAAAAGCTCTTTCCTAATCCTGCTCCTGTCTTTTTACTTGGGTGAATAGACAGTAGAGCAGCCAAAGGCTGTCTCTAGAGATTAAAAAGAGAATTCAACTAAAAAACAATTATTGTACATCTGCTGTGTGCAAAGGAGTGTGCTAGATTCTGGGGGCGGGGTTCAGAGTTTAAAGAGATTTAAAGATATTTAAAAGCTTACTACCTACTTGGAGACTAGATGGCTCAAGTTTTATAACTGGCTTATGAACAAGGTGCCAGAATTCTGACCATTCTGTTAAAGTTGGTCATGTGGTATGATTATTCATGCTCATTTTAAGACTAGTCACCATTCCTCAGACAGTCCTTATATTTTTGCCTTTCCTTAAGTCATTTTTTTTAGTTATAATGATCCTTCTTGGCTTCTTCTGTGTTCAAATTGCGACCTCTTGAAAGATCAGACATCCTTCATACTTTCCACAAAATTTTCTCAGCTTTGTGCAACTCACAGTGATTGCTCTCTTCTCTAACTCATATTATTCATTGTTTGACTCAACTTAGTTGGCAACTAACCATGTACTGCCTTGCATTCCTATTTGAATAATATCCTTTGTTGTCATTTTTTGTATTATATTTTTTACTTTTATATATTGTCTTCTGTTAGACAGTAGTTTTCTTTTTTTTAAAAGTTTTTGCAAGGCAATGGGGTTAAGTGACTTGCCCAAGGTCACGTAGCTAGGTAATTAGTAAGTGTCTGAGGCCAGATTTGAGCTCAGGTCCTCCTGACTCCAGGGCCAGTGCTCTATCCACTGCACCACCTAGCTACCCCTAGAAAATAGTTTTCTTAGCTGCAATGACTTTGTCTTCCACTTCTTTGTGTTTAATACTATTCCTTGTACAAATCAGCCATACAGTCCTACTCCTCAGTAAGTACTTGTTTACTTATTTTATTTTCATGATAACAGATTTTTTGTGAGTCATAATTATTCAAAAATATCATATGTATATGTGTATATATATATATTATTCAGGCAACTACTACCTCTGTCTCTTAAGGATTTACACTCTTAAATGGTAGTAAAAATCTGAATGGCTCACTATCTTTCTTTGATAAAAGAAGCAGCTCACAAATGTTCATCTCAAATTTATGGGCACATTTAAAAGAAACCTAAATCACATATTTTTAAATATTACTCCTAGGGCAAACTAAAGTATATCCATTCTACCACATTCTTCTAATTCCTTAGCTATCTAGCTTTTATTTCAGCACGTTGTCCCAAATACGGTAACTTTTCCACAAACAGAAAAGAAGTTTGGCTCCCACAGTTCAAATACTATTCTCAGGGCAATACATTTTGGTTTGGCTTCAGCTTTCTTGGACATGAGGTAGATTTACTTGCATTTCAAAAGAATAAAAAAATAAAATAAATGATTAGGGTTAAATAATTAGTTGAAAAGATTTCCATTTTACTATACCGTCAATCACAATGCTTTCCCATCAAAGTGGGGAGCATAGTTAAGGAGATTGTTAAGGAGATTGTACTTCATCCTTTGGATAACTTCAAGAATTAAATAAGCAGGGGCAGTTAGGTGGAGCATTGACCCTGGAGTCAGGAGTGCATGAGTTCAAATCTGACCTCAGACACTTAATAATTACCTAGCTGTGTGGCCTTGGGCAAGCCACTTAACCCCATTTGCCTTGCAAAAAAAAAATTTTATCCTTTGCATTGTTACCGTTTTGTCGTGAAAGTCCACTGGGCATCAAATTTAGAAAAGACATTTCTTTGGTCTCCCTACAAAATCTGAAAATGTAGGCCTATCTTCTTTTTTGATAATCTGATTATCATCTCAGTGTCATTAAGAGTAAATAATTTATCCTATTACGTATGAGCCTTTCATGTTTTTAAAGAAGGTGTATTTATAAATTTTGCTATTATATCCCACCATTGGCCCCCTAAGTGATTTAGGTATATTTGTAACTCGTCCAACCAATAATATTCACATAGTATTTCTTTAGAAATGAAATATTTGTCTCTCTATGTATCTGTGTTTCTGTGTATCTTTCGATACCTAGAAAAAGTTGTCTATACTCATTGATGCCACTTCCTCTCCTTTTACCCCTTCTCAAATAATTGCAACATGGTTTCTAACCTCATCATTTTACTGAAATTGCTTTCTCCAAAATTACCAATGATCTCAGCTTTGCTAAATCTATTGGCTTTTTCTAAATCCTCATTTTTTCCCTTTGACCTCTCTTTAGCACTTAATAATGCTATCTCTCCTCCTGGATATTTTGGATTTTCGTGACACTGATCTTTCTTGGTTCTTCTACTTGTTTGCTTCTTCTCAGTCTGCTTTGATGAATCTGTCTCCATTTTTTGACTGCTAGGTTCTGTCCTGGGTTCTCTTTTCTTTCTTTCTTTCTTGTTGACCTCACATCATTGCTAAAAAGGTGAGATTTTCAGATGTATATATCTAATAATGTTCTCTCTTTTTTTCTCTCCTGAACTTAAGTCAGCTGCTTGATGGACATTTTGAACTATATGTCTTATAGACATTTCAAACTGAATATGTCCACAACAGAATTTCCCATTTCCCCCTAAAACTTGCCTTCTTCTTAACTTGCCTATTTCTGTCTAGGGGTCCATCATCCATGTTTGCAACCTCCAGGTCATCTTCAACTTCTCCCTCTCCCTTACCCTACATGTCCAATCAGTAGGTAAGTCTTGGAGATTCTGCTGATAAAATATCTCACATCAGTCACTTCTCTACTCACATAGTCAACTTCCTAATTCTGACTCTTATTACCTCTTCACTGTGTTGTTGTTCAAACCTCTTAACTATTCTCCTCACTTTAATCCATTCCCAGCACAGCTACAGCTATGATGTTCCTGAAGTGGGTCAGATTAGGTTGCTCTCTTGCTTAATAAAACTAGTGACTCCTATTTCCTTTTAGCAATAAGTAAATATTTTTGTTTGGTATATAAGACCACGCAAAACCTGGCTACTGTCTCATTCTCTCTCTCTGTATATCTACACATACACACAAACATATGCACATGAAAATGCATGCACACACACACACACACACACACACACACACACACACACAAATACACACATTTTGGTTCAGCCTAACCGACCTTTTTCCTATTCGTCACATACAACAATTTATCTCCTGGTTCCAAACCTGTATGGACTAGCCTAGAATGTTCTTTCTCTCTACCACCTTATGGAACTTAAAATCTATAGTTTTCCTCAAAATTCATCTCTAAAACCACCTATCATATGAGCCCTTTCCTTAACTTCCCCCAGCTGCCAGTTCCCCCGCTCCTTTGTGCAATATTGGCAGTGAATTACCTTGTTCTATAATTATTTTGCATATACTTAATCATTAGTGTCTACATCAATAGAATGAAATTTTGTGGCCAAGAGTTGATTCATAATATTGATTTTTCATAGAATGGGTTTATTCCATGACTTTTAACCCTGTAGTATGTTGGTGTTAAGAAAGGCTTTATAAAAATCATTGAAAGCAGTGCAGAATTTCAGAAATATGAACTAACCTTATCTCTTTCTCATATTCAGTGTTGTGCCAAACTCTGCCTCTAGGACTGCAACCCTTCTAACCCATCTCATCTCATCTATCCCAGGTCTAGAAGATGGTGGATTAACTTGAGAGATAGCCCTCCTAATTATATATAAGCAATTATGGATTTTTAATTTCCTCTGTTTTATCACTGTGTAGAGTTATATCAGCCTTTTGATGAAAAGAGTGTTTATTTGTGGTATGCAAAGACCAGATGTGCTTTCTATACTTTACTAAAAGTTTTAAGTGACTGAATTCCATTTCTCTACATATGAAGGCACTTTGAGAACCTTGTTCCACTCCATAGAATACAAATGCATTTTGAGAAAACTAACGAAAATGTCTTTTAAGCTGTTCCCCTTCTCTTAGGTAGTAAGCTCATTGAGTTGTGTAAGGCCACATGCTTAGTGAATGGCAGAGTCACTCTGAAAATCATGTTTAACACACAGATACAGTTCTTTCTACTATGTTAAGTTGCCTGGTGTAATTTGGAAAGCTGTGTGATTTAGTAGAAAGATCACATGACTTGAAGTCATAAGATCTGGGTTCTAGTCCTTGACTTTTTTCACTTACTAGTTTCTCAGGATTCCCTTCTAACGCTAAATGTATGGTCCTATGAACCATCTACAGTTCTGTTGCTACAATTATTCATATTCACAGAGTCATCCAGAATTTTCTGAGATGTTTAGAGATTAGATGTCTTGCTTAGGATAACATCATTATAATTAATAATAATAATAATTTATAAAGCTCCTACTGTGTGCTAGCACTGAGCTAAGCATTTTATAACTATTATTTCATTTGATTCTCACAAAAACCTGAGAGGTAGGTGCTATTGTTACCTCCATTTTACAGTTGAGGAAACTGAGGTAAACAGAAGTTAGTGATTTCCAAAGTCATACTGCTGGTAAATGTCTCAGGCTGGATTTGAACTGAGCACTATTCATTGGGCCTCCTGTCTGTCAGTATGTATCAAAAATGGGACTTGAAAACAGGTCTTCCTTGCTCCCACCACATACCACACTACCTCTCTTTCTTAATTACCTTTATGGATAATGAAATCTGGGTCTCTAGATAAAGGGAACTTTTATAGAAGGTAACTTTTTAGTTTATTACTATCATTTCATTAAGAATCAATAGACTGCTTTTTCTAAGTTTGGGAAGAGAATTATCTGTTTAAATGGATGATGTGAAATGTATATTTGAACCAATCTTGAAATGACACAAAGGGATTGATGCAAGGGAACTGACATGCCAGTACTTTTGTAAGAGCATTTTGATATTTTCATTCACAAAGAGCCAATTTTAAGAACTCTGACTAAACGTTTATAATGCATTTTGAAAGTAATATGACTTTAAATTGCTGTTTCCTAAGTGCTTTTTCATTGGCATGGTACTCTAATATAAATCACAATAATTCTAGACAGACTGAGACAGTTTTTCATTTTACTTCTATTTGCTTGTGATTTATTAGTGAAACCTTTTAAGAAATTGGACCAAAAAAAATCTCCTTTTATTGTCCAAGTTGTTCTGATATCCTGTTGCCCAAATTGTTGCATTTGTGTCCCCAATACATTTCTGTTAGCTTCACATTTCTTATTGAAGTGAAAAGCGCTATGAGTGAAAGTTGGCTTTACCTCTATCTATGCCCCAGAGTCATTGTTAGGCAACAATGGAAGCTTTAGTTCTCCCTTCCTGAACCAGGGTGATATCACTGAGAAATCTCAGCCAAATTCCTGAACTGATACTCTTTTTTGGTGGTAGAGGAGATTGCTTCTTGTTGTCTTGAATAGCATAGTAATCTCAACTTATAAAATTATGGAGTAATTTTATGAAAAAAGAAAACAATTGTCTTTATGTGAGAAAGAACATCTTTATTATGATAAGAATATATTAGACTTGATTTTGTAAGCAGTATAATTAGGTCCAGAAATTTTACCTTAAAAGCCCCATCAGATCATGCTGAAAATAGTAAGTATATTAGCAGAGGACTTTGATGATATTACTTGGGGCAATATTTCTTCCTTGTGTTCCCCCAATTGATTATTGAAAGGAAGGAGAATCTTCATTCTTTTTGTCATTTTTTAATGACAGAATTGAATAAAAATAATCATACTCCTTTAAAGACTTTTATCAAAAGGCAGAAATAGTCTTACCTCTAAGCAATTGAAAATTGATTGATTTTTGCTTATATTTTGAACCATTCTTTTTCCTTGATAATAAATATTAATATGTTCAATGAGAATTATTATTAGGAATTTGGGAAGAAAATTGAATTACACTAGATATCAAGAATCCAATTTTTAAAAATAACCAAGCTCTTTGTGAGTTTGTTTTCTTATCCATTACTGAATTTTCTTGGATTGTTTATGACTCTGTAAGTACCAATTTAATCCTTCCCCCTATCCATAGCCCCTCCACTCTCCATTTGTAGTTTCCCTAAGTTTTGTAATTTATTATAAATCAGTGGTCATGGTCATGGGTGGGATCACTTCATTCCATGAAAATGAGACTTTCTGCCTCATCCCCACCCCCCAAAATACCACTCTTAGAGACTCCAGCATGACTTTCTTAAGAATAGTTGTGTTGGCCAGAGCCAAGATGTCAACATGAAGGCAAGAATTCCCGGAACCTCATTCCCCAAAAACAAAAGCCTTCAAATTATAACTCTAGCCAAAATTTAGAGGAGCAGAACCCACAGAAAGACTGAGTGATACAATTTCCGAGCCCAAGACAAGTTAGAAGTTCCACAGGAAAGGTCTGTTTCACCAAGACCTGGGGTTGGAAAAAGCTGCTGCAAGCACAGCCACAACCACAGCTGCAACTGCTATGCAGCCAGGCCTAATACCTAGATCCCTGGGGGTGCCTGGGTCGGTGGCAGAGGGGGTGGTTTCCAGACCTCCTGGCCCCAGGATCACTGGGAGCAGCTTGAAGGGGTGGTGAGAGAACTCTGCTGCACCAGAGTGAGTGTGGAGTGAGTTCTGGCCTCAGAGCAGCCCTGCAGTAAAAACCTGCTGCAGGAATTGGGGAAGCCAGCTTGCACCTCCAGAGAGCAACCCACAGACCATAAGGGGGATGGGGGAGACTGTAGAGGTCCCTCTGCTCTCCCTGGGGCAGGACTCAGCTGTTTGCCCACACCAAATCCAGGTTGCAGTTTGGGCTTCTATACTACTGTAGCAAAGCAGAGACTCTCCTCACAGCTCCAGGGCAGAGGGGAGCGTCTGTGGTCATTGGCATATCAAAGCACAGGCAAGAAAGCAGTCAAAGCTTCTCATAAGATGTTGGAGGAATTAAAGTCCCAATAGGATGTCCCAACCCCCCCCCCCCCAAAAAAAAACCTTGGAAATGCAGTAAATTAGTCATAGACTGAGGAAATGATCAAACAAAAGATAAAGAAGACTTTGACAAAAGAAAATTACTTTGGTACCATGGAAAATTTAGAAGATGGCAAAATCGAAGCTACTGTATCCAAAACCTCCAAGAGAAATAGAAAATGGCCTCAGGCTATGGATGAGCCCCCCCCAAAAAGACTTTGAAAAGCAATTAAGGGAAGTAGAGAAAAAATTGGGAGGAGAACTGAGAGTGCAGTAGATAAATCACGAAAACTAAATCAGCAGCTTGGTGAAAGAAATACCAAAAAATACTGAAGAAAATAATATGTTAAAACCAGTTTAGGCCAAATGGGGGAAAAAAGCAACACAAAAGGCAAATGAGGAGAAGAATGTCTTAAAAAGGAAAAGAACATAAAAAAAATCTCCCTGAAGAAAATAACTCCTTCAAATACAAAATGGAACTAAAGGAAGCCAATGACTTTCCAAGAAATCAGGAAGAAATAAAACTATTCCAAAAAAACACAAAATTAGAAGAAAATATGAAATATCTCATTGGAAAAAAACAACCAACCTTAAAAAACAGATCCAAGAGAGATAATTTAAAAATTATTGGGTTACCTGAAAGTTATGACCAGGAAAAGAGCCTAGACTTTATTTTTCAAGAAAAATACAGCAAAATTGTTCTGAGAGCCTAGAAGCAGAGGATAAAAATAGAGATTGAGGGAATTTACCAGTCACCTCCTGAAAGAGATCTCAAAAGAAAAACTTCTAGGAATATTATAGCCAAACTCCAAAACTCCCAAGTCAAAGAGAAAATACTAAAAGCTGCCAGAAGCAAACAATTCAACTACCATGGCTCTATAGTCAGGATTACACAGGATCTGGCAGCATCTACATTAAGGGCTCCTAGGGCTTGGAATATGATATTCTGGAATGCAAACGATCTTGGTTTACAACTGAGAATCAACTACCCAGCAAAACTGAACATCTTCTTTCAGGGGAAAAGATGGACTTTCAGTGAAACAGGGGACTTTCAAACTTTTCTATTGAAACAACCAGAACGAACAGAAAGTTTGATCTCCAAGTACAGGACTGTGGTGAACCATAGAGGTGGGGATGAGAAGTACTAACTGTGAGGAACTTAATGATGTTGAACTGTTTGTATTCCTGCATGGGAAGATGATACTGATAACTCATATGAACTTTCTCATTTATAAGAGCAGTTAGAAAGAGCATATATAGACAGGGCACAGGAAGGATCATATAGTAAATGGTATCATATAGTAAAAAGATGGAGTCAATGGGTGATAAAGGAAAGTACTGGGAGGAAGAGAAAGGAGAGGAAGAAGGGGCTAATATACTTCACATAAGAATCAAGGGAAAGCTTTTTTCAATGGAGTGGAACAGGAGAAGATGAGGGTGAATGAGTGAGCCTTCAATCTCATCAGAAAGGGCTCAGAGTAAGGGTATTTAGAAAAATGAGGAGAAAGGGATGGGATAAGGGGGGATGGGGAGAGGAAGGAGGGAGTAGGTGACAGAAGAGCAGGAAGATTGTGGGAGAGGGTACTCATATACAACATACTTTTGAACAGGGACAGAGTGAAAGGAGAGAGAGAGAGAGAGAGAGACAGAGAGAGAGAGAGAATAGAATAGAATAAATGAGAGTGGGAAGGAACAGAGTGGAGGGAAATACAGCTAGTAATAGTAACTATGGGAAAAATAGTGAAGCAACTTCTTTGGTGGACTTATGATAAAGAAGGCAACTCATTCCAGAGACAGAACCCCTTGGAATCTGAAGTATATTTTTTTTTCCTCTCACTATTCTTGAGGTTTCTAATCTTCTTGGGTGGGAGAGGTGTTTATGTTTATTCTCATAACAAGATTATTGTAATAATATAAAATAAATATACCAAAAAAACCCCAAGAATAAAAGAACAGTTTTGCCAAACTGAATTTATTTCCTATTTTGATTTCTAATATAATGATTTCTAATAGATAGTTCAGAAGCATTTGATGTAATTAATTGAAATTTTACCAAAACATTCAGTAAAGTATATCATCCTATTCTTGTAAACAAAGGTTGAGAGATGAAGTTTTGATAATAGTACAATTAGATACAATCAGAACTATATGAATAGTAAGACTCAAAGATTCATTAATGGTTTGACATTAACTGGAAGGATGTCTCTGGCAGAATGCCTCAAGGATTTAAGATCGACTCCATGCTGTTTAACATTTCTATCAGTGTCTTAGATAAAAGGAAGATGATTCAAAAGTCTAAAAGGTTGGTAGTACTCTCAGCAGTAATAAACAATTTCCCAAGATGGTGGATTTGTGGAGAAAGATAATGAGTTCTCTTTTAGATATGTTGAATTTGAGAAGCCTATGGAAATTTAGTTCTAAGTATCCAACAGGAAGTTAATGTGGGACTGGCAAAAAGGAGACTGTATGGGGCTGGATAAATAGCTCTGGGAATCATTTGCATAACCAAGATAATTGAACCCATGGAAAATGATGAGGATCACTAAGTAAGAAGTTTTAAAGAGAATAGATTAGACAACCTAGGGCAAAGCCTTGAGGAGTATTTAGTGAGTATGGTACAGATGGATAAAGATACAGCAAAGGTGACTGAGAAGGAGTGGTCAGATAGGAGGAAAACCAAGGACAGGCCCAAAAATCCAGAGAGGAAAGAATATTCAGGATAAGAGGGTAACTGTCAAATGGTAGAGAGGTCAAGAAAGACAAAGCATCAAGAAATTACCATTGGATTTGGCAAATGAGAGATCATCTGGTAACTTTGGGGATATCAGAGTAAAGGAATCTGAACAGATATTGTAGAGGTCTTAG
Organism: Macrotis lagotis; assembly: GCF_037893015.1. Classification (NCBI taxonomy): domain Eukaryota; kingdom Metazoa; phylum Chordata; class Mammalia; order Peramelemorphia; family Peramelidae; genus Macrotis; species Macrotis lagotis. Next base: position 144,378,291 of record NC_133665.1, read on the forward strand.
AAGAGAAAAAGAAAACATTGATTGATAGGATCTTAAAATAACTTGACAGGCTAAAAGATTGGACTGAATCTAAATAGATGATATTTAATAGAGATAAGTAGACTGTATTGTTGGTAGATTCAAAAGTTTACTTCACCCATAAAAGATACGATAGGGAAAAGATTTGAGAGGTTTATTTACTTGAAGATCAGGAATAGTGTGATATAACAATCAAAATAGCTAATACAATGTTGGGGTGCATTAAGAGACGACTAGCCTCCAGAAATAAGTAGATAATAATCCTCTCGGATAGTCCTGTAGCCTAGAGGGACACCTCTAGAACATAACTTCTGCCCATGCTTCCTCCTTTCTCTCAGTGGTGTTTTTCCTCCATAATCTCCATTTTGGGGAAGGGCCTAGGCCAGTCATCCTTCAATTCCTTTCCTCATGATGCTCCTGAATCTCTGGACATCATCAACCCCATGGGTCTATTTTTTCTTATTGTCCCACTACCCATTATAAAACTTCTTGGAGCTAGGAATTATCTTTTGTTTCCCCAGCTCTTAGCACAGTGCTGAATTAAGGACTTAATACTCTTTGACTGTTACTCTACCTGCAGACTACACCTGGAGTGTTGTGTTTACTTCTAAATAGTAGATTAAGAAATGCTGAGATAAGTAGATGAGCCAAAGGCATACAATAGACACAGTGACCAGCCTGGAATCCTTGCTATCTGAGAATCAAATGAAAGAATAAGGGATGTTTAATTTGGAGAGAAGAAGGAAGACTAAAGGATTAAAGGGTGGGTTGACAATGAAAAGCATTCTGTTTAGTTTCAGAAGATGGAAACTGGAGTAATTGGTAGACGTTGCAAAGAAGAAAATTTAGACTTAGTGTTATGGAAAGCTTCCTATTGTCTATAGCTACTCACAAGTGGAGTGAGTTGTTTGGAATGTTAATAAATTTAGCCTTAAGAATCTTAACAAAAAAGATAGCTTATCAAGTATATTACTAGGGAGATTCTTTTTCAGATATGAATCCTTTTCAATTGTAATATTGTAAAATTCTTTGATTTTGTGAAATTATGAAAACAAAGAATGTGTTGTTTGCTGAGTTTTCAGAAATGTTATTAGAATACTTTCTTAAGATGTAACTTTTTTCTTTATTTCCAGAAGCAGAAATAAAAGGAAGATGACCTCCAGAAAAGCATGTCGTCCAAGAACACCAGAAAACAACTGTAGTAATAGAAGAAGGAAACGTATCAAAAATTAAACTTTCTGCTTCCTTCTTTTCTAAGTACAAGGATCAAAGTATGATAGATTTTTGTCATCCTAAAGATATCATAATCTTTGTCCTGTCTGTCCATGGGGAAAATTAAAATTCACAAATTAGTTGTTTAAATTTCTGATAGTAAATTACATTTAATTTCCCCTTTGTTTAATATAGCCTTACATAAACCAAAGAGGTCTTAAACCCTACTCTGATCTTCCATTCCTTCCCTCATTAAATACTTTCATATGCAGATGTATCTCTCCTCTCTTTAGGGAAGGAACACTGTTGGCCTAGTGGCAGACTCTTGGGTGTTTCTTAATCATAAATTATCTCTTCTGGGTCAGTTATTCCTCCAACCTAGGGGCTTCTGCTTCTTTACCACTCCTAGGAGACTAACAGTAGAAAACTAGGTGGTGAGTAAAGTAGGGTGTATCTATGGAAAATGGGGTACCTCAGGTAAGCATTTATTAATGAGTGTCTGACATAATCAACACATACAGTAATATAATTACAGTGATTTTGCTAATTAAATCTTGGTAGATATAATTTAACAGAATCTTATGTATCTTGCTCATTGACAGCCTGTTACTTTTGCATGAATTTCATTTAAAAAAGTCAGCAGTGTGTTAAAATAATTATAAAATGTATTACAACTCTTGAAAAGGCACTTAAAGATTTAAATGACTTCATTGATAAATATTTGTACCTTTTTATTCCTTAACCACATTCTTGATATTTTGTATTCTGACAGTTAAAATGTATGAGTAAATGTAGTAAGTACTTCATGTGTCAGTCAAAAATAGGCCTTTATTTATATTAAAAGTAAAACTGGATATATTATGTATTGGTACAAGATATTTCCCCAAACACTCAAGCAAATCCCTTTAAAAATGCATTCCCAGAGAAAATAGTTTGATTAAAAGTTGTTAATAGAAAGGAGAGATATGTATCCTTTAACTCTGCATTATAGTCTCACTTGATGGTTGTTGTGTTTGACCTTAGTTTTTTTGCTGCTCTATGTTGACTCAATTCACATTACTGTAGTCATTTGTGTATAAAATATACCTTTAAAAAAATTTCTCCTATGAATACATTAGCCAGGCTAGAATGCATTCTTAACTGCCTGTAGCCTGTCTGCTGGTATCTAATAAATGCTTGTTGAAATATTATCTGGCATCCCTTCCCTCAGATTTCTCTATGTCAGTTCTTTGAACTAAAAAGCTCCAAACTTCTACCTCTCCACTTAGCATACTAAAAGTTCATTAAAGGACAGGAAGAAGCACTTGTAATATGAGGGCAACACATTTCTAAATGTGCCAGTGACAACATTAATTTCTGCCTGTTTTCAAAGTCTGTCTTCATTGACCTTGGCACTTCATTATATGTTTGGGAATTGAAGTTAAAAAGTGAAATCTTAGTATGTCTGAGGGCTGAGTAATTCCCTAATGAAAATGATATTTTTGTCTTTTTTTAATGACTACCTTGTATCATATAGTTACATAAGAATGTCTGATTTTTGATAAGCATGATTTATGACTGACACATGAAGTAGGACATTTGAACCCAGAAAGTGTTCTTACAAGGAGGCAAATTTGAACAAAATTGTGCTTAACACTGAAGGATTTTTATATCCCTGCTACAGCTTATGCTAAAATGAGATATCATATTTAATTATGTAATATGGTCTGCTGTGAATTGTTTTCTTAACTCTGATGACATTTCTTTTTTTTTATACCATAAGGAAGTTGTCTCCTGTGTCTGGAAGGTACTCCTTCCTCATCTCCAACTTAAGGAATCTAAAGCTTTCTCTAGATTGAATCCTTTATCTTCCTTGTGAAGCCTTTCCTGACCCCTTTTCCCATCCAGAATTGTGAATACTTTCTTCCTTCTAAAATTTCTTTGTATTTACTTCTCTGAATAACATGTCATATCTCTGAAAACAATGTCAACATCTTCAGGTTAAAAATGGCTTTTTTTTTTTTTGTCTCAGTATTCCCAGTGCATAGTCATGCCTAATAAATAAATGTTTGTTGCATTAAGTCAGTGGTTTCATTTTCATTGAAACATTTAAAAAACATCCTTGCCATCTCAGTGCCATCAGGTTGAAACATTAAGTTGAATTATTTTCCTACAAATACGGTAAGGACTGCTTTCAGAAGCTTCCTTAACAAATTGTAGCGTTCTTTGCTATTTTATCAAGCCTAATTAGTACCTTGAAGATTTGGCTTTCAACCTCTGGGTTTATGGTTTGCAATGTGGTAATTTAGAACTATTACAATAATACTGTTTGGCAAGTGCATATTTAAATATTGTGAATAAAAATATGTTGCCCAAATGTGAATGTGCAGCTTCTATCACAGCATTGTTGGAGAACATACATCATGATGGTAGAGATTTTTTTTTTTTCCAGTAACAGGATTTTTGTATTCTCACCTAGTTCCCTTTATTGAGAAAAGAATGAACTTAGGAATGGCTGTCCAGGGTTAGGACTGCCATCTGTAAACAGTTTTTTGTCTGTGTGTCCTGTGTAGCATGAAGGAAGATGAACTCATAACCAGAATTTAACATATTTAATATTTCTGATTAACTGAATTATGAGGAACAGCTATTACACTTCAACTCTATCCTCTAAGAAATTACATTTGAATGATCAAGCAAGTATATAAAGTTGATAATGGTCTGAAGCATTACTTGAAGCTGATTTCATTCTGGAAAATGACTTCTATACTGACTGATGTGGGGAATCCGAAGCCTTTCCAGATCTTTGCACGCGCAAAAATTTAGCATTAGGCTCTTAAGACTAGTTTGGTACAGACATCTAGATTTATGTATCTGAACCCCACCCCCCAAACCAGCCTAGCCACACTTGCTCTCTTTACTCCCATGAATATCCATCTATTTTGGCTTAACTTTTGTTGTGATGTCTCATCAGCACTGCAATGGAAGAAATCAAATAGTTAAGTAAAACAATGCATTCTATACAACATAATTATGCAAAAGTTATTCAAGTAAATACTTCTGGAAATACTAGGTTTTTTTTTCTTGTATTCCCTCTAGTAGGTTATTGAAAATACTCTTAAGAGACAAAACATGAAAGAATCTGGAAATTCACAAAACCTTTATTTTGGGATCAATTCAATACCATCACAGATTGATTCTTTTAGTCAGCTAAATGATCAAACAGTAATCATCCTTAGGAAAGGAATAATGAATAAGTTCTTATTGTTTGGAGAGTTGGTAAATCAAGTGGAAAATATATTTTCTTACAGATTTCACTAAAGAATATAGGAAAGTTTGGTAGAACAGCAACTGTATCAGAGTCAGAATCCACCCCACCCTTACCTTCATTGCCCTCTGCTCCACAAAAAAAATCAACAACCTCAACAACTTTTGGACCAACTATAAGATGAAATGTATTGTGTGAAATACTACTCTTGGATTCACAAAATGACCCATCGGTATAAGATAAGGGAAGCATGTCAGCAGTTTTAAAAAGAACTGAGGACTTTCATAGATAGTAGATAGTATGAGTCAATAAATAATAGGAAGTGGCAAATAAAAAAGGCTCCATTAAAGAAATATGTACATCACTTCTGGGAATAAGGAGTTGTTGATAGTATTATCTTTACCCTGATCAAATCATGCACATATGTATTATTGGGTTCCATTAGGTTATAGATATCCAAGGGACTGCTGGTTTGGTAAAGGCCCTTGAAAGAGTAAATGACTAGACTGATGGATAGATGAGTGAAAAGGCTTTACGGAGTGCTTCCTATATGCTGAACACTGTGTTAAATATTGGAAGCATAAATAGAAAAGAGTCCTTGCTTTCAAGTAGCTCACATTTTGATAGGAAAAACACATAAATGATAGTGAAACGATAGGTCAGATGGAAACTCCCAGGGGGCTTAGGATATCACAAACAAGGAAGATGGTAATGTATTTTCTTTAGTGTCAAATTCTTTGACAAAACAATATCTGTTTCTGAGACTGAACTGTTTTTCAATGCTAAAGACTCTGGTGATGAAAACTTTATTTTCCAGGTCATCACTAGCTGTGACTGCTGAGGAGAGGGAGGTTCAGCATCTGCCGAGACAGTTGCCAGGCTCAGTCTACAATAGATGATAATTATGGGGTCTGGACTGGAAGCAAGGCCAGTGGTTAATGGACTCATTTCACCTTATCAATTGTAATTTTTACAGTGCAGTAAAACTCTATTACATTCATATGCCACATTTTATTCATCCATTCTTCAGTTGTCTAAGGAGTAATATAAAAGATATCTTTAGACTCTAGTTCTTTTCTTATTTTACCCTCTTTTAATCCTCCCTTCAAGATCAGGAAATTTGTTTAGCTTGTAGCTCTTCTCAGTTGTTTCCCTATTGAGTTTTACTAATTTTTTTATGCTGATTCTGTGTGTGTGTGTGTGTGTGTGTGTGTGTGTGTGTAAAATTGTATGTGTGTATATGTGTATTAAAACTCTCCTTTGTCCATTTGAAATTAGAGTGAAATTCACCTGATGCTCACTCTACCCATCTTTTTTCTTCTTGATTGTATTTTCTCATATACCAAATAATGAGAAATAGCAAATTCTATTCCCTTCTTCCTCCTTTCTACATGAATTCATTCCTCATTTTATCCTCTCTTCTCCCTCTCCTTGGAGCCTCTGAGCAGAAACAATATGCCCAAAGATCTCTTTTTTAAAAGATCCTTTAATTCCCTCAATATTCTTTGAAGATATTGAAGTTTCTGAAGGACCAACTTTTTTCTTCTCCAAAATAAAAATGTAAGCACTATACCATTGTACAACTCCTTTTAGTAGTTCAAATGAACATACCTGTTTAGATTTCTCTGGACTTTTTGTGTTGTATTTAAAAGTTCAGCTGTTTTTTTTTTCATCAGAAAAGCTTGGAAGTCCTTTATTCTGGTAAAGATTAATTTTTTTAAATTATACTCATCTTTTAGGGATAAGTTATTCTTGGTTGTAAGCCTTCATTTTTTACTTTTGGAATATTGTATTCCAGGATTTTTTGTTTTTAGTGGAAGGTGTCAGTTCTCATGTGATCCTGACTGTAATTCCTTGAAACTTGAACTCCTTTCTGAATGCTTGCCATACTTTTTTCTTGGATGCGAGACATATATGTTTTGGCTGTGATACTCCTAGGACTGTTCCTTTCAAATGGCTGTCAGTGGATTCTTTATGTCTTTATTGTAGTATCTGATTCTAATAGATCTGGACAGTTTTCAGTGATTTCTTGAAATATAGATTCCAATGATTTTTTTATTATGATTTTTAGTATTGTTAAATAATCTCTTCAGTTTTCTTAGTTATTTTAATATCAGTTGTTTTACATTGTACTTTTTCAATCTTGATTTGGTTCAACTATATGTGTCTCATGGAATCATTGATTTTTGTTTTTTCATTTTTTTCTCATCTATTTTATTTTTAAAATTTTAAATAGTATCTTTTTCCAGTTACACAAAAAGATAGTTTTCAATATTCATTTTTTTGTTTTTTAGGTTTTTGCAAGGCAGTGGGATTAAGTGGCTTGCCCAAGGCCACACAGCTAGGTAATTATTACGTGTCTGAGGCCTTTGAACTCAGGTACTCCTGACTCCAGGGCCGGTGCTCTATCCACTGCGCCACCTAGCCACCCTCAACATTCATTTTTGTAAAATTTTCTCCCTCCTTCCCTTCTCTTCCCTCTCCCCAAGATAGCAAGTAAATTACTAGGGACACATAGTTTGAAAGAAGAATCAGAATGAAAAGGAAAAGGGTGGCTCGGTGGTGCAGTGGATAGAGCCCTGGCCCTGGAGTCAGGAGGATCTGAGTTCAAATGTGACCTTAGACACGTAATAATTACTGAGCTGTGTGACCTTGGGCAAGTCACTTAACCCCTATTGCCTTGCAAAAAAACAAAAAAAAAGATCTGCTTTAAATTTTTTTGCATATGGGTTGCTTGGCCTATTCTTGTTTTCAGAGATTCTGTTGCTCAGATAATATTTACCATTTTCTCTTCTAAGCTATTTATTCTATTTCCAGTTCTTAATGAGATTATTTTTAAATATCTTGCTTAATTTCTTCTAGTAGTCATGTAATTTTGATGGAAAAATCCATTTTCTTCCTTTATAGTCCTTATGGAATGAGATTTTCAATAATTTTGATATTAGTTGATGTGATTTATTCATTTCTCCAGTTTAAGATCATGAATTATGCAACTTTGAGTCTGAGTTGGGCTTGGACTCACATACTTTTGAATGAAGTGGTCATCTTTGCTTGGTCTTGCTCCTGGGTCCCCTGGTTCTTGTGCTAACCTCTACCTTCTAGGGTTAGGCTTTCCTGGATTTTTGAGGATCCAAATGCTGGATCATCAGGGTCCTCTCTGACATCACAGTGATGCTGAGCTTTGGCCTTCCTGGTCTGGAGGACTGTGACATGGCAACGTGCTAGTCAGTACCATGTTGTGATTATCTGTTTCCATTCAGGACTTCCAAGTTTCCTACCCTAGGACATTCTGATCACCCTTAGAAAAATGAGACTCCCTTCTTGGTGTCTCTGGACACAAAACCTTGAAGGATACATGTATGTCATCTTTGGTTATACTGGCATTGGTTTTTTTTATTTATTTAAAAATTTTAAAAATTTATTTATGGCAATGGGGCTTTTAAGTGACTTGCCCAAGGTCACACAGCTAGGCAATTAACATGTCTGAGGCTGGATTTGAACTCAGGTCCTCCTGACTCCAGAGCTGATGCTCTATCCACTGCACCACCTAGCTACCCTTTGGCATTGTTTTTATTTGGGAACCTTCTTTCCCATTCACCTTGGGCTTCTATCTGACATTTTCAGCAGTTCTGGGATGGAAAATATTACTGTAGTTTTTCACTGAATTTCTTGATTATCATTTATTCTGGGGCTGTGGTAGCAACAATATCCTAACTTACTCATTTCCTTCCCCCCACTTTGAGATAATTTTTCCTTAAAAGATATTGAGACATTCCTTAAGATTTGGTTGGCTCAGAGGATTAAGGGCTCAAATTGTTGACATCATGTTCTAATTACATGGGTACAAAGTGGCCATAACAGCTGGAAGAACTCTTAGATGCTTGGCTGGTGGGTCACAATAGAAGTTTCACCCAGCTGAATCAACTGGATGTCTTCTCAGGGCTTAGCCTTAAATATCCTTTTCTTGTTACAGCTAAGTAAATCTTATTTTCTTAACAGTTAAATGACTGAGTGTCTCATTTTGTTCTCACATCAAACCTAAACTACTAGGGACTGGTCTGAGTTAATTTAAACTCAGCCCAGGAAAAGTACAAACTCCAAGATTTTGCTGCAGTGGGTACATAAGAGCTAGATATTGTGACTCCCATTTTGGCCAGAAGCCTTCATTTAAGAAAAATCCAGTGGCATATTAGGTCTACAGAATTTTCCTGCTCTGTCAACCTTGGGACTTCATTTAAAAAAAAAAGAAAATTAATATCTGGCTGTATCTTAATAATAATAATAATTTTCCTTTATAAATGCTTACAATTTGCCTCTTTCTGGAATCACAGCAGGATCAATCAACAAACACCCTCTGTATCAGGAATAAGCACCTACTATGTGTCAAGAAGAGTTCTAAGTACTAGGGACACAAAAAGTAAAAACAGTTCATACCCTCAAGGAGTTTACATTCTAATGGAGTGTTAATATGCCATAAATTGGTACATGTGAGATAACATGCAGAATAGAGAGAAGGGAGGAAAAGCACCAGCTTCTGGGGGGAAAAACACAACCTAGGAACTGCTTCTGTTGAAAGTAGCACCTGAACTGAGACTACAGGAAATCCAGGGATTCTAGTAGGTGGAGGTTATGAATCAAAATCAACTTCACTGGTAGGTAGTTTGAAGGATCTAGTTTGTTGTTACCTTTCCTGAAAATTGGGACATCCACCCATTCTTCAGTCTTATGATAATTATCTTATTTTCTAAGCACTGTAAAAAAATCGTAATTCTTTCACTCCTTCAGGTTACAGTTTGTCCAGGCATTTTGAACTCTTTGAGGGGAAAGTCAATGCCTTAATTTTCTTGGAAATCAACCCTCCTAGATGTTTCAAATTATTAAAGACCAAAGATAATTATTTTTGGTAGTGAAAACAGGCCATATAGAATCAAGTGTAGATTCATAGGATCATCGATCCAGATCTGCTTATATGTACTTCAACTTTGTCATTTTACAGTGGAGGTTCAGGATTTGCCTAAGCTTGCATAAATAGCTCTGTCTTTATTCTATTATCCATTGTTGCTGCCCTAGTCAGCCTGAACTATAGTATTCCTTCATTAATTTCTCTCTAGTTTTCAACAGATCTTTTGTAAAGGTCATTTTTCTTGTATATAGCATATATCTTATACTTTGATTCACTCTTAATTTTAACATTTCTCAAAGTATGAGATTCTGATGGATAAATTCTCTTTGCAACCACATTGGTCTCTTTAGATAACTGTCTTTTTTTCTTCCTCATCAAGACAATTGACATTGCATTTGTAATGAGAATTTAGATTGATTAAATTCTTTTAAGTCCATATCTTTTGGATTTCCCCAACTTACCTCTAGAATTTTATGCCAGGTGAACCCTTTGAGATCTATTTTTCTCAAATCTAGGTGAACTCAGATGCTTGTCTGTCTTCTCGTTCCTTATCTATCATCAAGATAGTATACTTAGGGGCAGCTAGGTGGTGCAGTAGATAGAGCACTGGCCTTGGAGTCAGGAGTACCTGAGTTCAAATCCCATCTCAGACACTTAATAATTACCTAGCTGTGTGGCCTTGGGCAAGCCCCTTAACCCCATTACCTTGGAAAATCTAAAAAACAAAACAAAAAAAAAGAGTACTTATTTAGTGTCAACGTTCTTAATGTTTCAACTTCCTTGTTTCCAGAATATTTCACAGAATAGTCATTCCTTTCCCTTTTCTCTGCCTTTTTTGTGATAGAATGTTGGAACTGAAAGGAACTTTAGAGATTATCTATTCCAGTTCTGTTTATTCTATAGAAGAAACTCAAACCTATAAAAGGAAAATGTTCGACTGCTTTCCAGAGTACTGAAAACTGGGGAGAATGTGATTACCCTCAGTTATCATTGTTATTTGTCCTTCATTTTCTGAGACCAATGACATCAAGTGTGATGTTTTGATTCATACATGAATTAGATTTAAGTGAAGCAGAGTTGTACAAAGTTATCAGCCTTACTCTCTCTTTCAGAGTCAATAAAGTCCAGTGGCAGGACAAAAAAGTCAGAATTACTAGAGATGACCCAGATTATAGTAGATAACCTTGACATTTTTGATGTCTGACCAAAGTACTCCACAGCAGCTCTTTCAAGCCATCACATTCATGACCATTGGAAAAAATAATTCTCATCTGCCCATTATACCAGTGGAAGTCTTCACATGTTTGACATAGATACCCCCAAACTCACTGATTTTTTTGGCCTGTCAGTTACCTTCAACCTGGATTAATTTTAACATTTCTCAGAGTATGAGATTCTGATGGATAAATTCTCTTTGCAACCACTTTGGTCTCTTTAGATAGCTCTCTTTTTTTTCTTCCTCATCAAGACGATTATCATTGGAATTTAAAAAAATACTTTGTGCATTTTAAATATTTAATAAATTCCTGAGAATTTAGATTGATTAAATTCTTGAAGGTCCATATCTTTTGGATTTGCTATAAGCCTATCTGCTGTTAGGCTTACCAGAGTGGGACCATTGGGCATACTCCAGTTTTTTGGAGCCACAGATGAGAATTGAGCACCAGGTGGACACCAGTTGTGGATAAGTAGTTCTGAGAAGGGCTTCCTTTACCTGCTCTCAAAACAGAAGTGCTCATCCTCCTTTGCAGTAGTAAATGAGGCAACCTCTAACATCCTCAAGTACAAGTCCTACCAGACCAATCAGACAAATTTCATTCCCTTTTTGGCAGGTTTACTAGACTGGTAAATTGGGACATGCCACTTATACAATTTAACTAGATTTTAGCAAAGCATTTAACAAAGTTTCACACACACACACACACACACACACACACACACACACACACACACACAGCTAGGTAATTGTTAAGCGTCTGGGGCTGGATTAGAATTCAGATTCTCTTGAATCCAGAGCTGGTGCTCTATCCACTGCACCATGTAGCAGCCCCGAAATCTCTTAATTCTATCTTTAGGGAATGGATGAAGAAGGCAATAATGCAAATATATGAATTTGGAACCTAAAAAGCAGGTATTAATGGTTCCATTGTCAACTTGGAAGGAGATTTTAGTGCAGTGATCTTCATAATGGAGACTGTGGAACCATGACCTTACTCCAAGGTATATGATAAACAAATGCGAGGTTATAAAGTCTAATCATGTATCATACTCCATTTAGTTAATCATAGATAGCTTCACACTAACTACATCATAACCCATTCAAAACTCTTTCAGCCCTGTCCCTACTGGTCTGCTGTGGCTGTACCTGGGGTGGTGGCATCTTAGGGCAATTATAGATGAAGCAAAGTTTCTTCCTTAAGCCTCCAGTGTCACCATGTCCTGACCCCTAGTTGAATCTGGGTCGGTAGCAGGAGCCAATGTCAATTCTCTGGAGTGGTAGTCATTGAGTACGATCCCCTCCTATATCTCCTTTTCATTTTCTGTGGAACAGATTGAACAGTCATGAATGTATTGAAATCTGACTTTATTACATTACTTCCCCTCTCTCACCTTTCAAATTTTTCTGTTACTATTGAGGATACCATAATTCTTCTAGTCATCAATGTCTGCAAACCTTGGAATTTCTCACTCTCACCACACATGTTCAATCTTATACGCAATGTCTCTATCATATGTCTACTCTCTACCCACAGTCACTACCTTTGTGGAAACTCTCAATCAACTAAACTACTGCAATCATCCAGTAATTCATCTTTCTATCTCAAGTCTCTTCCCTCTCTAATTCATCCTCCTCACCATTGCCAAACTGATTTTCCTAAAGCACAGTTATGACTGTGTCATTCCTTTACTTAGTAAATTCTAGTGGTTCTTTATTGACTTTGAAATCAAATCCTTTCATCTTTATTTCATCATTTTTAAATTTTTTTATTCTTTGCAGAGGTTTTATCTGGAGATAAGGGGCTGACCATGTAATTTAATTTATATAGGGAACTTCCAGATGAGAGATCTCCCTCTACCAATGTCTATTGACACCTTTGCAATTTATAGTGGCCTAGGGCACTGAAAGTTAAGTTGATCAAGGTCATTAAACTGATTGGTATCAGAGATGGATTTGCCCAGATTTACTACCTCTTACAAATTTTATAATGTACATAATTATTAGAACATTGACACTAGTATATATTTTTTATTTTGGGGTTTTTTCAAGTTTTACTTTTTAATTAATTGGAATCTATTTTCTTTTCCACATTCCACTCTATTAGAAACAAAAAAGAACAAAAATTCCTTTTAACAAATGTGGCCAGTCAAGCAAAACATTCCCTTATTGATTTATGGTTTTTTAAAAAAACTCATTTTACACTCTCTGTCAGGAAGTGGGTAGTATGTTTCATCATTCATCCTCTGGAATCATGGATGACCATTGCTTTGATAAGAATTCTTACACCTTTCAAAGTTATTTGTCTTTATACTGTTGCTGTTATTGTATAATTTTTTTCTAATTCTCATTTTATTCTTCATAAAAAGTCTCCAAATTGTTCATTTTTTATAACCTTGCTTTAATAACCAAAATTGTTCCTTTGGTTCTGCTCACTTCACTCTGCATCAGTTCCTACAAGTCTTTCCATGTTTCTTTAATAATAGTAATAATTAATAATAATAACATGTATGTAACTTGTGCCACTTACAAATATCTCATTTTATCATCACAGCAACCCTGGGAGGTAGGTGCTTTTACTATTGTCATTTTATAGATGAGGAAATTGAGGTATAGAAATTTGCTCAAAATCACACAACTAGTGATTATCTAAGGCTGGATTTGAATGCAAGTCTTCTTTACTCCGGGTTACCTATTTGAAGTAATCTATTTCTTAATTTCATAAAACACAATAGTATTTCATCATGTTTATATGCCAGAATTTGTTGTCATTCCCTTATTGATGGGCATCCCCTAAATTTCCAGTGTTTTTGCCACTACAAAAGCAGATACTATAAATATTTTTGTACATGTAGGACCTCTTCCTCTTTCTTTGGTCTCTTGAGTAGAAGTCTAGCAGTAAAGTAAATATTCACATATTGGAATTTGTTGCAGGATTAAAATTCTCTGGAGACCACAGCAGTAGTAGATTACCCCACTGTTCTTTCCATAGCCCTTTGTTGTTCAACATTTTTGTCAATGACTTGTATGAAGACACAGATAATATACTTACTAAATCAATAGATGCAATGAACCTGGGAAAGACTATCAACCTATCAAGCTATCCACCCCAAAGATAGGCAGGATCCAAGAAGATGTTGCAGGATCCAAGAAGATGTTGCTGGGTTAGAACTTCCAAGAAGAAGCAGCGTTTGCAAGATTAGTTTTTTATGAGAAAGACCTGGAGAATTTAGTAAACTGCAAGTTCAGTTTAAGTGATCTTGGGTTGCTTGTTCAAATGGACAAGATGATAACTCTGCTGCGTGCACCCTGCCTTGGTAGATCCTTAGCAGCAATGGCATTTGAGTTCTGGACAGCACATTTTAGGAAGAACATGATAAGATGAGGAGCCTACAGAAAAGCTCCATCAGAAGTGACAAAGAGCCTTCAGTTCATACATTAAACCTGGACAAGAGAAGAGGACTTTAGAGGACATGCTAACTTGCTTCATATGTTTGTCATGTGAAGAGAGATTTGTTCTTGACCTCAGAAGATGGAGCTAAGATCAATGGATAGAAAGTGAAGAGAGGCTTATTTTGGTTCAATGTCAAGGAAAACTTCCTTCAAGTGACCCCAAAGTGGAAGCACCTCTCTTGAGGGAACATGGACTGCCCTTCATTAGAAATCTTAGGTCAAAAAGCTAGATAACCAGTTGATGGGAATATTATGAAATTATTATATTATTGATGGGAATATTAATTTGATAAGCAATTATTAAGCACCAACTATGTATGCAGGATGGGGCATATGAACTTGACTTCTTGATCTTAGGGAGAGGGGAAAAGGGTATGAAAACAAATACATGTATAATAAGGATTCATACAAAGATAGTGAAGGAGCTCAAACTAGAGCCTAGTCTCCTGATCATTTAATTTCAGGTTTGCAATGAAGTGAAAAGCTATTTTGTGTATCTGGAGATTGGAGGACCAAACTTTCTGAGTCTCAGCTATTGAGCAGCCTAGAATGTCTTCTTAGGAAATTATTAAAATTACTATGAATAGATAACTGTGTGACCTCAGGTAGACCTCCTTACCTCTCTGTGTTTCAGCTCCTCATATCCCTACTCCCAAGTATGTGCTGAAAATGAACTATATCATCCCAAAATTGTTATTAAATACCCAATGGTCCATAATAACACCTTGATTCTGCTCACTTCACTCTGCATCAGTTCCTACAAGTCTTCCCATGTTTCTTTAATAGTAGTAGTAGTAGTAATAATAATAATAATAATAATAACATGTATGTAACACTGTGCCATTTACAAATATCTGATCTTCACAACAACGCTGGGAAGTTGCAAGATGCTTTACAGAATAAGTAGCAATGTAATAATACTGTCTTAAATTTTAAAACTATTTTTGCCGTGTTTTACAAACACTTTAAATCTTTCCAGGTCTCTTGATACAGAACATTTAAAGTCTAAGACATTGATCTGGCAGACAGGGAAAAAACATATTAGTTCAAGAATGGGCAAAAAGTATATTTATATCTTAGAATTAAAGTAAAATGCAGCATTCTGTGGTGATTAGAGAGTTAACCTTGAAATCTCAGGAAGATGAATTTAACTACTACCTCTGACATATTTGCAACCCTTAGGCTTCTAGGCAGTTTTTTATGACCATAAATTTCAGGGAAAGTTTTAACTGCTGCATTTATAGTTGAAATTTCCTCAACCATAAATTCCCTATAACAATTAATTCATAGTTTCAGTTTCTTATCCTAATGAGTTAGAATGATTGTAGTGGTGGAGACATTGTGGCAGGGATGATGATGTTGAAATGATGATTGGAAGAGGTAGTTCAGAAAATGTACTGTATTTTCCTTGTTAAAAGCAGAGGAGTTAAGATTTTGTGATTGGGATGGCTAGGTGGCGGAGTGGATAGAGCACTGGCCCTGGAGTCAGGAGGACCTGAGTTCAAATTTGGCCTCAGACACTTAATAATTACCTAGCTGTGTGGCCTTGGTCAAGCCACTTAACCCCACTGCCTAGCGAAAACCTAAAAAAAAAAGATTTTGTGATCCAAGACCTATAGTCTAGCCCCATTTGATAAATTATTGATCAAATATCAGAAGTGTGGGGGCGGCTAGGTGGCGTATTGGATAAAGCACCAGTCCTGGAGTCAGGAGTACCTGGGTTCAAATCTGGTCTCAGACAATAATTACCTAGCTGTGTGGCCTTGGGCAAGCCACTTAACCCCCTTTGCCTTGCAAAAACCTAAAAAAAAATATATCAGAAGTGCTAAAGTTTCCTTTAGCTGCCTACCTCCCTATCTGTCCATCCATGTTTATCTGTGTTTAGTCTGGACCCATGGTTTCATTATTGTGAAGAGCTCAGAGAATCAAATAATTGGAAAGGACCTCAGTGGCCATACAATCCAACTGATACCTTTCCCTCACTCCAAACCCCCACAATAACATACCTGACATAAGAAGTCTTGAAGACTAACAATGATTGAGTAATCCATTGCCTCCTAAAGCAGCCCCTTGAGCTTTTGGATAACTCCTAAATCTAAAGGTTATGGAATATTTTTATGACATCAAGCCCACATTGGCATCTTTGCAACCTCCACCCACTACTTGTGGTGTTATCCTGTGGGGCCCAACAAAGCAAGTATAATCTGTCTTCTATAGTACAGCCCTTCACCTTGAATTCTTTCAACTTATCCACATTTTACTGGTGTGGAAATGTTTTCCACTGATGCAGGTCAGCAACCCAACAACTAACAGTTTTTGAGACATGTGGGGAACTTGAGAATTGCGACTTACCCAGGGTCACATATATGTTGGATGTAGTAATTGAACCCCAAATTAGAGGCAAATGGTGGCATGGTAGATAGAGCCCTGGGCCTAGAGTCACAAAGTCCTGAATTCAGATGTGACCTCAAATATTAAGATAGAGCTTTGAAGTCATTTAACTTTTATCTCAATTTCCTTATCTATAAAATGAAGATAATAATAGCACCTTTGCATGGTTGTTGTAAGGATTAAATGAGATAATTATCAAGTGTTTAGGACAATGCCTCCCAATAGGAGGTGCTGTAGAATGCTTATTCTCTTCTGTTTCCAAGGCTTCCTGATTAGTCATTAGCATTAGTCAATATACAAATTGATTCCATTCCAAAACTCCTTTTCTCTTTCCCTTAACCAGTCTATTGTCACAAGATTTTGCCATTTGCCCCCTTTTAATCCTATTTCAATACTCTGCCTTTCAAATATGAAGTGTGTTTTGCTTCCCTCCCTGAATCTGCTCTCTGTAGATACTGTCTTACTGGTCTATCCAATTCTGTACTTGATTATCTGCAGTTAAAATAATTCGACTGCAGGAATGTGCTCTTTTTTTTTTTTGGTCAGTAAACTTGCAGGAGTGTGATGATATGCATATAGGATATGCTTGAGTGAACTTCCTCTAGAGATGATTCCTAGACTGGGTTCAAGCTTCTGAGCAGCTACCCTGGCCTTAGGTCTGAGTACATTGTCATTCCCAGATGTCTGTGACTGCTTGATGGAAGAGTCATTCAGTATGGGACCATTTCTGTTTCTCCCTCCTTTCCACCTGAAGCATCTGATCCTATCAAAGGATGCCCCAGAATTCTGTCAATCAGCCTGGAAAATGTGGGAGCTGGATCCCCCTGCATGGATAGGAATATGCCATCAAATAGCCTGAGACTGTCCACAGGAGTTAAGTGAAAGGGGTGTAGAATTGTCCTAGGAGCTTGACCTGAGTAATCTAAAGTTTGTAACAACTAAGAACACCAAACCCTTCAGGTCTGAAGCCTGGATTGTCCATTTAATTACCTCCACACTCTGTCATTTCTCTAATGCTTCAATTTGAAGGAGATGCTGTTTTCTCAGGTGCCAGTTACTGCTGTCATGGGAATTTGCCTTGTGTAACCAATTTATTTTTTCTGCTTGGGATTTGTAGAGACATGCAGGTGAGAATGTACTCTCCAGTTAACCTTGGGTTCTGTAGAAAACCCTTCTAAGAATATGAGCCCTGGCCAGAATGGTGCCTAGAATGATCACAGAATGATTCTTTGGGGTGCCCAAGAACGCTGCGCAGCTTTGTGTGTCAACCAAGGTCTTCCCTGTAGTCCTCTGTTCTAGATGTCTATTAAGTGGCTGCCTGAATATAGGGCTGCATTAATGACTAAATAAAATCAATCAATACACATTTCCTAAATCTCTCCAGTATGGTAAGACAAATGTGTCCTCCTAATTTCTCTCTATAAATATTCACTTTCTCTCTTTTGATCTGATTGCAAAGGATGAAGTGAAGGCCAGCTGGCTAAGATAGCTACATGATGGGTCACACTGGAATTCACCTCTCCTACTTTTCCTTGAATAATAATCTATAAAGACTGCCAGATGGAACAATTTGGAAAAAAAATATCCAAGGGAACTTTATTGCTCTTTATGCACTCACCTCATTGCCCCGGAAATTATAAAGAAAAACTTCACTGGATGCCTTCATTCAGCCTAGCACTACAAAAAAATGAACTAAAGAATTATACTAGGGCAGAAAGGAATGAAAATTAACTTATATAACAGGAATAAAGACAATACAACATTGAGGAGAGGATGGGGGGGAGTAGGTTGCATATGAATTTCACTTCTATCTAAACTACACAAAGGAAGATTGTGTAAACATGCAGAGTTTGATGCAAAAATACATTAAAACTATGAGGCATCAGGATTGTTGCTTGTCTTTTGTTCTCAAAGAAGACTGACATCAGAGAGGTGATTCCATGACATGACATGACATGGCATGACATGGCATGACATGACATTGCATTTAAATGGGGGAGGGGGCACTGCACAATCATCAGCCTCACTTCCTCCTCCTGAATCTTCTAGGTCCAGTGGGCAGATATTAATGAGCACAACTGGAGATGACCCTGGAGGCAGTGGAAGATCTTGACCTTTTTGAGCTAAGGTCTTTTAACAGTTCTCAGTCTGACTGAGATAAGAATCTGACTGATAAAAATCAGTGAATCAGGGAAAGAAATGATAAGATAGGGGGATGAGGGAGGAAAGGAAAGCAGACTTCACATTTGAAAGGCAGAGCACTGAAACAGGATTAAAAGGAAGAAAAAATGGTAAAATCCTGTGACAATGGACTAGGTAAGGGGAAGAGAAAAGGAGTCTTGGAATGGAATTAAATTGTATAAAATATAGACCACTAACTCCTTTCTCAACACCTTTTTATTTTAAAGAAGGGGAAAGAGACAGAAAAAAAAGTACAAGAAGATAGAATGTAGGAAAATATACAATTAATAATCATGTCTGAGTGTGAATGGGATGAATTTACTCATAAAAAGGAAGAAACTAGCCAAATAGATTAGAAAACAGAATCAAACACTATAGTTTACAAGAATCACCCTTGAAATAGCAAAATTCACAGTTAAAGAGATGGAGAAAAATCTTTTGTTTCAGGTGGACTCAAAAAAGCAGAACTAGAAATCAAGATTTCAGACAAAGCAACAATAGAAGTAAACTAGATTAAAAAAGATAAATTGGAAAACTATAGTATGATTAAAGGCACTATAAACAGCAAATAATATACGTACTTAGTGACAGCATCTAAATAATTAAGATTAGTTAATATGTAAGAAGAAATAGTAAAACTTTAAAGTTTGGAATCTCAATGCTCCTTTCTCATTCCTAGATAATCAAAAGACAAATAATAAAATAGCCAAAAATGAATAGAATTTTAAAAAGTTTGGTACAATAGAGCACTGATGATTACTGAATAGGATCAGAAAGCAGTATGATTTTTCAATTGTGCTGAAAAATATGTATTTCCCTCTTTTTTTAATTAAAACTACATAAACAAGTACAGAATAAAAGAAATATTAAACACATCATATGCAAACCACAATGAGTTAAGGGTCTTTTGAAATTTAAGACCAAATAACCAGACTCAGAAACAAATAAACAAAAACAAACTACAGATCAAGAACAAATCATGGGGGCAGCTAGGCAGTGCAGTGAATAGAGCACCAACTCTGGAGTCAGGAAGACCTGAACTCAAATTCCACCTCAGACACTTAATAATTACCTAGTTGTGTGACCTTGGGCAAGTCACTTAACCCCATTGCCTTGCCAAAAAAAAACCCTAAAAAAAAAAGAACAAATCACAGAAAAAGAAATTTTTATTTAAAAAAAAGGACAAGACAACACAACATTTTTGGATGTGATTTAAGCCATCATGAAGAGAAATTTTATATCTTTAAAGACATCAACAAAAAGAATATTTTAAAAAGCAAATTAATTAATTGGGCACACAAATGAAAAATGAACAGCCAAGCAAACTAAAAAGCCAATAAATGTAAAGACTCAACTAAACACCACAATAGAAATTCTGAAAATCAAAGAATATACAAAGCAAAAAACACACTTTTAATTGTCAAATAAAGTTATGAGTTTTAAAAATTAATCAAACAGACAATAAAATAATCAGTCTGATTAAAAAGGAAGAATGGTAAATTGCCAATATTAAAACTAAAAAAGAAGAAATCACAACATAACAAAGACAAAGCAAATTACTAGAAACTATTTTGATCTCAGGAACAGAGGACTGGCTACCCCAGGCTGCTGAAGGAGGAGCAAAATGGCCAAGGTCAGAAAAAAAAGAGGAATAAAAAGATTCTGTAGCAACTAGTACTGGGGATTGAACCTATAAGTAGCCATTGAATTTCTAACTCAGGCAAGTTAGAGAAGCAAAATAGAGAGGGAAAAAAGGAAGAAAGGGAAAGAGAAGACAGGAAGGAAGAAGTAAGGAAGCACTGGAAGAGAGAAGAAAGAGAAATAAAATGGTGCTATAAATAAATGTCGATAGTAGTGAAAAAATTGAATTGTGGGAATATAGTCAAGAAGGAAATTAAGTTCTTGCAGATAATATATGATAGCTAAAAATTAATTGAAATTATAAATTCAGTGATATAGAGATATAAAACAGCACCTAGCAATCAATCTTTCTATATTTTACCAACAAATCCTAATAGGAAAAGATAAAAAACAATTAACAGAAAGCACATATTTAATAGTTTACATACCAAGACACACACTGAACTTTAAGAATACATTTCAAAACACTCTTCAGAAATAAAAACAAATCAAAATGTGCTATTGGTCTGGCTATGTGAATGTAATAGAAATGATAGTTGTACTCTATTTAGTACCATACCAACTAAAAGCCAAAGGATTATTTTGGAAAGCTAGGAAAAATTAACAGAGTTCCTGTGGGAAGAAGTTCTCAAGGGAAATCATAAAAAGGGAGAAGGAAAGGGCCCTCAAACTATACTGCATAGTAAGAATTATCAAAACTATTTGGTACTGGTTAAAAGCTAGAAAAGTAAATTAGAGCAACAGATTACACTATACACCATACAGAAGGGACTGAAAAAAAGTGCTCTAATGTTCAATAAATCCCCAAACTGAAATTACTGGGGTGAGAACTCATTTTTTGACAAAAAATATTTGGTGGGGAAAACTGTTGGCAGAAATTAGGTTTAGAACAAGATTTCACACTATATACCATACATATATGGACAAATAATCTCAACATTAAAAAGTCAAAGTATATAGAAATTGGGGAAGCAAGGAAGAAAATACTTTTACAACTATGGATAGGGGAAGAGTTCCTGACCAGGCAAGGGATATAGAAGACCATAGAAGAAATGGACAATGTAAAATACATAAAATCAAAATGCTTTTTTCAAAAATTAAGATGGTTAAAATAAGAGGGAAAATTAGGGAAATTCTTGTCTAGGTGTGGTATCCAAAATATATAAGAAACTGATTAAAATTTATAAAAAAATAACAGCCAATTCCTATACTCAAAAAAGTCAAAAGATATACAGGTTGGTGGTTCTCAAAGGAAGAAATCCAAGTGATCAACAGCCATATGTTAAAAAATGCTCCAAATCACTATTAGAGAAATTCAAATTAAAACCATTCTAAAATTCCATTTTGCACCCATCAATCTAACAAAGATGACAAAAAAGGAAAAAGGAAATTCTTTGTGTGAACTGACCCAAATATTCTTGAAAACAATTTGTAACATCTCCCAAAGTTACTAAACTATGTATTGCCTTTGACCTAGAAGTAACACCACTAAGATCATGCCTAAAAAGAGATGGAAGAAAGAGTAATAAAATCCATGTGGATCATATCTAAAGCAACTCTCTCTTTTTTTTTTTAGGTTTTTGCAAGGCAAATGGAGTTAAGTGACTTGCCCAAGGCCACACAGCTAGGTAAGTTATTAAGTGTCTGAGACCAGATTTGAACTCAGGTCCTCCTGACTCCAGGGTTGGTGCTCTATCCACTACACCACTTAGCTGCCCTAGCAACTCTTCTTTTATAGGGGCAAAGAGCTAAAAACTAAGGGGATGTCTACCAACTGGGAAATGGTTGATTAACTTATGACATATTAAATATAATTGAATATTGCTCCTTAAGAGGTGATTGAAGGATTTCAATGAGACTTTTATGAACTGATGCAGAGCAAAAAGAGAAAAACCAGATCAATTTATATAATAATATTATAAAGGGGTGGCTAGGTGGTGCAGGGGATAAAAGCACTGGACCTGGAGTCAGGAGGACCTGGGTTCAAATCTGGTCTCAGACACTTAATAATTACCTAGCTGTGTGGCCTTGGGCAAGCCACTTAACCCCATTTTCCTTGCAAAAACCTAAAAAAATATAAATAAATAATATTATGAAAAAGAAATTTGAATATATATATATATTTATACATATGTATACATATATAGGCATACATATATGTAATATAACTTTGTAGAGACATATCTATGTATGTATTTAAATAAATACATACCCAAATGCAGATATAGACACATATCTATATGTATATAGTGATATAGAGATGTACCTCGGTATGCATATAATTATATATATTTATACTTACACAATTTATATATTATATATATATATATATATATACATCATAGCTGAGCTCTTTACAATTATATTTCATTTGATCTTCACAGTAACTCTAGGGTAGGTGCTATTATTATCACCAATTTACAACTGAGGAAATTGAGGCAAACACTGAGTGACTTACCCAAGATCACATGACTAATAAGTGTATGAGACTAGATTTGATCTCGGGTCTTCCTAACGCTAGACCCAGCATTCTATCTACTGCACTCTAACTCCCTAGGTGCCTCTGTATATCGGAATATCGTCACACACACAGAGGCACACACACACACACACACACACACACACACACACATTCATAAACACACACAGGTTTTAACATGGTCAACATGTTGATTTGTTTGACTATGCTTATTTTCACAAGGATTGTATTTTTCTATTTTTATTTGACAGAATTTAAGGGGAGAAGGGTGCTAGTAATAAGGTTGCTAAAAATAAAAGAAATGAGAGATTATTGAACTGAAATATCTTAAAGCATGTATAGAAAAGAATAGATGTGTGATTTAATATATAATTCCCTTTTTATATTCTATTTTGTATATGGAATTTCCTGCTTCCTTTTCCTCCCTCCCTCTCTCCTTCTCTCCCTTCCTCCCTTCTTCCCTCCCTTCCTTTCTTCCTTCCTCCCTCAGTCCCTCCTTTCCTCCCTCACTCTCACTTCCTTCCTTCCTTCCTTCCTTCCTTCCTTCCTTCCTTCCTTCCTTCCTTCCTTCCTTCCTTCCTTCCTTCCTTCCTTCCTTCCTTCCTCTGTCTTTCTTCATGAAATTCTGACTATAGTAAATGAAATACAAACACTTTAGTCTGGCTTAATTACAAGTCTTAACTACACTACATAGATCTCTGGCATTGATCTCCAAACTATAAAATATACCATGGGTAAGATAATCAATAAAATTCATAAGGGATTTTTGCTCAGTACCTCATTTTTTGGGGAGTCTGGCATGGTATACATGTGTAAAAGAGAGCCAGACAGAGCACCCATTAAAGTTCTTGTTGGCAGAAAATATTGGAAACCTTTCCCAAGCATTTTGCTGCAAAATTAGGGATTCATCCATCTCATGATTGCTTATGTGGACTCTCACATCAGTAGACCTGGTCTTCTGAGTGTTTTTTGAAGGAAAAAGACAAATGGGTGCATCACCACTCATGATCAAGCATGTCACCTGTCCTAAAAGAGTTAAAATTAGAACTCTCCCTCACTCATAAATGGAGGTAGACAGCTGTGACGCTATCTTAACCTGAAACCTGAATTACCAAGATGACTCAAAAAAGAACATTCATAGAGTCCAAAGAACGTCCAACTCATTGTGAGTGGGAAGCAGCCCTGCCTCCCCCACGTGGCTGGTTAAAGTTGATCTGTTTCTCCATAAGAGGTGTGTGTGTGTGTTTAGAATGTCTAGAATTGTGGCAGAGGTGGAAAGTACTTGAACTAGGTCATCTAGTCCAAGTTTTAAGAAGGAATGAGGAGCATTCATGAACTCATACCATAACAAAGAGCAAATGGAAGCTAGGGCTCTTTGGGTTATTTCTTTTTTTTCTTTCTTTCTTTTTTTTTTTTTTAGATTTTTGCAAGGCATTGGGGTTAAGTGGCTTGCCCAAGGCCACACAGCTAAGTAATTGTTAAGTGTCTGAGGCTGGATTTGAACTCAGGTACTCCTGACTCCAGGGTTGGTGCTCTTATCCATTGCACCACCTAGTCGCCCCTGGATTATTTCATTTTTAAGCTAAAGGAGGGATTCTAATTGGTGCCACATAGTTCAGGATAAAATGCCAGATTCATTAACCCATGTCACTTGGGCCATTAGGTTCCTGTTTTGTATTATTATTTTATACTCTACTCTTGGACTCAGAAACTATAAACTTCTTGAGGAAAGGGAACCTATCATTGATCTTTGGATCCACAAAGTATCTTGCACATTGCAGTCATTTGTTAATTATTTGCTTAACAGAGTTATTAAGCCTAAGAAAAATTATCAGGGGTAGAAAAGGACATTCCTGGTGGGTCAAAGAGAGAGGAAAAGGTGACTAATAATCTGCCACTGCTGAGAGTCATATTCTAGGACATGTAGTCTTCTTCTTTTTCTAAAAAAAAGTTTTATTGGTGCCTACATTTTAAAACATACCATAATAGTTTTCTGCTATTTACCCTGTCCACTTGAACCCTGTAGTATAATAGAGAAAAACAGTCCACCAAAACAAACCAGCCTAGCAACCACATCTGCTGTCCTTCATGTGGTAACAGAGAGAAGAAGAGCTATTTCATCACTTGAAGTAACTTGTTTAGGAACAATGGCATACCCAGTATGTGCTTGAGGGGGCACTTGAACCCAGATCTTTCTGGCTCTGAGGTCACCTCTTTATCTACTACATCAAGCTGTTCTTCAATGAATATAATCCAAGATAGGACATAAGGGCAGAAATGAGATTCCTGCAAAAAGTTCTCCATGGCAACAAAGTTCACTTTCTGGATGGGTAGTATTTCATAAAGTTGAAACAGAGCCCTGGTAGAAGAGAATTTTAGCAAAGTTGGGGTGAGCAGGGAGGATATTTGAGGCATAGACAGAGTCTATGCAATTATCAGATTTGCCATGAGGTCAGAGAATAGTTATATTCAATTTGCCTGAAATATGGACTTGGTAATACAAGAAACCAGGTTTGAGATGTAGGTGGGAACAAACTGCAGAGGACCTGAAATGACTTTCTAAGGAGTATGCATCTTATCCTGGAGGCAATGAATAGCCACTACAAGAATTTATGGGGGGCGGGGTGGAGATGGCAGAGATAAGTGGATCAGTAAAAGCTTTCACTGGGGATATTACTTTGAAAGTTATGGGAAGAGCAGTGAGGGAAACTGGAACTGGGAAGACCCAAGAAGCTATTGTGACAGCCCAAGTGGGAAGTGAAGGGGTTGTCTTTCTAGTTGCTCCAAAGCAAGTGTTTATGAGACACTGAGTACATACTGGGCCCAGGGGATTCAAAACCAAAATGGAAAAGCACGCACTGACCTTAAGGAGCTTACTTTCTTTTGGGGAAAATAGCACAAATATAGAAACTTAATTGAAAAAATATTTTTATAGAACCTGACTACGTGAAGAGGGATTTCATATTCAACAAAGATACAGTTAAATTGTTGCAGGGCAGGTTTTGGAGGTGGCTGGGGTGGAGTAGGTAGGATGGGATGCCAGGGAGGGCCCCCCTCAGGAGGTAGGGTTGGAGCTGACCATGAGAGGAAGTCCAGGGTTCAAGGTAAGAAGGAAGCCATGAATTCTAGGCATGGGCGGGGAGGGGGACAGGGGAAATCTTTGTTAAGGTCCAGAGATGGGAGATGGAAGGAAGACAGCTGGTCTAGAACACAGAGTTCATAAAAGGGGTAAAAACAACGACCCCAGAGGAGTCAGCCGGAGTCAGATTGGGAGTGGATGAAAAGCCGACTCAAGTTTGTATTTTAGGCTAGAAGCAGTGGGAAGCTGGAGGAGGTTTTTGAGCAAAGGAATGACGTGGTCAGAGAGATTTATGGATTAAGGATGTTTTTCCAGTCACTGATTAGGCAAATAGTCATGATGTCCCCCAGGGACAATTCCCAAAGAAGCAGGGCATCTAGCTACTCTTTAGATTGTGTTGTCCTATCTAATAATAATAGTCTCTGCCATCGATAATTGGGCTTGGAGTGCTTTGCAGACATTAGCTCATTTCAGTCTCAAATAAAGAGCAGGTATAATAGGTATT
The DNA here is from genome assembly GCF_037893015.1 of Macrotis lagotis. Taxonomy (NCBI): domain Eukaryota; kingdom Metazoa; phylum Chordata; class Mammalia; order Peramelemorphia; family Peramelidae; genus Macrotis; species Macrotis lagotis. Next base: position 144,404,616 of record NC_133665.1, read on the forward strand.
TGAAAGAAAACTGAAATTCATAGAGAAGTTGAGTGACTCGGTCAGGGTCACACAGCAAGCAGATGTTAGAATTGAGATTTGATCCGTGGTCATAATAATAATGAGGATCAAAATACTTATATATACTTGAAGGTTTCAGAAGTCCTTACATATGTTACCTTATTTACAATCATTTTTATTATTCTTATTATTCCATTTACTTTTGTTATCTTGTTCTCCTCTATTTTTTCTCCTACTCTACATTGCCTTGATAATAAATAATACTTCCCTTTTTTGCCTGAAAACAGAAGGCTATGTCAAATGTTCTCTCCAAATTGTGTTTGTCTCTAGGATGCTGATATTGCAGATTCCTAACTCTGTTCCTAAAATCTGCTCCATCAATGCCTTCATGGTTCTTGTCTTGACCCCCTTCTGGCACCCCCACTGGAACCAACACTGTTTTTAACCCTCGACTTCCTCTCTTCTCATAGCACTGAAATAGACTTTTCTTTTTCCTAATGCTAAGCCTGTTCCTGACAGGTTGAAGAAAGTGGTATGGTTGATAAAGCACTGGATGTGGAGTCAGGAAGAGCTGGGTTTGAATCCTGCCTCTGTGACTTACTGGCTCTGTGACTATGGGAAAATTTTAACTTCTCTGAGCCTTACTTGCCTCAAATGTAAAATGGAATTAACAATATGTGTAATTACCCCCTCCCCTCAACACATACCAGATTATGAAGTGAGATAATATAGGAAAAGGGCATTGAAAACTTTAAATTGTACTGTACCTACAATTCTGGTGATGATGGTTTTATACATATACATGCACACACAAACACACACAGATACACACAGTTTTGACTGAGAGCCAAGTCTAACAGGACTTTTAAACTTTTTTAAATTCTGAATTTTAGAAGTAAAGCCAACATTTCCATAACAAATTGGAAGAGAAAAACAGAGGAGTGTACCTAAAACTGTAAATCTATTATGTACAATTTGCTATTTCTTTAAAAAAAACCCCTCTCCTCTAATCGGAGTATTTTTCATCTGTCTGTGACCTGTTATTTCTCTAGATTCGTTTTATGTTTTTATTTTTGAAGATCTCTAAAGCAGAGTGTTCCTTAGATGGGCCTGGTATCCTTTCCTGGTATGTGTGGGGGTGGATGGGAATGGGCAGTGTGCTTGGACACTGTCTAGACTTGTAGATGCTCTGGTTGTTCTTCTTTGACTCTCCTTCACTCCCCTGATTTATTCTAAAGGAATGTATAAGACACTCAAACCATAAATGGATGAAGACAAGAGAGTAGGAGCTTTTCTTCCCCCAGCTGTGCCATAGGAGGTACAAATCATAAGCCCTTGGCTTCCCCCACCCTTGTTAGCATCAGTTCAATTGTTTGAAGTCTGGAGGGTTGGGACAGGAGACCCTGGGATGGAGTTGGGTGGAATGATTGTTCAAGTTAAGAAAAAAAATGAGAGGATGTTGTCTGAGACATGCCCATGATTGGAGGAAAAGGAGGGTGCCCACAAAATTTGGCCTTTATTGAGACAGTAGAAATTCTTCTGAATAGGCTCTCCAGATAGTTCTGATGAACCGATTATAGCTTAGGAGCTCTGACTGGTTTGCTTTTGTCAGGGTCCAAGTTATATCATTCTCCAATTTGAAACCAGGGCCAAGTTGGCACCCCTGAAAAACACACAGGTTGGCTTTTCATATTGAAATATTTCAGTTGGCTCTTTCAATGGGAAACAAGGGGTAGGTAGGTAGCTTCAGGTTTTTTGTGACTCTGAGATGCACTTTTTTTTGACCTAGGGCTTCTCTCCTCCCAAGAAAACTGGACAGAGAAAATAAAAATAAAAGTCACTGAGGTTTACAGAGTGACTCTAATGTTTTCAAAATGCTTAACATCCATTAACTTTACATTCCGAGTCTCAGGACCACCTTGAAGATAGGTGCTGCCAGTAGTAGTATCCTTCCTATTTTACAGATGAGAAAAGTGGAACTTAGAAAAGTTGGAATGACTTGCCTAGGTTCACACAGCTAGTAAGTATCTGCGGCAGGATTTGAAGCCCTTTCTTTTGGACTAAAACACTCTTTCTAATAATGATTGAAGATAATTTCATGAACATGTCACAATGCAATGTGTACTTGGATGGGGCCTTGCCTTCTACAATGGTAACCTCCTCTCAAACCAGTCATCTCTTACCATAGAGATCTTATACAGGATAAGAGATATGGAGCTGGGTGGGACCTTAGAGGTCATCTATTCTCATTTTTCTCATTTTACTAGACCTTAAAACAGGAATAGCCCTCTTAAAAGGTGATATATTTGCATAACTATTAAATGATAAAAACTATAATTTGAACCCAGGTGAAGAATGCCCTCTGCATCCAGTATCTTTTGTTTGGGGATGAATGGGTAACTGCTTTAGATACTTGGGAAACCAAAACTAAGTAATCTCAAGACCTATGTGACCTTGGGAAAGTTCTTTCCCATCTTTTGGCTTCAATTTCCTCATTTGAGAAATGAGGGATACCTTCAGGATATCTCCTACATGTAGTCATGAGACCAGAAGCAGCTTCAAGGAGCATGATCCTTGGCAGTAGAGAAGAGAGCAAGCCCTGGCAATCATGGACTTGCTAAGAAAAGTTAAGTAACTTACCCAGACTCCCAACCACTATCTTTCAATTTTAAATCTTTTGATCTTTCATTTGCACTGTCTCCCAGTTATCTTTCAGAAGGATTTGATAAAATCCCTCAAATAATGAAATTTATTTAAAATGTAATCATGTTCTCCAGTTTTCTATTTGTCTCATATGGGTAATCTTCTGAAAGGAATGTGTAATGAGAAAGGCAAATATCTGGTTTGGACTTTACAAAAAAAAAGTTGTTACACTGTTCCCTGAGAATGGCCCTTTTCCCAGAAATAATCAATTCCCTGTCTACCTACCTTCTTGGTATTTAAACCCTCTGGGCAGTCATTGTCCTTCCTGTGTGCTCTCTTATCTCTCACTTAATTCCTGATTTCACTAAATTCCTTTCTCCAGGGCTATCTTGGAGGCATGTTCATTGACCCAACCCAACCACTGGTATCTCCCAAGTTAAAAAAAAAAAGTAATCATCCTGGAAGGTAGACCAAGCCAGGCTAGGTTGGGTAGTAAAAATGCCTTCTCCCATGCAGAACATGCTGCCCATGGACCTATTTCTGAACTTATCAGTAATGAAATGGTCTTAATTGGACATGAAGAGAAAGTGATGGATTTGGAGTCAGAGGATTGGAGTTTGAATCCTGTATCTTGTGCTAACTACTGTGATAGCTTGAGCAAATCAAGCTTTCTAGGCCTCAGTGTTTTCCCTCTGAAGCATGACTGTAAGCGTTTGTATCCCATGAGGTATGTGTTGACTTATGCTAGTCATTTCTGGTAAAATGTATTCACTTTTGATGGATGAATGTGATGATGTAGAAAACTCCAGGTAGTCCTTTGTTCCTATTATAATGTAAGTTATCATGGAAGGAGGTGGGGAGTGTTAGAAATGGCTCCTGAATACTTAGTCCAGAGTGATTAAAGTGGTTTTTTAATTAAGATACCTTGGGGCAGCTAGGTGGCATAGTGGATAAAGCACTGGCCTTGGAGTCAGGAGTACCTGGGTTCAAATCCGGTCTTAGACACTTAATAATTACCTAGCTGTGTGGCCTTGGGCAAGCCACTTAACCCCATTTGCCTTGCAAAAAAACCTAAAAAAATAAAAAATAAAATAAAATAATTAAGATACCTTAATAAATGACACACTCTCTCAAGGTGGGAGAGGGGTGAGGAAATCCCAAAATACTAGGTCTTTGAAAGGCTTTGTTCCTGTCCTTTCATGCCAATCATAGGCTGTGGTCACAATCTAACAGATACATTGGTCCCCTCCCTGCTCATTATACTAATGAGCTGTCTCCTTGAGCATGTGTAAAGGAGAAGGCCAAGACCCTAGGTTAATTTAGAAATAGGAGGCACACACCTGCCTAATCTCAGTTTTTGATCAGATTGAGACTAAATCTTTTGACTTTAACCCAGTACCTTAGGTAATATAGGCAGACCCCAGTCTTTGTAATGTAAACTAACAATTCTCCCTTCACATTCTTGTGGAATCCAAACAACCCCATATTTCTCACTGGAGGTTATGTAAAAGCTATGTCTAATAGGATTCAGGAGGAGTAGCCTTCCCTCCTTACACTGTACTGAATTCCCATCCAGAAATTTCTCAAACTTATGCTCTGTCCATAGCAACCACAACTCTGGACCCCACATTCCTCCACAATCCTCCACAACTCCCAATCTAGAGGTTGGCTATCATTCTCGGACTCTATGGTACTCCCTGGGTACTTATATTCATAACATAGCTCATGAGCTTCTATATTAGCTAGGCGATATCTTTTTAAGTTTCCCCCAAGGGCATCCTCCATCACTGTTGCCCAATGATGCTGCTCTTCCGATTCCCCCCAAGGGGGGGGATCTCATGCGGCTAATATCTAGCACAACTCTACTTTCATAACTGTTTGTTATCAGTCCTTTTTCTAGGATTAGGTCATGGATTGGCTAAAGAGGAGATAAATGTTCCAAAGCTGTCAAAGGTAGGATTGGCTACTAAGACAAAAGGACTGGGGCACATTCAGTGAATCTTTTAAAAAGCAATGACTCCGGGCAGCTAGGTGGCTCAATGGATAGAGCACCAGCCTTGGAGTCAGGAGTACCTGGGTTCAAATCCGGTCTTAGACACTTAATAATGACCTAGCCGTGTGGCCTTGGGCAAGCCACTTAACCCCATTGCCTTGAAAAATCTAAAAGAAAAAAGCAATGACTCTACCCTTGTCTGAAAGACAAATTGAGTATCACAGAGAAGGGGATTTGGTTATCCAATCTCAATTCAAAGTATTGCTGCTTGTTATTCAATTAAAGAAATTCTGAAAACATTCGATAAAAGGGATCATAGGTTATTAATATCTTCTTGACACATTAACTCATATGAGATTACAGCAACTGAGTTAAGACTGGGAATGGGGAACTAAATCCCTCACCCCCTTTCACTTTTCTTCCCAGTGCAATATTTGCAGTTCTCAGTAAATTAAACTAACACATTTGTACTTAGGCTCAATTTGGAGTCCAAGGGAAGGTTAAGTTGTCTCTCCTCAGCACAACTAAAGAATCTCACCAAATCTACTCTGACAGAAAGAAAACCTTCTTAACCCATAGGATAGTCATATTCAAAGGTGAAATGGGCTTCCCTTGGAGGTAGTGAGGACTTAATGAAGTTTTTTAAGCAACGAGTCAGAGAACAATTCTTGGTTTTTTTTTGTTTTTGTTTTTTTAGGTTTTTGCAAGGCAAATGGGGTTAAGTGGCTTGCCCAAGGCCACAGGGCTAGGTCATTATTAAGTGTCTGAGATCGGATTTGAACCCAGGTACTCCTGACTCCAAGGCTGGTGCTTTATCCACTGCACCACCTAGCCGCCCCCTGAGAACAATTCTTATATGAGTTGCTGTGTGAGTACATTTTTGGGCTCGGGTTGGATCAATCATGTGTCTTTTAGCTCTGAAATTCTGTGATTCTGAGGTAGTTGTTTTGAATGACCCCTGAAGTGCCTTCCAGCTCTAAATCTCTGCTCCAATGGATGAATGAAAAAGCATTTATTAGGTGCAAAGCATGACTCTCTCTCTCTCTCTCTCTCTCTCTCTCTCTCTCTCACTCTGTGTGTGTGTGTGTGTGTGTGTGTGTGTGTGTGTGTGTATAAATAGTGGGTATAGTAATAGGAAATAAGACCCTTGCCTTGGAGAAATTAAACAGAGAGAAACAACATATATAGGTTTCAGATGCAAAGGTCCCATCATCCTAGCAAAGAAGATAATTCTATGAGATTTCTTTGCAATAGTCCTACTTTTTTGTGTTGTTATTTGACAACAGCAAAAACTTTGGTTGTTGGTGTAGGGTGGTGAGAAAAGTGAATTGCTCCCTTCCTTGATAGCTGGAAACAGGAGCAACTGGAAATAGAACCAGAGATCTGGAGGATATTGCTATTTCCTGGGCCCTTGGGTTTAGGGTCCTAATCTATTCTTCATTCAGGTCTGAGTGAAAGTGGGGATGACGTGTTGGCACTGATTTGACTTTTCTGGCACATGTCCCCTTCCTGTCTATTCCTCAGGGTGCCTTGTTGCTTTAGCTGGGCTTGATTTGCCTGCTCTTATGAAACCACCCAAAATTCACCATATCAGTCACCTCCTCTTTTTTTTTTTAAGTTTTTGCAAGGCAATGGGGTTCAGTGTCTTGCCCAAGGCCACACGGTTAGGTAGTTATTAAGTGTCTGAGGCCAGATTTGAACTCAGGTACTCCTGACTCCAGGGCTGGTGCTCTATCCACTGCACCACCTAGCTGCCCCAACCACCTTCTTGATCTTCGAATTTAGATCAGTTGTTGAGCTTGAATGATGTGAAAAATAATGTTGACTTGACATTCTTTTTAAATTGTAAGCATCTTTTGATGGAGATGCTGCTGTTTCCCCATTTGTTCCTTAGCCTTGCTGCTTCTCATTTCCCATTAAAATAAAACAATCTTGGGTAACAGTATTCATTGTTGGTCAGGCAAAGGTCTCAAGACTGTACTGAAAGAAAGCTCAAGGAGGTAGGAACTGGGACAGTTTGCTTATGCACCAGAACAAGCAGATGCCCCAGGGCTGCCAGAGAGCTGACCTTGGCCCACACCAAGCACAGGTTAGGCTGCTATAATAACTGAGGGAAATGCAGTCTCAGGGACTGTCCCTCAGCCTTCCGAAAAAAGTACAATGAGAAAAGGGTTAGGAACAAAGTTACTGTCATAATTGTGTAACGTAGGAGAGGGCTGGCCTGAGGGGCAGGGAAGGCACTGCCCACATTCCTCCTGTTGTTGGTTCTATTTGGGATCTAGCATCATCTCTCATCTTTTTTCCAAGTACCCATAGCTGAAAAGTTAGCTTCTTTCAGCCCGAAGCCCTGGAGACCTGGTTTATTTTCAGTATTTCTCTTTGTCCTTCCAGATGAATGACACGGGGATCAAGGAAACAAGAGAAGGCTGTCCAAACACAGATCAATTTGTTATGCTTGACTCCTTTCCTACATGTAAATCCTACATGGTTGTCTGTCATGGAGGCAACTCTAGGAACCTGAAGAACCAAAAAAGTGATCAAGGGGGCTTCTGGATAGGGCAGTCTTTCCTGCTGCTGGTTCTAATAGATGGAGAGTCCACTTACTAATTAACTCTGTGACCCTGACTATGTGATTTTCTACCCTTGAGACATGGTTTCCTCCTCTGAGGAAGGGATTGAATAAGTTTGGAAGCTACCCTCTGAATGTCTGTCTACATGCCATCTCTCTAGTTCAAATAGATCTTAAACACATAAATGATAGATAAGACAGATGATGGATGCATGGATGGATAGAAAGATTATTAAGATTTACTGTTTTCTAGAAACTGTACTATCTGCTGGGGATACATTTATAAACCAAAGACATATATATTCTCTACTCTCAAAGACCTTAAAATCTTTAGAGGAAAAAGATAGCATCTAAAGGGGACCTTAATTACTATAATGGGGGGAGGAAAACAGAAAATGATATCCAGGGAGGAAGTTGGAAAGGAGGTAGAAATGTCTAGGGAGCAAGGTATGGCATCAGGCATGAAGTGAACATACTCTGGGCACCTCAGGAAGCAACAGTATAGAACAGAGTTTCACAGTTCAAGAGAAAGTCAAAGGATAGATGCATCTCTAGGGTAAGAAGACTTCTTGAGGAGGTGGTTAGGTCCTGAGAGTGAAGAGCTGATCCATGAGTGAAGTAAGTAAGATCTGGATCCCTGGGGCAGGTACCCATCAGAAGAGAGGGCCAGGGGATAGAGATTTAACCAGAATGAGGTGTTGTTGAGGGCAGCCAACCCCCCCCCCCCCCCCCCAGGGTCAGAGATTGGCAAGATTAAGATTAGAGTCCTAAAAGAGGAATTTGGGACAGGTTTCTCTTTCTCCAGTCATCAACCTGAGTGTTTACTTTCGCTTCTGCTACTTTGAGTCTCCTCAAGGACTTCCCATTTCTTGCCAGATGGTATTTCCTGAAATCACTTTGATCTCACATCCTCTGGGTGTGTTCTATGGTTTTCATAGGTGGGATATTTAATGTGGAGTTTAGGGAACAACAAATAGGCCAGTTTGTCCAGAAACTATATTGCATGAAGGGAAATCACGGGAAGTATGTCTAGAGAGGTAGACTGGAGACAGTTTGCTTAGGGATTTAACTGTCCAGGAGAGGAGTTGGCATTTTATCCTAAAGACAAGAGAACATTTAATAGTAAGGTGTTGTGACAGCATTTTTTTCCTTCTTATTTTGTGTTTAAATTTAAAATAAAACAAAAACAAAATAATAAGGTGTGTTTTTTCTCAGTTGTTTATGTATGTGCGTGTGTGTATATATATATATATATATATATATATGTGATTATATAATATATATGATGAATCCCTTTGTAGGATATTGAAAGGAAATTAATTATATTGAAACTATAGTTATCAAAATTTTTAAAAAATAAGTTTTCACCCTCTTCTTGTCTCTCATCTGGCCTCCTCTCCTTCTCTCTCCCAAGGGCCACTGAATGGAGATCTGTCGCTGGAGCCTTAGCTTCCTGGGAACCATGGCTTCTGGAGTAATAACTATGAATGTTGAAGTAATCAGAGCTTTTTATGACATGGAAAAATAAGGAAATCTATACATGAAGAAATAAAAAAAGAAAGAGAGCAGATCTTGGTGGGTGACCTTGGTGACACTGTAGAGGATCCCTACACAGCTTTTATAAAGTTGCTACCTCTGAGTGATTTGTATGATGCCACATATGAGACAAAAGAGTCTAAGAAAGAAGTGCTTGTTTTTATATTCTGGGCTCCTGAATGTGCACCTTTAAAAATCAAGATGATTTATGCTAGTTCTAAATATGCTATTAAAAAGAAATTTATAAGCATTGAACACAAGCGGCAAGTATATGGCTTGGATGATATTAAGGATCAATCAATGCTTGGAGAGAAATTGGGAGGCAATGTAGTAGTTTCACCTGAAGGAAGACCTTTATAAAATGATGGTGAAGTGCCATCCAGAAATAGCTTCCATTTCTGCAGCTCCATCAGTTGAAATAATGTTAGATTTTTGTCCCTTACCAGAAAAACATAATTTAAGCAAGCTACCAATGATTGCCACTGGACTGTTTGATCCTGGTCGTTATATGTAGAACCTGAGGAATGCCTTCCTATCACATTTTAGGCAAAACAGATGACATTTATATGCATTCCTTGCAGAACTAAGCTGAAGAAAACTGCAAAGGGTTAGCTAATTGAATACCTTGAAAGTATGATCCACTGGTTGGAAGCTGAAGCTCATTCAGTATTATTTTGAGTTGTACTTGATTGCAGCTCCTGAAGTTCTTTGGGCTTTGTATCCCTAATCTGCCTTTAACTTGCCTATTGTGACATGACAACATAAACAAATATGTATAAATGCATATTTACATTTACACACATATGGGTATATATTTATATATGCAACTATGCATTGAAAGCACTTTTATATAATAAGGTCTCCCTCAAAAAGGAATGCCAATTAAATGATCATGAGTCATCAAATTACTGTAGTGCCTCAATGCTCATTCCTGTCATCTATATATCTTCCTAAATAAAGCAGTTGTTGTTGCCTTTTTATTTTCCATTGATTGTACACCACAGAACAGGAATAGGAGTTATGTGTTTACCATGTGAGTCTTGCAGCATTAACGATATTTTGAATATAATGGCAATTTCTGTATGAAAAGAACCTTAAATGGAATGTTTTTGAGATCAAACTTCCCATGCCCACAAAATTGACCACATTGCAATAAAACCTGTGGTTTATTACCAAAAAAGAAAAAGTCCTCAGTCTGTAAGTTGCTCTACAGTTCTCATCTCTACTCTTTCCTCTGACACTTGCAGCCCCACAACACAATGAAGGCTATGAGGCTTTTATTCAATTAAATTCTTGGTAGGGAAAACAGGAAATAGACCAGGTCATCCATGAAGCCAGGTGTTAAACTGTATAATCCTACCTATTTGGGGCAGGTGAAAATAAAACAATGCCCGGGGTCTGTCTCTGGTTTTCTCATCCCACTGATGCTGCTCACTTGTGTGACCTGGAGTAAATTTTTTAACTTCTCTGGATCTTAGTTTTGCTCCTTTGTAAAATGACAGGATTGGATTAAAATCATATCTCCTCTACCACTAACAAGCTCTTTCCTAATAGGACATCATGAAATAACAGAAGTGAAAGTGCAACTGAGTAGAGTTAAAAATGCTCCCCAGAGGGACAAAATGTTACTTCTACCAACAGACTACCATTGAAATGATGACGCCTAACCTCTGCTCCAAGAGGACAGCAAAATAAATAATTTATTTTCCCTTCTGCAAAGAATTATTTAGATGTTTCTGAAGAATGGGAAAACATTTCTGATCTTTGGAACTTTTAAGATGGCTAACACTTAAAAAATGCCAATTACTATAGATACCTGAAAGGGATCTGAGAGTTTTATTTTTGTAGCCCTGGCTTTCTCAGTAATTAGATTCTACAGTGGCTGCAGCCCAGCCTGCCCAGGAGAGGGTCCCTAGGGAGCAAAGGTGGGGGGGTGAAGCTCTGCTCTGCATGGTGAAGGGTGAATCAAGGCAGGGTGTCAATTGGTGAAAGATTAGAACGTGGGAGCAGAAAACTGAGCTGTGGCTATTAAAAGACAGTGACCTTTCTTCAATTAACTGGTATTTGTCCTGTTGGAGCTGGCTTCAAATGAATAGAGAAGGTGCCTAAAAGGCTGGTAAATGGTTGATAAATGACTCCAAAAACCAGGGGGAAAAAATGTAGGCACAACACACTTTTAAATTTAATTTACATCATTAACATTTTGCTCAACCCTTTCTTAAGACAATCATCAACCAATCAATAAATGAATCACTGCCTTGTAGCATTTGTGAAAATTTAACAATTGGCTCAGCTGCAACATTTACCCCTGTAAAAGGTCTTATTTCAGAGATCCTCTTAGGCTGTCTCGAATTATCTTCCCATGCCCCCAGTTCTACTGTGGAAGCTTCATTGCTTTGGTATGAGACTTATTAAAGGGGAAGGATGCAAAGATCATCTGGCTCAATGCTTTCATTTGACAGAAGAAGAAACCAAGGCTCAAAAGAGAAATTAATTGCTCTAGGCCTTGCAAGTAGTAAATATGTGATCTGGGCTTTGATACTTCTGTTGTCCAAAGCCAGCCCTTCCTTTGACATCACCAAAGCTGCTTTTCTGAATTCCGACTCACTCCCTTAAAGCTAATTTGACTGGGCAGGCTTGTGGTCTCCCCTGTTTCTGCCTCAGTATAATAAAGAAGGGAGGGTGAGTGTTGACCTGGGGAGAAGGGGAATGGACCTGGGAAAAGACCAATAGGCAGAGTTTGACAGGCAGCTCAGGAAATTGGACATTCCAAAGACAAGCCTGTCTCTATCAGTCATTGATGGATACCTGTCTGAGCCTCAATGTCCTTATTAGTAAAATTAGAACAATCATAAGACCTGTGGTGGCAACCTCACTGAACTTCTGTGATTTCCAAATGATATAATGTAAGCTAGAACAATTTTGAAAACTTAAAACCCATAAAATTCCATGGGATCACAGACTTAGAACTAGCGTGATCCTTAGAGGTCATCTAGTCTAGCTATAATTTATAGACCAGAAAACTGAGGCTAGAAGAAGTTGCATACTCTAATCTGTGCTGGCTATTATGTGACAATAAGGACCAGAGGCACTTTCCACAGTTATAGTCACAACAGTGGTAAATGGCAAAGTCTGAATCTGAAGCCAGATCTTCTGACTCTAAATCCAATGTCCTTTCCATTGAATACACACACACACACACACACACACACACACACACACACACACACAGACACACAAACACACAGAGTCACATATATTTAGGTTTAATTTAATTAAAATGACAATGCTACCTAAATTAATCTTTTAAAATAAAGGCAAATTTATAAAATTGGAGTATTGCTAATTGTACATGATTAGGCTGGTCCAATATAGTAAAAATGGCAATATTACCTAAATTAATTAATAAAACATTCTTCAAATACATGTACTGGGTATCCCCAAAAGTCTTAGTGTCATTTTAAACTTTAATAGTTTAAAGTTTAAACTCAAATAACTCAAAATGTCACTAAATATTTTGGGCCAGACTATAAATATTGAACATGTATGTATGTATGTATATATATTTCTATTAATATATAACTCAGGAAATCTATAAAATGTTAGAAAGGAAAGGAAAACAATCCAAGACTGTTAAACTTGGAATAATCATCCTAACATGGGGCCTCTGTCACTCCTAAAAACTGAAATAATTGTTCATAATAATGACTTTAAGCTATATGCAATAATATATATAACATAATTTAAAAAATTTTAAACTTAAATACAAAATGAGAAAAAAATTGCCATGTACACAGTAGACCTTAAGAGAGGATTCAACATAAAACAATAAATTTCCATTTCAAGAAAACCTATATAATAAATGCTACACATTATTTTCCCTTCTTTTTTTTTTTTTTGCGAGGCAAATGGGGTTAAGTGGCTTGCCCAAGGCCATACAGCTAGGTAATTATTAAGTGTCTGAGTCTGAATTTGAACTCAGGTACTCCTGACTCCTGGGCCGGTGCTCTATCCACTGCACCACCTAGCCACCCCTGCACCACCTAGCTGCCCCTACACATTATTTTCAAAGATGCCCAACTTTGCTTCCTAGTTGGAAAAAGTGCTGTGCACTTTTTCCTTTATTTTTCCTCTCCCTTCCCTTTCCATCCTAAAGAGGCTAAATTAATTGCAAATATACATACACACATACATATATAACATACATCAATTCCTATAAACACTCAGACACATGAAAATTTCTACCTGTCATATGTTTCTCTGAAGGTGGATAGTATCTTCTTTCATAGTCCAAGTCTTTCCATGTTTTTCTAAATCAACCAGCTTTTCATTTCCTAAAACACAAGATTGAGGTTGGTGACTTGGCACAGCACTCCCTCACTCAAAAACAATTCACGTGAATATCATGGCATCACCTCCCTGATGTTATGGTCTTCTTAGAGAATGAAGGACAAACAGTAATCATACCCCACAATACTATTTCAATCCAATCACATCATACTGAGAGATATAGTTTCCCCCCAATATTCTTCATTTCTTCTATACTTGGCTACATTAAGTGTTAATTATACCAAAAAATTTTGATAAAAAAATGATCAAAACTTTCCTTTTTACACTTCCACATTATCTTCTTTATAATGTAGCTTAAGATCTGACATTGCTGAATATATTTCCTTTGCATCTTTTTTCCTGATTTCTTTGAAGTTCCTGAGCTTTTGCTCTTTCAAAAGAAATTTGTTATTATTTTTCTAACAGTAACTTTTTAGTAATTTAATTGAGATGACATTGATTTTATATATATATATACCAGTTAGGTAAAATTTTCATTTTAAAAATTGTATTAGTTTTACCTATCCAAGAACAATAAATATTATTTCAATTATTTAGATGAATTTATTTGTATAACAATAATTTATGTTTTTGTTCTTGTAATTTCTATGTCTATTTTGTCAGGTATATGCTCAAATATTTTATATTGTCTAGGCATTTTAAATGGTCTAAAACAATATTGAATAATATTGTTGAAATATAGCGTAATTTCTCCAGTTTTCACTTTAAATCTATTTTAACTTCAACTTTGTCTGAGTTCATAATTACTGTCCCAGCTTTTTTTAACACAATAAATTCTACTTCTGCCATTTATTTTATTTTTGTGTATCTTCCATTTTCATAATGTTCCCTGAAAGCAACATAATGACAAATTTATTTTTAAAGCTACCATCTATTTCTGTTTTGTGTATAAAATCATATCATTCATATTCTGTTACAATTATTTGTATATTTTCCTTCTTCCTATTTTCATTATTCTTCTCACCCTATTTACCAATCTTTCCCTACTACTCTGCTTTATTTCCAACCAATACCTTGTCCTCCTGTTCCTTAACCTATCCATCCTTCTAAAAGTTCTTCCCTTATCTTCTCCCCCCACCTTATCACCTTCTTCCCTCACCCTCCTATTTCTTTCTTAATTTAGAAATCATTCACACACACACACACACACACACACACAAACACACAAACAGACACATATTCTCTCTTTAGTCCATTACTCATGAGAATAAGGTTCCAGCACTACTCACTCTCCTCCTACTAGCTTCTGTACCAACTTTTTTCTCTTAGCCTCATTTATATTAGATAATTATTCCTTTTTATCTCTTTCTACACACTTTTATTTTTTAGAATCATTGCATAATTTTCAAACTATCCAAATAATGATGACAATCATGAGTACCACTAATATTTTCATATATATAAAATAAACAATTTAATCTTATTGCATCCCTTATATTTGTTCTTAAATGTTTGCTTTATATTTCTCTTGGATGCTACATGTCATTTACCCCCTTAAGTTCTGGGGCTTTTTACTACAAAAACCTGAAAGTATTTCAATTTATTAAATATCCATTTTTTCATTAATGATTATACTTAACTTTTCTGGGGAAGGAATCCATAACTCTTTTTTTTTTTTTTAGTTTTTTTTTCTTTGCAAGGTAAATGGAGTTAAGTGGCTTGCCCAAGGCCACTCAGCTAGGTAATTATTAAGTGTCTGAGGCTATATTTGAACTCAGGTACTCCTGACTCCAGGGCCAGTGCTCTATCCACTGCACCACCTAGCCGCCCCTAGAATTCTTAATTTTTGCTCTTTGGACTTAATATTCCAATTCCTACAGTCCTTCAGCATAGCAGTTGCTAAGTCTTGTGTAATCCTTATTGTACCTACATGATATTTAAATTGTTCTTTTTTTTTCTTGTTTCCAATGTTATCCCCTTAACCTGGGAACTTGGAAATTGGTTATGATAAGTTTTCCTCCTAGAATGTCTTTCAGGTGGTGATCAATGAATTTTTTTCTATTTCTGCTTTGCCTTTTTGTCCCAGAACTTTAGGACAATTTTCTTTGATAATTTCTTATAATATTATTCAAGATTATTTTTTAACTGTAATTTTCAGTTAGTCTGATTATTCTTAAATTATCTCCCCTCAATCTGCTCTCTGGATCAACTGTTTTTCTGATGATTTGTTTTCTCTTCTATTTTTTCGGGGGCAGCTAGGTGGCGTAGGGGATAAGGCACCGGCCCTGGAGTCAGAAGTACCTATGTTCAAATCCAGTCGCAGACACTTAATAATTACCTAGCTGTGTGGCCTTGGGCAAGCCACTTAACCCCATTTGCCTTGCAAAAACCAAAAAAGGAAAAAAAACCCTCCCTCACTCTTGTATTTTTTCATTATTTTGATTTTGTTTTATTATTTCTTGGTTTCTTAGAATGCTATTAATTTCCCCTTGCCCAATTCTAGTTTCAAGGAATTATTTTTTCCTTAAATTTTTGATTCTCTATTTCAAACTGACTGACTTTCTTTTCATAATTTTCTTGATTTTCTCACATTGCTCTTAATTTTTTCTAATTTTTCCCTCATTCTTTCTTATGTGATTTTAAAGTCCTTTTTAAGTTCGTCAAAGAACTCTTTTTGTACTTTTTTTCTTTTGCTATTTCTCATTGAAAATGGAGTGACTTTTTTAGCTCCATTATCTTTCTCTGAGTATGAATCCAAATCTTGTTTATCTGCATAGTAACTATCTAATGGTTGGGTTCTTTCTCTTTTGCTTACTCATTTTTATTCATTCATTATTTATTTATTTTATTATTCATTATTTACTGTTTTTTTTTTAGCAGCTCTTAAGTGCAATCAAATGGTAGTTTGAAGGTATGGGGAATTATGCTTCTGGTCTCAGGTCATGAGGTATGATTCAGGGCACTTGGGATCTCTTCTTTACTCCCAAGCTATATTAGGACCCTTGAGCAGTGTCCTGCAAATGATTTTACTCCCTGAATTCCCTCTGTTGACTGCAAACTACAACTGTCCTCTCTACCCCAGAACTGAAATCAGGGATTTTGCTTTTCTGCAAGTATACACAGCCAACAGGTCCCTGTCCTTTGCTATTGTACTCACCAGTGGCACATTCCTTCTCCTGCAGTCACAGCCCTGGAATCATCTGGTTAGCATGGGCTGGGTCTCCCTCAACAGAGCAAGGTCCTTCAATCTTCTACACAGCCATAGGACTGCAATACTGTCTGCAAAATCAAAGTTTCTGAGACTGAGGCTGAGGTTGAGGCTGCTTCTCAACTCATTTGCCCTTGGGGCTTGTTGCTAGTTGATTCTACTGCGTTATGGAGAGGTGTGTGTACTTCACTCAGGTCAAATCTCCTCCTCTGGAAGTCAAATCTTTCCCAGGGTCTTCTCAAATTGTCCTAGGAAGTGTGTGTGTGTGTGTGTGTGTGTGTGTGTGTGTGTGTGTGTGTGTGTGTGTGTGTGTGATGGTGGGGTGGGGAGATTTGGAGAACCAAAAGTTTTCTGACCTACTCTACCGTCTTTTCAGAATTCTTTCTGTTACCCAGTGGATAGAGCACTGGCCTTGGAGTCAGGAGGATGGGAGTTCAAATCTGACCTTAGATACTTACTGTGTAACCCTGGCCAAATCACTTAACTCTGATTACCTCACATCCAGGACTATTTCCAGTCATTCTGATCCATATATGGTCACTGGACCTAGATGGCTGCAGAGGAAAAAGTGAGGCTGGTGACTTAGCACAGCCCTCCTCACTCATATCCAATTCACATACATGTAATGGTATCACCTCTATATGGTCTTCTTTGAAAACAAAGGACAAAACATTAGAAAGATATTTATAGAAAATAGGTTTTTTTCACTTGTGAATTTAAGAAGGGTAAACTCAATTTTCTGAAAAATTGGGCTATCTAAAACAATTTTCTACTGAGACATCTTTAAGAGGGGAGAAGGGAAGACTATAAGAGAGAAAGAAGTAGGGAAGAAGTATAGCCCTGAAACCTTTTTTGTGGCCAAAAGTACCGCCAATAGCAATTATCTTTCATGTTTTTGTTTATATTTTCTGAAACAGCGAATGGGAACCTGGACTGGGAAATGCTATTACTTATGTCTTCCATATAGGGCAAGCTTTGTTGTTCCCAAGAATCTGGCAGAGGAACTGGGGAAATGGTGAACCACCAGGTGCTACTGTCCAAGGAGACCTATGGGCTTCTTAGAGCTTTCTCTGGTTTCCTCTGACTTCTGACTCTCTTTGCAGGCAGGGGCCTAGGTACAGTGATTGGAATGTTAATAAGGTTTATAAATAGGCACTGGACTGTGGAGAAGCTGTGGGGACTGAATCAGGAGACTGGGGCCAACAGTTGTCATTCTGGTCAGCTCTAGGTTCAGGAACGCTCTCCACTGAATAGGAAGGCACTGCTTTAAAGGGAGAACAAGGGGGCTGGGTTGGTTTGATGAACTGAGGGATTTCTGTCCAAAGACTTGTGCCCCTCAGATGCACAAACTGTTCTGTTCCCTATAATGCAGCAGATACTTATTGGAGAATTGTTGAATTAAATGATTTCTGCCTTCATTGATGGGAATACCCTTCAAATTCTAATTATCCTTGAAAGGCTAACTAGTGTCCAACTCAATTATTCCTTATGAGGTGTCTACTATGGACAAGGCACCTTGCTAAGCTCTAGGGACATGAAGATAAAACTGAAAAAACAGGAGCCTGCCCTTAAGCAGCTTGCAGTCTAAGGTAAATGCAATATGTCAAGAGAGAATGAAATACAAGATGATATGAAATGGGGCGAACAAGAAGTGCTAGGGGTTGAGAGGTATTTGAGTTGTGCTTAGAAGAAAGTAAAGATACATTTATCCTTATTTTATTGACAAATTTGTCGTTAAATCACAATCATTTCACTTCAACCATCTCTAGAATGAAGCCTCCCTTTTGACAGGAACAATTCTGTACAAACATTGATTGTGTGATATCTTCTGGCAGTGTAAACACAGTGCTGTCTTAGGACACTTCACCTCTCTGTTGTCAAGTAGGAAGCCAAGATTATCTATTGTCTAGGATTGCCTTTGTTTTTCCATTATTCTAAATTTGCTTTCTTTTTCATGATTCGAGTTATTGTAAAACAGGAGAGCAATTCCTAATTGCAATTTAGAAGAGTTGGATCCCTTTACAGGTCTATCATCAATATCTTATCAGAGTCAGATTTGTTAGAGGATGCTTGGTAGTACAATGGATAGAGAGCACTTAACTTGTTTTCTCCACCCCCCTTCCTCTAATCTGTTAAAGATCATGTTTCCAAACATGCATGGGAAACAGAGAGATGGAATATAAAGAGAGAGTGGCATACTGCTAGGAATAGGCTTGTTTGACTGAGAGGCAGAGTTCATGCAAGAATAGCAGAGAGAGATAGCCTAGAGTTAGACTGTGAAGGGCTTCCAATATCCACGAGAGGAGCTTGTGTTTCATTTTAGGGGGAAAAAGGGAGCCACTGAGGAATTTGGAGCAAGGGAATGGTCACACCTGTGTTTAGGACCCACACACTAATCAGGTACAGACAGTACTGGAGGGGGAAAAAGAAAGGATGACTCTAAAATAATGACCTAGAATCTTCCCTGAACACTCAAGATGAAAATGAATCTTCTTTTTTCTGGGCACCTGAGAAGTGGAAGGAGTCCAAAGCCCTGTAGCTTATTTGGGGCAGGCCACTGGAATTCTTTGGGCTTCATTTTTCTGGGATTGATTGGACTCAGACTCTTATTAGCTGTATGACCCTGGTCTAATCACTTAATCTCTGTCTGCCTCAGTTTCATCATCTGTAAAATGTAAATAATAATGACATTTACCTCCAAGGGTTGTTGTGAGGATCTAATGAAATTATATTTATAAAGTGCTTGGCAAACTTTACAATGCTATATAAATGATAATAATAGTAATAATTATTATTATTATATTTCATTCTCTAAGAAAAGGGATAGGAACTGGTGATTTTATTTATATAGAGAATGCCCAGGTGAAGGAATTCCCTTTACTCATTCAAGTCAACAAATTTTTTGCAACTTAGAGACTTGGAGATTTTACATAACTCACTGTGCAACCAAGGGACTTGTCCAGGGTCACACAGATACTAAAATAAGAATCTGACTTTGATTCTAGGTCTTCCTACCCACTGCTGTTCTATCATTATACCACTCTACTTTTCATTCATTCCTGTAGTATTCCTGATATTCTATTCTTTGGCTACTCTCACTTCTTGTTTCTTTTTTAAACTCATGCTTTTCTAACATACTAATGTTGCACATTTCTTGCAATAATCCCATGAAATAAGTAGTGCAACTCTTATTATCCCCCTCCCTCATCAAAGATATTTCCATCCAGTGATCCAGATCCTTGGACCGATTCTGGACATTTGGAAGCTTTTCTTTGAACCCAGCCCTCCCCTTTATGGTTCAATGATACTGAGAAATTGAGGCTCCCTCAGATTGTGACTTGTCCAAGGTTAGAAAAGTCAGGTGGTAGAACTGGGACTTTAATCTCTTCTTTTTTCCTCCTGGTCAAATGTATGCAGAATTTCTAAAGCATCTGTAACATGAGCTGGTTGGGGTCTTGAGAGTCAATTCTACCCAGCTGGCCCAAAGTCAGGAAATATGATCCATCATCCCTTCTGAGGCAAAAGTCTAACTGTTCCTGAAGATCAACACATATCTCCCGGATAAACCCCGCTAGAAATAAAGCCAGTACTAGACTGTATAGCTTGACTTTTTCATTACTGTCCCCAGAGTTGGAGCTGGAGATCTGGTTCAGCTTTTTGCTTCCTTGTCCAGTCAAAGAGATTGGTCTTTGGGTGGCACTCAGAGCTCTCTGGTCAGTGAAGAGCTCAGACAGGCTCAACATGATGCTGGTATCTTTGGAATTAGCAGTCAGAAAGAGTCTGTCCTCACCTCATTCTGAGCAGGCTGTGCTGTGCTTCTGCCCTTGGTGCCACTGAGGGGAGGATTAGATTCCCAGAAGAGCCTCCAAATGTTTAAAACCTAAGAATCTCATTCACTTGAGGAAAATCAACTTGATGAATTTCTCCTTTTTCTTGGAGTTGTAGAATTATCCTGGCTGTCTTTACCACACAATTCCATTACATATTACACAGATCTTGTACTCTGATGTTATATAAAATGTTGACTTGTTCATGGAAGGATAAATTTAAATCTGCAAAGCCAATTATGATAGGGACCAGGCTGTTGGGATCTCACAAATTCAAGAAATCCCAACAAATAATATACTAAACATAAGTCCCTGAATGAATGTTAATCCATTTGCATGCTTTAAAGAAAGGGTTTTTAACCTGGAGGTGGCAGGTATCTGACTTCTAGAAAAATATTTTTTAAATAATTATTTCATTGGAATTGGTATTACTACTTATAATACTATGAACTGCAACCACTAAAATAATGGTAATAACACTAGCTAGCAATTATATAATGTTTTAAAGTTTGCAAAGTACTCCTACAAATATTACCTCACTTTAATACTTAGTAATAGAATATTTTGTTTTTTGTATTTATAAACATTCTGAGAAGAGGGACGATAGGCTTTACCAGACCTATAAAATGGTGCATGACTTATAAAAAGGGGGTTGGGAACCCCTGCTTTAAGAGTTTGAAGAGATTGACCTCAGAAGTATTGAGTTAAATAAGAAATTCAGACTGTTCAAACTGGGTAAATGATTTAGATATAAAGGATAAATCTTAAACAAATTAAAGGATCATGGAACACTTTACCTGTCAGATTCATGGATAAGAAAAGTATTTGTGACCAAAACAAATGAAAGAAAATATAGGATGTAAAATGATTGATTTTGATTTCTTTATACTTTAATTACATTGTACAAAATTTTTGCATAAATATAACCAATATAGTCAAGATTACAAGGAAAGCAAGAAACTAGGGGGAAAAATTACAGAAAATTTCTTTAAGGTCTCATTCCTCAAATATATAGAGAACTGAATCAAATTTAAAAGAATATGAATTATTCCCAATTCATAAATGGTAAAAGAATATGCACAGACAGTTTTCAGAAGAAGAAATCTATCGTTAAATGAAAAAAAAAGCTCTAAATAACTATTAGAGAAAAGAAAGCTGAGATACCACCTACCATCTAACAGATTGCCTAATATGACAGAAAAGGAAAATGACAAATGTTGGAGGGGATGAGGAAAAATTAGGATACTAATACACCATTGGTGAACTTATAAATCGATTCAAACATTCTGGAGAACAATATGGAGATATGCCCAAAGAGCTATAAAACTCTGCATAACTTTTGACCTTTTGATACCACCACTAGGTCTGTATACCAAGGAAGTCAAAGGAAAAGGAAAAAAAAGGATTTATATGTACAAAAATATTTATAGTGGCTCTTTTGTGGTGGCAAATTGGAACTTGGAAATTGAGGGGATACTATCAATTGAGGAATGGTTGAATATGTTGTGGTATATGATTGTGATGGAATGCTATTATACTATAAGAAACGATGAGCAGGATGCTTTAAGAAATATCTGGAAGGGGCAACTAGGTGGCGTAGTGAATAGAGCACCGGCCCTGGAGTCAGGAGTACCTGAGTTCAAATCCAGCCTCAGACACTTAATAATTACTTAGCCGTGTGGCTTGGGCAAGTCACTTAACCCCATTTGCTTTGCAAAAAAAAAAAAACCCTAAAAAAAATACTCTTGGATTGTTGTATTGCTCAGAATTGCTAGGTCCTTTACAGCTGATTATTGTACAATATTACCATTATTGTGTACAATGTTATCCTAGTTCTACTCCCTTCACTCTGTATCAGTTCATGTATGCTTTTCCAGATATTTCTTTCTTTTTTTTTTTTTTAAGATTTTTCAAGGCAAGGTACTCCTGACTCCAGGGCCGGTGCTCTATTCACTACGCCACCTAGTTGCCCCTTCCAGATATTTCTTAAAGCATCCTGCTCATCATTTCTTATAGTATAATAGCATTCCATCACAATCATATACCACAACATATTCAACCATTCCTCAATTGATAGAGCACCGGCCCTGGAGTCAGGAGTACCTGGGTTCAAATCCAGCCTCAGACACTTAATAATTACTTAGCCGTGTGGCCTTGGGCAAGCCACTTAACCCCATTGCCTTGAAAAATCTTAAAAAAAAAAAAAGAAAGAAATATCTGGAAAAGCATACATGAACTGATACAGAGTGAAGGGAGTAGAACTAGGATAACATTGTACACAATAATGGTAATATTGTACAATAATCAGCTGTAAAGGACCTAGCAATTCTGAGCAATACAACAATCCAAGAGTATTTTTTTTAGGGTTTTTTTTTTTTTTTTGCAAAGCAAATGGGGTTAAGTGACTTGCCCAAGCCACTGCGCCACCTAGCTGCCCCAAGACATACTTTTTAAACTTTATTTTTCTTGGATTTTTTTTTGTCTGTGTTTTCTTTCGCAATATGGTTATATGGAAATACATTTTGCATGACTTCACAGGTATAATCTATATTAAATTGTTTTCTCAAGGAGTGGAGAGGGGAGAGAGAGAGAGAGAGAGAGAGAGAGAGAGAGAGAGAGAGAGAGAATTTGGAACTCAAAATTTAAAAAAAATGTTAAAAATGTTTTACATGCAATTAAAAAATAAAATGAGAAATTAAAACAAAAAAGAAAAAAAAGAAATTCAGGTCACCTTTGTACTTAGAAAGGATTCATTATACAGGGGAAATTTCTTAGGACCCCAGCAAGACCATAAAGAACAAGTGTCCCATCTCTAGAGGAAGTAGAGATATAGTTCTCAAAATACGAAAGCAGATATATAGATCTTAAATATAGAACTGGTGAGAGACTTAGGGCAATAGAGTCAAATCTCTTCATTTTGTAGATGAGGAAAAGGAGATTAAGTAACAGTCACACTATTAATGAATGCCAAAGCTCAGATTGGGCATTCTATTCACTTTGCTAGGGCTCAAAAATACTTGATTGAAGTGAATAGACCTTCAAAGCCCACTTATATGGTCCTTGGTTTCCCTAAGAGAGGTATTAGGGATATTTTGACTCAGGACTGTTTCTTAAACTGGGTGAACTCCTCATGTCAGCAGATCTCTCCCAAACTCCTAAGGGAAGTCGTGGCTTCCCTTCTCTTTCTTGCCTTCCAGATGTGCCACCATTTAGACTGGCAAACTTTATTTTTGTTTCCTTGTTTAGGATGAGTCATAGCAGAGAAGTTAATAACAGAGAAAGCTGGAACTGTTTGGTCATAATTAGTAGCAGCTGGCAGGTGTGACTCAGGGCTACAAGAGTAGGTAGTGCAGAGAATGGCATGGTGGGGATGGGTGGCAGGGGAGACTTAGAGTCTGACCCATTGAAAAATTCCTGAGATGAAAAAGTTCACCCCACTGGACTCCTTTCTTTAATATCTTATTGACTCTACGGTATTTAAACGGAAGCTGAACATAATAGGTATATAATCGTTTGTCGACTGACAGGTAAGGGGGATACATCCTTTCTTCAGCTTTCTCAGCCTGGACATTCATTCAGTGAATGAACGAGTGTCCGGGTTCATTTCCTGGTGCCTTAACCAAGACAAGGTGAGCTCATAGGAAGTGAATTTCTTGCGGGGAAGAGACATTTCATGAGTGAGAGAACAGCAACTTTTCTCTGCTATTATCCTCCCACTGATTGCCATCGCCTGAAGGAAATGGAAGGGAAAGACAGAGAAAAAATGAGTGTGTAGGTGAGTGTATGGGGGGAGGGGAGGAGAGGAGAAGAGTGGGAGAGGAAGAGAGACAGAGGCAGAGAGGGCACAAGAAATAGACTGTGCTTATGTTAAGAAAAAAGAAATAATAATAAATTAGCTGCTCTGTGGTTCTTATGAAAAAAAAAAACCTTGGGGAGCAGTTAGTCCAGCTTCCTCACTTCAGAGATGATCAAAGAGACCCAGGGTTCTTGCTTAAGGTCCTGCCCAAGATTGTTATTAGAGTCCAAACCCTTGAACCCATCCCTTCAAACTCTATCTATCTCTGGGGGCAGCATACATTTGTAGCTCATATAAGGATATTCCCATGTGCTAATAATTCAAGCTATGTTAAATAATAGGGGATATGGAATGGATAAAGGAAATTCCTCACCTTTTTCTATGATTTATCATCTTGGAGAGAAGTCTAAAGTATGGAGAGGTTGAATTGACTTGCCTAGGATGTCATTGCCTCTATGTGTCAGAAGAAAGTCTTCCTGCCTTCTGAGATTGGCTTTCCATCTGCCTTGTCATACTACCTCCTATCAAATGCGTATTCAAATTAATTCACTATTTAATGAGCACATGTCACACACTGTTCCAGGTGCTGAGACAATGTGTGACATGTGCTCATTAAATAGTGAATTAATAAAATTAATAAAATTAATAAAATTAATAAAATTAATAAAAATGAAACAATATCTGCCCTTAAGTAACTTACAGTCTGTTGGGGGGAGAAGCCAACAACATGCACACAGATAAGAAAATGCAACACGGGGGCGACTAGGTGGTGCAGTGGATAGAACAACAGCCCTGGAGTCAGGAGTACCTGAGTTTAAATCCCACCTCAGAAGCTTAATAATTACCTAGCTGTGTGGCCTTGGGCAAGCCACTTAACCCCATTGCCTTGCCAAAAAACCCCCTAAAAACAAAAAGAAACTATGCAAAATAAATACATAATTGGTTGAGTGTGTCTGAAGGGAAGCACTAAACAAGTGGGGAAATCAGAAAAGGCTTCATATAAGGTGATTCTGGAGATGAAGGGAGCTATCAAAGAGTAGAAAATGAGCATTTCACGTGGTATTATGGAGAGACACATATCACTTGTGAGCAGACTGCAATGATTAACAGAGGAGGGATTTCCAATAAGAATTGGAGCAAAGGAGGTTATCAGGGAATTATAGTATTACAAGAAAATAGACTGAACTTTTGAAAATAGTTCAAGAAGACAGCTGAACAATAGTAGGGTTCTACTTTCATCCAAGAATTTATGTTGTCTTTCATTCTTGAAGAAGACCATGACATCAGGGAGGTGATGCCACGACAAGCAAGTGAAATGGATTTGAGTGAGGGAGAGGGGACTGTGTTAAACCATCAGTCTCATTTTCTCCTCCAAAGCCATCTGTCAAGAGGCCAGATAGGAATCAGGATGACTAGAGATGATCCTGGATGTGAGGCAATCAAGGTTAAGTGACATGCCCAAGGACACACAGTAAGAGCCAAGTGGCTGAGGCTGAATTTGAACTCCTGTCCTTCTGATTCCAAGCCAGAGCTCTATCTCTCATACCACCTAGCTGTCCAAGATATCAGAAGAAAGACAGGAAGGCTTCAGCATTTTGGATGAACCCTGTTGTTTTTTTTTTTTTGCAAGGCAATGGGGTTAAGTGACTTGCCCAAAGCACAGAGCTAGGCATTTATTAAGTTGGACCTGAATCCAGGTTCTCCTGACTCTAACCCAGGGCTCTATCCACTGTGCCACCTAGCTGCCCTGTAGTACACTTGGGAGGATATTGTCAAGAGTGAACCATGAGTCTCTCTCTGAAGAGAGTTTGTAAGCAAGTTCAGTTTTTTTTTTTAGATTTTTATTTTCAAGGCAATGGGTCTAAGTGGCTTGCCCAAGGCCACATGGCTAGGTAATTATTAAGTGTCTGAGGTCGAATTTGAACCCAGGTACTCCTGACTCCAAGGCTGGTGCTCTATCTACTGTGCCACCTAGCCGCCCCTGCAAGTTCAGTTTTATTGAAGAAGGAATGAAGAGCTTTCCTCCTTTCCAAATTTTTTTGCACCAATTCCACCCCCCCCCCCCCACTTCTATGTGGTCTCATGGTCCAGTATAGTCATTCTCTTCATCAATTTGGAATCATGTTCCTCAGGCAGTGGGTCTCTCAGGACTGTCCTTGTCCAATAGGATCTACTGAAGAAAATCCCTCTGAAGGAGATCACACTTGCCACCAGAGGGGAGTCAACGGAAGAGTAAACAGAGATGGAGTCACTCATCTATTCAAAGATCCCTTGAATGATCAATTTTTTCGGTTCCATAACCAGGAAGAGGATACTCGCCCAACTCAGCACAGATTTCCATCTTTCTGAGAAACACATGGCCAAAAAATATCACACTTTCATTTCCTCAGAGCTCCTGAGGCTAAGGGCAGGTCAGATCTTGTCCAATACTTTCCCCCCTTGCCTCCACCTTATTAACAGAAATCTGGAGAGATGCCTTTGAGTTCCTGGCCCCCAACACCTCCCTGCCCCCCAACTTTCCCCCAGTGAGAGGCATTGGCACAATAAGGATATATTTATCTGTATGGGATCTGTTCCTTGGGGCCTTTCTCCAGAAGGCAGACAGTTTATAGATTATAAACACTCTGCTTTGAAAGAGGGGAGTTGTTCCAAGGTCTTATCTAGATAAATCAACATTCTAGATGGATAAAGCAATTTGTGCCCTGAAGATCTTGATTTGATTCTCAGCCACATTTGATTCTCAGCCACAATTCCATTTCCCATCTCTACCAAAGTCAGACATCAGTGGGAATGAAGTCCAATGACCCAAATATGTGTGTGTGTGTGTGTGTGTGTGTGTGTGTGTGTGTATGTGTATAAAACTGAAGAAGAAATGTAAGAAGCTAGTCACATGAGGCTCCCACATGCTTATTTCTTAGCTATTGTCACTACTCATTGCTTGGACCCAGAGAAGAAAGAATATGAGCAAGGAGTCAGCAAGAGATGATATATCCTCCCTAGTTTTAGAGTCAGAAGAATTGGTTTCTAGTCCCAGCTTTGCCATTAACTATGTGAAAAAGAATCTGCCTCTCTAGGTCTCAATCTTCATCTCTGTGACATGAGAAGGGAAGATGTAATTTAAGGTACTTTCCAGATTTTATATTCTGTGAGTCACATCCTGAGATGCAGGATTTGTAATACAAAAGTCAAAGCACCTTTTTCTGTCTATTCCAGAAGGTTTTTTTTTTTTCCTCATGGGGGTCTGTCTTCTTTCTATATTCAGAAACACAAGAGAGAAAGCCTTTCATTCACTTTCTGTTCTTCATTCATCTCCCTTTCTCCTAACCTCTTTGGTCCAGTCACTTTGAACCTTGGAATCAATCCTTATTTTTGCATAGCCATGAATTCCACATACAAATTAACCCATGGAATTTTCAGGGCAATGATTCCATTTATTAATTCCATAGAAGGTATTACTAAGACAGGTCTTAGTCATTTGACCCTATCTTTTCATTTGTTACAACTCTATTGTCCTGTATTTATTATTTGCCTTTAAAATACCACTTTACCTGGAAACTGATTCAAAAAACCTTTATTTAAATACCTATTATGTATAAGATATCCTAGGTGCTGAGGATATACAAAGACAAAAAAAGAATTGAGTTGCCTGAAAGAAACACATATCCTATTAGGTGGATGGGTACTAGATGGTATTGCTACTAGAATCGACTGAAGATTCTCCCAAGGCTGGTAGGTACCTTTTCTTCAACTTAAAATCTTACTGAGTTGCCTAGAACAATGAAAGATGAAATGATTTGTTCAGAGCCACTCAGTCAAGATGTGTGATGGGTGGGGAATTTGAACTCAGGTCTTCCTGTTTTTGAGGTCATTATCTATACATTATTCTACAATGTCTGTTCTTCAGGCAAGTGGTATTCTACTCACTGAATATAATATACAAACCTATTTTAGAAATTTGTCTATCTAGAACTGAAAAGGACATCAAAGGCAATCTAGTCTGAACTCTTAATTTTACACATAAAAAATTCTGATCAGAGAGATTAAGGGACTCATTCAATATTATAGGTAGAAAACATCAGAAGTAGTATTTGATGGAAACAGAACCCAAATTAATATACAAAGTCAAGAAATAGACCGAGAAAATGAGCAAACAAGAAGAAAAAGAGCCTGACTATTACGGTAAAACAGCTACAAAGGAATCTCAAAGAAAAATGCTAATTGGACCCAAGCCCAACAAGAATTCTTGGAAGAATTAAAGAAAAAGATAAGAGTGGTAGAGGAAAAATTGGGAAAAGAAATGAGAGTTATATAAGAAACTTATGAAAAGAGAATTAAAGTTTGATAAAGAGGCACACAATAACACCTTAAAAGCCAGAATTGGTCTAGTGATAAAAGAGACACAAAAAATTTACTGAAAAAAAAACTCTTTAAAAAGTATAGTAGGCTAAATGGAAAGGTGAACAAAGATTCACTGAAGAAAAGAACTCCTTAAAAAGCAGAGATGGCTAAATGGAAGTTAGAAAAGTTTACTTTCCTCAGAGAGGAAAGGTGGAAGAGGAGAGGAAAAGAGGAACTGACAGAAGAAAGAGAAAGAAGAAGGGACAAAGAGAAAAGGGAAAGAAAGAGGAGGGTGTTGGAAAGAAGGGGACAAACACACTGAAGGTGATGGTATTCAGAAACAAAATGCTGAGGAATAGGGATAAAGTGAAAAAAAGGGAAAAATACAAATGGAGGGAAGATAGCATTGATAGTAATTATAACTTTGAATGTGGATAAACTCTACCATAAAATGGAGGTGAATAGCAGAGTGGATTAAAAACCAGAATCCTACAATATGCTGCTTACATTTGAAGCAGAGAGATACATACAGAGTAAAGGTAAAAGATGAGCAAAATATATTATGCTTCAACTGAAGTGAAAAAGGCAGGGGTAGTAATCCTTATGCCAGATAAAACAGCTGTAAAAATAGATCTCATTAAAAGAGATAAGAAAAGAAATTATATCCTCCTAAAAGGTACCATAGACAATGAAGTAATATCAATACTAAATATGTATGCCCCCAAGTGGTATAGCATCCAAATTCTTAGAGGAGAAGCTAAATGAGTTACAGGTAAATGCAGACAGCAAAACTCTACTGGTAGGAGACCTCAACTTTCCTCCCTCAGAATTAGATAAATCTAATCATAAAATAAACAAGAAGGAAGTTAAGGAGATAAATATAATGCTAGAAAACTTAGACATGATAGGCCTTTGGAGAAAATTGAATGGGGATAGAAAGGAATATGTCTTTTTTTCTGAAGTATGTGGAACTTACACAAAAATTGATCATGTCCTAGGGCATAAAAAAAACCTCATAACAAATGCGGAAAGACAGAAATAGTGAATACATCCTTTTTCAGACCATAATGCAATAAAAATCACATCTAATAAGGGGTCATGTAGAAATGGACTTAAAACTAATTGGAAACTAAATAACCTCATTTTAAAGTATATTTTTAAAATTTATTTTGAGTTTTACAATTTTCCCCCTAATCTTGCTCCCCCCACCACAGAAGGCAGTTTGCTAGTCTTTACATCATTCCCATAGAATGTATTGAACTAAGTTGAATGTGATGAGAGAGAAATTATATCCTCAAGGAAGAAACATATCATATGAGATATAGCAGAATTACATAATAACATTTTTTAAAAATTAAAGGTAATAGTCCTTGGTCTTTTTTCCAAACTCCACAATCCTTTCTCAGGTTACAGATGGCATTCTCCATCACAGATACCCCCCAAATTGTGCCTTATTGTTGCCCTGTTGGTATGAACGAATCCATTAAGGTTGATCATCACCCCTATGTTGCTGTTAGGGTGTACAATGTTCTTCTGGTTCTGCAAATCTCACTCAGCATCAGTTCATGTAAATCCTTCCAGGCTTCCCTGAATTCCCATCTCTCCTGGTTTCTAATAGAAAAATAGTATTCCATCACATACACATACAACAGTTTGTTAAACCACTCCCCAATTGCTGGATATTCCCTCAGTTTCCATTTCTTTGCCACCACTAACAGAGCTGCTATGAACATTTTTGTATAGATGATGTTTTTACCCTTTTTCATACTCTCTCCAGGGTATAGACCCAGTAGTGGTATTGCTAAATCAAAGAGTATGCACATTTTTGTTGCCTTTTGGGCATAATTCCAATTGCTCTCCAGAAAGGTTGGATGAGTTCATAGCTCCACCAACAATGTATTAGTGTCCCAGATTTCCCACATCCCATCCAACATTGATCATTGTCCTTTCTGCTCATATTGGCCAGTCTGAGAGGTGTGAGGTGGTACCTCAGAGATGTTTTAATTTGCATTTCTCTACTAATTAGTGATTTATAGCAAATTTTTCATATGATTATGGGTTGCCTTGATTTCCTCATCTGTAATTTGCCTTTGCATATCCTTTGACCATTTGTCAATTGGGGAATGGCTTGTCATTTTTTTAAAAATTTGACTCAGTTTTCTGTATATTTTAGAAATGAGTCCTTTGTCAGAAACACTAGTTGTAAAAATTGTTTCACAATTTACTACATTTCTTTTGATCTTGGCTACAGGGGTTTTGTCTGTGTAAAAGCTTTTTAATTTAATGTAATCAAAATTATCTAGTTTATTTTTAATGATTTCTCCATCTCTTCCTTGGTCATAAACTGCTTCCCTTTCAATAGATCTGACAGGTAAACTAGTCCTTGATCTTCTAGTTTGCTTATAATTTTTTTTTTATGTCTAGATCCTGTATCCATATTTTTTTTTTTAGTTTTTGCAAGGCAACGGGGTTAAGTGGCTTGCCCAAGGCCACATGGCTAGGTAATTATTAAGTGTCTGAGGCCAGATTTGAACTCAGGTACTCCTGACTCCAAGGCCAGTGCTCTATCCACTGTACCACCTAGCCCCCCTCCTGAATCCATTTTGATCTTAGGGTGTGAGGTGTTGGTCTAATCCAAGTTTCTTTCATACTAACTTCCAATTTTCCCAACGGTTTTTAATCGAAGAGAGTTTTATTCCAATAGCTAGACTCTTGTGGTCTATTGAAAAACAGATTACTATAATCATTTGCACTATTGCACCTAGTCTGTTTCTCTGATCCACCACTCTATTTCTTAGCCAATACCAGACATTTTTGATGACTGATGCTTTATAATGTAAATTTTAGATCTAAGCCACCTTCTTTTGCACTCTTTTTCATTAAATCCCTGGAGATTCTCATCTTTTTATTTCTCCATATGAATTTACTTACAATTTTCTCTAACTCTAATGAGTTAGAAATTTTTTGGAATTTTGATTGGTAGGAGAATGAGTGGATCAAACAACAAATCATGGAAAGAATTAATGACTTTGTCCAAGACAATGACAATAACCAGACAGCATATCAAAACTTACAGGATAGAGCCAAAGTAGTTATTATGGGATATATTATATCTCTAAATGCTGGTGAATGAATAAAATAGAGAAAGAGGAAATCAATGAACTGAGCATGAAACTAAAAAAGTTAGAGAAAGAATAAATTAAAACCCCCCAATTAAATACCAAAATTAGAAATTCTAAAAATTAAAGGAGATATTAATAAAATCAGAAAGGAGAAAATTGTTGAACTAAGAAATAAAACTAAGCTGGTTTTATGAAAAGCCAATAAAATAGTTAAACCTTTGGTTAACTTGATTAAAAAAATAAAGAAGAAAACCAAATTGCTAATATCAATAATAAAAAAAGGTGAACTCACAACCAATGAGGTGGAAATTAAAGTAATAATTTGGAACTATTTTCCTAAGTGTATGCCAATAATTTTTATAATCTAAGTGAAATGGATGAATACAAAAATATAAATTGCCCAGGTTAAATGAAAATGAAATTAAATACCTAAATAACACTATCTCAGTAAAAGAAATTCAACAGGCCATCAGTGAACTCCCTAAAAAAAAACTCCAGGGCTAGCTGGATTCACAAGTTAATTCAATCAAACACTCAAGGAACATTTGGTTCCAATTCTATATAAACTATTTGGAAAAATAGGTGAAGATGGAACTCTGCCTAATTCTTTCTATGACACCAATATGATGCTGATATCTAAACCAGGAAGAGTCAAAACAGAGAAAGAAAATTATAGACCAATTTCCCTAATGAATGTGGATGCAAAAATATTAAATAAAATTATAGCAAAGTGATTATAGCAAATCATCACTAAGATAATACACTATGACCAAGAAGGATTTATTCCAAGAATGCAGGGTTGGCTCAAAACTAGGAAAACTGTCAGCATAATGACCTATATCAATAAAAACTTAACAGAAATCATAAAATTATTTCAATAGTTGCTGAAAAAGCCTTTGACAAAATACAGCACCAATTTCTACTAAAAACACTAGAGAGTGTAGGAATAAATGGATTGTTCCTTAAAATGATAAGCCGTAGCTATCTGAAATCATCAACAAGCATTATATTCAATGAGGATAAGCCAGAAGCATTCCCAATAAGATCAGGACTCAAGCAAGGATGCCTATTACCCCTACTAATCAATATTGTATTAGAAATGTTAGCTTCAGCACTAAGAGAAGAGAAAGAAATTGAAGGAATTAGAATTGGGAAAGAAGAAACAAAACTCTCACTCTTTGGAGATGGCATGATGGTATACCTAGAGAATCCCCCCAAAATAATCTAAAAACTACTGGAAAGTTAGCAACTTTAGCAAAGTCACAGGATATAAAATAAACCCACATAAATCCTCAGCATTTCTATATATTACTAATAAAAATAGCGGCAGCAAGAGTTAGAAAGAGAAATCCCATTTAAAGTAACTTCAGACATCATAAAATACTTGGGAGTCTACCTACCAAGACAGACTCAGAAACTATGAAAACAGCTACAAAACACTTTTCACACAAATAAAATCGCTATAAATAACTAGGCAAATATCAACTGCTCTTGAATAGGCTGAGCTAATAAAATAAAAAGGACAATTCTACCTAAATTAAACAACATATTTAGCAATATACCAATCAAACTTACAAAAAAAGTTACTTTAGTGAGCTAGACAATATTTTAATTAAATTTACATGGAGAAACAAAAAGTGAAGAATATCAAGGGATTTAACAATTAGCCTTATACTTACTGGATCTAAAATTAAATTATAAAACATCAGTCTTCAAAACTCTCTGGTACTGGCTAGGAAATAGAATGGTAGATCAGTGGAATAGATTAAGTGCAAAGGAGACAGCAGGAAATGATTCTAGTAATCTGCTGTTTGCTAAGTCCAAAGAGTCCAGCTTCTGGGATAAGAACTCTTTGATAAAAACTGCTGGGAAAACTACAAGATAGTATGGCAGAAACTAGGATTAGACCAACATCAAAATGGGTGCAGGATCTAGACATAAAAGTCAATATAATAAGCAAATCAGGAGAACAAGGAATAGTTTACCTGTAAAATCTATGGAAAGAGGAGCAGCTTATGACCAAGGAGGAGATGGAGAACATTATAAAAAACCAAGTGGATAATTTTGATTGCATTAAATTTTGCACAAATAAAACCACTCTAACCAAGATCAAAAGAAATGTAATAAATTGGGAAACAATTTTTACAACTAGTGTTTCTGACAAAAGACTCATTTCTAAAATATATAGAGAACTCAGTCAAATTTATTTAAAAAATCTCCAATTGACAAATGATCAAATGATATGAAAAGGCAATTTTCAGGTTGGGAAATCAAAGCTAGCTATAGTCATATGAAAAATTACTTTAAATCATTATTGATTAGAGAATTGCAAATTAAAGCATCTCTGAGGTACCACCTCACACCTCTCAGACTGGCCAATGTGAGTAGAAAGGACAATGATCAATATTGGAAGGGTTGTGGGAAATCTGGGACATTAATACATTGTTGGTGGAGCTGTGAACTCATCCAACCTTTCTGGAGAGCAGTCTGGAACTATGCCCAAAGGGTAACAAAAATGTGCATACCCTTTGATCCAACAATTCCACTATGGGGTCTATACCCTGAAGAGATCATGGAAAAGGGTAAAAACCCCACATGTACAAAAATATTCATATCAACTCTGTAGTGGTAATGAATTGGAAATCGATGAACTGTCTATCAATTGGGCAATAGCCGAACAAATCGTATATGTATGTGATGGGACTATTGAACTATTGTTCAATTAGAAATCAGGAGGGATGGGATTTCAGAGAAACATAGAAAAACTTATATGAATGATGCTGAGTGAGATGAGCAGAACCAGAAGAACATTGTATACTTTAACAACAACATGGGGTGATGAGCAACCTTATTGGATGTGCTCACTCCATCAGTGCAACTATCAGAGTCAATTTTAGGGGATCCATTTTAGAAAATACCATCTGTATCCAGAGAAGGAATTATGGAATTTAAAAAATAGACCAAAGATTATCATCTTCAATTTTTTAAAAAGTTGTCTTATGTATTGTATAATACATATATGTATTGTATTGTATAATATGTATTGTATAATATGTATTGTATAATACATATATAATACATGTATAATACATCTCTAATGTTTTCTTTCTTAATGATGTGTTTTTTCCTCTTAACACATTCAATTTTGATCTGTGCATATCATGGAAACAAATGTAAAGATTATATCAGATTGCTTTTTGTTGGGGGGGGGAGGGAGGGAAGGGAGGGTGGGGGAAAATAAAAAATTTAAAGCCCTGCCAATAAATGATTAGTAGAAACTACTAGTGTATATAATTGGAAAACAAATAAATTATTTATATAATTAAAAAAGGAAATCCTTGTTGATTGATACTTTAATATTATGCATCACCGTTAGATAACTATATTTTAAAAAGTCATTCTCTTAAGCTCTAAAATGAAAATGTTATTCTTTATTTATCCTGTAGCTAAGCATTTACTCTACTTTTCCTAGATTCCTTGCTAGTATAACATTTTTGTTTTATATGCCAGCCATTTGTTGTTATACAATACTTTTCCAAATTTGGGAATCTTTGTGGGGCAGAGGATATACTATGGCTAGAGTTAGGAAGAGTTCAAATTCAACCTCAGATTCTTCCTAACTATGTGCCCAGAAGGGCAAGTAATTTAATTTATTTCAGTTTCCTCAACAGTTAACTGAGGATAAGAATTATATCTGCTTTCCAGGGTAATAAGGATCACCATCATTATTATTTGTGTTTAATAAAAAAATAGTGTGGAGTCTATAATTTTGAAAATATATATGTATATAGTTGTTAACTTAGAAAATAAAGTTTCTTAAGTTGCTTTTTCTTCTTCCAAAATGTTATATAACAATTTAACTATTTGGAAGAAAAAAGGAGCCATACATTTTTAAGAAATATGTAAAAACATTTCATTGCACCTTGATGTCACAGCATTTTTTGCTTTAGTTAATATTACTCACTACATAAATCAATGGAGAACAAAAAATTAAAAAAAAAATGGAAACTCCTAGGATGTACATTGTAGCTAAATTCCAAATCAAAGCCATCAGAAAGAAGCAATTCAAATACTGTGGAACTACAGTCATGTAGAAGATTTTGCAGTTTCTATATTAAAGGATGGGAGGGCCTAGGTAATGAACTAAGGTAATGGGGTTAAGTGGCTTGCCCAAGGCCACACAGCTAGGTAATTATTAAGTGTCTGAGGCTGGATTTGAACCCAACTACTCCTGATTCCAGGGCTGGTGCTCTATCCACTGTACCACCTAGCCGCCCCCAAGTGTAATTCTTCAGAGAAAAAAATGAATATTTAATAAATAGAGGACCTTCCTGATGAAAAGACCAGAGTTCAATAGAAAATTTGATTCAAACAGAAGACTTAAGAGAAGCTTAAAAACGTAAATGAAAGAATAATCATACCAGACTCCTACATTCCTAGATAAGAAGATGAAATAGGTAACTCCTAAGAATTTTCTCAATATTAGAGCAGTTAAATGGAGTTTATATAGACAGAGGGCATTGGTGAATCAATTATGTTTGAATGGTGTCCAAAATAAAATGAATAGGGAGAAAGAGGAATGGACTGACAAAAGGGAAAGGGAGAGGTAGAATGGTAAATAGTTTGTCATTTAAAAGAGTCTTTACAATGGAGGGAAAAATACGGGATGGCAAGAAATGGTTGAACCTTACTTATCAGAATTGATTCAAAGAGACAATAAAACACACACACACACACACACACACACAGAGTTGCTATGGAATTGGAACTTACACATCGGGAAATAGGAGAAGAAGATAAGATACATATATGCATATACATTTATTTATATATATATATACACACACACACATATGTGTATAATGTATAGTAAGCTTGCAATCTAATGGTGAGTGGGTGAATGAAAGTGTTATTATTTGTACATAGAGAATAAAAGTGAGATAGCTTGATAAAATGAATAGAAGTGTTGGATTTAAATTAGAGAGAATTTGATTCAGATTCTGTCTCTCATACTTCATTGTTCTATGTCCTCAGACAAATTATTTCTTGTTTTTTGAGCCTCAGGTGACTCTCTAAGCTTTGTCTACTAAGCCCTATTTGGGTTTAGATCAGGATCGAAAGTAATTAAAAGGTAATTTGAAGGAGAAAGCAATAATACCTTATGGGTAGGGATCAAGGAATGCATCCCAGAGGAGGTGGCATCTGAATGAATTTGTAAAAGAAGATAAAAATTCTATGAAGCAGAGAAGAATAAACAAGTACATCACAGAGAGAGAAAACATAGATAATAAAGATGTAGAGATCAAAGGCTCATAGATCTTGACTAAGAAGTGACTTTAGAAGCCATCTAGTTCAGTCCCTTCATTTGTAGATGAAGAACTGAGGCCCACTGATGTTAAATGACTTGCCCAGGGTCATGCAGAGCTGGGACTCAATCCCTCATTCTAAATCCAGAGCTCTTTCCAGTGTAGGTTTCTCAGAGATAGGTTCTTGAACTCATGGCCCAAGAAGTAGAACTGTGTGCCTGGAATTTATAAAATGTGCAGAGGAGTCATGGGAACCTGAATGGTAGATTGGAGCTGGATGGTGAAAGGCTTTTCCTGTATTTATCCTAGAGACCATGTGGCGTCACAGAAGATCTTTAATCAGGAAGGGACATGGTCAGATAGTATCTTAGGAAGATTATTTTGTGAGATGTGTGGAAGATGAATTTGTAATAATAGTTGGCATTTATATAGCACACTAGATATTTTTTTACAAAGTATATAAATATATTTATGTATTATTGCATTTGATCCTCACAATAATTTTGTGAGGTAAGTGCTATTTCACAGTTGAAGAAACAAGGCAAACTGAGATTAAGTGACTTGCCCAAGGTGAAAAAGTTATTAAGAGTCTTGATTCTAGATCTAGAGCTATACATATCTGCAGTAATTCACCATTGCACCACCCAGTTATCTTGGAGTTGGGACATCCTGGAAGCAGAGGGACTAATTAAAGAGGTTATTGTAATAGCCAGTGGGAGAGGTGATGAGGCTTGAACTAAGGTAATGACCGGTGAATGGAGATAAGGGCATGGATGCCAGTGATAAATGCCAGGGAGTAGAATTCATGTATTTGTTAGATGGAAGAACCATCATTAATAGTTTTTGGCAAACCTGAAATTGCTTTTGCAGAAAGATGTTCCTAAAAAGTAATTACAATTATGAATGGCTTGGGCTGTTAGAATGTTACATTATTAATTTCATTTAATATACACAGCTTTCTACTGCCATTTATTCATATTTAATAAGGAGCTTTGGCAGTCAAGAAGGAAACCCCACTGAAGTATTTATGAAGTTGTCTGGGGACATTTTTTTGCCCTCTGCCTTCTCTGTTGCAGTATGTACTTCCTTCCACCACAGTAACCTTGCTGGGAACTTGAGTGTATATAGAAAATCACTTGGCCAGCCAAGCGAATCACTGTTTTTCAGGTGGACTGGTAAATACCTGTCAGTGATCTAGTAGCCTGCTATCTATGCCTTGGCAAAGAAACTTCCGGTATATAATTATAGTAGCAATAACTTACACTTACACAGGTGTGAAACTGTGCTGTTTATTGTCTTATCTAATCCTCACGACAGCCCTGGAAATTATGTGCTATTATTATTCCCATTTTTATTATTTATTTATTATTTATCCACATTTCCCACTGTTAAAGGGAAAATTTTTTTGTTCAGGCTTTCTTCCTGATTAATGAAGGAAAACTCAGCACAAAGAGAATTAAAAGGAGTTATTAAACCCTCTGTCAAATTAACAAGACCAGGGGAGATCAGCAAGTGATTCAAGAGGGAACCAGATTTTATTGATAACTTTTGTAATGAGAATAAGAAAATTTGAATAGGTTCACATCAATAAAAGGTCATAGATCATTGTATCTCATTTCCCCCCAATTTCCTCAATATGATATTTGTGAGGTTGGGGGTACAAGTTTCACAGGTAGGAGTATGTACTAAGTAGCAGTGTTACAGAAAAGATTATGAGCTGCATAGACTTTGTATTTGATCCGTTCAGATCTGTCCCCACAATGACGTACTCACTCTGTCTTGTCTTTAAAATGAGAATTTAATGATAATATACTTATAACCCAAGGGATACAATGATTACTTATATGCAAAAATAGGAAGGAAAACATCTAAATGGATAAAGAAAAGGTAAGAGAAGAAATAAAGAAGAGAAGAATTACCCAACTGAGGAGGCTCCAATGACCTAAAAATCTGTCTAGGGAAGTCCATTGATGTCACAACTTAGCCTTCAGGGTTTCTATTGGGAAAGTCCCTTTGGTAGAATGTCCTCTCTGAAGGGATGGTCTTCCAAAGCTCACTTTCGCAAGTAAGACCTTTATAGTGCTCGCACAAAAGTAGCGCAGGTCCAAGGGTTTACAAGACTGAACTCAGTGTTCTGGGAGTTTCAGACAAAACACCCTCAGATCCTGAGTACAATCACTTTCTCAGGGTGGCTTGTGGCTAAATACTTAGGGATGGGCCAAGTCCTCAGGTGGACCCCAAAATATGTTTATTAGGAATGTTCCCCAGCACTCCCTGCCCTGGAACATGCTTTGATCAACATGCTTCATTCAGTTCAGTGTGCTTAGAAAGTTCCTTCTCCTTGGACCATGACAGCTGATAGGGAAGACCTCAACTTAACCCTTCACTCTTCATGCAGGTAATACAAAAACTGCAGACTGAGAGATGCCTCCTCCATCAGAGACTCCCCCAGTGCTGATTTACAAGCTGAACTGAGAACAATGGATCAGGATAACGTTCAGTACCATTGTAGGGACTGTCCAGGGAAACTTTGAAGGAGACTGACTTTGCAGCACTCTTGATTTGAAGACCTCTAGGATTCATATTTGGTGAAAATATAAGGAAAGCATAGTTTCTCTACTCTTTCTACACTTTAAAGTATCCTGACCTTCCCAAGCTTCTCAAGTTCGGGAGAGCTTGTCTTCACCTCTAAGACTACCATCTCTCTTTCTTTTGAAATCTGCACAATCATAAATTCTCATATCCCAAGGTAGGGGTCTCCTTTGCTTCCTATTTCTGAGCAAGCTTGACTCCTTGGGTTGTAAGGGGCGTTGCAGCTGCTCCATAATCTACCCTACCTGTTTCTTCTGCTCCTACCACTTTTTCCTGCTACTCAGTCTTAGTATCTTCTCATTTATTTGCCATTTACCCATTTCTATGAATTCTGGTACTTTATCCATCACACATTGGCTTTGGAATCAGAAGGACTTATGTTCGTATCTGACCTCAGACATTTGACATCTTGATTTGGTCAAGTTACTTAACCCCGATTGTCTCACATCCAGGGCCATCTCCAGTCATTCTCTTCCATATCTGGCCACTGGACCCAGATAACTCAGAAAGAGAAAGTGAGACTGGTGATTTTACACAGTACCCTCCATTCAAATCCAATTCACTTGCTTGTCATAGCATCACCTTCCTGGGCTCATGCTCTTCTTTGAGAAAGAATGAAAAGCAATAGCATGAACTCCAGACCCTAAGAATGGATTTATTTATGAGTACAAACATAGAAATTTAGTTTCACTGGAAGGTAAATTAGAAAAATTAGAAATCTGTCTAGACCTAAATCTGTTCTTTTTTCCTAATCCTTAATAAAATTTCACAGGTCTAACATGAACCTCTATAGGCTAAGAATCCCCTACCTTCTCCAATCTCTGTGGCTAATCTTATGTCTCCAGACAGAATCTTTCCTCTCAGAATTCCTCTGGTGTGATTTGGGGGCTTTTATATTTGGAGGTCTCAGGAGCAAGGTCTTTGATTTGTTACTTCCAATGCCAGGTCCACTCCTAACCAATCAGGATGTCTCCTGATTAAAAGATGAGAAACAAAAGTGAGTGAAAAGGAGGTGAGAAATGGGGCTTCTCCTCTATGACTACACAGTCACTTGCCTAAATAAAACCATAGGACAGTATTATGGGAATAATTTGACCTCATGAACAGTCATGCCAAGAGTTTGCAGCAGACATCCTCTTCTTGGCAGGCATGAATATCTTCTCCTCTATTCCTTCCCTACTCTGTCTATGTGTTCTTTTACCAGCCCCCCCCCCCCCAGATTCCTATCCTATTTTGTATTCCCAGCACCTGACTTTCTTATGATTTTAAACTTTGATTTATTTAGTTTTCCCCAGTTACAAATAAAAACATTCACTTTTAAAACTTTGAGTTCCAAATTTCTCCCTTCCTCCCTCCTTCCCACTCCCCAATTATTGAGAAGGCAAGCAATTTGATATAGGTTAAACGTGTGTAATCTTGCAAAACATTTTCATAATAGTCATGCTGTAAAAGAAAATGTAAACAAAAAACCTCAAGAAAAATAAAGTAAAAAAAATCCGTATGCTTCAATGTGTACTCAGACACCAGCAGTTCTTTCTCTGGGATGGATAGCATTTTGTATCATTAATCCTTCAGAGCCTATATCTGCTATCTGCTGATTGATAGCTAATCCCTGCTGAAGTTTCAGTTAGGGCAATGGTTATTAGGTAATTTACCTGATAAGGGCATACATGTCTCCTCTCTCAAGAGCATTTGGAGTGGTTTTTTTTTAAAGTGTTTTTGCAAGGCAAATGGGGGTTAAGTGGCTTGCCCAAGACCACACAGCTAGGTAATTATTAAGTGTCTGAGGTCAGATTTGAACTCAGGTCCTCCTGACTCCTGTGCCAGTGCTCTATCCACTGTGCCACCTAGCCACCCACATTTGGAGTTTTGATTGAGACTGAAAAGACTGAAAATTCTTAGAATCCAAGTGGAATAAAATGGAAACGAGAACCTCCCTATTAACCTCACTCCTTCCAACAAAATTAGGCTCAGTGTATTGACTGGTCATAGACCCTGACTTCTCCCCCACCCACCCCCATCATACACATAATAACAAAGCTTTTATTTAGGCCAGACCTCCACAAATAGCAAGATGATGAGCAGATACCTGTGACTATGCTACCAAAACCTCTTCTCATTCTTTTGCCTAAAATTAGACAATTCTCACTTACAGCAACCAATAAATCAATAAACATTTCTAGTGATGAACTAGTGATGAACTAGCGATGAACTCTTATTCAATAATCTCTTTATGTCCACATGAATTTTTGTCCTCTAGAAGGGAGGGTATCCAATGTGAACATGGACTTTGTAATGCCTGTATTAACTGATGGAATATTCTGTAGCTTCCCTTTTTCACAGGAAAACCAGACAGTGGAACCAGAAAACTAGTCATTCAGGAGGACTTCTGAGGCCCAGGGCTCATGACAAAACAGTGATCCTTTACAAGTAAATTTTAGTTGAATTCAGATGCCAGTAACTGCTGATACTTGTCTCGAACAGCTCAGAAAGAGTAGCAAACATCCTGATTTCTGATATCTTTTCCCCAGACTCCCACTTTCCTGATTTCCCAATCAACTGTGTTTCTTAACTCCCTACTTAGCATATATAGCCCAAATATGTATAAATATCTGAGTCTAAATTGGGACAGTAATGCACTGTTGGTGGAGTTGTGCCCTTCTGGAGAGACAATCTGAACAATACTCAAAGAGAAATAAAACTGATCATACCCTTTGATCTAGCAATTCTATACTAAGCATATATACAAAAGAAATAATTAAAAATGGTAAAAGCCTCACATGTTCAAAAAAAAGATGTATAGCAGTTCTTTTTGTAGCGGCAAAGAATTGGAAATTGAATCAATTGGTTGAATATCTGAATGAGTTATGATAGGTGAATGTTATGGAGTACTATTGTTCTATTAGAAATCATGAACAATAGGACTTTAGAGAAGCATGGAAAGACTTGCATGAATAAAGTGAGCAGAACCAAGAGAGCATTGTGTATATTAACAACAACATTGTGAGATGTTCAACTATGATGGATACAGCTCCTTTCAGCAGTTTAGAGATCTGTTATGACAATGCCTCTGAGAGATTTGTTACAGACAATGCCAGCCACATCCAGTGGAAAAACCAAACTAACAGTCTAAATGCAGAGAAAGGCATACTATGTTCACTTTAAAAAACTTCTTTTATGTTTTTCCTTTCTATCTCATGGCTTTTTTCTTTTCTTTTTGTTCTAATTACATTTTTACAACATGACTACTATGTAAATATTACACATATTGAAATATTGAACATGAAATATGAAATATTAAACATGATTGATATGTGCAACTTTTACCATATTATTTGCCACCATAGGGAGGGGGAGGGAAGGGAGAGTGATGGAAAAAGTGGAACTCAAAAATTTGCAAATGGATGAATGTTGAAAAACTACATTGCTTGTCATTGGAAAAATAAAATGAAATTTCAATTAAATACTTCACCCTTTTTCAATTGCCCTTTGAGCAACTGAGAACTTTGTCTCTCTAACTTGTAAATTTCTTCTCAGCTGGTAAATATTTTTATAATCTTTGTAAATTGTAATTGGACTCTGTCTTATTCCAGGTTCCTCTTTTAGACCTGGAATTTCTGTTGTTTTAACGGTTTACAGGGATTTTTATTTTATCAACAGAAATGAGAAAGTGGGAAGGTACCAAAGACTAGTGAACCAGGAGTCAGGAGATCTGAGGCTGAATTCCAGATCCATTATTTACTGTGACCTTGAGCAAATTATATAACCACTCTGCTGCTCTGTTTCATCATGTATGAAATGAATAATAATGATAATAGTTACTACTAAAAGAAAGATTAATATAATTACCTACTCAATAAAAAAACATTTTATTAGTATACTTTATTTTCCTATCACATATATTTTCCAACATATCCCCCTCCCTGCTCAGAGAGTGATTCCCTAGCAAACAATACAAAACAGGGGGGGAAAGTTGCAACAAAATTAAAACATAAAGTCTGATATTATTAAAAGTGTTCCATATCCATGGTGCTTAAACTTTGCAAAAAAGGAAGTGGCATGTTCTTGGAGATATTCTTTGTGATGAAATTTCTTCAATATAATTTTATGAAATTCATTTTAAATTCTTTTTTCCATTTGCATCACTTTATTTATTATGCCTATTGTTTTTCTAACTCTGCTTACTTTATTCTATATCAATTCATATAAATCTTCCTATGCTTCTCTGATGCATTCTTCACTTCATTCTTTCAGTCCAACAATTTTCTACTACATGTTGTTTAACCTTTTCCCTATAGATAATGAGCTATTTTCTTTCCAAATCTTTTTTGTTAATATTTTGTTTATTTTCCCAACTACATGCAAAAATAGTTTTCAGTGATCATTTTTTTGGCAAGAGTTTTTGAATTTTATCTTTTTCTCCCTCCCTCCTTTCCCTCCTTCCCCTGATTAAAAGCAATCTAGTATAGGCTATACATGTAAAGAAGAATCAAATCAAGTTGGGAAAAAAACAAGCAGAGAGAAAAAAAAGCATTATGCATAAGATAACTTTTAAAATCTGAAGGTAATAAGCTTTGGTTTGCATTTAAACTCCAGAGTTCCTTCTCTGAATATGGATAGTATTTTTTCATCACAAGTCCCTTAGAATTATCTTTGATTATTATGCTGCTGGACAAATCCATCCAGTGTTGATCATCACCCAATATTGCTATTGTTTGTTTCCAGTTCTATGCTACTATTTAAAAATGTTATCATAAAAGTAACTGGCATTTAAAT
The DNA here is from genome assembly GCF_037893015.1 of Macrotis lagotis. Classification (NCBI taxonomy): domain Eukaryota; kingdom Metazoa; phylum Chordata; class Mammalia; order Peramelemorphia; family Peramelidae; genus Macrotis; species Macrotis lagotis. The sequence goes on from NC_133665.1 coordinate 144,448,612, forward strand.
AGGGCTTTAAGATTTGCAAATGTTCAGGACCGTACTAGCTTAATAAACAGACTGGCATCTACTTGCATCCTTCAGGGATAATAGATTTCCTTGAGGCAAGGAGAGAATAGGAATTAGCTGGAGAACTGAATTTCTAAGCTTAACCTAGAGACAATGAATGATTTACAGGAAAGCTACATTTCCAAACTTAAATCTGAGAAAAATGAAACATACCTTAGGCAATTATAAAAATGTCTGCAGTGACAGAATGAAATCAGCAATAAACTAGAATCAATTTGATTTTTCCCACTTTTTAGATATATGCATAACTTTGGAATCTCTGAGTCAAAACATAAGGAATATTTCAGATACTCTCAATGCATGTTTCCAAATTAATTTTTTAAATACACTCCCTATTTTTTTAAATCCCAGTATTCTTCTGGTAATGCTATGTGATTGTGAATCATGGAAGACCATGACGTCTGAAAAACAACTGCTGATTACCTGAAGGACACTAGAGAAACGGTCAGTGGGCATTGGTGGGCAGTAGCACAAGACCATCTTGATGTGGGTGTAAGAAAGCACATCAAAGATATTTTTCTATGAAATGAGAGATATATAAAATATTTTTCAACTCTGAAGTGTTTCTATAAATGTAATCTAGGTATCTAATTTTACTTCACCATTCTATTCAGTACCAGATGAGTTACCCAAAATCCTTTTTCCCCAAACCCTAGACTCACAAAGCACGGGGTTATTACATTTGGGAAGATATAATTTTTGAACTGTGACATTGCCAAATCTGGGTAAAAACAAAGATATATTAAACAGAATTCCACTGCACACTCTTCAGAAACTACTCATATAGTGAAGCAAAGGAGTTTTATGGACCTCATTAAAAAAACCCCCAACAAACCTCTTTTGCCCTGGTTTTATCTACTGCTTGAGCTGCTATTATCAACTGTGAAAACTCTTGATTTTCCCAGCAGCCAACATTTTATGCACAAATACAGGTTTCCATGAATACTTAAAGGCAATAAAGAACTGTACTTGCCTCCCCTGACTCTTCTTAGCAGAGATAGGGACCTGTGGATGTGGAACTTATAAAGCCAGACTTTTCCCACGTGTTAAGTTTTACTGAATTGTCCTCTACCCTTCACCTCTCTTTTTATTTTTTATCATTAGAGGCAGTTTTCTGGGAGGAGAGAAGAAGGACAGGATGGGGAATGTAAATGATAGAAAAATGAAGTCTACCAGTTGATTTAACATGTACTTTATATGTATAAGAATTTGTCTCGTTTACATGTACAAGAATTTGTCTTAACAATAAACATGTACATTACACATACAAGAATTTGTCTTATTAACAATAAAGTATAAGAATAAAATTATAAGTATATATTTATAAAATATCTAATAATTAGGAGATTGGTGGATTCCTTGAATTGGGGATTTCTGAGCAGTAGTAGAGCTTAAATGAATTTGGTTTCTACATTGTCTGGGTCATCTGACCACACCCTGAGGCCAGACGGCTCCCAAGACTCTCAAGATAATTCTAAGTTTATTCCATAGCACTCTTTCCCCCATTTCTCATTTAGGTTGCACTATTACAAGAGATTTGATGAGCATCTATCAAGGTCCTATTATGTTCAAGTTACATGGACAAGTCATGTTCAAGATAAAGATAAAACAGCTCCATCATCATAGAACTCATATTCTACTAGGGAGGATATAAACATGGAAACATGTGCCCTGAATTGCCTTTTAGACCTGGGCGACTAGGAAATGATGTCAAAATTACAGGTGAGTAAATACAAAATGTCAGGATTAGAGAAATTGGTGCAGTGATGTCACTAGTATAGAGGACTCCCAGATGGGGAAGCTCCTTTGAACAATGCAGGTCATCACCTTCTCTGCAACTTAGAGGGATCTTAGAGAGTTTCCTAGAGGAGTAAGGAGTTAAATGATTTACCCAACACATAACCAGTATGTGTTAGAGGCAGGGCTTGGACCTAGGTCTTACAGGTTCTGAGGCTAGCTCTCTAGATATTACGCTAAACTCCTTCAATGAATACAAAGTAATATCAAGTTATTATTAATTTTTTTTAGGCTTTTTGCAAGGCAAATGGGGTTAAGTGGCTTGCCCAAGGCCACACAGCTAGGTAATTATTAAGTGTCTGAGACCGAATTTGAATCCAGGCACTCCTGACTCCAGGGCCGGTGCTTTATCCACTGTGCCACCTAGCCGCCCCTATTATTATTAATTTTTAGCCTTCAGTGAACTTATTTTTTAAAGAGAGATTTCATTTTTCTAATTACATGCTTTGGCAGTTTTTCAACATTCATTCAATTGAAAATGTATTTTATATATATTTCTACCACCCTCCCTTCCCTCCCCCCTTCACCTTGGTGGCAAACAGTCTAGTAAAAGATGTTCAAGTACTTGTGTGCTTAACATATTTACAAATTAATCATTTGATATAAGAAGAATTAGGACTAAGGGAAAAGAAATAAAACCATGAGATAGGAAGGAAAACATAGAAGCTTTTTTTTAAATGAACATATTATACATTTAGATTCTATATTTTTTGCCCTCTGGATGTGGATGGCATTGCCCAGAACAAGTTTTACAGGGTTGTCCTTGATCTCTGAACTGCTGGGAGGAGCTGATCAACTCACAATGTTGTTATTGATGTGTACAATATTCTCTTGATTCTGTTTCCTTTGCTTAGCATCAGTTCTTGTAATTCTTTCAATGCTTCTCTCAAGCCTGACTACTCATGATTTCTTATAGAACAGTAGTATTCTATCACATGCATATATCATAACTAGTTCATATACCATTCCCCAATTGAGGGACATCCTATCAATTTCTAATTCTTTGCCACTTTAAAAGAGCTGCTATAAATATTTTTGTACATGTGAAACTTTTCCCATTTTAAGATTTCTTTTGGATATATTACTAGTATAGTATTGATGAATCAAAGGGTATGATCAGTTTTATTGCTTTTTGGGCATAGATCCAAATTGATTTCCAGAATGATTGGGTCAGTTCACAACTTCACCAACAGAGCTTCAATGTCCCAATTTTCCCACATCCTCTCCAACATTTATCATGCTCCTGTTTTGTCATCTAAGTCAATCTGATAGGTGTGAGGTGGTACCTCAAAGTTGTTTTAATTTGCATGTTTCTATTCAATATTGATTTGGAGCATTTATATGACTATATATAACTTTAATTTCTTCATTTGAGAGCTGCCTGTTCATATCCTTTGACGACCTATCAACTTGTATTCTTATAAATTAGATTCAGCTTTCTATAGTTTAGAAAAGAGACTTTTTAAAGAGCTTTGAAAGTTGTTCCCCAGCTTTCTTTCCTTCTAATCTTGGTAGCATTGGTTTTATTTGTATAAAAACTTTTAAATTTTATAATTTATAATGTTCTTCATTTCTTGTTTGGTCATAGACTTCTCCCCTTTCCAAAGACCTGAGAAATAGAATATGTCATTATCTCTTAACTAGTCTATGGAATCACCCTTTATGTCTAATTCCTACCACTTTTGACATTATTTTGAATACCAAATTATTTCAAGAGGGACAGAGGACTAATAACTAGAGGAAAATGCCTTGACCTCACTCAAGGTAGTTATGTGATTTGGACTATGATTGGAACATCATTTTACACTCATGGACCATCTAACATTTGCTAATAAGGAAGAAGTAAGTATATACCAAGCATGTTATGTACCAGACCCTGTGTTGAGAGATTTATTAATATTATCACATTTGATCCTCACAACAACTCTTGCAGGGAGGTGCTATTATTATTCCCAATTTATAGAAAACTGAAGCAAAGAGAAATTACCTGCCCAGAGTCATACAGTTAGGAAGCCATCTGGGGCCATATTTGGACTCAGGTCTGATTTCAGATCTGACATTCTACTGACTGTACCACTTTACTATTTAAAATGCATTCAGGGGCAGCTAGTTGGCGCAGTGGATAGAACACCGGCCCAGGAGTCAGGAGGACCTGAGTTCAAATATGACCTCAGACACTTAATAATTACCTAGCTGTGTGGCCTTGGGCAAGCCACTTAACCCCATTTGCCTTGCAAAAAAAAAGCCCTAAAAAAACACATTCAGAAAGGATATATCATTGATTCCTTCAGATGATAGAAATAAGTTTAAGTGATATACCTGAGGTGAAACAAGTAACAGGTAGAAGAAACAGCATGTGAACTCCAGCCTCTGGTTCAATATTCAGTGCTTTTTGGATTGCTGCCACATTTCCTGTCACTTGTACAAAGGTAACAAAGATACATGGTAGAATACTGTGTATGGAGAAGAGCTAGCACATGAGTTTGGCTGGAATGGAGAATATGAGAAAGGGAATATTAGAGAGTGTTGTACTTTGTCCTTCATTTTCAAAGAGGATCATAACATCAAGAGATGATGCCGTGACATACAAGTGACTTGGATTTAAGGGAGGCAGAGCTGTGCAAAGTGTGCCAGCCTCACTTTCTCCCCTGGAGCCATTTGGGTACCAGTGTTCAGGTATAGATCACAACCACTGCAGATGGTCCCAGATGCAGTGGGAGACCTTAACCTTTTTAAGCTTAGGTCTTTCTCAGGTCTTAGGTTGTCTGAGGCATTGCCCATTCAGTGATTAAGGTTAGGTGACAAATGAAGCAAAGATTGACCTGTTTTACTTAGTCAAAAAAAAATCAATTTGTGAGGGAAAGACCCTCAGAGTTACTAAACAGAAACAGTTTCAACTTACATTGATTCTGAGCCATCAGAATCCAAATCATGACCAAGTCTTAATTACAGAATGTTCCCACAACATCCAGTGCCATTTCTAATCATCTTGATCTACATCTGGCCACAGATGATTCCAGGGGAGAAAGTGAGACTTATGACTTTGCACTGTCTTGCCTCATTTAAGTCCAATTCACTTGCAAGTCATGACATCACCTTCCTGATTTCATTATTTCTCTTTGAGAGTGAAGGACAAACAACAACCTGTGAGTAGTAGTAGTGCCCACCTGGGGACCCAGCTGGCCAGTTCCAACTGGCTAACATAGCTTCCTTTCTGCCTTTCTTCCTTCTTCTTTGCCTTTCTCTTCTTTCACCTTGCTCCTCTCTCCTCCTCCTCCTCCTCCTCCTCCTTCTTCTTCTTCTCTCTCTCTCTCTCTCTCTCTCTCTCTCTCTCTCTCCACATAGGGAATCAAACCCATGCCTGTTGGTGCTCTGTCCAAAAGGATATAAATTTTGATCATGGAAACTCGGATATTTTGGGGTTTAAGGTAAGATTTTTTTTTTTAAAGAATCATGTTTTAAATCTAAATCACTCTGACTTTCACTGATTAGTTAACAATAGATCCAAGCCTACCTTGATTATTATGTTAGGAGCCTAGTTCTGGAAGTCTCCTTCCAAATTGATTCTGTGATTCTGATTCTGATAGGCAATGGTTAAACATTGCATTGCTTTGACCTGTATGTTCTTGTTGGTGTTTCAGGCTGCCAAAGACATTTGAATGGTGCTTCATCCATCTGTTGTCCCCATGATGCTCTCCCCCAACATTTATACCAACTCTTGGGCAATCTACTTTTTCCACCATCTCTTACTTTTCCATGAGTCATCATATGGTTGGTTTGCCCATAATAGCACCCTACATTTTTGTCATCCTTTCTGGAGAGTCTGGATTCAATGATGGGGAATAAGACCCAGGGATAATAGAATGTCTTCAAGAACAATTCCTATTTCTACCAGGCTGGACTTTTCATGTAGAATCAACCATATGAGTATTTTCTTAAATCTCTGAATTTCAGAACCAATGTCCCAAGGCATCTGGAATCAGAAGCACTGGCTCAAATAGTTATTGTCATTTATGGCATAATTGCACAGCAGTTGGCAGATGTTGAAGGATGATAGTATTTCCTCTTTGTAGGGTTGAGAATAATATTACTGATGCTATTTTTTTGCAGTTCAGCCCCCTAAAACCATCCAGTTACAGCAGGCTATTCATAACCAAAGGCAGTAGGGCTGGTGACTGCCTGTATGTTGAAACATGAAAGGAACTGAAAGGTCTCTTTAACCCTAAATATCTTTTCTACAGATTGTGCTACTAAATGCCTATCTCTAAATTTACTTCTTTGGATTAAAGATTATTCCCAGAACAGCTCCTTACAATCCAAATGTATTATATAGGAGAAGTAAGCTATTACATTTTATGAATAATTGGTCAGTTTTGATGAATAGATTAGTTTTATCTGTTATCTGGGTCCTGAAGAAATAGAACATGGGAATATGCAGAGTCCTCCCTAAATCCAACTGTAACTGGGACAATTTATTTGGAAAAATGTTAGGGTCAACCAAAGAATAGTTCTGCCATCTTGATATGGGTATAATTACACCAGGAGGATGGTGTGGGTTCTTTTTTGATTTTAATTTTTTAATTTTTAAAATTTTATTTATGTATTTTTCCAATTACATGCAATGTTATTTTTCAACAATCATTTTTGCAAGACTTTTAAGTTTTTCATTTTTCTCTCTTCATCCCTTCCTTCTCCCTTGACAGAAAACAAGCTAATATAAGGTATACATATATAACCATGCTAAAAATAGGTCCATATTAATCATATTATGAAAGAAAAATCAAATCTAAATGGAGAAAAAAGCATTAGAGAGGAAAAAAGATATAATACATAAAATTTTTTTTTAAAAAAATTGAATATAGTAAGCTTTTGTCAGCATTTAAACTCCGTAGTTCCTTCTCTAGGTGTGGATGATATTTTCCATCACAAGTATTTTAGAATTGTCTTTGATTATTATACTGCTAAAGTGTACAAGTTCATCATAGCTAATCATCACCCAGTGTTGCTGCTAGTGTGAATAATGTTCTTACAGTTTTACTTGCTTCACTCTGCATGCAAGTCTTTCCAGGCTATTCTGAAATCCCATCCCTCATGGTTTCCTATAGAATAATAGTGTTTCATCACATTCATATACCACAGTTTGTTCAACCATTCCCTGGTTGCTGGGCATCCTTTCAATTTCTAACTTTTTTTGCCATACACAAAAAGAACTGCTATAAATATTTTTGTACATGTGAATTCCCCCCCCCCTTTTTATTGTCTCTTTGGAATACAGTCCTACTAGTAGTATTGCTGGGTCAAAGGGTATGCACAGTTTTATTGCCCTTTGGGCATAATTCCAACTTTCTCTCCAGAAGGTTTGGATCAGTTCACAACTCCACCAACAATGCATTAGTTTCCCAGTTTTCCCATATCCTCCTCTCCAATATTGATCATTTTATTTTTTTAGTCACATTGGCCATTCTGATAGGTGTGAGGTGGTACCTCAAAGATGTTTTAATTTGCATTTATTTACTCAATAATTATTTAGAGAATTTTTTTCATGTGACTTTATTTTCTTAATCTTTAATTTCTTCTTCTGAGAATTACCCTTTCAAATCCTTTGACCATTTCTCAGTTGGGGAATGACTTGTATTCTTATAAATTTGACTCAGTTCTATATATATTTTAGAAAAATGAGTTCTTTGTCAGAAACAGTAGTTGCAAAATTTGCTTACTGCCTTCCTTTTAATCTTGGTATCCTTGGTTTTATTTGTGCAAAAACTTTGCAATTTAATGCATTCAAAATTATCCATTTTGCATTTTATATTGTTCTCTATCTCTTCTTTGGTTATAAATTGCACCCCTTTCCACAGAACTGACAGGTAAACTATACTTTGTTCCCTTTATAACATTATCTTTTATATCTAAATCCCGCACCCATTTTGACCTTATCTTGGTATAGGATATATGATGTTAGTCTAGGCCTAGTTTCTGCCATACTATCTTCCAGTTTTCCCAGCAGTTTTTTTTTTGCAAGGCAAACAGGTTAAGTGGCTTGTCCAAGGCCACACAACTAGGTAATTATTAAGTGTCTGAGACTGGATTTGAACCCAGGTACTCCTGACTCCAAGGCCAGTGCTTTATCCACTACGCCACCTAGCCACCCCTTCCCAGCAGTTTTTAACAGTGATTTTTTATTTCACAAACTGGAATCTTTGGGTTTATCAAAAAGCAGATTACAATAGGCATTGACTACTGATTCTTTTGTACCTAATCTATTCCACTGATCCATCACTCTATTTCTTAGCCAAACCAAACAGTTTTGATGACTGATGCTTAAAATATAATTATAGATCTGATATGACTAGGCATTCTTCCTTTGCATTTTTCCCATTAATTCCCTTAATAGTCTTGACCTTAGTTCCTCCATATGAATTTAATTACTATTTTTTTCACATTCAGTAAAGTAATTTTTTGGAAGTTTGGTATAGTACTGAATAAGTAATTTAATTTATGTAGGATTTTCATTTTTATTATATTACCTCGACCTATTTGTGAGCAATTGACATTTGATTAGATATGATTTTATTTGTGTAAAAAGTATTTTATAGTTGTTTTTGTATAGTTTCTGAGTCTGCCTTGAGGATGGGGCGGGTTCCGAGAGAAGAGTACCAAAGGGATCAGACCTTGGGAGTTAAGACAACTGTGCAACATGCTATTTGAAGATTATTAGGTGAGAACTAAAATAGATGATTAACACAGGGAGTATGCCTTCCTTATGTGTAGTGTGCTGCTCTAATTAGGCAATGTAGATCCTATCCCCCTTCCACTTTCTTAGATGCTGGTGGATTGAGGCCAAGCCCTACTTGTTCTGTGCAGGTTAAGCCTCTGCAGATGGGTGGACTTTAATGGAAGATCAGAGCAGTCCAGAAGGAAGGAGTGGTAGCCCAGCGGGGAAGGATATGAAACAGGACTCTGAACAGCATGGTGCGGGGGGGATCTAAGTGGGGGTAGAGAGCACACTGAAGAGAATCTTTACCTATTTCAAAGTTTTGCTCAGGACCAGAGTTCAGGGAGTTTCATCCTTGCCCTCTCAAATTTGACAAAGGCTAGGCATGGCATTATATGAAAATCTTTATTTGTCCCCTTTTACCTAAGTCTACAGTGAGATGCCAAGATCCTTGGAAGATGCCTTGACATCTAGTCTAATCCCTTTCTTCCTCCAGTTTGAAAGGTCTAGGTGTGGAAAGACTTACATGAATTGATGCAAAATGAAGCAAGTAGAATCATTGTACACAGCAACATTGTTCAATGATTAGCTGTGAATGTCTTATTTATTCACAGCAATATGAAGTTCTAAGACAATCCCAAAGGGTTGATGATGAAAAATGCTGATTTCAGAGAAAGAATTGATGGCTTCTGAATACAGACTGAAGCATACTATCTCTCCCTCCTCTTCCATAAAATGACTAATATGGAACTATGTTTTACATGATTGAACGTGTATAATCTATGTCAGATTGCTTATCATCTAAGGAGGGGAGTAGAGATGGAGAAAGTGATAGAATTTGAAACTCAAAACCAAAAACCCCACAAATATTAAAATTGGTTTTACTTGTAATTGAGGGAAAATAAAATATCATTTTTTAAGGTTTTTTTTGCAAGGCAAATGGGGTTAAGTGGCTTGCCCAAGGCCACACAGCTAGGAAATTATTAAGTGTCTGAGACCAGATTTGAACCCAGGTACTCTTGACTCCAAGGCCGGTGCTTTATCTACTACGCTACCTAGCCGCTCCTAAAATATCTTATTTTTAAAAAGGTCCAGACGATCTCTGTTATGTTATACTAGAGTCATTCTTACTGTCAACAAATTACAAAGACAATGTGGGAAGTAAGAATTGAGAGTTGAGAAAAAGAGCAAACTCAGAACAAAAGGTTAAAGGTAGTTAATCTTGAGATGTTGTGGGCCAGGAGGGCATTGAATACCTATATAGATAATACTTCCCTTATATCATGATTTCTTTTGTTTCTTTATAAGCTTCTGCCAACTGGAGAAAATGGTAACCATGGTTTTGAGGAAGAAGGATAATTACCACGTGATTGGGTGAATCTACATCTCTTCATTAGTGTGTGTTTATCGAAGTTTATATATGTGCTAATATATACATGTTTATGTATAAGCATATATGTATATTATAAATTGAATTTGTTCTATGCAATTGAATGATGCATATTTATGCGGAAAGGCAACCTGGTAAAATAGATGAACTGCTGAACTTGGAATTTAAAAGAGCTGGGTTCAAATTTTGCCTAGCTGTTTAACCATGGGCAAATCACTTAACCTTTCAAAGACATCTCATGTGTTATAGGCATTAGTGAAGGGAGTTCTCGCACCGGGGCAATCATAGATCCTTGATGTGTTGATGTATTTGTTGACAGGCTTAGAATGTCCTTAGGAGCTGGACCTTAAAAACAATTTACTCCAACACTATCATTTTACAAAGTTCTAGAAATTAAAGTGATTCGTACATTATTGCATAGTTAGAAAACTGTAGAACCAAACTCCGAATCCATCTTGTCTAACCCCAAATCTAAATGTCAAGTTTTAGTTAAAACTAAACAATCAATTGGGAAGCATAGAAAGTTCAATGGGGGAAAATTATCAAGAGCCAAATCAGTCATCAGAAGAACGGGGACAAAGTAGCCATAAAAAAAGACTTGAAACTTGAAAACATTTTTGCCTTGGTCAAGGAACTGTTTTACACTTCTTATACAGGGTATGGCCAAACTGAAGTCTACTGATAAGAAGGAGCATGTAGCCCTGCTGAGAAGGGACTACCTAGGGTAGGCAGTAAGGGATTGCAAATAGAAATAGGATTGTCTTTTTATCCCATCTCTCTCTCTTATATGACGTCTTTTTTTATTTTAAAAGTTATTTATTTATTTTTCATACATTTGTACATGCATATTTCCAAGTTACAAAGTTACCCTCCAAGTTACCCTCCCTTCCCACCCACCCCCCTCCCTTCAGCACAAAACAGTCAGGTTAGCATTTTATATACATATTTTGTTAAACATATTTACAAGTTAGTAATTCTTGGCATGAGGAATTAGGATTAAGGGACAGAGATACATAAGAGATAATTTTTATAAAGTATTCATCAGATTTGGAAGGGTTGTTTTTTTCTTTTCTGTATGTTTTGTTTTGTTTTTATTCCTCCAGTTGGGGATAATATAGTCCATAACCAGTCAAATCAGTTGTTTATCTCTCTGGACTGCTGAGAGGAGCTGCTTCCATCAAGGTTGTTCATCTCACAATGTTGTTGATGTTCTCTTGGTTACTCCCTTCACTCAGCATCAGATCCTGTAAATCATTCCATGCTTCTCTAGAGTCTGACCATTTATTGTTTCTTATAGACACATAGTATTCATGTACCATTTAACCATTCCCCAATTGGCAGGCATCCCCTCAGTTTCCAATTCTTTGCCACTACAAAAAGAGTTGCTATGAATATTTTAGAACATGTAGGACTTTTCCCATTTTTTATAATTTCTTCTGGATATAGACCTAGAATTGGAATTGCTAGGTCAAAGGGTATGATCTTATATTCCATGTTATACCATGGTTAAAACACCTGGGAAGTTGTCTCTATTTCCTGCCTCTCCTCACTCAAGATGCTAATTACATAGATGAACAGTTCTTACCCTTTTCTTCTTTTGGTAGTCTGGTGACACCTTCTTAGAATAATATTTTAAATGAATAAAAATAAAATACTCGTGGTTACAAAGAAAATAATAATATAATACAGTTATCAAAATATTAAAAAAAAGCCAGGTTCACAGACTCCAAGAAAATCCTGAGTTACAGATTTGTTTTTGGCTTTTACTCTTCCAGAATATTTGAATTTGAGTCTAATTACCCTCAATTCCTCCATTACAGATTTTTTTTGCCAAATGCATTAAAATTTTGCTAAGTTTATAATTTTATCATAGTCTAGCCATTCCTGTGTATGCAGATTTATATATATATATAACAATTTGCAAATGACCATTTTTGTCCAAGATCTCAGATCTTTTTTCTATCCTTTTAAAATAAGATCCCATCTGGGAAAATCCCCAGCTGCCTTTTAGATGACTTTTAATCAAAAGGCTCACTAAGGAATAGTTGCAGCTCAGTCTGCCTTGAAGGCCAATCCCTTTCCCATCTTCCCCTATAGAAATTTTGCCAATTTTTTCGGGGCCAAGCTTAAATTCAGCCTCTTCCCTGAAGCCTTCCCTTTATTCTCCCTCAGCTGGGAAGGATGAATCCCTTCTTGAAATTCCCAAAGCATTTTCTTTCTTTGTCTCTCATAGTGCTCTACTTTGTATTTTAGACTATGAGAAGCAATTTAGTGGAATGGCAAGATGAGTCAATTGGAGTCAGGAGGGATTTGGTTTCAAATCCAACCTCTGATACTTCCTTGTTGCCTAAACCTGGGAGAGTCATTTACCTTTGTAGAACCTCAGTTTTCTCATCTGCAAATAGGGATAAATAATACCTACCTCTTAGATACTGAGACTTGAAGAGAACCAAATGAGAAAATGTATGTATAATACTTTGAAGACTTTAAGAAAATATAGATATACTAACTATAGTAGCTGGTGTATCTATTGAGAGGCAGTGTGACATATTGGCCTGAAGACCAAGGAGATTGGGGATCAAATCCAGCCCCAGACATAAACTGCTTGAATGCCCCTGAGTGAGTCACTTCACTTCTCCATGCTTTAGGATGGAGTAGGTCTCCAAGATTATAAATTGCAAAAAGGATGCCAGTCTTCTCTGGAAGGGGGCATTTTCCTCACTTTGGAGATCTCAATGAAATCATAGGTCAGGGTATTGTCCCTAGAGTTATTCTACCCTATCAGACTATAATCTTCTTCAAATGATTGCTTCCCCTCAGTAAACTATGAGGCAAGGACTATTTTGTGTTCATTTGTCCTTGGTGCCTAACCCACAGTGAGCAATGAATACATATTCATTACTGAATTGAATTTCCAGCTTTGAACCAACTGATCCTGAGGTTCTCCACATATTAACTCTCCATCTGTGTGTGTGGGTGTCAGTGCTATAGACAAGCCAAGAGCTCAGAAGGTCATTTAGTGCACCCTATGCACATTAGAAGTTTCTAACAACTGAGCATTTAAAAGATTATGGACCTATCATGCACCACCATGAGCTCTCTCTGCTGGCACTTTTTCCCTTTTGAAAGCTAAAGGGGGTTGGAAAGCTTGCTGTTCAGATGTGCAGTGCCATAAAGAACCTGAAGAATCAATACTAGTCAAGAGTGTGCTGTGACTACCAATAAAAGCTAAGGTTATTTTAGGTTACATCAGGATAGGCAGTGCCCAGGACTAGGGGGATGAGAGTTCCACTATTTTCTCTCCTGGTGAGATGAAAGGATTGTATTCCATTCTGGATATGAGCAAGCAGAATCATGAAAGGCTTCAAGGTTTTGCTATAGGAGAGCTGGCTGAAGGAACTAAAAATATTTATCCTAGAGACGAGAAGACTCAAGGGAGGTAGAAGAATGATAGGCTTGATTTGGAGGGAAAATGACCCAACTTCATAATGGTTGATATTATCTAAAAGTGACATGGACCACATCTAGAGGTGGTGCGTCCCCCTTTACTGGATGTCTCCAAGCAAAAGCTCATGACCATTGGTTTTGGCACTATCCCAAAGTGGAATGGGCTATATCTGAACATGATGAGTTCCTCTTCACTGGACAACTCCCTGCAAAAACTGGATGAACATTGGTTTTAGTACTTTTGACTTGCCCAAGGTCACACAACTGGTATGTATCAAGTGTCTGAGGCTGGATTTGAACTTATGTCCTTGTGACTCCAGGATCACTATACCACTTAGCTGCCTCAAAGAGGGCATTACACACCTAAGTAACACACACTACCCTGGCCTTTGGCACATTCCAAAAATAGAATGGGTCATGGTAGAGGGGTGACTTCCCCTTCACTGAAGGACTCAGAACAAAAGCTGGATGACTATTTCTTTAAAATTCCAGTTCCATTCTTCTATTATTCCCAACCAGTCTTGTATATAGTTTGTTTGTAATTATTTGTATGTTTGTCTCCCCCATTAGACTGTAAGGAGCAGCATGGCAATAGCCCTAGAAGATCTGAGTAGTCCTGCTGGATTGGAGGGATAAATTGACCCTCCATGCCTGTTCTCTGATCACACAGATTCCATGTCTGGATACCCCCTTCATGGCATTCCCTCAGAGGGTCATAGTTGACTCTTTGTGTGAGATTATATCTTAAGTTTATCTAAGAAATGTTCTCTTGCTACTTTTCTTACTATGCTATTTCATTAAATGATTTTCCTATGAACTAGTCGGTCTTGTCATTTGACTGTCTATGAAGTCAAAACATTGTGGGGCTTATGAGATGGGGTTTCTGCTTATATGTGAACCTAAAGTGAACTTGAAGCTTGGAAGCCCTATTTGTTACATTTGTAAACTTGGAAGCACTATGTAAGTGCCAGTGATAATTATTATATTGTCCTTTATAATATATTTTAGAATCCTATTAATAATGGTGAGGTAGGAGTAATTATTCCATTTTGCCAAGGGAAAAATGAGGCCTGGGGTAGTGGTGTTACTTAGGTGTGGTATGCCCTCTCTGAGGCAGCTAGGTGGGTGCAATGAATAGAGCCCTGGCCCTGGAGTCAAAAGGACATGAATTCAAATCCAGTCTTGATAATTAATTACCAGCTGTGTGACCTTGGACAAGTCAATAACCCAGATTACCTCTCCTCCAAGGGCATTTCTAGTCCTCCTGATTCATATCTGACCACTAGATCCACAGAAGAGAAGGTGAGGCTTCATGTGCTTGTCATAGCCTCATCTCCCTGATGTTATGGCCTTCAAGAACGAAGGACAGACATCATAAGATATGAATCTCTGGGATAGATACAGTAGGAAATGTGAATTAAAAGCAAAAGTTATTAAGAACAAAATATTTTTTAAAAGGCATATAGTATTTCTAAATGGAGGCAGGAAGTAGGGATTATTATATGCAATTTAATATGTGCAAAGAAATGAATAGTGGAAAATCTTGAAACAAATTAAATCATCGCTTTCAGCTGACCTCACTCTGCCAGAAGTAGAAATGTCAAGGAACCCTGTATCTACCCATATCTAACCCTCTGTACATTCCAGATTTTTGTCATCTCTTGGATCTATATAGTACCAAGTGAAGTTAGATTGAATCATCTCAGTCAGTATAGACAGCCAAGTGGAAAAATTCTTGCTACCTTTCCCCACCAGATTCTTATTTGTCTGAATGATTTTGGATAGTCAATATGGGTGTATGCTGATATTATTACCAACCTGTGGGTCATGCATGCTTGGAGATGGCAGTAGGGTTTGAAGTTATGGTCAAGAGTCCATAAATCCATGTACACAGCGGACGTTGTCATTTTCATATTGTTTCATATTGTTATTTGTGATATAATTGTGATATAATGAAATATTTTTATGCTAGAAAAGGGTTTCCTGTTCAAAATTGTTGAGACCCGCTAGTGGGGGAAAGAACAATGGACTGGAAGTGAGAGGTCCTGGTTTCAATCCCACCTCTGATGTTTTTGATGTATTTGCAGCTTTAAACATGTCTCGTAATCACTCTGGGTCTTCATCTTCCTATCTGTAAAATGTGAAGGGCTGGCCAATGTGAAGAGTTAACCTTGGCCTCTAAGGTCTTCTGTAGCTGTAGATCTTTGATTTGATAATATTTAAGGTCCCTTCCAGTTGTAAATCTTTTGATCCAGGGAACCCTCTTAAAAGACTTGGTTGACACCCAAACAAATAGGGCCCTTCATCCTCATTCATTTTTATTGGCATTAGGTATAAATATTCTTTGTGGAAATTTTTGGTAAATTTTTTTTTGGTCAAACCTAGATGTCAGTGGGCAATGGTTCTGAGAAACATCTAACATCAGTTTGTTTTAAAAGCTCCCCACCAATTTGATGATAGAACCAAAAACCCCCAAACAAACATCCTAGGAGGTTTGTAGCTAGCTGGCACTCAGAACAGATGCTCCGGGCAAGTAAGCTGTGTAGCACAAAACTAAGCTGCATGACATAGGGTGGGGGTATTCATCGGGGATGTTTAAGAAGAGAGGAGGGTGGTGACCATACCGCTCTCCTCGTGGAGAACTTGGATAATCAACAGAAAGGAACAAGCCTAAGGAAATCTCTTGGGTAAGGGTACATCAAAATCTGTGTCTGGATATCAGAAATTTTCCATTTATGTGTGTGTGTGTGTGTCTTCTGTGTGCTAGAGAGTTTGGAACAATTGAGGCAACTGTGGGATGTCCTTCTCTCCTTCCTTCACATAGTTTTTGTATGATGACTATGCTTAGTAATCTACTTTAGCTTAGGGGGACTGATATGAAGCAGATGAATGTAGTGTGTTGGGTGAATGTATGGTTCAAATACAACCTAGGTTATCATCTTCTAGCCACTTTATCTTAACATATCTTAACTCTTCTCTCTTCCTTAACATCTAGTCCTCATCTACTGCCAATTCTTGCTGATTTGCCTACCATATCCCTAGTAAAACAACAGTATTTTTCAGGATCTAATAATCTCTCAATTAGACTACTGTAATATACTGCATCCAATCTCTCTTTTCAATTTATCCTCTATGCAGCTATCAAATTGATATTCAGAAAGCACAATTCTGATCATGATGCTGCCTTTCTCAATAAGCATTAGTGGATCCCCATTGTCTCTAGAATAAAATGAAAATCCATTATCCTTCATAATCTGGGTTTCCATCCATCTCTTCAGGTTTTTAATACCTTATTCCCTTTGAAACACTCTATTCCAGCCAAAAAGACCAACTTGTTATTCATTGTATGTCTTTCATCTCCTCTAGCTATGCTTTTCCACAAATCATTACTTAGGCCTAAAATGCTCTCTTTTTTCCATCTTTTCAAACCCTGCCTTTTTTTTTTTATTTAAACTTAAATTTTTGAAAAAATTTAAAAAATTATAGGTAATTTCTTTTTTTCTATAAAGCTATATATTGATTTTCCTAACTCCATATAAAGATAGCTTTCAGCATTCATTTTTTGGAATAATTTGAGTTCCACATTTTTCTCCCTCTCTCTCTCTCTCTCTGCTCATCTCTCCCCTTAACAACAAATAATATGATATAGCTTATACATGTGAAACCATGTAAACACATTTCCATATTAGTCACGTTGTGGAAAAGGCAGAACAAAAGTGGGGGAAAACCAATGAGAAGGAAAAAACCATAAAGCATTAGCAAATTTTAAAAATTGAAAATAGTATGTTTTGGTCTGCATTCAGACTCCATAATTCTTTCTCTGGTTGTGGATGGTATTTTCTATTATTAAAATTGTCTTTAATCACCGTATGTCTGCGAAGAGCTAAGTCCATCATAGTTGATGATCACACAAAGTTGCTGTAAGTATGGACATTGTTTTACTGGATCTGCTCACTTCACTCAGCATTAGTTCATGTAAGTCTGAAAGGCTTTCTGAAGTCTGGCAGTTCATGATTTCTTACAGAATAAAAGCACTCCGTCACATTCATACACCACAATTTGTAGAACCCCTACTTCTATCAAGACACAATTCCAATTCCAACTCTTACAGGAGACCTTTCTTGATTCCTTTAGTTGTTGGTACTCTATCCTTCTTAAAATGACTTTGCATTTACTTGTGTATGCCATTGCATCTTCCAGTAGAATATATGTTTCTTTTTTTTTTTAAAGATTTTTTTTTCAAGGGAATGGGTTTAAGTGGCTTGCCCAAGGCCACATGGCTAGGTAATTATTAAGCATCTGAGGTTGTATTTGAACCTAGGTACTCCTGACTCCAAGGCCAGTGCTCTATTCACTGCGCCACCTAGCCACCCCTAGAATATATGTTTCTTAAGGGCAGACTTTAGTCTCAGTATCTACCCATGCCTGGCCAAAAAAAAAAAAAAAAAAAAAAAAAAAAAAAAAAAAAAAAGCTGAGTTGAACTGAATTAATTTTGATCAGAGTTTTATTTTATTTTATTTTTATTTATTTAAGGCAATGGGATTTGAGGGACTTGTCCAAGGTCACACAGCTAGAAGTGTCTAAAGTTGGATTTGAACTCAGGTCTTCTTGATTCCAGGGTTGGTGCTCTATTCATTGTGCCCACCTAGCTGCCTCTCATCAGGGTTTTATTTTGGAAGACTGTCCTCCCATGATATAGATATGAAGAGACCCCAACGAGTGGGGGACTTTTCATATCTATATCATGGATTTAATCAACAGCCTTTAATCTATATCATTAGGTTTAATCAACAGCCTTTATAGAATAGGAGAATATCAGAATTGAAAGAGACCTTAGGGAACATCCAGTTCACCCCATGTCTAGATAGAAATCTTTCCCCGAGAGCACCTAGCAACATATTTTATGTTACTTAATATTTGATTCAATTGAAATTGAATTGAATTGAAATAAATCAATTTTTTTAATACACTTAAATTCTGGTCATTCATTCAAACAAAAATAGTAGCCTTTAAGGGCAGTTTTCCAAAAAGTGTTTTAAAAAATCTTTTCTCCTCTGATTAAATATTTCTAGATTTTTATCTGAAGAAAATAATAGAGCCAAAGGCTTTCTCTGCTCTCTCTTCTTTATTCATAGTGTTGAAATCTATATATTTTCCATAACACATACCAATGGTTTCTTGAGCCTTAAAATTGTAGAAGCTTAAATGAGTAGTTCCTGTACATCTTGGTGAATCTAAGCTTGATCTGGTAAATTTTTAAGATGTTATTCACCCCCCCCCCACTTTTGGGGTCCAATTTCCACAAGATTATCAAGCGAAAGAGGCTTTTTAGTCATGCTCTGACTTCCTAGGTCTTGTCAGCTGATGGTACCAAGTTGATACATTCTTCTCTTCTTGAAGACGTAAGGGAAGAGAGGAAAGGATGATGACTGGCTACTAGTATTTGGAATGGTTGTTATGTGGAAGAGAAATTATACTTCTGTTTGCTCCCCAAAAGCAAAACCAGGAACAGTGATGGAAAGCACAGAAAGATAGGTTTAGGTTTGCTGAAACCTCTCCATCTAATATTGTAATGATTAGAGCTATCCGAAAGTGGAATAGACAGACCAACTATTTCTTTGTTTTTTAACAAAAGTTGGATATGTTTGTTGGCTCTATTGTAGTGGGGATTCTTTTTCAGATAGGTCAGTAAATAGCGTCTGAGATGTCTTTCAATGCTGAAATTAGATGATTTTGTGACAGGCTCTGCTGAGCCCAGTCTGTACCCAAGTGGGGACTTGGGGTGGGCAGGAATTCAAATCTCCCTGTCTATTTGTTCTAGGAGTGGTCAAATGCTTTAAATGAAAACAAACGTCTCTGGAGTGACTGGGTTGGATTTGCTGGCTTCTTCCCTTAGACCATTTAGTTTAAAAAAATACCACCCACTCCCTGGCCTGGTGACTTGCTTTCTTAGTTCCTGTTTCTTATCCTTTAATCAGATATATGTTTATTTTATGGAAACAAACTCCTGAGACTCAAATCTTTTTATTTTTCCTGGTATGAGTATAGGCCAAGAATGCCCAGCGCATATTTATATAGAAGTAACCATGATTAGATGAGACCAATTAACCCACTAACTTTATGAATGTCTTGGACTTCTTTGAACATTCAAAGCAAGTTATTAATCTGCTTTTGATTGGTGGTGGCTAGATGGAAGATGACAAGGGGAGGCCTTGAAAGAACTTTCAGAGGCCAATAAATCTTTGTCCCTGTCTTCAGGTTGTTCTGTTATGCTATATTTTCCTGAAAATACGACTGGATCTTCTATGAATTTTTTCTCCAAAAGTTACATTAAGGTTTATTTTTTAGGAGATTTTTTCATATACATAAATCTACATTTATTCATGTCATTTATTTTGAGTATTAATGTCAATAACATTTATTTATATTTAACTATATATTAATTGTATTTTTTATAATTCAATATTCTATTGTGTGTTGTAATGAATGTACTAAATGGGTCCAATTGGCTGACCGTCTTAACTGGTACTTATTTTGGGGGAAGGACTTATACACTGAATATAATTCTTAGGCTTATTTTTGGGGAAATACGGTATTAACTTTTTGGATATTTTTGCTATTGCTAATAATGCTGCAACAATGGCTGCTACTATTTTTGCTTTTGTTGTTGCTGCTGCTATTACTGCTACTGTTGCTATTATTAGCTGCTGCTGTTACTATTGATGCTACTATGACAACTACTACTACTACCACTACTACTACTACTACTACTACTACTATTACTATTAACTATGACTATTGCTGCTGTCTATTACTGTCACTATTACTTCTACCACTGTTGCTACTGCTACTGATTCGTGTCGACCGTTGGAAGCAAATAGTTCCGGAGGACAAAGTGAGGCTAGTGACTTAGCACAGCACCCCTTCATTCAAATCCAATTCTTGTGCTTGTCATGGCATCACCTCCCTGATGTCATGGTTTTCTTTGCGAGAGAAGTTGTAGTAAATGTAGGTGATGGTGCTTGAACTTGCAGTCTCCAATTCTACTTTCCTCTACACTAATAATAATGATAATAACTGGCATTTATATAATGGTTTAAAGTTCGCAAAGCACTTTAAATCCATCATCTCAATTGAATTTCATGGTAACCCTGTGGTACTTACATCTAAAAATCTCCATGGAAAATGATTTTTTTTTCATTTCTCAGAAACCTGCCTGGTGTTCTTTAACTAATTTAATCTGAGGGCTTCCAATTGCTAAGGAAGTCAAGTTATTTTGATGATGATGTAGGTGGAAATGACAAACAGTTAGGGAATATTCTTGGTTTTTTTGTTTGTTTGTTTGTTTTTTCTTTGCAAGGCAATGGGGTTAAGTGGCTTTCCCAAGGCCACACAGCTAGGTAATTATTAAGTGTCTGAAACCAGATTTAAACTCAGGTCCTCCTGACTCCAGGGCTGGTATGCTATCTACTTGGCCACCTAGCTACCCCTCAGGGAATATTCTTGGATGGTATCCTTTCATATCCCTTCCAAGATAAATAGCCTTCCTTTTTCTGGAAGAAATAATTCCTTTCAAACCATTCTTTTTCAAAAGTCCTCCTTATCAATTTGTCTTTTCTTTAACAATCCTCAAGTTTTTCGTGTCTCAATTAGGCAAATGGCTGAACATGGTATTAGGTTATCTATGAATGACTGTTATGAGGTAAATTGAGATTGCTGGCTATGGTAGGATGACAATATATGCACCTATGATGATCATTCACTTACTCCTTACTCCTCTCAAGCTGTATAGGAATGTAGAATCTTCATAAATTAAGCAGGTGGGGAGTCTCTAGTTTCACTTGGACTAGTTGGTCCTAATAAAGTCAATATGATGACACAGACAAAGGTTCAGAAAGGAATTCTATTTCCCTAATGATACAAACAAGATGATTGTGCTAAAGAGTCAAGGATGAGCCCTAAATCTGAGGCACTCCGAATATGAAGGATATGTGTCAGAGTTTGTTCCTAGAACTAAATGGGGTTCACAGAATAATTGGATGAGCAAATTCATTCTGAAAAAAAAGCAGGACTTTTACTTGGTGAATGTAGAAAGTCCAAAAGAAAAGGCATGTGGCTTAACTCAAAATATTCAAAGGAACTGAGGGCAGCAGCCCCTGATTGTTTCACACTGGAGATGGAGCTGACACCTCCAATGTGGGATTGGTGTAATATATTTACTCCTTAAGGTCTTTTCATAGAGAGTTTAGTGCTGAAGAGAGCACAAAAAAAGACCTTTTAAGTTAAGGAAACTATAGAAATCTATTGTTAATAGATGTAAGATTTTGTCTTTGTTAGAGATGAATATTTTAATCCTTAAAAGCAAGTAGTAAAATAATTTAGGTTTAATAAAAATTGCCAAAATATATATGTGCATATGGGAAAGCAACTTGAAGATGTGATTTGAGCAGTTTTGGACAGAAAATTATCAGTAGTGACCAACTTGTTCAAATCAGCTTTTGAATGATGTAAGACACAACCAGAGATGTGGTCAGGTATGTCTATGGCTTGACAGTAAAAGGGAGTTCACAATGTTGTAGGAGAAAGCTACCACCAGAACTTGGATACGCCAAGATCTCTCTGGCTCCTAGTTTAATGTTTGGGACATCTTAGATAGCTCCAGGGTTTGTGTTCTTTAGGTATTTTATAGGGAAGGATGAACTAGTTTCACACACCTCTCTCCCCATGTCACAGATATGCCAACATTAATCAAATAGAAAACTCTAAGTTTTTAGCCTATAAAATTGAATATTCCATATATATACATATATACACATATATATGTGTATATATATATATATATATATATATATATATATATATATGAAATGAGGTTATAGATAAGGAATGATGTAGAAAGAAAATTTCAGGGAGAAGAAGGGAGTATAGCTAGGGGTTAGTCTATAGGATGAAGAAAAACTGAGCATGAAAAATCAGTTATTTTAGAGGATGATAGCCATGGAGGAAAATAAGCATCTCCATATTAGAACTGGATCAGAGTCGCAACTTTCACAGGCAATTCCTATGACCAAAGTTATGCATCCTAAATGAAAGAAGGTTGGAAAAATTTAGGAAGCCAGGGAGCTATAATTTGGCAAAAATACCCAGAGTTGAGAAGGCTACCGAGTAATTATTTACATACTTTGGCTACGTGGGCAGCAGTTACTACTGCTGCTCACCACATATGAGAGAAAACTGTCAATGAATATCTACTGATCTAGATGCCATGGAGAATAGCTTCAAAATGGAGGGGGGAGGGGGAGAGTAGTAGAACGGTCCAATAAGGAGAAATACAACAGAGATAATCAATTAAACCCATGGACTAATAAATCCATATGCACTTAGAAACTGTAACAGAAGAGGAGAAACTTGACTTCATAGGTATCACCGGAACTTCAAGGTATGGAATTTACGACTGGGATATGACCCTACAAAGATGAAACTTATTTAAGATGCACAGAAGAAATACAGGATGAAAGGTAGGATGGAGTAGCGAATGTAAAGAAATCTAGGACCCAGAATGGGAAACATATATTGGGGGGGGCATTTGAGGAGAATTGCCAAGGACAAATGAAATTGGCATTGCTATAAGAATATGATGTGCTCCACTTGAATGGAAGAGCTACAGAATTTTATAAAACTGGTCATAATCCTGTCATGAAGACTTGAAATAGTTCCGATCTCTGGAAGCTCCCCTCCCCCAAAGTGGAGCAGTTAGTAAATTTCTTGGCTTGGCTTAAAGATAATTTTATTGTTCAAAAAACAAGAAAGAAACAAGTGAGTCTGTTATCTTGAATCTATCCCTGATCAGCAAAGAGATTTTGGCAAATGAAAGTGGAATGTAACAGGATAAGTGAACATATAATTTTAGGATTTGTATTAGGGAAGGAAATCAAAAGTAATCTGTCACGTACCTAGATTTTTTTAGAGAAAAGATTTCAAAAGATTGAGAGAAAGGACAAGTGTGATCCCATGGATGAAAATTCCATAGGGCCACATCAACCTGGGGCTAATGTGAAACTCTCAGGAACAAAAATTTGAAGGCATAAAGAGAAACAACTCAGAGGAAAAAGGAAAAAGAATTTGGCCTAATGAAGTCATTGTGAATATTCAGAGAAATATTAGCAACTGTAAATTAAAAAAATGCATGAAAGATGGAAGCAAGGTGAGGCATAACAATTCCACTGTACTCTTTGCTAATCAGACCATAGTTGAAGCATTGTGCGTACTTTTGGGTGATTAATGCTAGGTGGAACAGTGGATAGAGCACTGACTTTGGAGTCAGGAGGACAGGAGTTAGAATCCAACCTCAGATACTTGACTCTTCCTAGCTGTGTGACTTTGGGCAAGTCACATAACCCTGATTGTCTTCCATCCAGGGTCATCTCCAGTCATCCTGATTGATTCCTATCTGATGGTATGACCCTTTTTCTATCCACTCTTAAGATGATTAAAGTTCTGAAGATTATGCAGCAGGAGATCACATTCCATTTAATTCATCTGAGATCTAGAAACACTGTGTTTATGATGGGTGTTAAGTTTATGATGTTATGTTAAATATATGATAAGTATGTTAGACATACACACACACATATATCAAAGGTGGAGATTTGAACACAATGAACAGTGGTATAGGGAAAGAACAATAATTTTGGAGTCAGAAGGTTTGGGTTCAAATCCAACTTCTTGGATTTGAGAAGAAACTTCCTACCAGTTAATCTTGGGGGTAAATCATGTAATGTCCCCGAGTCTCAGTTTTCTTCATCTCTAGAATCAAAGTGCTGAATTACAACTGTAGAAGATAATGAAGCATGCCTTTTATCTCTTGGTAGGGAAGCAATGGACTAGAGATGAAGAATGAGGCAAGTTCTCAGACAATACTTATTAAGTTTGCTTTCCTTAATGAAGAAGAATTAGGGGGAATATGACGGCTGTCTTCAAGTATTTGAAAGGATTAAATTTGTTCTATTTGGCCTCAGAGGGAAAAAACTAGGAGCCATGGGTGGAAATTGTGGAGAGGTGTATCTGGGCTCAAAGTAAGGAGAAACTGCCTAACAACATAAAATATTCAAAAGGGAAATGGTCTGCTTTGAAGGAAGAGATCTCCTTTCACTAGAGGTCATAAGTGAAGGATAGATGAGCTCTTGTCTGTACCATTAAAGTGGATGGCCTCTGAAATACCTTCTAATTCTAAGATTCTATTGGTTTTATGAAGATTTTATGGCCTTTAGTCTTGAATTCTAGCTTTCCTAATTTTCAATTTTTAAACAGGTGACCTTGGTCAAATTATTGAATGCCTCAGAGCTTTCCATTCTTTATCTTCAAAATAATACTAATTATTTCTCAAGATTGATGTTTTCTCAGGAAAATGCTTTGTAAATTAGAAAGTTTTGAATAAATGTGAGGTATTATGTGCTTAGTGCTCTGAGAATAGACATATGGACATAGACAAATGGAAGAATTTGGTACTAATTTAGTATCCTTTTGGGAAACCATAGGAATTAAAATTTTGGAGCTAGAAGGGACCTTAGAGGTTATTTACTCTTACCTTCTCTTTTTTGTTTTGTTCAGTCATTTTTGGTCATGTCTGACTCTTCATGGTCCCTCTTTGGGGTTTTTTGGGCAAAGATACTAGAGGAGTTTTTACTATTTCCTTCTCTAGTTTTTTAGATGAAGAAACTGAGACAGACAGGGTTGAATGACTGGCCTAGTGTCATAAAGCTAGAAAATGTTTGAGTTCAGATTTAGATCCAGGTCTTCCTAATTCTAGGCCTAGTACTCTATGTACTCTGCCACCTGTCGGCTTTTCGAGACCCCAAGAAGTTATGATTCCATAGGTAGTAAGAGAGCAATTTGAACCTAGGTAATAGAATCATAGATCATAAGAAAAGCTGGAAGTAGTTTCCTTTGAATCAATATCCAGGGTCCTCTATACTACTCCCCAATGCTTTTTGTGTCCCTCTTTCTCCCTTTAAGGCTAAGGGTAGGCTGCATCATAGGATGCTTTGAGATGGAAGCTGAGAAAGGATTCCCAAAATACCACTTCTGTTGAAGGACCAAAGATCTCTAAGTGTTTTTGAACTATAAATCTATGATACTATGATCATAGGCATACATTGAGTATAAGCCCAAAGTACCCCTATGTGTCTTATTCTAGATAGAAATAGCTACAAAAATCAATGAATCCCTTGACAACAAAGGAATTCTACAAACCTCCTTATTTATCTTTATGTAACCTTCTCTTGACGGGTGTATTCAAAAGTGACTATCTACTCCCCTAGATTGACCCATTCATAACAACTTTTTATTCTTTTTGAGATGATCAATAAATTCTCTCACTTGATGTTTTGTTTTCTTTATTCAGAATTTCTGTGCAGTTTTCTTGCACTATAGTGTTCAAGTTTTTTGACTTTTCATGTTCTTCTGGGAAATCTAATTTATCTTTATGCATCCTGTCTTAGAGATCAATGTATTTTGCCTGAGTAGAAATAATTTAATTTTATTACTTTTTACTTCTCCCAGATTGTCTTTTAGTTTATATATTTGTATCCAAATCTGTTTTTCTCTCTTTTGTTTCTTTGGAGAGACTTGCCACTATGAATTCAAATTTTTCTATTCTGCGAATTATTTTTTCTATAGGTCATGGCTTTTGACCTTGGTTCTCTTATAACTTCTCTCAAGACACTAATTTCTCTTTTGAATCACTAGAAACTCCTGCTGTTGCCATAGTGCCCTCTCAGGAATCTACAGAGTTCTTTATGTCATCATAAAGGTTTAATTGGTTAAATTTCCTTTGTTTTGCAATATTTGTTTAAAAGGGGTTGTATTTTTTTTAGATATCTTGGTACTCATTTTCTAATTTTATCTTATCTATTGATTTATCTGCTTGTGCTTTAGACCTTTACCTGAATTTTCTTCCTTCTGAGATGTTTTGGTCTCTTTTTACCTATATATTCCTGTCACTTTCTGACTCCTCTCCCTTAGATAGTGAGTTTACCCTAGGGGCCAGATCTAAACACTCTTTTGGTCTCCTACTGGATAATTTATTTTTCATTAATCTTGGTCCCTTCCCCAGGTAGTTTTGGGAAGATAGAGAATTGGCCCCAAATGGGTTCAATTCCATTTTTCTTCAGGTCAAACTGGCACACTGGACCCCTGTCCCAATCTCCTCAATTTTTTAGTTCTCTGAGTAGAGTTAAGTGTCTGCTGTGTTTTGTAGAATTGGAGAAGGATTGGGTGGGTGATTGGGTGTTCTGGTAAGGGTCTCTATGGACTTGAGGTTCCTTAACCTAGAATTGATCTCACGTAGGAGGGAATTAGGATTTCTTCCACTCCTCCTTCCTCCCCTCACCCATGACTTCTCCTTTTCTTGCATGAAGGTGATGAGCTCTACTGTATGTTGCAACAGGTTGTAAGAGGGATGGCAGGATTAAATGCACCAGTAGAGACTGTAGTAGGAAGGAATTCTCTAAATGGGGACCAAAACACAATTTTATAGCCTGGTTTTTGTAAGTTGCTGGAGTGTGGAAGCTATTGGGGAAGGAGTACAAGTACATTAAAGATTAACTTTCCCCATTGTTAATTGTTGGACTTCTTGTGTTTTATCATGTAACAATACCTGTAATTGCTCTATCTGGGATATATAATTCCTCTTTTTTTTTTTGAGAGAGAGAGAGAGAGAGAGAGAGAGAGAGAGAGAGAGAGAGAGAGAGAGAGAGAGAGAGAGAGAGAGAGAAAGTTAGAGGAGAATATGGAAAATAAATAGTCCTCCATCTTGTCAGTCATATGATTTGGAAATATTGGTACAGTTGTAAAAAGCTTCAGCTTCCTTTGTCCTCTCAAGCACAAAGTACCCTTTCCCCTGGCCATTCTAGGCTGGTAATTGTGGTTTGACTTATCTCCCTCCGATACACATACTGCTTTCCTTCCCAGAACTAGAATGAACCACATGGATCTAAAGTAACAGGAGACAGGTGGGTCACACATGTCCTCAATGTTTTTTGTCCATCAGGTTTGCCTGAATGCCAATGAACTCAATGATCAGATCAACTGAAGGTGGGGTTGGAGAGTAGACATTTCTATTTCCTGAAATCCCAGAGCGGACTGGTGAATTCTACACAGGCAACATCTCCTTCATAGAAGTTCTATTTATGATTCTCCAGAAGGCTTCTGAGATATGCTGCAACCTGCTTGGGACCCATCAAGGGACACATGGGTACAGAGGTACTACCAGGAAATGACTGTTAATAAACCATTATTGAGATATTTTCTGGGTCACACAAATAACTCACATAAAAATCAGTTACATTCAATTGGCAGATAGAAAGCCATTCACACTTCCTAGAAGCCTTGAGGTAGTATTTGCAGAATGAAGGAGATGGCTTTGACTAGAATGATCCCTGCTTGTCCTTTCCCCAACCCCTCTATCCCTCTGTCCATTAGCACTGGAGACTGTTAGAATAAGAAGAGATCTCCATAAAACAGCATCAACAACAGCAACCTTCAGAATTTGGCATCTTAGCTTGCAGAGTGCTTTGCATCTTATTTATGACTTACAACACCCTTGTGAATTTGACCTTATGTGGATTTAAAAAGTCAAGTTGAAATTATTTTATACTCAAAAGGGAAAGAAAATCATATGAAATAGAGACTTACAGTTCTATGTACAACCATCTTTTTTATTCTATAACAGATATGCCCTGAACAATGGCAACAGGGTAAAGGGAAGAGGGGTGCCTTAGATGGTTAGATAATGATGTCCTATGGCTTACTCAGGTGGTGGGCTGCTGCTTCTAGGATAGTGAGAGATCTCAGCCATCAAATCCTTCTGCTTTTATGCTTACTGGTGAAAGGAGAAGCAAATTTCTCTTCTATTAGTCAATGTCCCAACCCTTAGCTTCCTAGTCTTTTCCTTACCACTTGCTTTTTCTGATACAATGGAAAGAAAACAAGCTGGAGTCAGAACTGAGTTCAAATCCTGGATCTATCTCTTATGAACCATGCAACCTTGGACAAGTCCCTTTTTGTTGTTGGCTTTGGTTCATCATCTATAAAATGAGGGGGTGGTGGATGTGATAGTTCTATGCTCCCTTCTATTTTCACAGGATCCTAAACCACAAGCAGATGGGGGAGGGCAGGAAGAGTTTCAATTTATTTAATAATTTCACTATCATGTCTCTTTTCTAAAGTGCATTAGTATTGATCCTGATGATTCTTGTACATGCAGCTTGAAAGGGAAGGCAGATAGATATTCTTCCCTGTAGAGGCAGCTGCTTATGTGGCTGGGATGTTGAGAAGCATCCTTTATTTCCAAATTTCTCTTCTAATAGATTTTGAACTTCTACCATTAGAAATTCATTCCTTTGTGTTATTTGAAGAAACAAAGGCAGCTAAGGGGGTACTAGAGCACTGGCCCTAGAGTGAGGAAGACCTGAATTCAAATCTAACTCCAATTCTAAGTGCCAGTTTGACCAAGGAAAATCAGTTAATCTCTGTCTGCTTTAGTTTCTGCAACTACAAAATTATACTAATATTAGCACCTACCTCCCAGGGAAGTGATGAGGAACAAGTGAGACAGTTTTTGTAACACCCCTGGCACAATAGCAAGTGTTTTAGCAAGTACTTGTTCCCTTCCCCTAAAATGTTGTCTTCTCATTGGGAGTCTCTTTTTAAAATGCATAAGTTTTCTGAGAAGAGAAACCTTTCAGCCTCTAATAACTCCATGTAAAATGATAAGAGGACCATAGATTTAGAGTAGAAAAAGACGCGAAATACCATTTAGTTTAGTGCCCTAATTTTACAGATGAAAAACTACTGCCTATAGAAATGATTCGATTAAGATTATGCCATTTGTAAGCAGGAGATCTGGGATTTTTAATCCTGATCCTTTGACTCCAAATCTAATAAGAATGGATTTATCAGGGAGACATGACAGCCAGGGAAATGTGAGAAATTTCATAGAAAAGTTAGATGCTGGTGGGATATGAAGCTGAAAATAAACAGCTATGTAAATTCATTCATTCATTCATTCATTTATTCATTTATTTATTTGTTTGTTTGTCTGTTCATTTATTTACTTACTTATTCATTCATTCATTCATTTATTTGTTTGTTTGTTTATTTGTGTTTTTGCAAGGCAAATGGGGTTAAGTGGCTTGCCCAAGGCCACACAGCTAGGTAATTATTAAGTGTCTGAGACCGGATTTGAACCCAGGTACTCCTGACTCCAGGGCCAGTGCTTTATCCACTGTGCCACCTAGATGCCCCATATGTAAATTTAAAGACTGTAGTATAGGTAGTTAGGTGGCCTAGTACATAGAATACTAGGGTTGGAGTCAGGAAGTCTTGAGTTTGAATCCTCCCTCAGATCCTTACTAGGTGTGTGACCTTGGACAAGTCACTTAATCTCTTTGGACCTCACTTTCTTCATCTATAAAATGGGGGTCATAATCATAGTATATTAACTTATGTAAAGTGCTTTGTAAACCTTAAAGCTTTATATAAATACTACTAGTGGTGATGATGATGAAGATGTTATATAACTTAGTCTTATATTACAAGAACCTTTATATAGGGGCTGTTCTCAGGAGGCATTGAAAGCCTAACTTGGAATTGCTCATTTAGCACTAACATGAACAGTCAGGGTGGCCCTGAAGCTATCAAGACCTCTCTGGTTCTCAGTTTCCTTATCTGTAAAAGGAGAAGGTTGAATTGGATGATGCTAGGTCCCATATGATTAAATCTATTACCCAAGGACCTCTTTGGACTCAGCTACTTTGAGAAGTCAGGTACCAGCTAAAAAGGGCTCCATGAGTTTTTTTTTTTTTTAGTTTTAAAAACTTTATTGAATGTAATTGATTTCCTTTGAAACTCCATGTATTTTTAATACATTTAAGTGCATTCTGAGAAGGGTTCATGGGGTCCACTATGTCAAAAAACTTAAAAGACTAGTATAGAGGCTCTTAGAGGTCCTCTTTCACACCACCATTCAGTGGTCTGTCACTAAGCTATATATATCTCAGGTTGAGACATTTATGTTTTCTTTGTAAGGGGTTGAGCAGCCGTGGGAAGGCTGTAACTGGAGTCTGAGAGCCATGCCATAATTTACTTGATGTAATGGAGCCAATTGGGAGATGCTTCTGAGTCAGAAAACACAGACATAAATCAATGTTTCTTGCAAATAGGAGGCAAGAAGAGTTCATTTTTCAGATTAGGCATTGTTCACTAGATCCTGCTATTTGACAGTCCTCTCATTGCTTATACAAACATCCCCCTCCTTACATGTATTAATGATGCCATTCTATTGGATCTCTTTAGGAGCAAAGAGGGTCATAAGGGACAGATGATAATACCATTGCTTTCACAGCTCCCCTGGGGGGACTGAGCAGCTCCCCGGAACTCAAAGGGTCTTTCTTTGAGAAAATAATCAGATTATGAGAGATTTTATTGCAGAAGTGACTAAACTAAACTAAAACTGTAAACAAGAAAACATATCCCTGCCATGCCAAGGGTCACAATTTCTTGAGATTTTCAGCCTTTCTTAAAAGTAGGTCTGAGCTCCATGGAAAATGTGTGCTTTTCCTCGAGGAGTGGAAGTGAATGCATGTGGTGTCTGTGTACACGTTTTTGTATATATATGTATGTAAATGTGTATATTGGTGGTGGTGGTGGTGGTGGTGTGTTTGTGTGTGTGTGTGTGTGTGCGTGCAATTTTTTAAGTCTTTTTTTTTAGTTAGTAGGTAGTGGAATGACTAGAATGTTGGACTTGGCAGGAAAGGTCAAATTTAAATCTTGCCTCAATTTTCCCTAGCTTTATGAGCCACAATAAGTATGTTTCCTCATCTGTAAAATGGGGATGATAATATTACTTATTTCAGAAGGGTGTTCTGATGATCAAACAATATAACATATGGAGGAAAGGATCTAACCTTGAACCTGACTTTACCAGTCAGTCTCTGATGTTGCTGTTGGATAGGGAGAGGGAAGAGGACTGGTTTTGATGCTTATGTTTCCCATATGCTAAGGGGAAGGCTGTGGGTTTGGAAGGATTGTTACCCTTCTTTCACTCTTCTACCCCTTTGAGCTGTGGCAGTCTCTCCTCCAAATCAATATAATTGTTCTCATCGGGGATTCCTCATCAGTAACAGGAATTTCCCATTTTGGGGCCACCAATCAGTGTCACTGATCATTTTCATTGGTGATCCCCAAGTAGCACCAGTGGTTTATCAGTCACACTCACCAAGAACATCTGTGAACTAGCATCAGGGACTTCTAGTAACAAATAGGAAATGTCATGGAGTGAGGGATTTCTTTTGACTCCAATAAAATGAGGGGGTTGAAGTAGAGAAAAAAGAAGTCTTTTTAATAGCTTAAGGCACTATCATCTAAATGCTTTCTTCTTCTTTTTCCTCCTCCTATTTATTCTTCTTCATTTTCCCTTTTCTTTCTTTCTTTCTTTCTTTTTTCTTTCTTCTTTCTTTCTTTCTTTCTTTCTTTCTTTCTTTCTTTCTTTTTTCTTTCTCCTTTCTTTCTTTCTTTCTTTCTTTCTTTCTTTCTTTCTTTCTTTCTTTCTTTCTTTTCTTCCTTCCTTCCTTCCTTCCTTCCTTCCTTCCTTCCTTCCTTCCTTCCTTCCTTCCTTCCTTTCTCTTTCTTTCTTTCTTTCTTTTCTTCCTTCCTTCCTTCCTTCCTTCCTTCCTTCCTTCCTTCCTTCCTTTCTTCTCTTCTTCTTCCTCGTCCTCCTCTTTCTTCCTTCTTCTTTCAGAATTAGGGCAACTGGGTCAGAAAAGAGATGACTGAGGAATTTAAAGCCTACCCTCCAATCAGAGGGCAAAGGATATGACAGATATGAATAACACAGTTATTTGGCTCTTTAAGGTGATAAGAATGGAAGCTATAAAAGAAAGAGGAGAAAATTCTCCCCCTGCTTCTCCTAAAGAAGGAATTCTACCACCATCTTACAAATCTAGTAAGTTCTTTCTTTCACACCTTATGTCTCTTTTGATCTATGGGTGAGAGAACTGGACTGTTTTAGTAATAATCATTGAAAAGGTCTGTCCTTCAGTGACCTGTCTAGAAGTTAAGTTGCTCTATTAAATGATTTGCTGAAGTCACTGGTATCAGGATAGCATTGAAGAAGAAAAAAGTTTGAGGGGACTTAGGCCAGTGAGACTGACATAGGATCACATGAAGTCTGGTATAGGATTTGGGAGCCTGGTTTTCTTCTTGACAATCTCTTCATAACTGTTGGCAAATCACTTAATCCCAATGCTGCTTCTGTTTCCTCAAATGGGGTTTGATATGCATTTCTTTAAACTGTTAAGTTGTTAGGAAGAAACAAAAAATATGAGTATGAAAACAAACTTTGAAAAGGTGGGATATTCTACATAGTGTTCAATTCCAAAAAGATTTATTATGCAATCAAGAAGTATAATGTTTATTAAGGCCTTGCTATGGGTAAGGCTTAGACCTAGGTGGAGATGCAAAGATTAGAAAAAGGAGATGCTCCTCACAGTATACTAGAAGTATACAATAGGGACATACACAGAGGTACCACGAGGCATGGTTGGTTGGAGAAATCTACACAAAATTATATAGGAAAATTTGAGGAAGGAGAACCCTTTTATTTGGATATTGAGATCGGGGGTTGAGAGAGAGAGAGAGAGAGAGAGAGAGAGAGAGAGAGAGAGAGAGAGAGAGAGAGAGAGAGAGAGAGAGAAACATTTATTAAGCAATTAAGCACCTTTTTTGGGCCAGGTCTGTTCTAAACATTGGAGATATGATAGTCAAAATCAGTCCTTACCATCAAGGAACTCACAATCTAATAGGTGACAATTATGTGAATCTGTGACTGACTGACTGACTCTCTCTCTCTCTCTCTCTCCCCTTTCTCATTTATCTTTAATCCATCTATTTATCTATTACATATGTGGAAAGGGAGAGACAGGTATAAACAGCAGGTAGGATGTAGAAAGCTCTCCTATAGATGGTGTAATAAAAAAAATTAAAGCAATAATCCATTGCTGTGCCCATAATCATCAAGCTGTTGACAAAGGGTCCATCCATTGCAGAATTTCATAATGGGAAAAAACATCAGAGGCCATGTGGTCTAATCGTGGCTGACCAAGAATAATCTTGCTAGCATCCCCAACAACTGAGTCTTCTGCTTTCAGTTAAGATTCTCCAGGGAGCAGGGGAGCACAGTCCATCTTGAGGCAACTTTTCCAGTTTTGGACATTCTAATTTGGGGGAAATTTTTCTTTACATTTTTACCAAATGTGTCTCTTGGCAACTTTGAGTCACAGCTTCTGCCCTCCATCATCAAGTAAAGGAAGTCTAATCTACAGTTTTTCTGTCTACCCTTCCAATACTTGATAGTGGCAATCATGCTCTCCCTAATGTGACTTGGCTAAAATTTCCCAGTTCCTTCAGTCAAAGTTGAAGCCCAGATCCTCTCGTTTGCACTGAGGGAGTGAATTAAAATGTAGCTAAATGCTAGTATTGCAAAAGGATCTTTGAGTCTTGAGTTGGAAGGGAATTTCAAAAGAGAATTTAGTTCAAGCCCCTCATTTTATAGATGGAGAAACTGACCCAGAGAGGTTGTCATTTAGCCAAGGTCACAGATATTAAGTAGTAGTAGTGCCAAGATTTGGACCCAGGACCTCTGATGTCAAATCCCATGCTCTTTCTGTTCCTGTCTAGTGTTTCCTCTAGATCAGGGCACAGCAGAGCTGGTTCTGTTGGCCTTAAGACTTGCTGGGTAACATAACTCCTTTGCCAGAGTGACTCCAGGAAATGATCCTCTTACCTTCTGCTTCTCTCCCAGCAGAATTTAGTGATCTTTTATTTCATCTATTGAGGTTTATGTATGAAATTATTTTTCTCTCATTTTTTCTTGCCTATAAACTCAAGGTAAGATCAATGTTCATGAAATCAGTACATTTCAATAATCTTTTGGAGTATCAGGGATATTTGTCTTCTGGCACATTAAAATTCAGGATCTTATTGAATCTTGTCTTTTCTGGGTAAGAGGTTGAATTGGTTGCCTCTCTTCCTAGAAGACAAATGCTGACACATATGACTAGATGTTGCTTTAGTCTCACTATTTCTGCGTTTATTGATTAAGGCATTATCAGATTTCTGACCTAGAAGAGACCTTACCGATCATCCTCAATATATTAATTTTATTAAGAAAGAAATAAGAATAATGAAAAGAACAAAGGACCTGGAATTAGAAGAACTGGTTCCCATCCACATTTGCTAGATTGTATGATCTTGGGCAAATAATTTATTTCCCTGGATTTCAATTTCTTAAGTAAAAAATGAAGAGGTTGAACTGAGACATAGATGAATTAAGTATCTTAAATAAGATCATTCTCGCTGTGTGCCCTGAGGATTGGGCTCCACGTGCTCGCTCTGGCAGAAGTCCCCTGCTGTTCCCCCAATTTGTGCCC
This sequence comes from Macrotis lagotis, assembly GCF_037893015.1. Lineage (NCBI taxonomy): Eukaryota > Metazoa > Chordata > Mammalia > Peramelemorphia > Peramelidae > Macrotis > Macrotis lagotis. Next base: position 144,483,507 of record NC_133665.1, read on the forward strand.
AATGCTCCCCGGGGTGTAGGTCAGGCGACTCCCCCGCTACGCTCTGGCAGGCCACCCCTCTGGCGGAGCCACCCCTCTGACCCCGGGGAGCAGAGCCTTTCTGCTCTTTTCCAGGTTACCTTGAACTGCCTCACTGGGTCCCTCTGTGGGTTCTGTCTCTTGAAAGTTTAGTTAGAATCCTTAGGTTATGAGTTTTATGAGAGAGCTTCTAAGAGACATTGCTCTCTTGTTGCCATCTTGGCTGCGCCCCAATAAGATCATTCTCCCTTAGCTTCCTGGAAATGCAGTAGACATGTTCATTATTCCAGGCAATATTAATGCAAACAAATCATTTTAGAAAAGAATAAACAGTTGAATCTAGATAGTCAGAAGTTAGATAGTTGAGTAGCAAAAGCTACTCCTTGCCTTACCCCAGTCCCTCCCCTGAATGACATATTGGGGTTCCTCAGAGGGATGGATGCTACAACTTTTATCTTTTTAGGGATAACCATCTTGTGGGGTTGCATTCCTACTCTTAAAATTCCTGAACCAACCACTTTATTTCATATTAACTAATCAGTCAGATGACACAATTGCATGTTTTACATTTTTTAATTTTATTTTTTGCAATTACATTTAAAGATTAATTTTCAACATTCATCCTTTTGCAAGCTTTTGAGTTCTATATTTTTCTACCATCCTTCTTTCCTCTCCTCCCAAGCCCCCACTCCACTCCCACATAGCAATGAGCAATCTGATATAAGTTGTATATGTACAATTGTGTTTAACATATTTCCATAGGGGACAGCGGCCGAGGGGCGGCGGGCGGGGGTTAGGCTGGCCATCGTGGCCGGACTCTACTACCTGGCCGAACTGATAGAAGAGTACACGGTGGCCACCAGCCGCACCATCAAGTACATGATCTGGTTTTCCACAGCCGTGCTGGTCGGCCTCTACGTCTTTGAGCGCTTCCCCCAGCTCTTCACCAACCTCGTCTACTTCGGCCTTCTTCAGATTTTCCCTTTCATCATGCTGACCTCTCCCAGTTTCATCCTCTCTTGTGTCCTCGTGGTGGTCAATCACTACTTAGCCTTCCAGTATTTTGCGGAGGAGTACTACCCCTTCTCAGAGGTGCTGGCCTATTTCACATTCTGCCTCTGGTTAATCCCATTTGCATTCTTTGTGTCACTGTCAGCTGGGGAGAATGTTCTACCCTCTACTGAACAGCCTGGACATGATGTGGTCTCCAACTACTTCACCAAAGGCAAACGAGGCAAACGGTCTGGAATCTTGGTTGTCTTCTCCTTCATCAAAGAGGCCATCTTACCCAGTTGTCAGAAGATATACTGACCACTTGGGGAGGGGGCCCAGGGCCGAGGAGGAGGGAGCTGGGGCAGTGAGCCGGGAAGATGTCTGTGGGGGGCTCTGCCCCCACCCTGGCCCTCTCTCCCATATGCCCACACCCTTGAGGAGGTCTTAGTGAAAACCGGACAAAGCTGAAGGCCACATGATGCAGCCTGGATGTTGCTTCCAGAGCAGCCCAGAGCTAGGTGTCTGGGGGGAGGGTTGGCTGCCTATCTTTGGACTTTGGGCAGCCTGGAGGCCAGGAGGCCAAAAATCGCCCCATATTCCTTCCTTCTGAGACAGACCAGGAGTGGGGCTGGTGGGCCAAGTTCCCTTTCTAGTCCATTCTTCCCAAAAGTACTGGCTTCGGCCTTGGGGAAGGCAGAGAGAGGTGGGCGCTCCTCTCTGGGGAGGATCCTGAGGAGGGAGCCGTGACTCGGTGCATTTCCAAAGGAAATAGCTTTTTGGTGTTGAATCGAACTGTGATTTCTGTCCCAGTACAAATACTCATTGGAATAAAGATTCTAGGAGACAACCCCCCCCCCCCCCCCATATTTCCATACTAGTCATGTTGTGAAAAAGAATTAGAATTAAGGGAGGGGAACGATGGGAAAGAAAGAAAAAAATGAAAACGAAGTTTTTAAAAGTGAACATAATATACTTTACTCTGCAATCAGATTCCATAATTTTTCCTCTGAATGTAGATGGCATTTTCCATAACAGTTCTTTTAGGATTGTACTTGATCAATGAACTGAGAGATGTTGCATTCATCATGGTTTATCATCGCAGTATTGCTGTTAATATGTACAATGTTCTCCTGATTCTGCTCACTGCATTCAGAATCTGTTTGCACAAGTTTTTCCACGCTTTTCTGAAGTCCACCTGCCCATTTCTTACAGAACAATAGTACTCCATCACATTCTTTTTTTTTTAGTTTTTTTTTTTTTGCAAGGCAATGCGGTTAAGTGGCTTGCCCAAGGCCACACAACTAGATAATTATTAAGTGTCTGAGGCCGGATTTGAACTCAGGTACTCCTGACTCCAGGGCCGGTGCTCTATCCACTGCGCCACCTAGCCGCCCCCTCCATCACATTCTTATACCCTACTTTGTTCAGCCATTCCTCAATTTATGGGAATCCCCTCAATTTCCAGTTCTTTGTCCAGAGCTGCTATAACTACTTTTATACATGTGGGTTTTTTGTCCCTTTCTATGATTTCTTTGGGCTCTAGATTAGTAGTAATATTGCTGGATCAAATTGTATGCAATTTTGAGCATAATTCCAAATTGTTCTCTAGAAAGGTTGAATCAGTTAATAACTCCACCAACAGTGCTTTAGTGATGTAATTTTCCCATATCCTCTCCAATATTGAGCATTTCCTCTTTTGCCATCTTAATTAATCTGATAGATGTGAAGTGGTATCTCAGAGTTGTTTTTAATTTGTATTTCTCTAATAAATACTGATATTGAACATTTTATATGACTATAGATTTCTTGAATTTCTTCATTTGAAAACTGTTCACATCATTCGATCATTTATCAATTGGAGAATGACTTGTTTTCTTATAAATTTGACTCACTTCTCTATATAGTATAGAAATTAGTCCTTTATCAAAAACACTGTTTGTGAAAATTGTTTCCCATCTTTCTGCTTTCCTTTTAATCTTGCTTGCATTAGTTTTATTTGTACAAAATTTTTAAATTTAATGGTGGTCAAAATTATATATTTTTTCAATTTATAATGTTCTCTGTCTCTTGTTTAGTCATAAACTCTTCCACAGCTCTGACAGATAAATTATTTCTTGTTTTCCTAATTGGTTTATGGCATCACTCTTATGTCTAAATCCTGTACCTATTTTGACTTTATCTTGGTTTATGTGTGAGAGGTGGATCTTTGCCTATTAATTTCTGCCATGCTATTTTCCAGTTTTTCCCCAGCAGCTTTTGTCAAATACTTGGTGTCTTTGACTTTACCAAATAGTAGATTACTATAGTCATTTACTACTGCATCTTTTTTTTTTTTTTTTTTTTTTTTTTTTTTTTTTTTTTTTAGGTTTTTGCTAGGCAAACGAGGTTAAGTGGCTTGCCCAAGGCCACACAGCTAGGTACTTATTAAGTGTCTGAGACTGGATTTGAACCCAGTTACTCCTGACTCCAGGGCTGGTGCTTTATCCACTATACCACCTAACCGCCCTGACTACTGCATCTTTTGTTCCTAATCGATTCCATGTATCCACTTCTATATTTCTGCAACCAGTGTGAGATAATTTTGATGACTGCTGTCCAGTTTTAAATCTGGTGTGGCTAAGCCACCTTTCTTTACAGTTTTTTCATTAACTCATTTGATATTCTTGGTGTTTTGTTCCTCTAGATAAAATTTATTTCTATTTTTTCTAGCTCTGTAAGATTATTTTTGGTAGTTTGATTGGTATGGCACTGAATAAGAAATTTAATTTCTGTTTTGTACAGGAAAAGTTCTATCTCAGACAGTTCTTAGAAATGTTTTCATGCTCTGAGGAGTTCTAGGGGTGGTGACTGTTCAAAAATTACAGTATTGTATTTTTGCTTTTCCAGATCTTTATTTTTTATTTTAGAAAATATTTTTATTAGCTCAAGGCAGGGAAAAGAGGGAGAGAGGAAAGGAAGAGAGAATCTGACTCATCCTATGATTAATTTGTCATTTTTATTATATTAGCTCAGCCTATGCTTGAGCAACTGAAATTTTTTCCAATTGTTTAGATCTAACTCTTTTGGGAGTTCAGTGATGACTTGTTCATTTTTTTTCTCCCAGAAATTGAGTTATTTAAGTATTTTATTTCCTCCTCTGTCAATCTAGTCAATTTATATTTTTGTGAATATTCATCCATTCCACTAATATAAGTAAACAGTTTGACAAAATAGATCAGAACTATTACTTTAATTTCCTTCTCATTGGTGGTGAGTCTACCCTTTTCATTTTTAAAACTGGTAGTTTGGTTTTCTTTTTTTTTAAATCAAATTAGCCAAAGTTTTATCCATTTTGTTGGTTTTTTCATAAAACCAACTTTTAGTTTTATTTTTTGGTTCAATATATTTTTTTCAATTTTATTGATTTCTATTTTGATTTTCAGAATTTCTATTTTGGTATTTAATTAGGGATTTTTAATTTGTGCTTCTTTTCTATCTCTTTTAACTGGACTCCTTATTCATTGATTTACTCTTTCTCTTTTATGCCCGAATACATGGTCAATTTTTGTGTGGGTGCCTTGTACCACAGAGAAGAAGATATATTCCTTTCTATCCCCATTCAATTTTCTCCAGAGGTCTATTATATCTAACTTTACTAAAATTTTATTCACCTTCTTAACTTTACTTCTTGTTAATTTTTGTGGCTAGATTTATTTAATTCCAAGAAATGGAGATTGAAGTTCCCCTAGTTTTTTCTATGTCTTCCTGTAAATCATTCAGTTTCTCCTGTAAGGTTTTGCATGCTATAATACTTCATGCATATATGTATAATATTGATATTACTTCATTGCCTATGGCACCTTTTAATGAGATATTTTTTGCTTTTGTCTTAGATCAGGATTGCTACCCCTGCTCTTTTTTTTTCTTCAGTTGAAGCATCATATATCCTGTCCCTTACTTTTCTCTTTAGCCTTTGTGTATTTCTCTGCTTCAAATGTATTTCTTGTAAACAGCATTTTGTAGGATTCCATTTTTTAATTCATTCTGCTATCTGCTCCCACTTTATGGGAGAGTTTATCCCCTTCACATTCACAGTTATGATTACTAACTCTCTATTTCCCTCCATCCTAACTTCCCCCACCCTATTTGTATTATCTCCTTTCATCTTATCCTTCCTCACCTGTGTTTTGCATTTGACTGCTGATTGCCTCAGTCCTCCCTTTTCTTTTCCCTATCTCCTTTTACTTTTCCCCCCTCTCTTCTTCCCTCCCTTCTCTCAGTCCCCCTTCCCCTTTCTTTCCCCTCCTACTTCCCAGTAGGATAGGATACATTTCTCAACCCAAAAGGGAATGTATATTATTATCTCTTTGAGTCAAATCCATTGAAGAATAAGATTTACTCAGTGATCTCACCCTTCCCTCTTTCCCACTACTATAATAGATTATTTGTACCTCTTCATGTGGTGTTATTCACCCTCTTCTGCTTCTGTCTTCTTCTCTTTGTAATCCTTTTCTTAATTGTTTTACACTTTTCTTTTAACCACACCTTCTAAGTATGCTCTTTTCAACTATCCTAATAGGAATATAATTCTTAAGAGCTAAAAGTGGAATCATAGTTAATTTATACTCACATCCTCTGTTTAAGTATGTTCCTTTCAACCGTCCTAATAAAAATACAATTCTCAAGAGTTACAAGTATTTTCTTCCCATGTAGGGATATAAACAGTTTAGTCTTAATTGACTAAGATTTCTTTTCTTTCTGTTTATCTTTTTAATAAATATCTTGAGTCTTGTATTTGAAAGCCAAATATTCTGTTCAGTTCTGGTCAATAAAAAGATCAGGTAAATATGAAAGTTCTCTATTTCATTGAAAATCCATCTTTTTCCCTGAAAGAATATGTTGAATTTTGCAGGCTAGTTGCTAGCCAGTTTTGATTGTAATCTAAACTCCTTGACCCTCTAGAATGTCATATTCCAGGCCCTCTAAATCCCTTAATGTTGAAACTGATAAATTATATGTAATCCTGACTTTAGGTCCCTGGCATTAAAATTGCTTCTTTTTGATGACTTTCATAGTTTTCTTGCATGATTCTCATTTCTAATCTCCTTTCCCCTTTTTCCTCTCTTCATTGGCTTTTTTTTTCTTTTTTCTTTTTTAGGTTTTTGCAAGGCAAACAGGGTTAAGTGGCTTGTCCAAGACCACACAGCTAGGTAATTATTAAGTGTCTGAGACCGGATTTGAACCCAGGTACTCCTGACTCCAGGGCCAGTGCTTTATCTACACCACCTAGCCGCCCCTCTTCATTGGCTTTTAAAATCCTTTTTGAGTTTTTCCAAGTTTAAAGACTTTTTATATTTGAAACCAATTCATAATCCCCTTTGAAGGTATTTTGTCACTGCTTTCATCTTCTGAGATGACAGGCTTCCCTGTCAACATAATAGCATTCCATGTTTAGTACTCTTTTTGGTTTTTTTCCCTAACTTATTCTGAAAGTTGAGCTTTGCTCCTGGGACCTAGGGAGTACAATCCCAAGCTTGTTGAGGGTTCAAGGCTGGTCCCTGGCTTTCTGGACTAGCATTTCAGCAGCTCCCTCCCTATTTTAGGATAGTCCTTTTGCGCCAGGGTTCTGGGGCTCAAAATTTGCCTTCTGAGATGGAGACCTCCCTACTGGCCTGCTAGACTGAAGGTCTGCTAGGCCAGGATCCAGGTCTTCTAGTTATTTAGCTGCACTGTGGCTAAGAACCTCCTTCTGGCTTTCCAGCTCCCCCGCCTATGCTGGGCTTTTAGCCACCTAAGAAAGACCTTTCCTGAAATTCCTCCAAGATATTTTGAGCTGACAAGGTTGTTCACTCTTTTTCTGGGGGGGGGGGGGAGGGGTTGGGTTCTGTTGCTTTTGGATCTGTTTAAAAGCTAAAGCTATGGGAACTTCCTAATTTTTCTCCACTATCTTCAAAAGCTGTGCTATTTGCTATACACCTTTACTGTATATGGTATTTCATTTCATGCCTCCATAATCTTTGTCTCTTGTGTTTGGAATATTCTCTGTCTTTATCCTTGCCTTTTGGAATCCTTATGTCCCTACAACATTCAGATCAAGATCCAACTCCTTCCTACATCAGGATCTTTCTTGACCCTTTATCCCCTTCCTCAAAATGAAAACTTCCAGGAATGTTATAAGCAAAATCCAGATTTTCCAAGTCAAACAAAAAAATACTACAAACTGTCATAAAGAAAAGAATTTAATCCCCAGGAAGTCATAGTCAGGATTTAATGGCTACCATTTAAAACGAATGGAAAACTTGGAGTACAATTTCCAGAAGACAAAGGATAAATACCCAATCAAAGAATAACATCCAACAAAACTGAGTATTATCTTACAGGGGAAATAATCTTTAATTAAATAGAGGACTTCGAAACATTCCTGATAAAAAGAGTAGAGCTGCATAGAGATTTTAAAATGCTAACAGAGGAATCAAGAGAAAGATAAAACATATACCTGAATGAATAATCATAAGACACTGAACAAAGATAAACAATTTTAGATTCTAATATTAGGCACATATAATGTACATGATACATATAAACCTGAATCCTAACGTCATCATGAAGTGGTTTTGTTTTGATTATCTTAAAAGAATGGAAAGAAAAGGAAAGAAGAAGGTGAAGGAAAATTATCTCACATTTAATTGAAGAGCTCAAATGGAAGTCTATGCAGACAAGAAAGAAGGGGTGGCAAGAGTAAATGACCTTTGAACCTATTTTTCATCCAATCTGGTCAAAGAAGGGAAGAATACATATATATGAGGTTTAGTACACCAATGCATTTCACTTAGCAGGCAAGGAGGGAAGGTGAGAAAGTAGCTGAGATGAGAAGGGTGAATTTGGGGAAGGATTAGTCTTAAGCAAAACAAACTCTAAGGAGGTATAAATAAATTTATAGCAGTTCTTTTTATGGCAGCAAAGAAAGAAAAACTCATCAACAAGTCATCTCAGATTTTTCAGAAACCATTCTCTTCACCATGTCGTACAATATAAAAGTATTTCATCACATTTATATGCTATATTTTGTTTGGCCATTCCTCAATTAATCTGAGTAAAGGAAGAAGAAGCAGGAGAAAAACATATAGTAACAATATTGTAATGGTCAACAGATTTGAAAATTTAGGAATTCTGAACAATATAGTAATCAATCATGATTTCAGAGGACTAATGATGAAACATGCTATTTATCTCCTAATGTTTGTCCTTCATTTTTGAATAAGACCATGACATCAGGGAGGTGATGTCATGACAAGCACATGAATTGGATTTGAGTGAGGGAGGGCTGTGCTAAGTCACCAGCCTCACTTTCCCCTCCAGAATCATCTGGGTCCAGTGGCCAGATATGGATCAGGACGAGTGGAGATAGCCCTGGATGTGGGGTAATCAGGGTTAAATGACTTGCCCAAAGTCACACAGCTAGTAAATGGCAAGTGTCTAAGACCAGATGCAACTTCTCACCCTGCTAAATGCAAAGCCAGTACGCTATCCACTGCACTACCTAGTTAGGTGGCATAGTGGATAGAGTACCAGTCCTGGAGTCAGGAGGACTTGAGTTTCAAATCCAGCCTCAGATGCTTAAAAATTACCTAGCTGTGTGATCTTAGACAAGTCATTTAACCCCATTGCCTTGCAAAAATAAAAAAAAAGTCTGAGGAGGAGCAGGTGTTGACTGTATCTTGAAAAAAAAAGGCATCCTCCAAAAAAGATGGAACATTTCTCTAATTTACCTCCTGATACAGATGTGAAGGACTTAGAATGCACATTGAAATACAATTTTTTTGAACATGGCCTGTTCCAAATTTATTTTGTTCAAATCACACATGTTTATAGTAAGAGTTAGACATTTTGTAGCAAGAGTTCTTAGTAGGGCTGATATTTTAAGGAAAGAAGGCATTTTAAAATTATTAATATGTTTTATTAGTTTGGTAAATATTTTCCAATTACATTAAGTTTTTTTTAACATTCTTTTCTTTAATTTTAATTCCAAATTCTCTCCCTATCTCCTGCCTCTCTTCCTAGAAAAGGTCAACAATATGATATCAATTATACATGTGAAGTCATGTAACACATATTTTGCAAATATTGCTTTGACAATTTATTATTGTTGTCATTCTTTATAATGAAATTAATAATTGTTTCTATAATTTATTCTTTGACCCATTTATTCTGAAAGATTATATTAATTAGTTTTCAATCAATTTTAAATCTTTTTTCCATGTCTTTTTATTGAATGTAATTTTTCTTGCATTATGATCTGAAAGGTTGCATTTCATATTTCTGCTTTTTTTGCACTTGATTATAAAGTTTTTATGCCTTAATTCATGGTTTTTCTGAAGGTGACATATATACAACTGTGAAAAGGTACATTCCTTTCTATTCACATTTCATTTTCTCTATGTCTAAAATATCTAACTTTTCTAAAATTCTATTTATCCCCTATACTTCTTTTTTTGAAAAAAATTTTTTGGGGAGCAGCTAGGTGGCACAGTAGATAGAGCACCTGCCCTGGAGTCAAGAATACCTGAGTTCAAATTTGGCCTCAGACACTTAAAAATTACCCAGCTATGTGGCCTTGGGCAAGCCACTTAACCCTATTTGCCTTGCAAAATCCTAAAAAAAAAAAAAAAAAAGAATTTGGATGTCAAAGTATTTGCATACCTGTTTAGTATTGATATTACTTCATGGTCTAAAGTGCCATTTAGCAAGATGTATTTCTCCTGCTTATCTCTCTTTTTAAATTGTTTTTGAATTTTACAATTTTTCCCCCAACCTCGCTTCTTTTCCACCACCCCCCCCCACTGAAGGCAGTCTGATAGTCTTTTACATTGTTTCCATGCTATACAATGATCAAAATTGTGTTGAGAGAGAAATCATATCCTAAAGGAAGAAATAAAATATGAGATCTGCTTATCTCTTTTTTTAAGTAGATGTGTTTTTGTTTTTGCTTGCTTTGACTGAGATCATGATTGCTACCCTTTTTTAAAGCTTCAGCTGAAGCACAATAGCTTCTGTCCATTTAAACTCTGTCTTTGTTTCAAGTATATTTCTTATAAACAATATATTGTTGGACTCCGGTTTCTAATCCATTCTGCTTTCCACTTCTGTTTTATGGATGAATTTATTCTATCCTCGCTCACAGTATGATTGCTAACTGTGAATTTCATTTTATCTTATTTTCTTCTTATTATCCTTCTCTCTCTTTTTACACCATCCCTTCTTGAAAGTCCATTTTGTTCTTCCTTTATCTGTCCTTCATTTTATCACCAGTTTCACCTTTTCTCTTATCCCCTTCTACCTCTACTTCTCTGTTGGATGATAGATTTTTATATTCAATTGAATGTGTGTCTATACACATAAATATACATACAAATATACATATATATGTATGCATGTGTGTGTATATATATACATATATATATAAATATGTAAAAATTTCTCCTCCTTGAACAATTTAATTGAGAGTGAGGTTCAAACATAGTCTGCCACCCTCACTATTTCCCCTGCACTGTAAAATCTTTTCCTTGTGTACCTCTTTTAAGTGAGATAATTTCCTCATTCTTTCTTCTCCTTTGTTCCTTTTCCTAGGGCATTCTTTTCTTCTCTATCCATCTTTTTAGCTCATCACAACATAATGCATTCTCATGCCCTCTGTCTATGTAGAATCCTTCCAAACCGCTCTGATAATGATAAAATTCTTAGATGTTATATGTATAATTTTTCCATATGGAAATGTAAACAGTTTAAGTATTCTGCTCTTTTATGTTTACATTTTTATTCTCCTCTTGAGTCTTGTTTGTGAAAGTCAAAATTTCTATTCAGCACTAATTATTTCATCAGGAAGACTTGAAGGTCCTCTATTAAATGCCCATTTTCCCCTTGATGGATTATTTTACCCAGTTTTGCTGAGTAAGTTATAATTGGTTATAATCTCAGCTTTTTTGCCTTTCAGATCGTATTCCAAGCTATTTGCTTCGATGCACACATTAAATCTTGTGTGATCCCAACTATGGTTCCATATTATTTTATTGGTTTCTTTCTTGTTGCTTAAAGTACTCTCTCTGTGTAGCCCTGGAATTTGACCAAAGTATTCCTGGGAGTTTTCATTTTGGAAGTTCTTTCAAGTGGTGGTTGGTGAATTCTTTCAATTTTTAATTTAACCTCAGGTTCTAAGATTTTGAGGTAGTTTTCCTTGACATTTTCTTGAAAAATGATGTCTAGGTTCTTTGTTTGATCATGGCTTCCAAGTGATCCAGTAACTATTAAATTATCTCTTCTTGATCTATTTTCTAGGTCAGTTATCTAATTACAGATTTCCCATTTTTTCTATTTTTTCATTCTTTTGACTTTGCTTTATTATATCTTAATGTCTCATGGAGTCATTAGCTTCCACTTGCCCAATTTTAATTTATGAGGAATTATTTTCTTCAGTGACCTTTGGTACCACTTTTACCATTTGGTCAATTCTGGGTTTTTTTAGATGTTATTTTCTTCATATTTTTTATGTCTCTTTTACCAAACTGCTATTTTTCCTTTTCATAATTTTCTTCTCTTGCTCTAATTTATTTATCCAATTTTCTTTCACCATTCTTATTTTATTTGAAAAATTATTTTAGCTTTTACAGGAGTACATGCAGGTCCTTGTTGGACTTGTTAGATTCGCATTGATTAATGATAGGGACATGATTCTAGAGAGATGGGCTGAACATTTCCATAATGCCCTTAAGAGACCATCACCATCTTCCCTTTTGGGACTTTGTCTGTAGCTGTTGTAACATCATCATTGTCTTCTTGTAAAAGGTGAGACTTTGAGGGAAACTTGTAGGAAACCAGTGAATCCAGGTTGCAAATGTGAGGCGAGAGAGAGCATTACAGGCATGAGGGACAATTAATGGAAATTCATAGAATATGAAGTTCTCATAGGCACATTCAGGAAGCTGCACATATTAGGAACATTAGGTCTATGTTGAAACATAACAAAATAATTTCCTTAATGCCAAGAAGGGTTTAAGACTGAAATAAAACTTGTTGAAAGAGTTTTGAGAATTTATAGACATACAGTATTCCAAAGAGATCATAAAAAAGGGAAAAAAGACTCATAAGTACAAAAATATTTATAGTAGTTCTTTTCTTTTTTTGCAGAATCAAAGAACTGGAAATTGAGGGGATGCCCATCAATTGGGGAATGATTGGACAAATTATGATACGTGAATATGATGGGATACTATTATTCTGTAAGAAATTATATGAAAGGGGACTCCAGGAAAGCTTAGAAAGTCTTGCACAGACTGATACTGAATGAAGTCAGAGCAGAACCAGAAGAACATTGTACACATTAATAGCAACATTGTGTAATGATAAACCATAATGGAGTAACTCTTAGTTCAGTGATCGAAGACAAATATAAAAGATATATAATGAAAATAATACCCTATCTGAACAAAAAACTATTGAGTCTGAATGCAAACCAAAACATACAATTTCCATTTTTTAACACTTGTTATATGTTTTTTATTTCTTTCTCATGATTTTTTCCTTTTGTTCTGATTATTCTTTCACATCATGACTAATGGAAATATGTTAAACGTGATTGTATTTGTATAACTTATATTGGAATACCCACTGTCAGGAGGAGAGGGAAAAGAAGAGAGGGTGGTGGAAGAGTGTGGAACTCAAAAACTTACAAAAAGATGAATGCTGAAAAACTATCTTTATATGCCATTGGAAAAAATAAAACAAAATAGCATTATAATAAAGTAAGTGGCAGAATTTATTATATACTTTTTGATAAAGCAGTATGAAATGTAGAAATAAAAAGAATATATAGACATATACAAAGGTCATTTTATCTTCTCTGTGGTACATATGAGGAATAGCAAATTGAAGAATAATAGAAGTTCCTGGAAATTTTCTTTGGCAAGAATAAGGGTTTTGATGGTAGCTTTGGGTCAAGGTTTAATTGATGAATATAATGACAACCTATGGGAAGTCTGCAAGAAGTTGAGATGATGGGACGTTAGTCTCTGGCTTATCAAAGGACTAAGAAGGAAGTAAATAAGTGATTCAATAAATTCACAGAAATGGCCTATGTTTGACCTGACAATAAAGTAACATTCACTGTCAGTCTAGTGGTTGCTGGGTCTTCCTATTGCCCCCAAGAATGTTGTGGGGCACTGATTTCTGATTACCAGTTTAAAAAGAGGGAGATGTGCTGACTCCTGAGCAGGTGAGTCAAGAGCATATACATAGGAGTAAGGATAGCATATAGTGTCCTTATATAGGGAATAAGAGATTGGGACTTGGCAAAGCATAAATTATGAAGTTCAAGGCAGTATCATTATGTATGTTGAAGTCTCCTGTTATGAGGATATGAATTGTGAAGAAGAGAAGACTCTGAGCCAGGCACCAAATTCCTTGAAGAAAGTATCAAATGGGGGTGGGGGTGGGGAAGGGGTTGATGCAGTCAGTAGATAACTGCTTCCATCTTTATTGGGTGACAGATATGAATTTAAATGGACCTCAAAGAAGGAGAGGTTACTGAGTGAGAATGGTAATGGTACCATCTAGAAGTGGAAGTCTAGAACAACTCCTGACCATGATTGTTCAGTTAGGGTGGGGAATGATTGTAAAGGTAACCTGTGTCCTAAAGTGTGACCAAGAAGGTTGAGTCATTAGGAGGGATATAGTGCTCAGATAATAAAAGAAGATAAAAGAAGGGAGAAAAGAAAATGTTTAAGATAAAAACATTTCTTAGCTATGGAACAGGCATTGGAAGATGTGGGTGGATCTGGAGTGGGACAATGGAGAGGTCAAGTTGAAAGGGATGAGAAGACTGGAATGTTCAATGGGAGACAGGAAATGGAGTTTGTACAATGAAAAGTAAGAATTTAGAATGGCTTATGGGGTGAGTGTGATGAGTCGGGAGAATGCTAACCACTATGAACTTAATGAACTAAACTTCAACAAAAAGCCAGTCAACAAATTAACTCAAAGCAAAGGAATTTACAGAGATGGCACAATATCAGCAATAACAATAATAAATAGTTTCTCCTTACGCTGAAGTTTCACTCTTCCATAAATATATACAAGCTTGAAGAGATGCAGGACTCTTGGCTTAGTAGGAAGGCAGATGAAATTCAGTTTCATGCTGCCAGTAACAAACCAAAATGTTTTTATGATGCCCTGAAGGCTATTTATAAGCCAAAGACCTATGGTACATCTCAAGCACTCAGTGCTGATGGATTCACATTGACTAATGATAGGAACATGATCCTAGAGAGATGGGATGAACACGTCCATAGTGTTCTTAACAGACATCATCAATCAATGCAGAAGCCTTTGATCATTTCCTCAAGTTGATGGCAATCATTCCCTAGCTGAAGTTCCAACTGGTAGTCATTAAGTTCCTTTCAAGTGGTAAAGCACCAGGTACTCATTCTATTTCATTTGAGATCTACAAGGTGGTAAGTCCATTGATCATCTAAAAGCTGACTGAAATTTTATAAGTTATATGATTTGAAGAAGTTATCCCCCAAGAATTCAAGAATGCCTTCATCATCCATCTCTACAAAGGTAAAGGGAATAGATTGCCCTGTGACAATCACAGGGCTATTTCTCTTTTAGTCATTGTTAGTAAGATTCTTGCCAGAGTCCTTCTCAATAGGTTTATCCTTCATCTGGAAGACGGTCACCTCCCTGAGAGTCAGTGTGGCTTCAGAAGGAATTGAGGAACAATTGGAATGGTGTTTGCTGCCTGACAACTCCAGGAAAAATGCCCAGAACAGAACAGAGGTCTCTATGCAACAGATCTGATGAAGGCTTTTGATACTGTCAGTTATGAGGCTTTATGGAAAATTATGTCAAAATTTGGTTGCCTGGAGAAGTTTAGCAGTATTGTACATCAATCTCATGACAGCATGCTTGCCTGGCTTCTAGATAGTGGACAATGCTCTTGAAATTTTTCAGTCACCAATGGAGTGAAACAAGGATGTATCCTTGCTCCCATACTTTTTAACATGATGTTTTCAGCCATGTTATTGAACTCCTTCACTGAGGATGAATATGGCCTCATGGTCAGCTGCTGATGGCAAATTCTTCAACTTGAAAAGTCTACGAGCCAAGACCAAAGTGGAGGGAGTGTTGGTGCATGATCTTCTGTTGCAGATGATTATGCTTTCAATGCAGCCTCTGAAGCTAAGATGCAACAAAGTCTGGATTGATTCTCTGCTATTTGTGGCAATTTTGGTCTAACAATGAACACCAAGAAAACATAGGTGCTCCATCAGCCAGCACCACACACTCCATATGTACAACTATTGATTTCAGCAGATGGAAAAGTTTTGAATACCGTGAACAAGTTCATTTATCTTGGCAGTGTACTTTCCAGGCTGGTACATATTAACAATGAGGTTGACACATGCATTTCCAGAGCCAGCTCAGTGTCTGGAAGGCTCCAAAAGGAAGTGTGGGAGAGGAGTATTAGACTGATTACCAAAGGTCTACAGAGCCATTGTGCTGACCTCATTGCTATATGCCTGTGAAACTTGGACAGTCTGCTAGCGCCATGTCAGGAAACTGAATCGCTTCCATTTTAAATTGTCTTAGGAAGATTCTGAAGATCACTTGGCAGGAGAAGATCCCAGACACTGAGGTCCTTTCTCGAGCTAAACTGCCTAGCATTCCAATATTACCACAGAGAGTGCAACTATGATGGGCTGGGTACATTGCTAGAATGTCAGAATAGGCTTGACAAAAAAACTATTTTATGGAGAACCCACACAGGACAAGAGGTCACAAGGAGGTCAGAAGAAGTAATACCGAGACACTCTGAAGGTCTCATTGATGAACTTCAGAATTGATTGTACACATGGGAGATCCTGACACAAGTCTGCCCAACATGGTGTGCCCTCATCAGTGAGGATACTTTGCTCTATGAGGAAGGTGAAATTGAAGCAGCTCAAAGGAAATATGAATTTGTAAGTTTAGAGCCAGCTCCCCAGGTATTTACCTATTTGTGCCTGACCTGTGATAGAGCATTCTGAGTTTGTATTGGTCTGATAAGTCACAGTTGGACATGATGTAATTTGTTTCAAACATAGTGGTCTTCTTTGATAATGAAGGACAAGAACCAACAAATGCTGGTGAAGCTGTGGGTACTTAGAGAATACATAAGAAAATATAGCCATGTTACTTGCCCCTACTATATAATACATTCCAGTGGCTCCCTGTTCCTTTGAGGATTAAATATGAAGTATTTTTTTTGGTTTCTCAAGATCTTCCTAACCCTAATCACTTCCTATTTTCTTACTTTTTATGTACTCTGCAATTCAGTTCTGTGACCCATTTGCCGATATCTCCCATATCTGTGTCTTTGCACTTGGCTGGCCCATATGCTATACCACATAATTAAATTATTTGTTTTGTGGGACCATAGATTGAGTACAGGAGAGGAGGGAGGAAAAGAAAAAGAGTTGCATCCTCATCCTTCCTTTCAAAAACTTCTCTAAGAAGTTGCCTGGATGAGTTGATCATTTTCATGATTTTTTTCAATTTCTTTCTCTTTTTTTTGGAACACTTGTCTTGTTGTCTTTTAAAGATAAGGCTGTTTCTCAGAATTCAATTACCATTGAATCATTGTGTCTTCCATGTGACTTCATGTCAATAGTCCCTTAACTGGCAACAAGGCAGCCTTAACTTGTAAGTCTGGCACTTGCCTTATTTCCCAAGTGTGACTCATTGTTAGAGGCTGATTCAGGCCTTGATGGAGATCCTAATCATTTCTATTGCTTCTCTAAAACCTTTTAGCCCCATACCGTTCTGGTCTGGTGATTCAGGTCTTTTAAAAGGTGATTAAAGACAGTCTGAATTTGCCTAAATCTGATGACTTTCCCAGGAATGATACAGGTTAAAATTTACTCCTTCTATTTCTTCTGCTGTTATTGGGTATTGACTTCTCAATGAAGAAGTAGTGGCTATTGTACTGGTAACCTATTCTTCTGTCTTCCTTTATCTCTCTCTACTGCCAAGTGGATGTCATTTGTTTTGACATCTTGGTCTTTTAGCTCAGAGTTCACCATATTTTATCCTCCTCATTAGAAATTTCCTCTGTTGGTGTTTGGGGTCTATAGATATGAAACCAGTTGTGCTAGGGAGCAGATGCCAGTGCTAGGGAGCTTGGATGTGTGGTAGGATAGTTGAAAACTAGAATTATAGGTGGGGTTATTGTTTAGGAATCAGAAAAGTGATTGGTCAGGCTTTGGAGATCTAAGCAGGAACCATCTAGAATCAAATGACTGGTCAGTTAGTTCTGCAGGACAGAACCAGTCACGAGAACACTTTAAAGTGGGAATATGTTTGTCTTAGCCAGGAAATTGCTTGAGGGTAGGGACCAGTCCAAGTCTGCAAATGGAAGCCTAGGTCCATAGAAGCTAGAAAAAAGCCTTAGTTATCTTACAGTTTACAGAGGGATAGAATCCACCAATAGTAAAATGATAATAGAAATTTGAACTGAAGTCTTTTGATTGATTTTAGCACTCCTACCCCTGAACCACATTAGATGATCCACATAAGGGGTATGTATTACTTTCTTGGCTTTCAGAACTATTTTTGCCTGCTATTATATTTCAAATTATACTCTAATAGCCTATCCTTCTTCTTTCTTTATTTCTCTTCTGCCAAGTAGATGGAGTCATTTGTTTTGGTTTCCCATCTTAGAGTGATCCTCATGAAAAAAGAAGCCTGAAGCTTTGGAACTCAGTAGAATCAGAAGTATGGAGTAAGAAATGCCTGACAAACTTGAGAGAAAAGAACAAGATACTTTGGAAAAAACAAGGAGGAGTGGTGGTACATAGGTTCATCTTCTTGGAATGGGGAGAATGGGACCAGAGTTCAGGGCAAATTCTAATATTAGCAGCTGTTCCTGCTGATTCGTCTTCCTTGTACTTCCCCTCACTTTGTTGTGAAATGATTTTGCTTCTGAGATACACATTAAAGTAAAAACTTGCCTTATTGGTATGGGTATTTGGCCTTAGGTTATTGCTCCTACCAAATCAGGGTTATATAGTCAGTATATATCAAAAGCAGAACTCAATTTTGAGTTTTCCCAATTCTTGATCCACTGTGACATGATGCCTTTTGCAGTAACATCTAAAAGTATTGTTCTTGGTATTTCATATATGAAGGAGCTGAGAGTCAAGCTGTTTAAGTGATTTCTCTATGATTTCAAAGATAAGGGCAGGAGTTTGAATTTGAACTCATGCCATATGACTATTAAGTCTTTTTTTTTTTCATAGACCAGAGAATTTTATTTTCCTGAAGCTTTCTTTGGGTTTTAAGGATCTTTCTAAGCCTGCATCTGCTGCCTATATGTATCATAGTAAGAGAATCCTCCCCCCTCCCCCCAGGTTAACAGGGATCCCACACTCTCTCTGTTCAGGGACCAACAAAATATCTTAATTTTTTGAGAGATCAGGTAATTTGTCTTTGCCTAACTTTTCTATGGGAGACCTGTTCTTTTTTTCTGAAATTGTAATAGATCTTTTGCTTCCTATTTCTAAGTCTACTGAGTTCTAAAGTTGCTTCTTTTTTTTTTTTGCAAGGATACTCACATAGTAAGATTTGAAAAATATTAGTAGGTAATGTTCCTTCTGGGGCTCAGCAAACTGGTACACATTCTGTTTGTTGTAGAAAGCTGTTGTTGTTGCCTTATTGGTGTAATCAATAAAGTTCCTCCAACTAGTGAGTGGTATGCATTATATTTGTGATATTACATTATCTCCCCAGGCATCTCACCCACTCCTGTAGCTTCAATTATTCTCTTCATGGAAATGATGCTTAAATTTTATTCATTTGCCTACAGTCTTCTTTGTACTCAAAATTTTTCCATTTTAGATTTAGGAAGTAGTTCAAGGCATCAATCAACAGGGAAAGATCAAGAAATTTGTGTGGATTCAATGAACAGTAATCCCTTAAATCTCTCTTTCAATAATGTAAAATGATTAGGATACTATCTCCCCCTTTCAGCACATATCTCTTAGGCTGTCCCTTTATGATTTCTCATTTTTCTAGGTTACTCATGCTTATTTACAGCAGTTTCACCCACATATTGAGTGGGATATAGATAGAATGAGAAAGTGAGTTACTGATGAACACAGCAAGATTTCGATTGCAAAAAAAAAACCCTAGGAATGAACCTGGATCTTTAAACTCCCTGGATTTGACTCTTCTGACTGAGATTTTTCACTTCCTCTCTTCCAAGTATCTCTCATCACTTGATACCCAGTTTGGAATTCTACTTGTAAAGATTTATTTCTTTGGGTCTTGAGGTCTTTTGATTCTTCCTAGCAAGAAAGTTTACATTTATGTTTACTTGCTTTAGAGGAAGAAGAGAGTGGGATATGCTTCAGAGAAAAGAGGATTGTATTTGGAATCCAAAGATGAGTTTCAATCCCCACTTTGGTCCTTGCTTCTTAGATTACCCTGAGCAAATCAGTTCTCCAGATTGGGTCTTGGTTTCTTCCTTTGTAAAATAAGGGCAAAACTATAAAGTCTAAGCATTTATAGTAAAGAATTCTTATCATTTTTATAAAATAAAATCACTTATCCATTATTCTGACTAGAAGAACTTAGATTTAGAATCATTACCCATAATTTTTTTTTGAATTTTGACTTTGGAAACCAGCCAGTCCAAGGTCCTCATTTTATAGAGGAAGAAACTTCTGTTCACAGTAACTTTTAACTGCTTGTCATCTGTTTTCTGTTCCTTTTGAGTAGTCACTCCTCCAAAATCCAAGGATAACCATGCATTTTGACATTTTTTTCCCCTGTTCTTTTTCACCCTATCTGCCCATAAACTCAACCCAAATGTCATGAAAAAGATGATGACTGGTTTGTTTCAATGCAAAGAATGATGGATTCAGACACTTCCTAACTGTGTGATCTTGGATAAGAAAGTTAAACTTTTGGTGCCTCTCTTCATCCATAAAGTGGAAGTAAAGCTAGTAAAGTGATCTGCTTCACAGGATTGTTGTGAGAAAGATCCTTTGTAAATGTCAAAATTTTTCTGCAAATGTGTCTTATGGTTTTAAAATATAGCAAATAGAAATGTAATTGCATTGTTGTTCTGTTTGTTTAGAAAGTTGTTGTGGTTGTCTTGTTAATAGTGTAATCAAAAAAATTCCTCCAACTTGTGGGGTATTCATTATATTTGTGATGTGCTTCACTTTTTCCTCTGGGGATCTCACCCACTAATGTAGCTTTAATTGTTGTCTTGGAGAGGATGCTCAAATATTATTCATCCACTCCCAGTCTTTTGCCATGTTATGGAAGGAGTACTGGATTTGGAGTCAAAGGTTCTGCAATTGAAGGCCATCTGGATAGTTTACCAACGCTATTCCCTGGGCAATTCACTTAACAATCCTTACATCTCACATTTTTCATTTGTAAAATGGAGGATTTGGTTTTGATGATATCTAAAGTTCTAAATCTATGTTCTATAATCCTAAGATTACTTCAAAACTCTAATACAAATTACTTTCTGTCAGCTGGACAGATTTACTTGTTCCTTATATTAAATTCAACAAATTCCAAACTCTAAACCCTACCCTACTTCCAATTTTCCTCTTTTTTTTAAGTTACCACCATCCTCCCAGTCACTCAAATTTGAAACTTTAAAATCTGCTTTGACAACTTCCCTAACTCCCCACATCAAATCACTTTTCAGGAAACAGCCATCATAATATCTCTTGTATCCTTTCTCTCTTTTCCCAAAGTCACAATCCTGGTTAAGACCCTCAATAACTCTCACTTATAATAGCATTTTAACTGATGTCCTTGTCTTTACTCTTTTTTCCAGCTCTAATTCATTCTTCACACTATTGCTAAATATCTTCCTAATGGATATTTCTTGCTTGACCATTCCCAAATCCTCAAGGTTCAGTCATTTTTTTGGGGGGGGCAAGTATAGGCAGAATAGGAGACTGAATCTATCCATCCATCTATCTGTCTCTGTCTGTCTATCCATCTAGCTATCTATCTCTGTTTATCTATCTATTTAATCTATCATTAGGTTCTACAGTTTGATTATTATGAGTAAAGTGCCTTCTATCAATGCAGATCTGCACCAGTTTTTACAACTTATTTTCTTAGCTGTTAACTGAGAATTTAAATGATTTAGCCAGGATCACATATAAAGTATGTGTCATGCCATGTGCCTTTAAATTGAGGAGGGTCAAAAACACACTTCTTGTGGAATAATAATCCAAGCATCAAAGGAACTACAATTAAAGCTGCTCCTCTACTCCTAGAGTCCAGATATATGTGACTATTAAATGTTGTTTCCCATGAGTGAATGTCATCTCCATGAGGGTGGGAACTTAAAACATTTTATATCAATAGTATCTTACAGAGTGCTTGGTACCTAATAGGTGCTGATCAAAACTTATTGATTGATGCTGATCAACAGCTCCAGCCCAGATGATCCCATTTGATGAAACAAACCTTTATCTATTGCCTCCTACGTGTGAAGGAAGATTGTGCCATTTGCTAGGGATAAAAAGTTACAAAAGACAGTTTCTATCCTCAAGCCTTTTGCAGTCTAATAAGGATGAATGGGATCTCTTCCAACTGTAACTTTAAAATGAATCTATGAGTACTTTTTATTATTTCTGTTTGCTTGTCCTCTAAAAGCTATAGGGCTAACAAAACTATCTCTGAGAAGAATACTTTTGTCAAAAAAGACTTTTGTGGGTAGGAGATAGGTTTAGGAAAAACCCAGGCCTTTTTTAAGATCTAATTGAGACAAGAGGATTTGATCTTCTTGCATGATCTATTGTTCTCACTCAGAAAAGAAATAAATTAATTCTTCTAAACATATTTATACATAGAGAGAAAGGCATTGGTTCTATGACTTTGCTTTCCTAAGTAAACAAAACACATTTATGTGACTATAATTGATTTCTTCTTTTCCATGATTCTGAATTTCTCAGAAGTCAGAAAAGATGATGTCTCTGCACATTATTGCCAGTGGGAGAAACAGTAATTCAGTCATTCATGTGGTATTATTTGAACGACATTTTACCCAAATTCTTCTAACAATAAGGATTAGAATTATCCTTGGTGTTAGAGGTGGAAGGAGCTTCTGTTCAACTGCCAAAGCCATGTTTCTACCTCCCAAGACAAACCCAGAAATTGTATGAGCACAATTATAAAGCTCTCTTCACCCAAATAAAGTCAGTTTTAAATAATTGGAAAAATGTCAAATGCTCATGGTTAGGTCGAGCCCATATAATGAAAATGACAATTCTACCCTAATTAAATTACTTGTTTAGTGCCATGCCAATCAAACTACCAAATAAATACTTTACCAAATTAGAAAAAATAGTAACAAAATCCATCTGGAGTAACAAAAGGCAAGAATAGCAAGGGAACTGATGAAAAAAAATGCAAAAAAAGTTGGCCTAGCCCTACCAGATCTCAAACTATACTACAAAGCAGCAGTCATCCAAACTGCCTGGTACTGGTTAAGAAATAGAGTAGTGGATCAGTGGATTAGGACAGGGTCAAAAGAAAACACAGTAGGTGACTACAGCAATCTACTGTTTGACAAATGCAAAGACATCAGCTTCTGGGATAAGAACTCACTATCTGATAAAAATTGTTGGAAAAACTGGAGAAGAGTATGGCAAAAACTAGGCATAGATCCACAACTCACACCCCATACTAAAATTAGGTCAAAATGGGTACAGGATTTAGACATAAAGAGTGATACCAAAGATATATTAATGGACCAAAAAATATTCTATCCAGCTATCTATGAAAAAGGGATAAATTGATGACCAAACAAGAATTAGAGCACATCATAAACTGCAAAATGAATGACTTTGACTATATTAAATCAAAAAGGTTTTGCACTAATTTTGGCAGCATTGACTAATAAAATCAATGCTGCCAAAATTAGAAGAAAAGCAGAAATCTGGGAAACAATCTTCATAACCAGGAGTTCTGATGAAGGTCTCATTTCTAAAATATATAGAGAATTGCATCAAATTTATAAGGTCACAAGTCATTCCTCAAATGATAATTGGTCAAAGGATATGAACAGACAGTTTTCAATTGAAGAAATTAAAGCTATACATAATCATATGAAAAAATGCTCCAAATCACTATTGACTAGAGAAATGCAAATTAAAACAACAATGAGATATCATCTCACATCTATTAGATTAGCACAGATGAGGAAAAAGTAAGATGATTAATGCTGGAGAGGTTGTGGGAGTATTGGGACATTGATGCGTTGCTGATGTTTGGTTTTTTTTTTATATTTTTCAAGGCAATGGGGTTAAGTGGCTTGCCCAAGGCCACACAGCTAGGTAATTATTAAGTGTCTGAGGTCAGATTTGAACCCAGGTACTCCTGACTCCAAGGCCAGTGCTGTATCCACTGCACCACCTGGCCGTCCCATGCGTTGCTGATGGAGTTATGAATGGATCCAACCTTTAAGGAGAGTAATATGGAAATATGCCCAAAGAATAATAAAACTGTGCATACCCTTTGACCCAGCAATTCCAATTCTAGGACTATATTCAGAAGAAATTGTAAAAAATGGGAAAAGTCCAACATGTTCCAAAATATTCATAGCAGTCCTTTTTTGTAGTGGCAAAGAATTGGAAATTGAGGGGATGCCCATCAATTGGGCCATAGCTAAACAAGTGATTATAGACTATATTATCTCCAAGCAGTGGAAGAAAAAGAAAAATAAAACACAGAAAAAAAAACACCCCTACCAAATCTGATGAACACTTTATAAAAATTGTCTCTTATGTATCTCTTTCCCTTGATCCTAATTCCTCATGCCCAAAACTACTAATTTGTAAATATGTTTAACAAAATATGTATGTAAAATGCTAACCTGACTATTCCCAACTGAGGGAAGGAGGTGGGAAGGGAGAGTGGAGGGAAACTCTATAACTTGGAAATATACATGTACAAATGGATGAAAAGAAATAAAAAAACAAAAGCAAAAGCAAAGCATGCCCCCCCCATATCACTTCTCAGCTCAGTGAACTTCAGTGATTCCCTGTGACCTCTAGACTTAAATGTAAATTTTGTTGTTTGACATTTAAAACTCTTTGCATCCTAGTTCCAACCTAGTTCCTTACTCTCTTTATTATGAATTACCCTTATTTTGCATTTTTCCTCTTCAAACATTCTCCCAACTTAACTGACATTTTTTGCAATTTCTTCCATAGGGTACTCTATTGTCACTTTGCACTGACTGTCCTCTGTACATGGTATAGTATTTCTTTTTCAGTTCTTAGAACCCCTCATTTCCTTCAAAACTAAGGTACAACTTCCTACCACTTCCCATGCACGAATGATGTGCATTTCTGTCATATGTTCATATACAAATATGTGTGTAAATGCATATATATGTATATATATATGTCTCTCTGTATGTGCATCTGTGAATGTGTGTACATGTGATTTCCCTTGATTTCCCCTGATTAAATTAAATTAAATTTTCCCACTTTGAGGGCAGGGACTGATTAATTTTTGTCTTCATATTTTTATCACACTTAGAAGTGCTTTGTACAGAGTAGGTAAAAAAATATTCATTGATAGAATGGTCAAAGAGATTCTGATTTTTTCACATGGAATTGCTGGTGGGAGAAACCAGAGGGTGGTCTCCTCATCTCTAAAATGAAGTGACTGGACTAGGTAGTTTCTATAATTCTTTTTAGCTCCAAATCTTCTGATACCAGATAGCAGGGGCCTGAAAAAACTATAGTTGGATCAACCTAAGAAATGCACAGTGAACAAGCAGGGAAAAGGGAAATAGAAGTTTTAGATATATATGAAAACCAATGACTGGCTCTCTCTCAACATATAAAGCTAAAAGTATGGGGAAAATTAAGAATACTGACAATAAGAATATAGACTACAAAGAAGTTCACATAGTATCCCTTCATTTTTTTAACTGACCATTAGTTCTTTTGATCTATTATAATGGGGGCTTTTGCCCAGTCCCAAAGCAATATGTCTGGGGAAGGATTAAACTCTTCATCGAAAACACTCCAAGCCATTTTATGAAAAGAAAATCATATTGAAGCAAAAGGATTAGTATCTTTGAGGTGGCTTATGAAGGTCAAAGACTCAGCAATTCAAAAGGACAAATGATTGATAAATAGAAAATAACTTGCTGACCCACAGAGAAAGAGCCTTCAGATGTTGGGGCAATGATTATTTTTAAATGCTCAATCAACATGGAGGAAAATGTCTAAAAGGGGCACTACCTCGGGTAAGAACCCCATTCACTTTCTCTAACACTACATCTAGCCAGCTGTTTTCAATTGCCTTAATTTACAAAAATCTTTCTGAGCTGAGATTGGTTCCATTCAGGATAGAGGAGGCTAAAAGCAGGAAGACTTAAGGCTGCAAACTCTTTCAGTTATCCAGTTTTATTTGAGCCGAAATGCTGGATCTCCTTTTCTTTCCGGTCTTGCTGGCTTCTTGGTTCCGTAATCTGCCAGATTTCTAGATTCCAGTTTTAGTTAGATCCTTGGATATTATCTTCATTTGTTCCTTTGTTTGTTCCCCAGACTTAGAGCCTCACCTCATCCTAACCTGTGCATCCTAACTTTGAATGATTTCACCTGGAACTCACCATATTTAATCAAAATTACAGCATTTTAGGGATGAAAGGCAAAAAAAAAAAAAATGGATCGTCCAAACAAGAAGAAATAAATTAAAAAGTCAGAGTTAGCATCAGGCTAGGAATACTCTGCCTCAATTCTGGCCTTTAGCTGGGTAAATGATGGAAAGGTGGGTGGCTCATAGCCTTGACTTTATTGAGTACTATTAACTCTATCCTTATTAGGGAGACTTTTTTTCCTTATTGTATCTTGGCAAATGGGAGCTGAGATGGCCTGTCAGTACTCTGAAAGTATGAAGAACTGAAATTGGAACATACCCAGGAGTGACTGAAAAACCATTTGAGCATTTTGTGGCAGAGACAGCCTGCCATATGAAACTAGTTAGGAACATGTTGGCTTGGTGGGGCCAGCAAAATGGCATCACCAGAAGGTGATATTATGTATGAACTGCTTCTCTATGCCCATGTTCTCCACAGTTATATCCTGGTCATAAGAGGTGCTCACAAGTGTGTATCCCATTCATGTGTGCTAGTGATCTTGTAATCTCTTTCTGACTAGTTGCTGAGAATCAGTGGAGCCTGGGAGTTAAGATTTTGAGGTGGGTTGGATTCATAGAGTATCTTCACAGTTAGGATTACTAATTGAGCATTTCCCTATGTTCTATTTTGTTCTGTTTCTCTGTCTCTCTCTCCTCCCCTCATTTATTCTTTCCCTCTTCTAAAGTCTGTTTTGCTCTGACCACTGCCTTCCTTTATCTGCTCTCCCTTCTATTACCCTCTTTTTCTGTTTGTCCCTGTTCCCTCCTACTTTCCTGTTGGGTAAGACAGATTTCTATACCCAACTGAGTATGTAGATATATTTCCCCTCTTTGAACCAATTTAGATGTAAGTTAGGTTCAAGAGTTTCATGACTCACTCAAAATTTTCCCTTACACTCTAAAAACTCATCTTTGGGAACTTTTTTATGTAAGATAATTTCCTCCATTATTTCTTTCTCTTCCCCCTTCTCCCATAGCATCTCCCTTTCTCTTCTATACATTTTTGCATCATTCTAACATAATGGGTTCACTTCTATGTCTTCTATGTAGAATCCTTATGATTGAGTCCCTTATGATTACTCTTTCTTATTTACTCTTTCTGCTTCTCTTGAGTCTCATAGTCGAAAGTCAAATTTTCAATATAGCTCTGAGCTTTGCGACAGGAATGCTTGAAAGTCTTTTATTTCATTAAATATTCATTTATTCCTTTGAAGGACTATATTTAGTGTTGTTAGGCAGATAATTTTTTGTTGTCTTCTGGAATAGCAAATTAGAAGTCCTCTACTCCTTTAATGTGGTGGCTGCTGAATCTTGTGTGGTCATGACCGTGACTCCAAGGTATTTGAATTGTTTTTCAGACTTCTTGAAGTATTTTCTCTTTGATCTAGAAACTCTGGAATTTGGCTGTGATTTTACTGGGAGTTTTCATTTTGGATTTTCCTTCAGGTGGTCATTGGTAGATTGTTACATTTATTATTTTACCCTTTGACTTTAGTATATTAGGGAAGTTTTACCTAATTATTTCTGGAAAGTGATGTTTTAGATCTTTCCAGGTAATCCAATAATTCTCAAATTATATCTCCTTGATATATTTTCCAGGTCAGATGTTCTTTTTTTCTATATTTTTCATTTTCTTCTATTTTTTCATTCCTTTGATTTTGTTTTATTATTTCTTGATGTCTTATGTAGTCATTAACTTATACTTACCCAATTCTATTTTCTTCAGTGAATTTTTGTGCTTCTTTTTATTTGGCCAATTCTATCTTTTTTTAAATGTATTTTCTTTAACTTTTTTTGTTCTTTTGCCAAGTTGTTAATTGTCTTTTCATAATTTTCTTCCTTTGCTTTCTTTCTTAATTTTCCTCTACTAATAATTTCATTTTGATGTCCAAATTGCATTTTTCTTTTAGTTTATAGCTGTTTTGACTTCACTGTCCATTTCTGAGTTTGTGTCTTGATCTATATTGTTCAACTGTATTGATAAACATTGTTACCCATTGCAGTGGTAGAAAGAATACTGGGGCTGTGAGCAAGACAACTGAGTTCTATTCCCTCTCACAACAAATGCCTCTATGACCTCAGTAGAAAGATTGTTGAGCTTGGAATTAGAGCACCTGGATTCAAATCTTGATTCTGATACTTTTCACCTGTGTGACTATGAACACGTCTCTTTATCACTATAAAGCTTAGTTCTCTTGTCTATAAGAGTGAGGGGTGTATGTGATTAATAGTCTGAGAGCTACTTAGGATAGTGGGGAGTTAAGGGACTTTGCCAGGGTCACATAACCAGTATATATTAATAGCAAGAATTAAACTCAGGTCTACCTCACTCTCCAGCCAACTACAACATGTTGATTTTTCCTTCAGGAATATAAATTTTTTTTTAAATGATGAAAAATTTAAGAGGTTGAACTGGATTATTCAAGTGATTACTTCTTGTCATTATAAATAGATGAAGTAGGTAGTCACCTAAGTGGGGTGTTTTGGAAAAATCCAGGAAGATCACCTTGGCTCAAAATCTGCACTTTCCTCCACATTAGTATTGGAATTCTACCATTTAAAAGCCACCTCCTTTCATCTTAAAAATGTCCAAAAATTCTATTAATATGTAACAAGTAACATGTAACTCCTATTAATATATAGTGTGTAAAATTTGAGGAAGGATCAGGGTTTGGGTATTTTGTTTTGTTGAGTCCTTTTTTTATCCAGATATGTCATGCCACTGATATGAAGGAACCCTTGGTTTGGAACACTCATCTATTAATGAAGCTTGATACCTGGTCTATAATGCATTTTCTTAGAATGTGGTCTGGGTCACTGAAAGGTGAAACTTCTTTCCTAAAGTCACACAAATGACATGTCAGAGACAAAAAAAAGCCTGGATCTTCCTATGTATAGGGTCAGCTGTCTAACCTCTACACCATACTATAAAGCTGTATCTGTTTGATAATAACATCAGAAAGTTTGTTTTTCACTTTCCTGAGAAAATGACCCTGTGGTAATGGAACTCTATGGTAAGAGAGTACCTGAAAAAGGAAGTGAGACAGTGTCCAAAGACAATATGATCTGATTGAGGATCTCATACACAATTTACGACTGGAAGAGGCTGAGTGACACTTGTGGATTGGTGAACTTTTGCTGGCCAAGAGAATTTGGGAAATTGCTTTCTTTTTTTAAATACATTTTTTTAGTATTGTAATTCTGAGTTTGGTAAATACTAATGAATATAAACTTTTCCACATACTAAGAACAGAGAAAGAGTACTGCACATGTTTATCAAGTATATTAAATCTGTTTTCCAGGAAAATTGTATGTTTCTAAGGTCATTGCTGTTTCTAGAGGTTTCTGTTCTCATTTTAACTTCTTTGCTTGGCATATAACACTGTATTTAAGTTAGTTTGTGATTTGTTTAGGAACAAATCTCTTACATTATGATTTTTTTGGGGGGGAGAAATGGGTTCTGAGAAAAAGAAGATGGCTTGAATGTTTGGATTGGGTACTGACTTAGTCCAGTCTATCTGAGCTCCCCTCCAGTTACTACACAGTCAATGGATGTCAAAGTAGACCCAAGACATTTGGATTGAGGCTGAAAGACCTATGTATCAGCTTGTTTTCAGAGATTAGGATTCCTCATTTTTTTCTATAGAAAGAGCGATTGGAACATTTACACACTACTGCAGGGGTTCTAAAAAAGTGATTGCTAAGATTGAAGCATTATATGTTGTAGAAAAAGCACATGACTAGCTGCCAGAAAGAACTCATTTCAAAGTTCAGCTCTGTCATGGGCTTTCCTACTTTGAGGACATCTCTTTCATTGGTCTTCTTCCATTTGATCAAAGAGACATCAGACTCATTCAGGTTCATTTTCAGCTAGACTAGTTTCATAACCTTCTAATTGGTCACCCTGCATCTCATCTCTTCCTTCCTAAATTCATCCTTCACACAACTGGCCAAATAATTTTCCTAAATTATAAGTTTGACTATGTCATTGACTATACCAGAAATTACACCCTTCTTTTATCCCTGTAGCTGTTAGTAGTCTTTCCCCTTCTAAATGATTTTGGATTAACACATCTGTGTGCATATCGTATTTTCCCAACAATAATAGCTAACATTCATGTATCACTTTAAGGTTTGCAGAGCAACTGATTTATGTAATCTCATGATCCTCAAAACAATCTTATAAGGTAGGAACTGAAGCTGAATGGTCTTAAGTGATCTGCCCAAAGTCATAGGTACTTGAAGAACCAATGACTTAACAATGGCTACAGAAATGTGGAATAATGCCATGTACTATTTTGTGAGAACAGTATGATTGAAATTATGATCCTTAAGGATTTCTTAGATTGGGGGTCATGAATACCCTACAAGAATAGATAAAGAGCTGGAAGGGAACTCAACTAGTTCAATCTTCTCATTTTGCTATGAGCGAGGTAAGGCTGAGAAAGATATGACTTGCTCAGTTCATTCAGAAAATAAAAGACAAAACTTTGGAATCTGAACAATGCCTTCTGACTCTATTCCCTGCATCCTTTCCACTATACTGCACTATATTGTAAAGAGAGACAACCCAATATATTTATAGAACAGAGATAAAGCTACATAAGAAGGTAGTTTCTTTGGCTCTTTGGAGTTTGGCATTCTGCTTTCCCAGGTCCCCTGTAGAACTTTATAACCCTCTTACAGTCAGAAAGCATCTGGCCTCATTCTTTACCTCTTCTTAATTTAGCATCTCTTAATGAGCATTTGAGCAGAATTCCACAGCCCTTCTTGATGTTTAGGGTGCCCAAATGTATCTTGTAGTATCTCTAAGAAAGAACCATTTTTCTATGGGAAAGTTGAGATGCAGAGATGGCCTGGCATGAGGTGAATTGTGCCTTATGAGGATGCCTTTTGGAATGAATCTGTCTCAACAACCTTTTTCAATTTTGACTACAGAATGAGCACTAGTGTCTATTCTGTTTTGTGGGAGCCTATGTTTCCCATGAGCCTATTTTGCCTCCCTAAATAGACTATCAGTTGGAATGTGAGACCTTGAAAAGATCATGGTGATTATATAGACTAACTACTTCAATTTATATAAATGATGAACTGAAGCCCTGAGGAGCTAAGTTATAAACCATAAGGTCACAAAGCTGGTCTAAAGATCCTTGAGGACCTTTGGAATTTTTTTTTATATATTTCTCCCTTGGCATAAGCTTCAAAGGATCTCAGGAAATGTTCATTGGTTGATGACTTTTAAGCCAATAGAATTTCTCTTCTATGTACTGGGACTCAGGGTCACCTATCAGAGAAAATTTTTGGATTCAGTCAAAATGCAAAATGTCCCAGCCCCAAGAGATGGGGTTAGAACTGAGGCTCTCTGCAGCATGCTGAAGGCAGTGAGAAGACAATCAAAGAGAAATGAGATATACAGGGTAGATATGATTTGGCATTTGTATTTGGCATATTTTTGTATATTTTTTTGTTCAATTATTTTGTTGCCAGTAATGATTTGCATTATGGAAAATAGCTCCAAGACATTTAATCAAGGACATGGATGAGAAGAAAAGAAGGTGATCTTGCACATACTATGAGTGATGAATAACAGATGGATAGCTTGAGTGTTGTCCCGGAACCCGCAAAACAGAGAAATACAGCTTTTGAAACCTTGAATATTTATATTGTTATATCTCTTTTTTTGTATTGTATTTGTATCTCTGTTTTTGTATTGTGTCATAGTTCAGTCTGAGGCAATTAGTCCCAGGATCCCTTTTGACTTTTCTTCCTTTGCATGAACCAGCAAGTAATCACTTGCTCAGAATATGGCACGTCTCTTTCTATTTACCTGTAAACAAAACTCCTTATTAAAAACTCAGATAGTAAATAAAGTTTAAATAGAGTAGGAGATTTTTGCGGGTAGTGAGAGAGTAGAGAGGGGATAACTTTTTCATGTCCCACAGCATGCCCAACAGGTAGATCTAGGAAAAGAAATTCTTTGTGGGTAGGTCATTCCTTCTGAGTGGGAAAGACTACACTTCTCATTCACCCCCTTGTCAATAAGGGGATATATACATATTATATATATATATACATATATATATACCTCCATATTTCTATATATTATTTCTATACACATATTTTTATGTATGCATATGTATGCAAATATATAGTGAATATACATGTATATGTATATCAGTGTATATACATGCCTATATGTGTATATGTGTATATACAAAATATTACAGTAAATTTGCTTTGAACATATCA
The DNA here is from genome assembly GCF_037893015.1 of Macrotis lagotis. Lineage (NCBI taxonomy): Eukaryota > Metazoa > Chordata > Mammalia > Peramelemorphia > Peramelidae > Macrotis > Macrotis lagotis. The sequence continues at coordinate 144,515,472 of NC_133665.1, forward strand.
ATGATTTTCCCTGCTTTATTACCTTCACTGTCACCACCCCTCTCCAATGGCAAATATTACTTACATAGGCATTCTTTTCCCAGGACAGTTCACCAAGAGTCAAGGGCACTCAAATGACTTTATCTAATAGCTTGTAATTCATCAGTCAACTAATCAAAAGACATTTGAGTATTTATCTCATCTCATTTGATCTTTATTAAAAGCCAGTGAAGGAGGTTCTATTATTGTAGATGAGGGAACTGAGTCTGAGAGGGGTTAGATAACTAGTATTTGAGGTGGAGTTTGAACTCAGGTCTTCCTAACTTCTCTCTTGATTAGCTAATGTTTCCAGAAAGGGTTACACTAGATAACCTCCAGGGATTCTCCCATACCTATGATTCTAGGTTCTGGGAAGTGTGCAAAAAGGGCAGGAATGCCTAAGGGGACTTAAGCGAAAGTCTTGGCATCTGGAACTACAAGACTATTGTGTTATAGTTTAGTTTCCCCAAGTCCAGTGAATATCAAAAATAGGTATCAGGTGCTTTATAAATGTAGTGACCAAAGTTGGCCCTTCCTTCCTTCTTTGGAGAGACTAGGAACTAAACAGCATTCATTCAGTGGTCCACAAGGACTGGTTAAGGCTTACGATGTATGAGATAGGATGCTAAGATATGAAGTCAGGGTAAAACAATCCTTGCCTTCTTGCCTTCAAGTATTGAACATTATATTGAAGGAGAAAACATGCAAACAGCTAAGTACATACAAGACATATAAAGAGTAGATGAGACATAATCTAATAAAAGAAGACATTAATATAAAGATGAGTTTTGAGCTGAATTTTGTTTTTCATTTTAAAGATTTTATTTATTTTTGAGTTTTACAATTTTTCCCCTAATCTTGCTTCTCCCCCCCCCCCCACCTCCCACAGGAGGCAATTTTCCAGTCTTTATATTGTTTCCATGGTAAACATTGATCCAAATTGAATGTGATGAGAGAGAAATCATATCCTTAAGGAAGAAACATAAAGTATAAGAGAGAGCAAGATTACATGATAAGATATCAGTTTTTCCCCCCTAAATTAAAGGTAATAGTCCTTGGTCTTTGTTCAAACTCCTCAGTTCTTTCTCTGGATACAGATGGTATTCTCTATCACAGACAGCCCCAAATTGTCCCTGATTGTTGCACTGATAGAATGAGCAAGTTCATCAAGGTAGATCATCACCCCTATGTTGCTGTTAGGGTGTACAATGTTTTTCTGGTTTTGCTCATCTCACTCAGCATCAGTTCATGCAAATCCCTCCAGGCTTCCCTGAATTCCCATCCCTCTTGGTTTCTAATAGAACAATAGTCTTCCATGACATACATATATCACAGTTTGCTAAGCCATTTCCCAATTAAAGGACATTTACTTGATTTCCAATTCTTTGCCACCCCAAACAGGGCTGCTATGAATATTTCTGTACAAGTGATGTTTTTACCCTTTTTCATCTCTTCAGGGTATAGACCAGTAGTGGTATTGCTGGGTCAAAGGGTATGCACATTTTTGTTGCCCTTTGGGCATAATTCCAAATTGTTCTCCAGAAAGGTTAGATGAGTTCACAGCTCTACCAACAATGTATTAGTGTCCCAGATTTCCCACAACCCTTCCAACAGTGATCATTGTCCTTTCTGGTCATATTGGCCAGTCTGAGAGGTGTGAGGTGGTACCTCAGAGAAGCTTTAATTTGCATTTCTCTAATAATTAGTGATTTAGAACAAATTTTTTCATATGATTATGGATTGCTTTGATTTCCTCATCTGTAAATTGCCTTTGCATATCCTGTGACCATTTGTCTACTGGGGAATGCCTTGTCTTCTTTTTTTGTAAATTTGACTCAGTTCTCGTATATTTTAGAGATGAGTCCTTTGTCAGAAACACAAGTTGTAAAAATTGTTACCCAATTTACTACATTTCTTTTGATATTGGTTACAGTGGTTTTGTCCATGCAAAAAATTTTAATTTAATTAATTAAAATTATCTAGTTATCTATTACCATCTCTTCTTTGGTCATAAACTGCTTCCCTTTCCATAGTTCTGACTAATACTCCTTGATCTTCTAGTTTGCTTATAATTGTTTTTTATGTCTAAATCCTGTATCCATTTGGATCTTATCTTGGTATAGGGTGTGAGGTGTTGGTCTAATCTAAATTTCTTCCATACTAACTTCCAATTTCTGAGCAGTTTTTATCGAAGAGAGAGTTTTTATACCAATAGCTGGACTCTTAGCTGGGTTTATCAAACAGCAGATTACTATAATCATTTCCTGCGATTGCACCTAGTCTATTCCACAGAACCACCACTCTATTTCTTGGCCAATACCAGACAGTTTTGATGACTGATGCTTTATAATATAATTTTTTCTTTTGTACTTTTTCCCCTTTGAATCCCTGGAAATTCTTGACTTTTTATTTATCCATATGAATTTACTTACAACTTTTTCTGTTGAGCTGAATCTTGGGAGGACTAATATTCCATGTGGAGTAATAGGAGAAAAATGCTAGTCCTCATTTATATAGGGTCTTAATGTTTTCAAAGTGTTTTATATAGCTTTCTCATTTGATCTTTATAACAATCCTATGAAGGAAGTTCTATCATTATTATGATCCTGGCAGATAAGCAAACTGAATCTGAGAGAGGTTGATCAGCTAGTGTTTGAGGCAGGGTTCAAGCTCAAGTCTTCCTGACTTCTCTTTAAGATATTATCTTCTGTACTCCCTAGTTGCGAAGCATGGAAATGGGAGTGTTGTATTCAAGGATGAGTAATTAGACTATGGTAGGATGGGAGGGTCCTGCAAAAAAGGGGGGGGCATAATCAAACATCAATTGACAAGCTCTGGGCTAGACTCTGAGGATACAAATAGATCTAGGAAAAGAAAAAGAAGGAAGTTGGAACAGTGAAGTATGGAGAGCTTGCCCAGCCTTACAGAAAGGGACAGGGAGGAAAGACATGAATCAAAATCTCTTGATAGTCAATATCTTTCTTTTAGATCTTGGTATTTTCATTAGACTGCTCTTTCAGACTTTGCTACTAAGGATTCCAAATTGTAGTCGTCCCCAAAGAGAATGACTTAGTTCTCAATAAGACTTTTCTCCAACAAAAAAGACACACTGTCAGTTCTAAACTCAGTTATTCCATGAAAAAAACCCCAAACCTAACCACTAGTATAGTCTAATTCTTTCCTCTTTCATCCCCCCCAACCTCCCTGTAAATTCAGTGATGGGCTCATGTCTATAAATGAATGAACATTAGCCAAATGATTACTCAATCCCCTTCCTGTTTACTTTTCTGTTCTCAATAGGAAATGTGTTTATTTAAAAAAGAGTTTCCCAGTTTTATTATCTTCACTGCCTCCCCCCATCCAGTGGGAAATAAGTGTGAATTATACACTTAGGCATTCTTTTCCCAGGACAATTCTCCAAGAGAATGGATTTCATTAATGAATTTATTAATAGTTTATAATTCATCAGTTAACTTCTCAACAGACAATTACTGCCTATTTATCATATAGCAAGCATCTCGAGGTCACAAATAAATACAAGACATAATCAATGCCCATACTATAATGCTTATGCCTTACCTGAAGAAGCAAACAAATAGTGATTAATCACTGGAAATACAAGCAAATAGAAATCTTTGCCTCAAAGAGCTAATATTTTTTATGCTATAAGTAACTGAAAATGGGGAGAGGTGGATAAAGATATCTGGCATGAGGAAGCATGGTTTTTATATTCCAGAAACCAGGAATAAGCAGAGAAGCCAAGACATAAACATGGGGAAAATGAAATAATAGGAATGATTTATTTTTATTAATTTTTAATTAAAATTTTATTTTCTCCAATTACATATAAAGATAAATTCATTTTTTGTAGGATTTTGAGTTTCACATTTTTCTCTCTCCCTCCCTTCCCACTCCCTTCCCCAGGACAGTGAATAATCTAATAGAGATTATACATGTACAATCATAAATAACAATAGTAATTTAAGAGTCAAGTAATAGTTTGGGGGCAGTGATAGAGGTCCCTTGACTTGGCCATATGTGATTAGTTGCCCGATAAGTGTCGCCAAAAACTAGTGCTACCTGCGTTAAGAGAAGGGGATACGATGTGCTGGCAAGATCTGGTTTTGAGAAGGAAATATTTAAGATATTTGAATATTGACTGTAATTAAACTCTTCAAAAAGAGGAATAATTTTATATTGGAAAAACATGATCAAAGAAAAATTTAGATTGTTATACGTGAACACTCTATAATGAACACTTGAATTTATATTGGTTTATACCTGTATATATAAACACCCGAATTTATGTTGCTATATAGCAGGCAGCACAGTGAAGCAGTAGAGACTTGATGTGGAGTCATTCAACCAGTTATTCAACAAGTATTTATTAAATGCTATACACTAGTCTCTAGTCCTTACTTTCAGAGAACTGATAGTCTAAGGGGGGAGACAATAACTATGTTTACACATGAGTTATACAGTGCATGTAAAAGATATTGGGGGGGGTCAAAGGGACCAGAAATGGCCTCCAACAGAACATAGGTGGGATTTGGTGAGTCTTGGAGGAAGCCAGGGAAGTTAAGAGGCATTGTGGAGGAGGGAGTGCATTCTAGACATGGAAGAAAACTGGTGGAAATGCAAAAATCCATGAGATATCGTATTGTTGGCAAGGAAGAGCCAAAAGACCAGTGAGTGTGAAGAAGAAAGTAAAGTATAAGAACACTGGAATGATAGGAAGTTGGCAGATTGGAAAGGGCTTTAAATGCAAATAGAGGACTTAATTTTTGATCCTGAAAGGTATAGAAAACCACTGGACTTTACTCAGCAGGGGATGACTGTTTCTGCACTTTAGGACAATTATTGATTGAAAAATATATTAGAGTGAATTAAAGCTTGAAGAAGGGAAACCAATTAAAAAGATATTGCAATAGCTCAGATAACAGCTGATGAAGCTATAGTTGGGTAGTGTCTTTATAAGTGGAAAGGAGAGAGAAGTGAAGTTAGAATTGGCAATATTTGAAAATAATTTGTATTTGTGGAGAGAATGTGAGTGTGGAGTTGAAGATGACCCTTCATCTGAGAGCCTAAATGAACGAATGATAGTTTCCATAGAAGCAATAGGAAAGTTGGGATAAGGGAAGGCTTTTGGGAAAAATTAAGAAGTTCCATTTTGCACATGTTATGTTTGAGATGCCTATAGGATCTGATTAGTGGGGTTAAAAAAGACATCTGGTGATGTGGGACTGGTGCTCAGAGAGAGATTCAGATAGAATATATAGATTTGTGAGTGAGCTACATAGAGATGATCATTGAAACCAAAGGAGCTGATGAGACTGTCAAGTGAGAAGGTACAGAGCAAGAAGAAAAGCTGACCAAAGACAAAGTTTTGGGGGACATCTACAGTTAGTAGGCTTGACTTGGATGAAAATCTAGCAAAGGAGATGGAGAAATGGTGACCAGACATCTAGGAGGAGAACGACCTAAAAATCATGAAATCCTAGAGAGGAGAGACTATACAAGAAGATACTGTGGGGTGGCTAGGTGACACAGTGAATAGAGCACTGGCCTTGGAATCAGGAGTACCTGGGTTCAAATCTGATCTTAGACACTTAATAATTACCTAGCCGTGTGGCCTTGGGCAAGTCACTTAACCCCATTGCCTTGAAAAATCTAAAAAAAAAAAGAAGATGCTGTGATTAGTAGTGTGCTGAGAGGTCAAGAAAAATGAGAATTGGGGCTGCTAGGTGGCTTAGTGGATAAAGAACTGGCCCTGGAGTCAGGAGTACCTGGGTTCAAATCCAGTCTCAGACACTTAATAATTACCTAGCTGTGTGGCCTTGGGTAAGCCACTTAACCCCGTTGGCCTTGCAAAAAAAATCCTTAAAAAAAAGAAAGATGAAAATTAAAAAAAATTAATTAGATTTGACATTTAAGAGATCACTGAAAATTTTGAAGGAAGCAGTGACAGCTTTATTATGAGGGTAGAATCCAGAGAGTAAGGAGTTTAGAAGCAAGTGATGGGAGAGAAGAGGAGGCTCCAGTGTAGAAAATTTAAAAAAAAGAATATTAGTCATGAAAGAGAGAAAACAGGATAATAACAAGTGGGGATTATATGATAAAGTGATTTTTTTTAAAGGATTAGAGAGCTATGGCTAAATTTGTAAGTAACATAGAAGAAAAATTATAGTGGCAATCTGTTTGACAAGACTGAAGGACTTCATATCAAGGGTGTTTGTAAGGGGTTCAGTCTCTTGGCAAGGTGAAAGATGTCTTCTCCATGGAAGGTAAGAGTAAAGTTAGGAGGAGGCGATGTCTGAATGATGTTGATGAAAAAGAAGCTCTTGGAAAAGTGCCTCCTTTTTAGGTAGAGGGTAAAGTTTGAGGTTCTCTGCTGAATATGTAGGGGGTAGGGGGCCAAAGAAGACTTGAAAAAGGATAGAAAGAATTGAAATAGGCATTGTAGTTAGTGGGCCAGTGAACTAATTAGAGAGATGTAGAAATATTTTCTTGCTATAAATGAGGGTATTGCAGAATTATGTGACATAAATATACAGTAGACCCTATCTATGCAGATTTGGGATTTTTTTTTTCCAGGACTATTCAGTAGTGTGAGAACAGGGGAGGAAAATAGAAGATAGTGGGAAATAATTCAAGTTGGAGTTTTACAGTGGGATAAATGAACAAAGGACTCAAGCATATAGAATACAGTAGAGTTGAATTCATTCACCAAGGGGATAAGAAAACTAAAGGTGAGGATATAGGTAACTTAGGTATGATGGTTTGGGAAAGATTGAGGGGTGGAAAGATCAAATGGCAAGGGGAAGACAAAGATCAGGGATAGGAGGTCATAAGGTATAGGGGAAGAAAGAATGATAAAAAATTATAATCATATAAGTGAAATTCAGAGTTCACCATGGAAGTAGAACATTTGTGGATACTGGAGAGATCAAGGATAATATGAGCATTTTTGCATACAGCTATGAAGAATAGAATAAATCATAGATATTGAGTCCATGGAGACAGGAAGATTGAGATTTGGGAAATTAGGGTGATTTAGGGAGCATCAAAATGTATACTGAAGTCCATTAGTTTGAGGGCAATATTTGTGATGGAGAGAAAGACTGAGCAAGGCACCCATTGAGGTCCAAATGAATTCAAATCTTACTTCTGAAACATACTGACTTTATGGCCTTGTCAAGTCACTTAAACTCTTGGTGCTCATCTGAGTTGGTCAAAGTTCCTCACCTAATGTTCCCCCATATCAATGAAATAACAGATCTAGTTAGGAAAAAATACTCAGGTATTCTTTGTGTAAGTAGCATTTATATAATGAGAAGTGGGCTTGCTTGGTAGATGGAGAACTTGTCTTAGCATTTTCAAATACCACTTCTAGAACATTTTGGTTTTATGACTTGGGGAAAGTCAACCTCCTGGTAAGTCTAGCAAAATTCCAAGTCACTAAGAAAATGCCAACCTGCTATTGGCCAAGGAAATTTCCTCTACTTGTGAAATCATTGGTCATTTCTACACACAATGCATATATATTGAAGAGAAGTTAGGTTTGGGGTGGGAAGATCTGAATCTTTAATGCTCTATTTAGCATTAATTTACTATGATTTGGGGCAAATCATTTTGCCTTTGAGCCTCAGGTCTTCTTCATTTGTAAAAGGGGAGAGAAAGCAGGAAATAATACCTGCAAATTGCTGTTTACATATGGATTTTGATTATAAACAAATGCTTATGATTCTAACTTCAGCAATGAATACCCAAGGCCTCAAATCAATCTTCAGTAAGCCAGGAAGAAAGGTAACTTCAACTTAATCCTCCAAGTCCTATGATTCTAAGCTTGTCCTTGTCATCAAGGTAAGTGTGAGAAGGGAAGGTGGTCAGTTCTGCTAGGTGATTAGTATTATTATTGATGAAACAGTTTTTTTGAAACTTTTAGACCTAATGGTGAAATTGAATGACTCAGATTTTTTTTTTAGGTTTTTGCAAGGCAATGGGGTTAAGTGGCACACAGCTAGGTAATTATTAAGTGTCTGAGGTCGGATTTGAACTCAGGTACTCCTGACTCCAGGGCCGGTGCTCTATCCACTGTGCCACCTAATCACCCCTCAGATTTTTTTTCATTCACTTTCAGGTACCTATAAACTCAAATGTTGTCATAATTTCCCCCCTTTGCTGTAATACTAATCCTTCAGGTGGAGTTGACCCCAAGAGTGATCTTCCACACAGGAAGTTTCCAAGGATGGTTTTAAAAAACCCCATCACTTTATCATATAATCCCCACTTGCTATTATACACTTCCTGAAGGACAAGGAAGCTAATTAACTTACCTGAAACCTTATGGGTAGAAAGGCCTAGAAGTGAGATTTGAATCCAATCCCTCTGATTCAAAAGCCAGCAATATCGTTCAACTATATCCTAGAGTCTCTCTTTCTGAGCTTCTCATTTGACATGGTTGAGTTTCCTGAAGATTCTAGTCACTCCTTTGTATTTGCTTCCAGATTTCTGAATGTCCTTCCAAATCTCTCATTTTCTGAATGAGGAAACTAGTGCAGAGCGGGTGAAGGGACTTGCTCAAGGTCACTTAAGTGTCATACAAGTAAGGCTGATTTGTCTGTCAAATGTTCAATGTGCTATCACAACTCCAAGGGAAATAAAAGTTCAAAAATACACTAAAAGTCTGTATTCTAATCTTAACATGCCTTCTTAAACAATATCTTGTATCTGAGATCATGAAAGATTTATTCATCCATTCATCTATCCATCCATTCATCCAGTCATTCATTCAGCAATTATTTATTGAAAGCTGTAGAAGGAATATATTAGTCATTGAAAATTCTGTACCATTCAAACTCCAGTCACAGTCAAAAAGTGATGTAATGGCATAAGACTGTTATTTTGGACTCAGGGAGGACTGTCCTTGACTAACCAGAATCTCTTGGACTTAATCAAAAGAGAGAAAAGCAAAATATCACTGCAAAATAAGCATTGATTAGAGTCATTTCAATAAACTTTCTATAGAGTCCCCTTTCCTGTTTGATTCCCCTCTCTCCCACTTTTAAAATTATTTTTGATTCATATCAATTTAACACCTACAGGGGAAAAATCCTAAAGTGGGTGGGGAAGGAGGTTGGAGGATGAAACAGATGCCATTTTTAAGGTTTTCTTAGCAATATACAATATATGGAATTTTGTCAACAGAGAATTTGCAAAGCAAACATAAAAGTAGTTGGAATTGACTACTTTTGCCTAATAAAGGAAGATAAGATTTTCTAAAACCTCTCCCCCAATGCTCTTTAAGCTCAATGGGATATCCCATTAATGCTAGTTCTGTGACTTTAGGCAAGTCACTCCACCCTCTTTAAGCCTCACTTTTCTCATCTGTAAAATGGGGGGTAATGATGCTTGAGAAATCCTACCTTTTCAAGTTGTGCTGAGGAGAAAATGTTTGAAAAATGCCTTATAGGGGTGGCTAGGTGGCACAGTGGATAAGAACACCAGCCCTGGAGTCTGGAGTACCTGAGTTCATATCTGATCTCAGACACTTAATAATTACCTAGTTGTGTGGCCTTGGGCAAGCCTCTTAACCCCATTGCCTTGCAAAAACCTAAAAAAAAATGCCTTACAAATACGAGCTGAGGGGCAACTAGGTGGTACATTGGATAGAGAATGTCTCGGACATTTAATAATGACCTAGCTGTGTGTGACCTTGGCAAATCATTTAGCCCCATTGCCTTTCAAGCCCTCCCCCCAATAAATATGAGCTGAAATTATCAAGCAAGAACTTTGATTTTCTGAATATCTGATCAGAAAGCTAAGTCTTTTACAGAGGGGCTAATAGCAGACAATTCATCCCTAAAAAAGGCATTGATTGAATTAATTCCCAAAGTCATTGCACCCTGTACTCTTTAATTTTTAAACCAACACTGAAATTACAATCTCTTACTGAGTAAATTCCCTTGATGACAACGATGATGAGTTTTTGATTAAAACATATTTTCACCATTTACTCTAAGAACAACTTCTCTATCAAAAAACGCTTCCTTTTACAAATGAGTCAAATAAATCAAGGACCGAAGAAAGCTGCAGGGTTATTTACGATGCTCACTCCTGCTTGCCTTTGCCATCCTCCTAAGACATAAATGTTTATTAGCACTCTGGGGTCAAAGCTGGATTCGGGGAGGATCTGCCAATCTGTAGCGCCCCTTAGCGGACGAAGCTGCTCCAGGCCGGGCAGCCCCCGATGCTTCTTTCTTGCAATCACTGCCTCCTCCCTTGGGTTCCCGTTTCCTCCTAGTTCAGCCCAAAGCTGGGTAGGCTGGCAGAAGGACGCAGGGAGAGGCTGCAGATGGAGGAGACGTCCACAGAACCGAACCTAAGCCCGGGAGATTCGGTCTTCGAAAGATGGGGAAGAGCAACTTCATAGAGGAGAAAACTTAGAGACACCCTCGAGTTCCCCCTAGCAGTGGGTAAGAGCAGCGGGCACCTTGCTGGTGAAGGGCTAGGGCAGGGGAGTCAGAGACAAGGGAGAGGACTAGGAAAGCTTTAGAGGAACCTCCTCCGGAGGCTTCCTAGGGGCCACGGGCACGGTCCGGGAGACGGGGAAAGCTGGCCGTCCCTCGGAGAGCGCGGATTGGGATTGTGCTCTTCTGGACGAATCTGCAGAGGACTGCCCCTCGGAGGTGGCACGCAGACTTGTGAGGGACCCAGAGGCGGGGGCGAGTTGGAAGGTGGGTGGGAAGGGGGTCCGTTGCGGGGTACTCGGGCTTTCTACCTTTCGCTCTGTGTGTCTACAGGTTAGGACTTGGGAGAGCAGCTGAGCCTGGCTCTTGGGGTTCCCCCCGACTCCCCGGGGCAGCGGAGGCGAAGATACTCGGGTCCCCAGCGTCACGCCCACACGCACTTCTTTGACCAGCTGCCCCCCCAGGAGAAGAAGGGGCGAGGACAGGGACGGGAGGGGCAGGGCAACTCAGCTCCCCCCTCCCGCGAGTCCCTCCTATAAAGAGCGCTTCCGGACTGGTGGCCAGTAGAGGCGAGGAGCGCAGCGCCCCAAACTCTCCGCGGGGTGCGTCTCGGGATCGCCCTCCAGGGATCCGGCCGCGATGGCCGGAGCCGGGGACCGCGGACTGTGAGTCCTTGGGCCGCCAGCCCCCGGACCACCATGGAGAGCGCCACCATGGAGAGCGCCGGCGGAGCGGCCGCCCCGGGGTCCCTGAACCGCAGCGCCAACTGGAGCCTGGAGCTCTCCAGCCCCGGCAACCGCAGTTCCCTCCCCGTCCAACGCAACGAGGCCATGGCCAAGGTGGAGGTGACCGTGCTGGGTGTGATCCTCTTCTTAGCGCTGACCGGCAACCTGTGCGTCCTGCTGGCCCTGCGCACCACCCGCCACAAACATTCGCGCATGTTCTTCTTCATGAAGCATCTCAGCATTGCCGACCTCGTGGTGGCTGTCTTCCAGGTGCTGCCCCAGCTCCTTTGGGACATCACCTTCCACTTTTACGGCCCCGACTTCCTCTGCCGCCTCGTCAAGTATCTGCAGGTGGTGGGCATGTTCGCTTCCACCTACCTGCTGCTGTTGATGTCTCTGGACCGCTGCCTGGCCATCTGCCAGCCGCTGCGCTCCCTGCGCCGCCAGTCGGACCACCTCTCAGTCCTCTGCACGTGGTTAGTCTGTCTGGTGGTCAGCGTGCCCCAGATCCAGATCTTCTCCTTGAAGGAGGTGAGCGAAGGGGTATATGACTGCTGGGCCGTGTTCATCCAGCCCTGGGGACCCAAGGCTTACGTCACCTGGATCACACTGACCGTCTACATCATCCCGGTCCTGGTGCTCAGTGCCTGCTATGGGCTTATTAGCTTTAAAATCTGGCAGAATTTGAAGCTTAAGACAGCTCACGAGCCCCGAGCTGCCGGACTCTTGACCTCTTCTGCCACAAGTGGGGTAGATACTAGCTATGGGGCAGCCATGTCTCGGGTCAGTAGTGTCAAACTCATCTCCAAGGCCAAAATCCGCACTATCAAGATGACCTTCATTATTGTCTTGGTCTTCATCGTGTGCTGGACTCCTTTCTTCTTCGTTCAGATGTGGTCGGTTTGGGATCCCAATGCCCCTAAAGAAAGTAAGAAAGGGGACACAGAAGGGTGGGAGGGTTCATCTCTCCTCAGTTGTGGGTGCTGAGGAGAATCTATAACCAGTAGTTCTTCTGGTTTTGGTGGTGACACTTTAGCTCCTAGGTAGAGGATTGGAAAGGGGTGATGGAGTGACTCTAAGACACACATGAGTCTCCAAGGTGGGCAGCTAGGTGTGGCAGTGGAGGACCTGAGTCCAAAGCAGGCCTCAGACACTTAATTACCTAGCTGTGTGGCCTTGGGCAAATCACTTAATCCCATTGCTTTACAAAAAAAAAAGAAAGCAAAATGAATATCCAAGGTAGGGACTGTGGGAATTTGTCTGAAGAACTGCTCAGACTTGAGGGAAGAGGAATGCCTGCAAAGAGTTGATCAGTTTTAAAGGTCTTCCAACATCTAGCTCTGCTTGGAGATTAGAGAGTCCAACTCTAATCTTAGAATCAAATTTGGTCTCCGAACCAAATTATCTAATCCCCAGATGTGAGATAACATTAAAGCAAAAGAGGCACCAGAGTACAATGCTCAGTTATAGTCCATCTTCCTGAAACTCAAGAGTTCTGGGGCTTCCTTTCCATTCTTCCTCTAGGAGAATGGGGTGGAATAATGCATCATAATTCTTAAGATTATAGATTTAGATCTGGAAGGAACCTTGAAATTCTTCTAGTTCCCCTCCCTCCTAATTTTATAAATTAGGAAATTGAGGCATAGAACATTTAAGTAATTTGCTCAGATCACACAGGTAGCAACTTCAAACCCACTTCTCTTGATTCCAAATCTGATGTTCTTTCCATAATGCTCTGGCATATTGTTACAATGTGTTAGAATCCCCTGAGCACATGGGTGACACTTTATAAGTCCTTACCTTCAACAATGTGAATTTATGCTCCCCAAAGCAGTCATGCTTTCTGCCAGAACCTGTGGTTTCATTCTCTTCTTTGGGAATGAACAAGTTAAGTGCATTGTACACATGAGTTACCAGGCAAAAATTTTCTGGGAAGAAGCTGAGAATCTCTCCACCACCACTCAGACTGTTCAGTCTTGGCCAGTCACTTCCCTTCTCCTTGGTTCATCTATTGTCTTATCTATAAAACAAGGGGGTCACCTCTGGGGACCCTGTGATTCTTTTTTTTTTTTTTTAGATTTTGCGAGGCAATGGGGTTAAGTGGCTTACCCAAGGCCACACAGCTAGGTAATTATTAAATGTCTGAGGTTGGATTTGAACCCAGGTCCTCCTGACTCCAAGGCCGGTGCTCTATCCACTGCACCACTTAGTAGCCCCAGTCCTGTGATTCTTAAATCCTATAGATGGAAAGAGAATGCTGAGCTGTTTGTGACCCTCTCTAAAAGTATCTATTGAACAATCAAGAATTCCACTTTCCTGATGGAAAAAAGAATACCTGAAATTTTCATACTGCTAAAATCTTTTCAAAAGTAACAACTGCTTGCTATCTCTTAAATGCTTTTTGTGTGTGCTGTCCTAGGTGCTGTGGGGAAGGTAGGTATGGGGATGGGAAGGTGGGAAGAGATAGTGAAAAGGAAATTCACAAGAATACTCTCCTAGAATACTTCATAATTTATTTATTTATTCATTTAATAATTCATTTATTCATTCATTCATTTGTTTGTTTATTTGTAGATGGGGAAGGGTCAAATCAAGTAGGCATGGAATCTGGATTTGATCTCTCAGTCACTGTGGATTCTGGGGCTACTTGAAGCAGTACCCAGCATTGTTTGGAAGCCCATGTTTATTGAAGCAAGCTGATAGAAGCAATAAGACTGATATGGCAGGAATATACAGGACAGGTTGGAATACAGGAGACTGTATACAGAAGACTAGTTGTGAGGTCATTGTAGTATAGGTTGGAGGTCTTAGGATCTTTGATTTAGAATCGCAAGGGAACTTAAGACGGCTTCTATTCTATCCTCCCTCCTCATTTTACACTGGGAGAAACTGAGACCAAGAGAAGTTAAATGACTTATCCAGGGTCACACAGCTAATAGATACTTGGGGAAGGATTTGAACTCGTTTTTATGACTCCAACTCCAGTCTTTATCTAATGTACTACTTCCTAGTTATAATGGTAGAACTGGAGAGGAGGCGGCTGAACTGGGAAAATATTTTAAAGGAATAAAACTTAATACTTAGTAACTCAGTATACTTAATACTCAGTGAGAAAAGAATGCAGAATCAAAAATGACTCAGTCTGGAAGCCTGGAAGAATGTTAACACCTGGACAAAAAAGCTTTGGTGAGACCCTTCCAGGAGAAAGAAGACATTTTAAGGTCTACTGGTTAGACATTAGAAGGGAACATTAAGACAAGCTCCAGGGTTGGATGCTAACATTATTAGCTTTTCTTTCTCTTCCTTTCCTTTGACAATTCTTTCTCTCTCCTTCTCTCTCTCTCTCTCCCTTCCTCCCTTTCCCTCTCTCTCTTTCCTTCTCTCTCTCTCTCTCTCTCTCTCTCTCTCTCTCTCTCTCTCTCTCTCTCTCTCTCTCTCTCTCTCTCTCTCTCTCCTCTCTTTCCCTTCCTCCCTTTCCCCTTCTTTCTTTCCTCTTTCTTTCTCCTTCTCTTCCTCTATTCATTCCTTCTCCCCTCTTTCCTTTCTCTCTCTTCTCCTTCCCTTCCTCCCTTTCCCCTTCTTTCTCTCTTTCATCTTTCTTTCTCCTTCTCTTCCTCTATTCCTTCCTTCTCCCCTCTCTTTCCTCTCTCTCTCTCCTCTCCCTCCCTTCTTCTCTCCCCCTCTTGCTTCTCTCTTTTTCTCTCTGTCTCTCTGTCTCTGTCTCTCTCTGTCTCTCTCTCTCTTTCTCTCTGTCTGTCTGTCTCTCTCCTTCTCTGTCTCTCTCTCTTTTTGTCTCTGTCTCTATCTGTTGCTCTGTCTTTCTCCTTCTCTACTGACCTTTGGTACAACCTTCTCATCCTCCCTATGTCCCTGCTTTTTACCTTTTCTGCTTCTTTCCCTAACTAACTTTAAAAGTTTGGACTGAGTCACCTTTATCCCTGAATTTATCTTCAGGTCTGCACATAGGTACCTGTTTAATAAATACTGGCTGAAAGTTTACTGGATTTAAGAACTCCTTCTCCCTATAAGTTATTTACTCCAATAACGTGGAAGAATAGAATGTTTAAAGAGATACATATTGGTGGGGATGGGGTGGGTCATGCAGCCAATAGGAAGCAGAGAGGTGGCTGACTTTTGAATGCAGGGCTTCCTGACTCTGCATCAGCTCTCTTTATCCCTACTTATGGCTTTTTAAATGTTAAAAACTCTTTTTTTTCCATAAGTTGCAATTTCTCTCACTTAAGAATATGGAAAAAAGTTGTATTTCTCTCACAAGCAAACAAGCAAAGCAACAGCAATAGCACCAACAATGATGTTGTTTTTAGGATGTACAGTGGATAAGGGCCTGGGAGTCAGACTCGAATTCCAATCCTGCCTCAGATGTTCGCTAGTTGTATAACTCTGACATACTTAAACCCTCTGCCTCAGCTTTGTTGCTTGTAAAATAGGGATAAGAATAATACTTAGCTGAAAGAATGATTATGAGGCTCAAATTAGTTAACATATATAAAGCAGTTTGTAAACTTTAAAATATTTTATGCACACACATTCAGTTATGTCTGAATTGTGGCTGCATTTGGGTGTTCTTGGTACAGATAAGGGAACTGAAGCAAGCAAGATCAAGTGACTTGCTCAGGGTCACATAGCTAGTAAATTTCTGAGGCTTGATTTGAACTCAGGTTTTCCTGTCACCAAGTCCCAATGGTCTAGCCACTGTGCCACCTAGCTGCTCTCTCACACACAGAGAAACATATGTGTGCATGTATGTATACTTTTGTGTATATATATGTGAATATGTATATCTTTACATACATACAATTATATCTATCTATCTATCTTTCTATCTATCTATCTATCTATCTATCTATCTATCTATCTAGTATTAGTTAGCTATTATGTTTCCCTCAGCTTTATTTTTCCTGTAGTTAATTGATAAACAAAAGAAAAAAGTTTCCCCACTCCTAATGCAGAGAGAACAGGGGAAATATATTAGAAATATATTAGCAAAGGGAATTTTAGGTCATAGTGGTTTCCTTTGCTTCTTCTGACTTTCATTTCCCCCAAAGAAAACATTGTGTGCCAATGAGTTATGTAGGGTGTTTCTTTCTCTGGTTTTCAATATTATTCTTTTATGCATAGTGTTCTTAGAAGAATACCAATGCAGACAGAAATTGGTATGAATGATTCTGTTATTGCAATGAAAATGAGACTCCTACCTAGTCATCCAATACTTTTCTTTAAAAAAAATAACTTTTACTTTTGCAATTAATGTTTATTTTAGCTTCTCATCTCTTCATTCTATTAAAAGAAAGTAGTTGTGATTTGCATTTTTCTAATCAAAACCCCCTGTAATAAATATACATGGTGAGGCATAACAAATATTCACATTTCCCTTGCTCCCAAATGTGTCATTTGTATCTTAAGTCCCTCACCTCTCTGGAAGAAGTGAGAATAGATAATGCTTCCTCTTTGGTTCCCTGGGATCATGACTGGTTCTTAGGCAGTTGGACGTAGACATAAGTGGGGTGGAGGGTAGGTGGCCAAAAGCCAGCTACCTGCCCAGACACAAGATGGCTATTGCATCAGGGGTCAGGCTACTCAGACTCAATCCTCAGCAGAAAGAGAGAGGATGTGAGGACAAGAAGTATTCTCTGGAAAAAGGGCTCCTACCCTTGGTCTAGAGAAAATTAATTTAGACAAGCTTAAGAGGCAAGTTAGATCTCAGGGCAGGGATTATTTATACCAGAATGGTCTTGTGTGGATTTTGTGATTGGCATTTGATGACCATAATTGACTGAATATGGCACCAGCAAAAATATTAAATGGCATCCATTATATCTACTCTATGAGGGCTTAGCAGGTGCTTAGAAGGAATAAGGCAAGATTGCAAAACCATGGAGTTCATTGTGAACAGAATAGTGGAATTTTACAGGTAGCAGAGGATTTGGAGACAGATGTTCTAGGTTCAAATGCTGGCTGCCACTCATTTACCTGTGTGATTAAGAAGAACCTCAACTTTTTAAAAAATTTATTTTAATTTTTTTCCAATTATAGGTAAAGATGGTTTCAAATTCACTTTTTTGTAAGATTTTGAATTCCACATTTTTCTCCCTTCTTTCATTCTCTCCCCTTTCCCCATGATAATGAATAATCTCACATAGGTTGTACACATACAATCATGTTAAACATATTTTCATATTAATCATGTTGTGAAAGAAGAAATAGAACAAAAGGGAAAAATCACATAGAACAAATTTAAAAAATTGAAAATAGTATGCTTTGATCTGTATTCAGGCTTCATAGTTTTTTCCTCTGGATGTGGATGGCATTTTCCATCACAGATCTTTTAGAATTATCTTTGATAACTATCCTATAAAGATCTAAATCTGTCATAGGTGATCATCACATAATGTTGCTATTAAGATGTACAATGATCTGATTCTGTTGATTTCACTGAGCACCCATTCATATAAGTCTTTGCTGGTTTTTCTGAGTCCACTTGCTCATAATTTCTTACATTACAATACTACTCCATCACATTCATAGACCACAACTTGTTCAGTCATACCTCAAATGAATTTCCAACTCTTTTCCACTACAAAAAGAGCTGCTACAAATATTTCTGTACATGTAGGTTTTTCCCCCTTTTTTTTGGATCTCTTTGGGATACAGATCTAGGAGTGGATCAAAGGGATTTTTATAGCCCTTTGGACACAGTTCAAAATTGCTCTCAGGATTTGTACAAAACTCCATGAACAGTACATTAGAGTCCCAGTTTTTCCACAACCCCTCCACCATTTGTCAGTTTTCTTTGCTATCATGTTAGCCAATATGCTGTGAAGTGGTACCTCAGAGTGGTTTTAATTTGCATTTCTCTAATCAATAATAATAATAATTAATTAACTTTTATGAGCTTCAGTTTCCTCGTGTAAATAGAGAGAGGCAGCATGGGGAAGCTAGCATGAAAGAAAGAATAAATCCACTAAATTTGAAGATAGAAGACTGGGTTCAAATTCCAGTTCTGCCTCTGAATGACCTTGGGTAAATTATTCCTCTTTTAAGGGAGGGAGTTAGACTAAATGTCTATCTGCATGACCTTGGGTAAGTCATTCCTCTTTGAAGGAAGGGAGTTAAGACTAAATGACTTGTAAGGTCTCTTCCAGGTTTAAATCTTTCTTGCTATAAAGTAAATCATTGCCATTGTCATCTTGAAGATTAACATGGCTTACTAAGTAAGTGTGAAACTAATAGGCTATCTTCCCCTGCGCCCCAATCTGAGGGTCATAAATAGAAGTCATATTTTGTTTGGGGAAATGTAACATATAACATTTCTTCATTTAGAACAACTCAATTTCAGGGTGGTCAAAGCTGAAGTATAAGAACAGTGTAGGCAATTTCTAGAAACCTGGCTTCCAATATTGACTCTGACAGTTATAGGCTGTGTGATGCTAGACATATCAATCAGATTCTCTGTGTCTGAGCTTCAGTTCTCTTATCTGTAAAATGGGAATAATGTGTTATTTTTTCCCCTACCTATTCTACTAAGAGAGAATTGTGAGGAAAGACACTCATAAACTTTATTGCACGATGTCAGCTTGAGTTACAATTGTGTTTACTGCATTTCTCCAGACTGGTGATTTCCTCAGTGTGAGGCATTCCACTGCCAAAGACCGACAACTCATTCACAATGTTGTTTTCAAAAATTGTTTGAAGGTGGAATGGGGTAAGAGATCAAATGATTTTTTAGTGGCACACTAATTAGTCCAATGATTATAATATAGTGAAGTGATATGGTTTGGAGGCAGATTAAGTGATACAGTGAATAGAGTGCTGGGTCTGGAGTCTGGAACACCAGAGTTCAAGTCTTCTCTCAGATACTTATTAACTGTATGACCCTGGGCAAGTCACTTAAGCCTCTTTGCTTGTTTCCTCATCTGTAAAGTGAACTGGAGAAACAAATGGCAAACCCCTTCAGTATGTCTGCCAAGAAAACCTCCATATGGGGTCAGAAAGAATTGGACACTTAGTATTGTCAGAGCTAAGATTGGAATCCAAGGTGCTTTGCGAGTTAGAGGCAGACTTTAATTCTTTACCTTCCTGACTCCAGGGAGTCAGTTAATCAGCATTTATTAAGTTATTACTATATGCTAGGTCCAATGTACCAAGTGCGTATACCATACTACCTCTCATTTGCTACATTTATCAATGTGCTGGCAAACGTTTAGCAATTGTCTCACTAAAAAAAGTTGACTACTTTAAAAATTAATCTATTTTATTAAGAGTTCTCGGGGCGGCTAGGTGGCGCAGTGAATAGAGCACTGGCCTTGGAGTCAGGAGTACCTGAGTTCAAATCTGACCTCAGACACTTAATAATTACCTAGCTGTGTGGCCTTGGGCAAGCCACTTAACCCCATTGCCTTGAAAAAAAAAAATCTAAAAAAAAAAGAGTTCTCCATCACTTTCTTAAGACTAAAAGTTAATAATGCAACAGATTAAATCCTGATTTGTAGGATTTACCAATTTTCAAGGTGTAAATGCTCACGCTGTTTTATTTTTATTTTTATAAATTGATATTTTTGATTTTTATATTTTATATTTTGATTTTGATATTTTAACCTTTTCCCAATTTCATATCAAGGCAATTTTTAGCATTCATTTTTACTAAATTTTGAGTTCCAAATTTTTTTTCTTCCCTACCCTCCTTTTTTCCTAAAATGGCAGATAATTTGATAGAGTTTACACATATGCCATCATCTTGATTTTTTTTTTTTTTGCAAGGCAATGGGGTTAAGGCCACACAGCTAGGTAATTATTAAGTGTCTGAGGCCGGATTTGAACTCAGGGACTCCTGACTCCAGGGCAGGTGCTCTATCCACTACGCCACCTAGCCACCCCCATACTAAAAAATTTAATAATTTTTAACTAACAGCTTCCCCACCTTAGGAAGTTACAGCCCAGCATACTTTAGACTAAAGTACAATTAATATAGAGGTAGAATCAATTACCACTAATACTATTAACTATAACTAAAACAATTAACACAAACCTCAGGTTGACTGGCTCACAGGAAAAAAAATCTTGTCACACTTTATTAAGCAGCAACTCTTGCTTTTGAGAAACAGCTATATAATGTAGGAGAGGGAAAAAGAAAAAAGAATTTTTTAGTAAATGCAAAAATAACAATAATTTTTTTAATCAGTAAAGTGAGGGAGAAAGAGATAACTGGAGAAAAGTGAAAAAAGAGACTATTTTGAAGTTTCCTAGCTTTAGGTGATGGTCTCAGGTATAGATGAAGGAGATGACTCTATGCCAAGTATAATTTGAGGGACCTGGAACAGGCCCTCCTGCCTTGGAATATTTTCCCAATTGGATGCCAGAGACAAAAATTCTTCCTTTTGCTGAAGCACTGTCCTTCTTTTAAAAATACAACTTCACCTGGGAGGGAAAGCCCATCAGATCACTAAAACTTAAGTGTAGAGGAAATGCAAACCTCTTTTTTTTAATCAGCATAAGAGTTCATGGTTGGGGGGTGAGATGAGGGATAAATTTTGCTTCTTTTTCCAATTTGGAGTGCTGTTCATCACAATGAAATTTCCAGGGCAGTTAAAGATTTGGGTCAGTTGATTGCAGTTTATTGTGGTAGGATGTGTGGGTGACTTGATGCTAGAGAAGCCCAGGAAAGGGGCAAAGAGATAGTACTTAGCTCTAGGGTGGATGACTTAAATTAGCTTCAAGTACCTTCTTTTTTATTTTTATTTTATCTATCATCTATCTATCATCTATCTATCTATCTATCTATCTATCTATCTATCTATCTATCTATCTATCTATCTATCTATTTGCAAAGCAATGGGATTAAGTGACTTGCCCAAGACCACACAGCTAGGTAATTATTAAGTGTCTGAGGCTGGATTTGAACCCAGGTCCTCCTGACTCCAGGGCCGGTGCTCTATCCACTGTGCCACCTAGCCGTCCCTACCTTCTTTTTTAAGAAGGACCAGACAAAAACCATTTTTTGGCTTTGATTGATATGTCTAGTCCTTCTAGTGTTTTAATTATCATCCCTTATCCTCTTCTTTACCAAATGCACAGAATTTCCTGGGAAAGGAGACAAAGACAGAGAGAATCTGTGGTGGGGGATCTGTAAGATACTGTTAGTTAAGAGACCTGACTCTGAGCTGATACCCATAAAGTTTCAGTTTCATGACCTTGAAAAATCACTTCACTTTTCTGTGCCTCATTTTTTTCATCTGCGAAATCAAGATGATAATACTTAGATATTAGCAACTAGAATTTGGATAACACTTTATGGTCTGCAAAACACTTTAAAATTATTATCTCATATTATCTTCACAACAATCCTGGGATGTAGGTGCTGTTGTTAACATTTAACAGTTGAGGAAACAGGCAGGCAGTGTGTGAAGTGACTTGCACAGGCTTACCCATCTTGTAAATGTCTGAAGTTGAAATTAAACTCACTTCTTTCTAACTCCATATCTGGAGCTCAATCCATTGTGCTACCTTTCTGCCAGATCAGAATTGTGTGGTTGAAAGTGCTTTGAAAACTATTACCTTATATCATCAGGTCATAGCTCTAGATCTGACAAAGTTCTATATCCTGATTTTACAGAGCTGGAAACTGAGACCCTGGGAGGTTGTGATTTTCCTAAAATCTTAAAGGTTGTGAACATCAAAGACAGGATTTAAGCTCACTTATTATGACTATGGAGTCAATGTGTTTTTCTCTATGTTATATCCAATGTGATAGATCATCATCATCATTATCATCATCACCATCACCACCACCATCATCATCATCATCATCATCACCGGGTTAGCCAATACTCTGAAATTTTATCTATTAGTAATTATACTTTTAAGTACCTTACTTGTGCACTTCATTTTAGGTATTAAGGGAGAAAGAAAGAGGACATAGAGATAATTAAGACCTGATTGGGTATACAGGACAATGTGAAATAATAGGAAGAGCCCTGGCAAGCTTGGGTTCTAACTTGGCTGTTTTCCAACCTTGGGTAAGTCACTTAATTTCTCACTGTCTGACTTGGAATGGATGATTATTAAGATTCCTTCTGAGTCTTTGACTTTTTAACCAGATACTACTCTGTCGCTTCATAGTTCATGGAAATTTTGTAGCCAAGGAAGAAAGTAATATGATATTTGAAAATCTTACATTTATTTATAGTTGAACTATGTTTAGTTTTCAAAATATTACCATTTTCTCTCAATTTGCCCAAGGGGACTAATGGCAATATAAAGGTGGCAGGGACCTTTGCAGTTATTGGAAGATTGTAAAAAAAGGTCACTGGTTATAAAAGAGGCAAGGGACTTTGGCTGTAACAACAGGAAGGAGGACAAAGTTCACTAGCTCTGTATCTTCCCCTCCAGCATTCTTAGTTTCCAACGAGTCTCACAAAATCCTGGAATCTTTTACTATAAGCCAGATTCAATGTGAATTGTTTAAGATCAGGTGTATCCAACCTCACCAGTTGTAGTCCTTGGAAACCTGGTCACATCACATTTGTTGTTGTGCTTCTTGGTGTATTCATGAATGACTGTTGTTGGATGATGAAGCCCAGAAGAGCTTAAAGGTTGGACACCCCTGTATTAATCATAGTTTTACTCAAGTCTCAATTAGTGAATTCCCTTCCAGTCATTTAGGCAAGAACCAAAAATCAAATAGCAAAACATTTAGTTACTCAAAATGACAGCAAGGCAAATAACAAGAGAGCAAATCATGGAATCTTCCTGTGCTGCCCATATATACAAAGGGATATGATTCCTCATGCTGTTGGGAGAGGAAACACTCTGGACTTTGCATACTTTTGAGATGTATAGGCACACTTTTTTTGGTTTTTTTTCAAGGCAAGGGGTTAAGTGACTTGCCCAAGGTCACACATCTAGGAAAGTATTGTCTAAGACTGGAGGCACATTTCTTACACCCTTTTCTGAACAATTGTTTTTGCTTTGATTATTTTCTGTTCCTCCAACCCTTCCTTTCTGCTTCTGCATCTTGGGTGAGTGACTTTTGCCATCTGCTGTGTTATCTACTATAGTTTCTTCTATAAGAGGAGCATTATTACAGGGTTAACATGTTTATTATTAATGTTATTATAATTATTATTTATTACTTATTATAATAAGCATTATTACAGGGTTAACATCATTCTCAGCAATTTTGTAGACATCCCTGTCTCAATTGATGGCATAAAAAGCATCTCTTTAGTAGTTGTCAAAGTTTATTTTTGTTTATCTGTCCCATCTCAAATGGAAGTCCTTCAGTACCATTCTTTAGTTGCTTTGATTTACTAACCATGCTCCAAGTTCATACAAATTATCTTGAAGCTTTCACAAGGTTTAAGTAGCTACTGAGCAACAATGGGAGTTGAGAGGTGGAGCTGCTGATATATTTGTTCTACATTTTTGCCCCTCTGACAGATGTCTATTTCCTACTTTTGCTACCTTCTATACTATCTCACCATAAACAAGGTTTAAATTTCATTTTGGTGATAAAAGACTTGCCTCACTTGGTCGTTGTGAGGTTCAAATATGATAATCTATGCAAAATGTACACTTGAAGATTTCTTAAGATGCTCATTTTAGAACCTAATAGAACATTTTTGAGTGGGAAGTTGAGAACCTGTCTCCCTGCAATTTTCATGTGTCAACACTAGAGAATGGATCAGTGTTCTCATTGCATGAAAGTCAGAGCATGAGGCCCTTGGGGTCTTTTTATATTATCATTTGTTCATGTTTTCCCTAGGATGTTTGATAGGATTGATTGTAGTCTGGCCAACTCTTTTCCAGGCATGTTGTTGGGGATTGGATGGTGACTAGAGAATGGGAATTATTGGGAAGACATCTTTCTTTGCGTTTTCAAAGATACCCCTACTTCATGAAGATCATAGGTTCATTGATCTAGGGTGATAGAAATTTTTCTCCTTGGTAGTTGGCATTGCAGAGTTAAGTTACATATCCAGAAAGTATGTATCACAGAGGGAAAAAGTGGAGTGGGCATGGAAAGAAGAATCTGAGAGGCAAGAAAATTGCTGAAGAGGGGAAAGAGTGTATAATCTAAAATTGAGTCTATAATAGAGAGTCCTTTTCTCCTCCCTCCTCTCTCTCTATTTATATGTGTATATATGTATTTATATATAAATATATTTATTTGTACATGTATGTAAATATACACATATAATTCTTTTTTCTTCCCTTTCTTCATTCTAAAATATATCTTAAAAAGTAAAAATATCTTAATATATAACTTATATTTTTAAAAATTTTAAATATAATCGCTATGAACAAAGCATTCAAATAAAATATAAGATCATAAAATCATGTCAAAGATCATAAAAATTTCACAATTTTTTTACCAAGACTATTATTTGAACAAAATAACAAGACATCATGGTCACATTCCTGTCTCCTTCTGTTCTTTCTTTGTTGCTAATTTGTTGCTAAGATGATGATGATGATGAGAATGAGGATGAGAATGAGAACAAAGATGGTGGTGGTGGTTATGGGAATGATAGTGATGATGATGGTGATGCATCTAGTGATAGAATGTCTTTAGTTCTAATTTTGCTTTCTTTACTATGAAACTGTTCTTGTTTGAAATCTTCATAATTATAATTTCTTCTATTCTGAAATGCTTTTATACCACTTTTGCTTAGTCATTTCCCAGTTTTGGGATGCATACTTTCCCCACTAGTATGGGAAATATTTTGACCTGGATGAGTTGTTTCCCTCCCTTTATAAGAATATATCTTACAGTTACAAACACTTCAAAATTGGGGAAGCACTTGGCATAATTTATCTAATTTGAAATTCACAGCAGTCAGGTGAGGCAAATATTTTTACCCTTATTTATAGAGATGAAAAAGTTGAGGCAAAGAGAGATTAAGTGCCTTAATTATGGTATAGCAAAGCAAAATAAGTAACATGGGTAAAATCCCAACCAATATGTTTTTGATTTTATCTATCATGATATACTATAATATGATTTAGGGGAGAAAGTACTAGACTTGGAGTCAGGAATTCCTGAATTCAAGTCATACCAACAATATTTACTATGTGACCCTAGACAATTCATTTAATGTCTTTGTCTCAGTTTCCTCTTCTATAAAATGAAGGGATTGGAGTAGAATATCTCTATGGTTCTCCCCACCTAGCTCCAAATCTATGATCCTTTTTCTAATTAACATCCATAGGGTCTAGCTCCAAAAAATGGAATTCCAGGGTTATTCCAGGAATATTAGCAGTTTTATTAATTCAAGAAAATGATCACTTCTTAAGCATCTCCTAAGGACCAGGTTCTATGCTAAACCTTTTGTAAGGTACAAAGAAAAGCAAAAGTCATTTACTGACTTTAAGGAGCTCCTAGTCTAACATGGAGACAACATACAAACAACTATGCATGAACAAGATATATTTAGCATTAATTGGAGAAAATGTTAGAGGGGAGGCACCAGTAGGAAAGAGGACCAGGAAAAGTTTCCTGAGAAACATGGTAAAGCTTTAGCTGAGACTTGGAAGAAGCCAGGGAAATCAGTAGGCAGAGGAGACAAGAGGCATGGAGTGTAATAGCAGTGAAAATTCATGGAGTGGGGAGCACCTTGTGTGAAGAAGAACAATGAAGCAAGTGTCACTGGAACTGGAAGTCATAGAATATGTGAGATGACTGTAGAGTTGGAATGGGGCCAAGTTATGAAATCCTTTAAAAACCAAATAGACTAGTTATTTTAAAAAAATCATTTGATCCCAATAGTAACAAGTAGGTCCTGGAGTTTATTGACTAGGAAGGTTATTCTTTAGGAACGTCAATTTGACAGTTGAATGAAAGATATACTGGCGCGAGGAAGGGCAAGTCAAGGAGGCCGTTTCAATAGTCCAGGTATGAGATAATGAGTGTATTTAAACCAGTAAAATAGAAGCAAGGTTCTCAGGTGAGATGTTGAGAAGAGGAAGTTTAAGGAAGAACAAGAACATGGTGAATACGAAAGTGAGTTAATTTGGGAGATGTAAAAGGATTGTCTCGTTGTAGTGAAGACCCAACTGAGATTGTGTAATTTAAGTTGATAATGGACCCAATAGCATGGTTTCATGATTTCCTTCAGTTTTGTCTAGCAGCATATGAATTGGAGTGAAGACCACAGAAGGTAGAAGCAATCCAATGCAGAGCCTTAGCAGAAGAATATTGGTGAAAGGAAAAGTGAAGGAGGGACATGAGAGAAGAAGATAGCAAAAAAAAAAATGACCTGGTTCGTCAAGAAATAAAGATGAGGAAGGAGTATGTAGTCAGTTGAAGGATAACTGTGAAAAAGAACTGAAGACTAGACAGAGACTGACTGTTATGAGGATGAATAAAAGATTAGAGCTTGTAAGTCACAGGGACAGATGGAATGATACAAGTTTATGATGAGATAGAGGAATTTCAGAGTTCATGAACATGCATCACTTGTGGCTGTGGCAAGATCAAAGGTATAACCATTTTGGGGAGTAGGGAAAATGAGTAAGTTGAGGAAGTGGGAGGTTAGAGTATTTAAAGGAATATTGGTATGCATGCTGACAAAGGAAAGAAAGGCTGAGGCAGTCACCCAACTCATCTAAGGAAGGAGTGTATGTCCTGAAGGTTGATATATAATAGTTACCAGAATCTTGACTGGATAATCAATACCCATTGAATAAACCTTAAAAGAGAGGTTACTGAGTGATGGTGTTAGCATCAGATCTTAGAATTGGCAAAGGGGAGCAAGAAACACTCCAATTCTACAACCAGGAGCAGTGAGTTGGGGAATCTGGGAAAGTACAGCCACTTCTGGAAAGGGTGACCTGGGAGAGTGTCAGATTTCGGTGAATGTTAGTCTTCCCCTATTAACAGTGACTCCTTGAGGGAAGGTGCAGTCTTTTTTCCCATTCTTCATATCCCCCATCATTTAGCAGAGTGCCTGCCATATAGAAAGTGCTTAACTAATTTTTATTATTGTTGTTTTTGAAGAAGGAAGGAACAAGATTTCTTTTTACTAGTACTTTCCCATGTTTTGGTTAAAGCCACAAGTGTAGCAATAGAGAGAGAGAGAGAGAGGGTGAAACTGGAATAATTGCTGAGAAGTTATAGGGAAGGGGCTTTGGATTCAAGGGACCAAGAAGTTCAACAATGGTCAATAGTCAGTTCCCTGACCTATAGGGGTCTGAAAAAGGTTAGATAAATATGCTATCAAAGGCACATAGTATATATTTAAACAGAATTCTTAGAAGATTATTAAAAAAAACTAAACAAAAATCATAGTGCTTAGAACACAAGGTTTGGAGGTAGGAAGACCTGGATTTACCTTCCTCCCCAGAGTCTTTCAAGTTTTATCTCTTTACAAATCATTTAAATTCTCACAGTTTCAGGCTCCATATCTGTCAAATGGGAGAACATAATATCTAACTCATAGGTTTATTGGGAGAATCAAATGAGAGAACATCTCTGTAATGTGCTGTGTGAACCTTAAAATACTATTTAAACATGGGCTACTATTGATGTAGGTGACTTTCCTGGGGCTAGGGGTATTTGGAACTGGATTATTTTTAATATCCCTTCTGACTCTAAGAATCTATCAGAATTACAGCCTGGCCTGGTGGGGAGGGTATTCTTACTCATTGGGAATGTTCAGGGACTTCGTACAAAGCCTTAGTAGGAAGGTCATTTTTATAAAAGCTCCCAGTAGCCTCCCCCTTCACCAAAAAGGTGTCCATGTTAGTGGTGAAGAAAATCAGACTTGTTTTTCATAAGAGAAATCAAATGCTTAATTCCTTTATCTTGAAGTTTCAATTAGATCTATAGTTAATGATCAAGCTTCTTGGCTGAATCAGCAATTATAAATTACATTAAGTTTCTAGCTGTTTTAATTTTGGACTAGTGCCCCAAGGCAATCTTGTTTGTTTTATTTTTTGTCTTCTAAAAGCACAAATTAAGACATGCAAGTAAAATGAGGAAGAAGGGGGGGAGGAAGTTATTAGCTGGGGACTTCCAGCCTATTTTCCAGGGTCAGGCTTTTTGCATTTGTTTTTCCTTTTCATATGAGACTGGGTACATTGAGGAGAAAGGGTGCATGAATGGAAGTTGAAATTTTGAAGAGTATGTCAAAAGAAGTTCTATTAATGGATTCAATCTTAGAAATGTTAACTAAAGTATATATTTTGTACAAAGCATTCTCTTTGGTAAGATAGTTCCTTTTTATGTTATGTTATTTTATTTTTTCCAATTGTATGAATGGTTTTCAATAGTCATCTTTTTGTAGTTACTGATTCCTGGTAATGTATATAAAATTTTCTCATTTATAATGTTTATGAGAAAATGTTTCTGAGAATAATGCCCCTAAATGAGATCATCCAAAAGATTTTGGCATAACTATCCATACAGGAACAAAATGGATGAGAAATATGTCTCCTCTAGCTTATGATATGTGATTGAGTGGACAAATAGCTTTTTCCTACATTTCTCTGACTTTGCCCTCCCCCTCCTCTTTGCATCTATGTATCTATCTCAATCTCTGTAGACACATCTATCTCTATAGCTTGATAGATACATGAACAGACACATATATACACATACATATATAGAAATATACATATATGTAGAAATATAATCTTGGACAGCCTCTGTAAGTATTCTGTGAGTTGGTTAAAAATTGTACAGGAGAAGTAGATAATTGCCTTTGAGAAACAAAAAATTTATTTTAATGGCTCCAAGTTCTTGCAATCCATTAAAAAAAGGAAAAGTTCATTATTTAAATATCAGCAATATTCTGGAAGTGTTGTCTGACTATGAGTCATAGAATATTATAATCTCCAAAGAGCTGTTGTTAATATATTTTAAAGGTCACAGGAAAATGGGAGCCAGTAGTGGTTGTCTACAGGTCACAATACATTATAAGCGAGAAATTATGAAAAATGGTGAGAAGTATGTCATTGGAATGCATGATTAAAAATAGATCATGTAGCAAGAGTGAAGAATAACCAATTGATAGTCCATATATTCCACTTTTATCCTCATAATGCAAAAATAACTGGGGAAGAAATTTTCCCTTAGGGTGGACCCCTATGGCAAACTCGTGGAAGGACATAGGCAAGAATCACACAGGATGGGCAGGTATTGATGAGTATGTCAATGGAATATGCACATATCAGTGAAATCATATCCATTGGAATATTATTGGTGTAAAAACATTTTTTACTTATTTTAAACTTATGTTCCATATCTCTGTAAAATCCTTGCATAGATACTATTTATGTTCTCCAGGACCAAGCAAAGGCAGTGTTTTACATTGGTAAGGGGACTGGCCTCATGGTCAGAAACATAGTTCAAATTCTGCCTCTGATGCTAATCAATGTGGCCTTGAACCAATTACTTAACCTCCCTTAAGATTTTTCCCATTTATGCATTGAAGTATCACTTTAATCTCTGAGATTCCTATAACCATGATCCTCTGAATATTATGGATCTATGACATTCCTTGATGTTCCCATTTGTCTTCTGTTCTCTAGGCTAACCATGCCCAGTTAATTCAAATAAGTCTTGGTCATGTCCTTTACCAACTTGGTGACCCTTCACTGGAAGCATTTCAGTTTGGAAATTTCCCTTATAGTATATGACACTCAGACTTAGATATGATATTCTTTCTGTGATCTAATAGAAGACTTAAAACTATAAGCTTATTTATGTTTGATTTCAATGTTTAGGAAAATTCCAGAACTTCAGACTAAAGATATTGTAAGCAAAGTATTCCTGAGGTCTGGTAGACTCTCACTTTTCTTGTTCTACACATTATACTTCTATTTCATGAAGAGCAAATACAATTTCTGCCATCAAAGTCCTACTCTGATGCCTCACCATGGTGGGGAGGGGATCACAGGCTCTGGCAGGTCTGACTAAATTGAAAGTATTGATTATGTCCTTGATGGTGTATCCTGTGTCTTTTATATCAAGATTAGTTCAGAGAAGCTCATCAACAAAGAAAAACACCCAGGAAAATTTTGGGAGGGACAAAGGGCAGAAAAATTCAGTAAATTATCCATGAGGGGGATAGATACATTTAGTGAAAGAAAATTCATCAACCAATAAGTATTTATTAAACATTATTATGTGCTGGAGAACACAGTCAGTAAACAAAGACAAAAACTAAATGATTCTGGTCCTCAAGGAACATGCTTGTCTTTTCTCTAATGAGTAAGCGGAACAATTCTTGGAAGAAATGTGTCCATCAATTGCCTTCCCTGTACTCACAATCCCTGTGATTATATTGGCCAAAACTCTATTCCCACCAATCTTTCCCCATTGGAATATAAACATTTTTTAGCTTTTACATATTTTTATTTTACTTTTTTCCAATTATATGTAAAGATAATTTTCAACATTCAATTTTTGGTAAGATTTTTGAGTTCTACATTTTCCTACCTTCCTTCTTTCTCCTGCCTCCTCTCCATGACAGCAAGTAATCTGATATTGTTTATACATGGACAGTGATGTTGAACATTTTTCTATATTAGTCACATTGTGAAAAAAGAATCAGAACAAAATGGAAAAAATCATGAGAAAGAAAAAAATCCATAAAACCGATTTTTAAAAAAGTGAAAATATATGCTTAGGTCTGCATTAAGACTCTATGGTTCTTCCTCTGAATATGGATGGCATTTTCCATCACTATTCTTTTAGAATTATCTTTGATCATTGTATGGCTAAGAATGGTATGATAGTTGATCATCACAAACTATTGCTATTAATATGCACAATGTTCTTTTAGTTTTGCTCACTTCACTCAGCATCAGTTTACATAAGTCTTTCCATGTTTTTCTGAAATCCACCTGCTTGTGATTTCTTCTTTTTAATTTTTAAAAATATTTTTAGGGTTTTTTTTGCAAGGCAATGGGGAGTGCCCTAAGTGACAGAGCTAGGCAATTATTAAGTTCCTGAGGTTGGATTTGAACTCAGGTCCTCCTGACTCCAGTACTGGTGCTCTATTCACTGCTCTACCTAGCTGGCCTTGCTCAGGATTTCTTACAATGACAGTATTCCATCACATTCATATATCACAATTCGTTCAGCCATTTCCTAAATGAAGGTTATCCCCTCAGTTTCTAATTCTTTGTCACCACAGAATGCTGCTATATATTTTTTAACATGCGGGTCTTATCCCCTTTTTAATAATCTCTTTGGGAAACCTTGAATAGAAGTATTGTTGAATCAAAGGGTATGAACAGTTCTATTGCCTTTTGGACATTGCTATAAATTGCTTCCAGGAGGATTGTACCAGTTCACAACTCTACCAACAGTGCATTTGTGTTCCACTTTTCCTATATCTTCTTCAACATTTATCATTTTTCTTTTTTGTTATATTGGCCAATCTGATGGGTGTGAAGTGGTACATCAATCTTGTTTTAATTTGCATTTCTCCAATCAATAATGATTTGGAGCATTTTTTTCAAAAGACTATAGATAACTTTAATTTCTTCCTCTGAAAACTTCCTGTTCATATCCTTTGACCATTTACCAAATGGGGAATGACCTAAATTCTTATAAATTAGACTCAGTTCTCTATGACAATATAAGCTTCTAGAGGACAAAGGCTGTCTTGTTATTTCTTGTGCTGAGCACAAAAATATCTGGTATATACAGAATGTTTAAGAAATGCTTTTTCGTTCAGTTTTTCATCTCATTCATTCATACATAATAGAACTTTTGAACCATAATTACCCTTGCCTTACACTTTGATAATTTTAAAAATTCAAGTGCAGGAGTTTTACATTTATCTTTTTAAAAAGTTCATCTTTTTACCTTCATTTGTGGAGATTTTTTTGGCATCCCAGGTCTGTTGTCATCTATTAATTTTCCTCTTGGCTTTGTTCCATCCATAAATGTGACCATAGCATTTTATTGATGAATTTTCCCCAGTAACTTAATCAAAATAGTAAATGAAGTTATCTGACACGACAGCTCTTACTGCTCACTTAAACCTTCTCTAAGTACTCATGAATCATTTTTAAAAATAATATATCCTAGAATTTGCCAAGACTTGACACCAAATTCATTAACCTATGGTTCAATCTATTTTCTTATCTCTTGTGAAAACTGGAACATTTGTTAGGTTCTAGTCACTAGCAGGCATTCAATAATCACAGCTGAGAATTCTTTCTGTACTTTTGGATGTAATTTTTTTGGGGCCAGATGATGTGACTTCATTGGAAAGCAACCAAATGTGCTCTCTTACCGTTATGTCATTTCTCTAGGCTTTAGTTCCTATTAAATATTTCCTTTTATTCCTTTCCATTTTGAACTTTGATCTCTACAGTAAACAAAACAGAAACAAGATGAAAATTGAGGAGAGTTATCTTTTTGTTGTTATTTCATCCAAAGTTTGATCCCATTCAACTCTCATTTGATGATTCCTTGAACATGAAATTGTCACAGCCCTAAACAGGTATGCTATGTTCTTCATCTTTCTCTGGTACTCAAGTTAGCTAAATAATTCCCTTCCTCCTTTTCATTATTGTGCACATTTATCATACTCTTTAGCTTTAGCTTTGGATTCTTACAGAACTGCAAAAGTCATTTGTTTCTTTCCTTAGGAACCTGATATTATTTCTATTTTGTGTATTGATCATTTAAAATATGTTACTCACTTTATTGTGCTGCTAGCCTGTATTTACATCAAGAATAAAGGTTGTATATTCCATTCAACAGCAGGGGGAGCCTGGGAAAATGACAAACTTGCTATAATTCTCAGGGAATGAATGAATGCTTTTCCCATTCTCACAGTCAGAGGAGCATGTAGTAGTTCTTGGGGGGTGTTAATGAATCAGAATTATACTAGCTCTGAGCCCCCACATCATGATTGGCTACTTCTCTTCATGTTTCTTAATCGTAAGAACATAGTAAAAAGGGATTTACTACCCAGGCCACTGGGAACATGCTCATGATGCTTAGTTTTACCATTAAGGATAGAAGCAACAGAAGGACTAAGGTTGGAAATTCATTTAAATTGCTGCACAACTGTGTAGCTGTAGCTTATCTAAGACCCACAGTCAGTTCATAGATACTACAAAGATCATGATATATATGGATGTCACCAGTTATTCTCTCTGCGAGTGAGCAAAGATACTTATACAATAAATCACTGTTCCCGAGTGCTGACCCAGTCACCATCTCCAAGGTGATCAGTGACATATTAGTTGGATGGGGGTTCAGGTACCAACTCCCAAAACTGTTGTTTTCAAAGTCCTATCATAGGCGCAATCATCAATCCTCTCTTTTCTTCCTGGCTTGTTGTCCACTAATTGGGCTAGGATTTCAATTACTTGTCTCTGTTTATTGCTAATGAAATAATAGGAGGAGAGTGGACTGGGTCACAGAAGGGAAATTGCATCACTTTTGCAATGATGCCAAACTGCTTTCTATCAAAAAACCCCATCTTTTGTTACATTTGCTTTCCTGTTCATTAGGACTCCCCCCCCCAACCCATGGGGGAACTTCCAGTATGGGAATTCCCTCTGCCAATGAAGATCATAAACTAAGATATAGTAAATCATAGAATTGTAGACATAGAACTAGAAGGGTCATCGGGACCCTAGAGGTAATTCTTTCATTTTACAAATGAGGAGATTGAAGCCCATAAAGATTAAATAACTAGCCTAAGGTTATGCCACTTCTAAGCGAAAGAGATAGGATTTCCAGATCCATCATCATTGCTTAGCTACAACAGGTAATTGCTTAGGTTGCCGAGATATTAAATGACCCAGAGTTTTGTGGCTAGCATTTGACTGAGGCAAGTTTTGAACTCAGGACTTCCTGCCTCCAAATTTAGAGCTAAAAATGAAGAGGTATTGTGTATGATGGCACATGCCTTTGGTCCCAGCTACTGGGAGGTCTGAGGCTGGTGGATCACTTGAGTTCAGGAGTTCTCTGCTGTGGTTGAGCCGAAGATTCCAATCTGGTTGTGACAGGGAGACCCAGTCTCAAAAAAAAAAAAAAAAAAAAAGAAAGACAAAGGGAGAAGTATTGTTGATATAGAGTCAACCTTGAAATAAAGAAGGCTTGGGTCCTAATTTTGACACCTACAAACTGTGTGACTTTGGGACAGGTCACCCAACTTTTCAGTGCACCTTTCACCCAGAATCCCTCGTTCCTTCTCCCAGATTTCTATCAGTGATCACATCAGGAAATTAGATGGTTGAAGGTTGCAATGAGTGAAACAGTGAGAGGAGGTTTATCTTTATGGGGTCAAAAGTAATAAATGAGGATACCTAGAAGGAAGGGGAAATAGTTATAGCTTATTTTTGTTTGTTTTTTGGCAAGGCAATGGGGTTAAGTGACTTGCCCAAGGTCACACAACTAATTTTGAACTCAGGTCTTTTTGACTTTAGGATTGGTGCCCTATTCACAGTATCACCTAGCTGCTCCTATAGTTTGTTTTGCCTAGGATTTTGGACCCTTGATAAGGGGGATAGAGTAATAGCATGTTTTAGGCTTTGTAAACCACTTTACCTATGTAATCTTATCTGGACACTCAGAATAACACTGCGAGGGAGGGTTTATCCCAATTTTATAATTGGAGAAGCACTTATAAATGAGGAAAGATGAAGTGATTTACCCAGGATCACACAGTAGGCATCTGAAGTAGGAGCTGAACTCAGAGCTTTCTGATTCCAGTTCCAGTGTTCTGTTCGCTACACCACCTAGCTGCCTCTTAAGAATGTGCTGTGAATTAAGTGCATTTGTAGGCAATTGCTCTGGGAATAGGATTCAATATTTCTAAGGTTTTAGAGACATGGGAAAGGGGCTGTCATTTAGGGTAGTGAGAGAGCTATGGTATTGATAGGGAAAGGAAAGGGAATGCCTGGGAACTATTTAGCCAAAGAAGATTTAGGATAGGTGAGAAAGTTTCCAGCTACAAGCTGGGTGATCTTCCACCAATGTTGGTGTAACACGATTCTTGGATCCTGGAGAATGGTTGGATTGTATGACCTCCAAGATTCCTTTCAATCCTGTTTCAATGATTCTGTGATCCCTTATAGACCAGCCACTAAGGGGCAGTCTTTGATAATTGGTCAGCTTGGAGTGCTTAGGTCCTTCTCAAAAGGACATGAAATTTATCTCTAGAGGTCCTTCAGTCTACTTTTTAAATTTTTCTTTGTGTACAAAGAATGTGACACCTCTTTTGCATTTTCTGAACTTTACTCTTAATCACAATTCCCTCCTGTCCTCTCCCCTGCTCAAAACGTTCTTTTGGGCAACATGGAATAATGGAAATGACAATACACAGAACCAGCTCTCATTCTTACTAGTGGTGAGACCAACAAATCACAGGAACCTTTCTCAAGTCTCAGTTTTCTAATGATTTCTCTGGGGAAAATGCGGTACATTGTAAAGTGCTATAAAACAGGTGTCACCAAAACCCTTGTGATAACCTGTTGTCAGTCCTTTGCACCTTTGTATGAATTTGTTTCATATCTCCATGTCTCCTATAATGTACTAATGGTGTAGAGGAAAGGCCTGTTTTATTTTCTTAGTTCTGTTAATTCAATTCAGCTTAAGAAATATTTGTTTCAACCACAATAACACAAAAGAATGACTCTGTATTCCTTTGCAGCCCTTGTAATTTTTCACTTGTCAAAAGTAAGGAAGGAGGTGGAATTTCATTTTAAAGAAATGATTTTTATTTATACCTTTTGTTATTCCATCACTACTTCATTTTCAAGTATATTACCCTCTATTAGACTTTCAACAAGTCAACTCTTCTTCCAGCCAAAGGAAAAAAAGAAAAAAATCAATGAAACTAATTAAATGGATGGTCTAACAATACATTCATTGATGTGTGGATTAATTTTAATCAGCCAGTAACAACATCACCCATTGTATTTAGCCTGAGTTGTGTTACCAGATAGCATTTTCATTTCCATAATTGTAGTCTCTGTGTATATTGATTTTTAGAATTTGATTTTCTTAATCTTCATCATTTCATGTAAGCCTGCTCATTTTTTGAAACCTTCTTATTTATTGTTCCTTTCAGGGTGGCAGTATATATTATGATTTGTTTTTGACTTTTGGCTATTGCAAATAGAGTTTCTAGAGATATCTTTTGTATAAACAGACCTTTTCAATATATATATATATTTATATATATATAAATATATATATATATATATATATATATATATATATATATATATATCCTTATGGTATAAGTCTGATGTTGGCATTGTTAGGAAAAGGGGTGTAAATATTTTTTTTTAAATTTTGTGGTATAATTCCTTATTACTTTTCCAAGAAATTAGACCAGTTCATAACCCCAAGAGCAATGAATTAATGTGATATTTTCCCACAGCTCTGCCAACAATTCATTTTTCATCCTTCCAAATTTTATAAATATGAAGTAATACTGAAAAACTATTTAAATTTGTTTTAATTTAAATTAAATTGGGAGTGGGAGATTTTATGAATAAGGCATGAGGTAAAGCAAAGACACAGAGTTTGGAAATTCTCAGTAATTCAGTTTGCTTCCAATAGAGAGAATAAAAGGATGGATACTGTGGGAAAAGTTTAGAAATGAAAGGGCCTTAAATACCCAAGCATCTATGTGATACAGTATAAAGAGTGTTGGACCTGGAGTAAGGAAGATCAAATTCAAAATCCTGCCTCATATGGTGGTTCTTCTTGTGGTCCTCTACTTCCTGTACCTATGAAATGAGTATATTATAATGTTTGTCCTTCATTCTTGAAGAAGACCATGACATCATGGAGATGATGCCATTACAAGCACATGAATTGGATTTGAATGAAGGAAGGCTGTGCTAAGTTACCAGCCTCACTTTCTCATTATCAGATATGAATTAGGATGACTGGAGATAACCCTGTATACAGGCAATGAGAATTAAATGACTTGCCCAAGGGCACAGAGCTAGTAAATGTCTGAAGCTGGATTTGAACTCCTGTCCTCCTGACTCCAAGGTCAGTGCTCTATCCACTGCGCCATCTTCACAAAGAGCTCCTACATGCATGGTATTTGTCCTAGGTGAGACTGACAAAAAGCATCTATCTTACCAGGTTAATGAGTTCAGAGTTCCAGAGAGCCTTATTTTATACCTATATTGACTGTGTGACCTTGGTTGAATCCACTTCAGTATTTTTAAAATGGGGATAGTAATAGCATCTACCATCCCAGGGTTATTGTGAGGATAAAGATTATCCTTGAGATATGATTTGTAAAGCCTTACACAAATCTTAAACATCTATGAAAATGCTAGCTACTATTAACAAATTCAGATATCATTTAATAATAATAGGGAATCATCAAAGAGTTTTGAGGAGAGAAGGAAAAAAAAGTGCTAAATACCTCTATTCTGGACAATTTGGATAGGAGTAAAGTGTTTTTGAATTGAATTTTTTTGGGTTTAGATGAAGTAGACCATATGTCTCTATACTGGTATGACCATGGGGCTGACCACACCTAGAAAAGCATGTGGCTGACTGCCAGTCAGCTGTTCCTGGCTAATTTGAGCCTTCCATGATCAGAGATACAGACAAGCTTCAAAGACAGTCTGATTAAGGGAAGGCATACTTGATTCAGTTCTCTTCTATAGTCTAATATAAGGTTTAACCATGGCTATTCCTGAGTGAGATCATTTCTAATCTTAGAACAGAAAAGTGTTATTTTAATTTTTCTGGGTCAGATATGGGTAATATTGCAAAACAAACAAAATCACCTGGGCTCATCACTTTCTGAGTCCATTTCTTTATTCAGTGTTCCCCTTCTGTAAGTTTATTGCCCATCCTCTGACCACACTCTCCCTAGTCAGTGCTTTGCCTGAATTCTGGCCTATCCATTTTCACATCAAATTTTCTGATCCTGGATCTAATTCCTTTTAAGTAATGTGATACACTTTATTGTCATCTTTAAAATTTACTTTAAAATTTAAAAATTAATTCATCTGTTATCCTCAGAAGCATTTGTCTGCTTACTGGTGGGACTTGGAGATAAAATAGCAGCCCTTTGAAAATTGCTGGTTTCCAACTATGTTAAGAAATTTTGGTCTTTTGCCTTTGCCATTGATTTAATGTTATTATGAAACCTTAATACTGGTCCCACCATATCAGGAAAATCTTGGGTACTGGTCTTTTTCTGTTGTTGACTTCATTTGTTATCAGAACTTCCCACCTGAATGTAATGATCATTGGCAAGGAAAATGGAAAATGGGGGTTGGATATCTACTCATTCAGGGTTCTGTTGTTTCTCTACCCAGCATTCCCAGGGCAGTTAGATGGCATAATGGGTAGAACCTTGGTCCAGAAAGTGAGGAGGACCTGATTTCAAATTTGGCCTCAAGCACTTACTAGCTATGTGACTTTAGGCAAGTCACTTAACCATGATTGCCTTGTATCTGGAGTTATTGCCAGATATCCTGATTCATATCTAGCTATTGCACCAAGATGGCTCCAGAGGAGCAGTGACTTAAAACAGTTCTTCTTCACTCAAATTCAATTCTTGGGCATGTCATGGCACCATCTCCCTAATGTCAGTGTCTTTTTGAGAACAAAGAACAGACATCATCATCATCATCATCATCATCATCATCATCATCACCCAGCATTCCCTCTGAATGAATTCTGTTAACCAACCCGTAAAGATTCATTGAGTACCTGCTTTGA
This sequence comes from Macrotis lagotis, assembly GCF_037893015.1. Lineage (NCBI taxonomy): Eukaryota > Metazoa > Chordata > Mammalia > Peramelemorphia > Peramelidae > Macrotis > Macrotis lagotis. The sequence goes on from NC_133665.1 coordinate 144,554,387, forward strand.
GTCCAGCCCCTGCTGGGCAGCCCTAGTCTAGAGGTATAGAGAGAAGCACACTCCATGGTGTCTGCCTTCAAAAACTTGTGCATTATCTGTTGATAGAAGGCTTAGCTATATCAAATATGAGAGGCCGCCTGGTATGGTGCACAAATAACTAGTGTTAAGGGCAGGAAGATCTGAGTTCAGATTTCACCTCTGATACTTATCAACTGTCTGAGTCTAGGCTCAGTAGCTCAGGGAACTTTCTAAGGCTCAATATTGCAGAAGCATTGTTGATCTGTCCTAGGGGAGGGACTTTCCTTATCAGGGAGTTCTTACACAGATGATATCTGGGATAGGTGAGACTAAAACAAAAGCATTTATCTCAACAGGTTAATTAGATCAGAGGTCTAGAGAACCTCAGACTCTTGTCTTTACAGATGATGTCTTTACAAACACAATAAGTGATTTTACGCAAGATCACACTGCTTGCAAGCATTGGAGGTAGGATTTGAATTCATATCTCCTGATTCTAAAACCAGCTCTTTCAAGCAATCAGGTAGTCACTCCACAAGTATTTTGTGTGGGCTTATTATGTGGAAGGCCTTGTATTAGAGCTGAAGGGATACAAATAAATTGCAAAATGCAATCAGTCCCTACTTTCAAGTTGCTCACCATCTGATGGGGGAGGCAGGATGCAGACAACTGTGTGCAAACAGGCTATATGAAAAGGATAATTTGGGAGACAATTAACAGAGGGAAGACCCTGGCCTTGAGGAGGAGCAGGAAAGACCTTTTTCTAGAAGGTAGGGACTTAAAGGAAATCAAGGGAACTGAAAAGTGGAGAAGAGGAGGAAGACCATTCATTCCATCGGGGAAAATCAGAGGTGATGCTGAAAGCTGAGAGGTGTGGTTTCTTGACAGCCAGGAGGCCAGGGTCACAGTATCTAGAGTTTCTGTGTAAAGTATAAGAAAAGTGGGAAGGTTGATGATGCATAGGACAGATTAAGAAGAGCTTTGAAAATCAAATAGAGGATTTTATATTTGATGTTAGAGGAGATAGGGAGCCAATGGACTTAAGGGAGTAGGGAGGTGACATAAGACCTATTCTTTTTTTTTTTTTTTAAGGTTTTCACAAGGCAATGGGGTTAAGTGGCTTGCCCAAGGCCACACAGCTAGGTAATTATTAAGTGTCTGAGCCCAGATTTGAACCCAGGTACTCCTGACTCCAGGGCCGGTGCTCTATCCACTGAGCAACCTAGCCACCCCCATAAGACCTGTTCTTAAGGTGGAGAGGAGGAAGGAGGCAGTTCCAGATGTGAGGGTTAGCAAAATGCCTGGAATTGAGAGATAGAATGTTTGGTTTGAAGAACAAAGCACAATTATGAAATTCAGATTATATTTACATATATTCAAAAACACATAATTTTGCAAACTTTAAAGAATCATGTAATTGTTTGATTTTATTTTGATGCCCTATAAGGGATTGTTATAGACAGCTAGTTGGTGCAGTGGATAGACATAAATTCATATCTTGTCTCAGGCACTTCCTAATTTTGTGATCCCAGGCAAGTCACTTCACCTTGTTTGCCTGGGTTTCCTCATTTGTGAAATGAGCTGGAGAAGGAAATGACAAACTCCTTCAAGGGAACCCCAATGGGACCATGAAGAGTCAGACATGACTGAAACAACTGAACTACAACAATTGCTCAATTTTGTTAGTGCTCTAGAAAGGATTATTATTAAGTCACTTAAGATGGTATCTAATTAAATATGCAATAGTATAGGAGCAACTAGCTTACCCAGTGGTTAGAGCCCTGGTTTTGGAGAGAGGAGGACAGAAGTTAGAATCCAGCCTCAGATACTTAACACTTACTAGCTATGTGACATTGGTGAGTCACTTAACCCTGATTGCCTTGCATCTAGGGCCATCTCCAGTAATCCTGATTCATATCCAGTCACTGGATCCAGATGGTTCTGGTGGAAAAAAGTAAGATTGATGACTTAGCTCGGCCCCTCTCCCCCACTCAAATACAATTCATGTGCTTATCATGGCATCACCTCCTGATATCATGGTCTTTTTTGAGAATGAAGGATAAACATCATCATCATCATCATCATTATCATTAGTGTGACTTACACTCAGAGCTGCAGGAGAATCATGATTCAGTGGAAAGATCACTGGTATGAAAGTCAGAAGACTTTGCTTCAATGCTTGACTCTGATGGTTACTAGCTGTGTGACCTTGAATATGTCTCCTCCTTTCTCTGGGCCTTCCTTTTCTCATTTGTAAAATAAATTGGATTCACTGGCTTCCAAGATTCCTTCTCAGATCAAAATATTTGACTAAGAGTTTGGTGGAAAGAGAGATCATTGAGGATTCAGATGGTCAGGGAAATATTCATGAAAAAGGCTAGGACTGACAGATAAATAGGATTTAGAGAAACTGTTGAGAGAGATGGTAGTTTCCCTCTGCTAGTTTGATAACTTCTTTGTTAAAATCTACTATTTCAGGGTGGCTAGGTGGTGCAGTAGATAGAGCACTGGCCCTGGAATCAGGAGTACCTGAGTTCAAATCTAACCTCAGACACTTCATAATTACCTAGCTGTGTGGCCTTGGGCAAGCCACTTAACCCCATTGCCTTGCAAAAAAAAAATCTACAATTTCATACACAGTCTAATGAGTTGGAAACTCTTGCACCAGGATTTGACTAATGTATCGGACCAATTGAGCAAAAAAGCAACTCAATGTTTATTTCTCTCTTTTTTTAAAGGTTATTATTATTATTATTAATTTTTTTTGCAAGGCAATGGGCTTAAGTGGCTTGCCCAAGGCCACACAGCTAGGTAATTATGAAGTGTCTGAGGCTGGATTTGAATCCAGGTACTCCTGACTCCAAGGCCGGTGCTCTATTCACTGCACCACCTAGCAGCCTCAATGTTCATCTCTTTAACCAAATCTTTGCTGATAATCTTCCTCTCTCCCCTTCTCCAAAGAAAGTCCATCTGTTTTTCATCTCCTCTATTATGTTAGGAAATTCTTTTGCTGTTCTGAGAAACTGAGAAGGCTTAAGAATAGCTCTCAGGGCTTCAGTAATGATAGAGCTATTTAATCAAGTATCTTCTAGGAACAAATGGACATGACCTAGAGAATCTCCCTGTAGGGCCCTATTCGGCCAATAGATGTAGCTTCCAAGAACTATCACCTCTGTACAACTTTAGGAATTCATCTCATTCTGGGAGAGGCAGTCCTTCTGCTTCCATGTTGAATTACCTTGATTAGGGTTGAGTTTGTTAAAGTAGGGAGTTAGGTGCTGGTGTCCATGGCATAAATCTCTCTCTCTCTCTCTCTCTCTCTCTCTCTCTCTCTCTATATATATATATATATATATATATATCTATACACATATATATATATATATTCCCCCCCCCCCTTGCCAGGGGGAAAAACCAACCAACCAATCATCACCACCACCACCAACAGCAAACAACATCAAGTTTAACTGCCTATTAGGCCTGACTGTAAAACTTTCTGCACAGAATCATAGAATCATAGATCTAGAACAGTCATCAGGATCTAAGGAAGTCATCTGGTCTAAACCTCTCATTTAACAGATGAGAAAAAATGAGAACCTAATAGATATCTGAGGTCCAGATATCTCTTTGACCACAGGATCCTAGATCTAAAATCGAAAGGGACTGGGGAAAATCTAATCCAACTTCCCCCAATTTTAAAGATGAGAAAACTGAGGCAGAGGAGAAGTTGCATGAATTTCCTCAAAAGATAATGTCAGAAGAGAGATTTGAACTCAAGTACTATGACTCTAAATTCATTGCTTGTTGGAGTAATCCTGGCTGCAGAGTGTTGGCTTTCTTGTTGAGAGCCACCGTTGATGACTGTTCACTATGTTGTCCAACTGGGATTACAATCTGTAACAGTGGAGGAAGACCTTACATTGATAAAGTCATGGGTCTGGGAAGCATTTATGCTTAATTATGATTATCTTGGCAGTGTTAGGATCTTGCTTGGGTGCTGATGGGGGGATGCCTTGGGTGAATGGGAAAGGAAGCTGTCAAGATCAACCCGAAGGATCCAGAAAGGGAGACAGGTGAGTACTAGAGCTGGTGGGCATGCCACATGTTTTTTGCTTCCCTCAGGCTGGCTCTGCCAACTACCATGTTGACTTGATACCCTCTTAATGCTTTGATATTTACTTTTACCTTCTCTGCAGCCTCTTTGTTCATCATTTCCATGCTCCTGGCAAGTCTTAACAGCTGTTGCAACCCCTGGATCTACATGCTGTTCACAGGCCACCTCTTTCATGACCTAGTACACCGTTTTCTCTGCTGCTCAGCAAGTTACCTGAAGACCAACCCAGGAGGTGAGACCAGCGCCAGTAAAAAAAGCAACTCTTCTACCTTCGTCCTGAGCCGTAAGAGCTCCAGCCTGAAGAGCTTCACCCAGCAAGCTAAGGAGTGTAACAGGACCCAGGCCTAGGGTTTTGAGGTCATTGGGCTTAGCTTTGTGTTGGCAGAAAATTTCTGACCTATTATGGATGTTTATGTATGAATGATGTATATATGTATATTGTATAAGTGAGCATAGATTCTCTATATAGATATAACTCTGGACTGTCTATTATGGGGATATGGTACAAGAAGAATGGACCTAATAATCAAAGTAGTCATCCCCTATGGGCATTTTGTGTCACTTCCTATCAACTGATCATTCAATCTTTTGGGTCTTCTGGCAAAATCTCCTCTTCTCCTCTCTATTAACCTACTCCTCACTCCTCACCCTTGATTAGAGGATGGCATTTATTCTTCTCAGTTGACTTAAAAGACAGACTGGGATGGGGAGACAGAGCTAACCTCAGAGGGAGCATGTTAAAATGCAGTCCTTCCTCTGACACATATCCCAGGCAAGTCTCATCACCTCTTTAAGACCAGATATGGTGTAATTTCCTTCGAAAATGCTCCCTGTACCAAGGATGAAAAGCCCCCCAAATTAATGTATGGCACACTCTTGTTAAGACAAATATAGGACATTTGTAGGTCATTTCATTGTTGGGCTTCTTACCAGTGTCATACTGAGGAATTCATTGTTGGTAGCACATGGTGGTAAGAGAAGGAAAGACTGGGGAAAGAAAATCTAGAATTTTAAGAGTTATGTTAGCAGAATTGTGGAGAAAATCTAACTGGATGCTGCTGTTTTGGTGTGGCAAACAGTTGCCCCTGGAGTATTGATTGAGAAGAGAATATTCATCACTGGGCTAATGTAGCAATTGCTACCATATTGGACAATCTGGCATAGGCAAATAGGCCAGAAGCTTGATAAAAAATGACCAGTTTTTCAGGGCTGATTAAACAGAAATGAATTAGAAAGAAGCTGGGGCTGCAAATGAATTGTTGAAAGGTATTAACATTCCAGGCTTTTTTTTTTTTTTGCCTAGACATTTGCTTAGAATCTCCTCATTGGTGAAAATAATGATAATTCTATATTTCATCTTGGTAAACTTTGGGAGAGGAGAATTTCTTTTTCTAGCTTCTAGGTTCTGGAGAGGATGCACATGATTCTAGGCTTCCTTTAGGTAGAGAACTCTTGAAGGAATATCCAGTTCTAATTTGGATTTTATCATTAATCCTAATACCAAAGTTGAAATGTTAAATATAGCTAGATTTTAAAATTATGGGGCTTAACTTTAATTCTTTGAACAGACAATAGAAAATTCTACCAAAATAAAATGGAAAAGCATTTATTAAGCATTAAGCAATGTGCCAAACACTGTGTTTTTATAAATAGTATATTGAGACAGTTTAAAGAATTACATATTCCAAAAATGGGCTGCAACATATAAAGCAGGGTATAGTTGCATGGTAGTTGAAAGGTCCAGGGGTTCTTAGGGTACATCAGCAGAGTAGCTGATAAGGGTCCTTAGAGGACAATGTCAGGGTATATCGTAATGACCAAGGATCCAGAATGCACAATGGTAGGGCAGATGGTATGGTAAATTTCAGAGGATCTTATGGAGCAATAAAAGATCCAGTGGCATAGTTCAGTAGGCTGCCTTCTTATTAGAAGAATTATAATTGGTTACTTCCTGTTCATCCATGGAACTTGAGCAGCCAAGTTCCCAATCAATAACTGTTCAGAATGGGGTAGTAAGTCTGAGTGTTGGAATTCACTTCTGTTGGGGGTGAAGATACAAGGAATTACCATCGAACATCTGGTGAAATGGGGTAATAGAATCCTGGATAGGGGAGTCATAAGGAATCTCAATTGATCTATTCCTAATGGGTCCTTGAATAATTCATTGGATTGGGAATATGAAAGGAAAGCTGGGTTGACATAAGGTCCTTAGCTTCCTTCAGCATCTGCTTTTGTTAAGGTCTAGATGGTAATGTATTTAGAGATAAAACAATGTTAGAAATTTCAGGAAATAAAAATGGAAAATGAATATTTATTTCACAGTTTAGATTTTAGAAAATTCTTGGGAATTTGTATTGACTTGTGATAAAACCTTGCTTAGTGCGAAGCCATTACCTTTATCCTACCAAATGCATACAATGGTATTCCTATGAATTGCCAAAGGATGATATTTACCTGATGATATTAATATTCTTTTATAATTTACTTTACAGATGAGATGCTTAATAAAGGCTTTTCTCATATGTGTGCTTTTGCTTTTTAATTGCTTTCCTTCAAGAGGGGTTATTTATGGTGGCTTTGTGGGGAGGTTGCTCAGTTTTCTAAATTGTTGTCTCAATTATCCAGTTGGCTTTGGTTTTACTGTCCCTGGGCTGGAGCTGGCTACATGCCCAGGTCTCTTCTCTTGTAAGTTAGGGACATATCCTAAGAAGCCCTCTGATTTACTTCATAGTTCTGGCATCTTCATCTTATAGTGGGACCACACCTGCTGTCTATTACATTCTGATCCTGGGTGTGCAGAATCATTGAATGTTATTTGTGGAAGGGATCTTAAAGATCATATAGGCCGAGCCACTCATTTTGAAGAGATAGAAACTGAGATCTGGGGATACAGGGTTTAATTGAAAGCAACATAGTCCAGAACAGGTGTCTTGACTTTTATTTAGTGTTCTTTTCACTATAGACACATGGGATCTTTATATATCTCCACAGACTTGTATGACATCCCAGAATATAGGAAAGGACCTTTGAAATTTCCTAGCTTAACCTCCTTATTTATGAAAGGTATGGGGCCCTAGGGCATAGTTGCTTAACATTCCAATGTCCCTGGGAAAGTCTGATGTGTGTAATTAAATAGAATATAGGACAGAATGAAGTGGTCTTCCCAACTTCAGATTGCATTATCAGAACTAATGGCATAAACTAATAAAACAAATCAATCTCAGTGCAACAATTAAGGAAACATCTGGATGATTGTTTGATGTTCCTCTGTTGCTGGTATAAGCAACTTACCCAAGTCTAACCCATGATGTGAGTAACCTTTATAGTTTCTTGAAGATTACCTCTGTTCCTATGCTCTGGAAATCTGTCTCTTCTTGCACAAAAATAAACTTTATTAAGTTTTTTAAGACTTACCAAATTCATCAAGCACCTTCTCTGGGGTATAACATTTTATAGAGAAGTGAGATTGGGAAAAGTGAAGTTACTTGTTTAAGATATCCCTGCTGTGTAACAATTTGAAATCTGTTAACTTCTGTTGGACTGGAAGGTTTTTCCCAGTCCCTTCTATACCTTTCATTCGGTGACCTGGATTCAAATCTTCCCACTGTTATTTTCTACTAGTGAATCCTGGGACAAACATTTTTTTTTCTTTTCTATGTCTAAATGTCCTCTTTAAAAACAGGCAATCACTAAAGATCCTTCTATCTCTAAATACTATGACTAGAACTCAAATGAATTAGAACTCCTATCACTTGACTTCTAACCTGATTTGTATTTCACTTGGTTTTGGTCCTTCATTCTCCAAGTGAACCGATGACATCATGAGGTGATGTCTTGAGTTGGGCATGAACTGGATTTAAGTAAGTGGACTTGTCAGTCTCATTCTCTCTTCCTGAGTCATCGAAGTCAATGGCAAGATGAAGATCCATGTGAGTGACTCTGTGATTCTGTAGCTAGGGATAACACATCATGTGGGAATTCCCAGCATGGTCTATGACTTTATAGATAGGCCTTTGAAATCAATGACCTGATAAACCCAGAGGGTGTGAATCTTAGGGTCCCACAACTGGTTAGTGTCAGAGGTAGCATTTAAACGCAGATTTTCCTGACTTAAACTCTTCACTCTACCTACTACACCATGTTACTCTTAAAAATAGCAATTTATGGTGAATACAAATGTAAGAAGCTACCAGATTATGAGTCCACTCACATACCCTCATCATAAGATTTATAGCTGGAGGGGCCAGTCCAGATCACCTCATCCAACTTCTTCACTTTACACAAAATGAAACTGAGACTCAGAGAGAAGTACCAGCTTGTCCAAAGTTGCCCCAAATTATGAGAAACATCAGACAACTCTTCCAGTATCGATTCCACTTAACCATGTTTGCCATTTCTTCTCATTCCCTTATTTGAAAGTAGGACTAGGCATGTTGTATTGGGCTGGGTCATAGAGAGAGAGGTAATCCAAAGTCAGCTTGAAAACAAGATCTTCCTGCCATGGTGCCATAATTAAACCTACTGAACCGGCCATATCCATCCTACCTGTAAAGGTTAATGGCATCTTGGGTTCATTAAGAGTGGCAGTTTCCAGGAACAAGGAGGTGAGAGGACTTCTGGTACTCTCTTCTGAGAAAATCATAACTGTGTTCATTGTTGATAACACATTTAAAAAAAAAGACTAGAGCTCATTTGGGACAGGGTAGTCAGAATGGTGAAGGACCTCAAGCCCAAGCCATAGAAAGAAGGGTTGAAGTAACTGAGGATGGAGAAGAGAAAGTCAGAGAGAACAATGGAGGCAAGGTGATTGAGTTTAGAGAATATTAGATTTGGAATCAAGGCTCTGGTTTCAAATCCCATTTCTTTCACTTGCTGCCTGTATGCCCTAGAGATGGTCTTTTAATTTCTCTTCATCTCCATTTCTTTGGTTTTAAAATAAAATAGTTGGGCTAATCAATCCCTGTGATTCTATGCTCTAAATCTTAGGTCCTATTATCACTAAGTACTTGAAAGACTATGTCATGGAAGAAGAGTTAGATTTGTTCAGACCCCAAAAGAACAGAACTTAGAGCTGGAGGTGGAGACTGTCAAGAAGTAAGGGTAGACTCAATGTCAGGGAAAGCCTTCCCTTCACTAATGGCATTCTAACAAAGACTGGGTGATCACTTGCTAGGCGTATCATGGAATGGATTCCTTTTTCCTTATAAGTCGTACTGTATAGTCCTATGTGTTGGTCACTTCTGACTTTGAGATTCTGCCATTCCATGATTCCATGAATGTTCCTCCTTGCATTCACTCTGTATCCATTCAGGATGTGCAGGATGAGCAAGGGAGTGAAACAAAAAAGAATAGTCTTCCAAGGAACTTACTGGATGCCACATTATTGGTGTAAGTGACTACTAAGGGGAAAAAAGACATAATATATAGATTCAAAGAAAGAAGTCTATGCTGATCTATCAAAAGATTTTAGATGAGACTCAACCAACTCTTACTCTGATTTCTGGGATGATTAAATACCCTTTATAGATGATCCCAAGCACTATAAGAGATTATTTACAGATTTGCTGGTGGAAAGGGTTTAGATGGGCATTCAATCTTTACTTAGAGACTGCAATAAGAGGAAACTTACTCCCTACCAAGGCAGTCTGGGAACATTTTGGATAACTCAACACCTGGAAAATTTTCCTTATCTTAAGCTGAAATTTGTATTTTTGCAACTTCCAATCATTGGTGATGGCTAGTCTTATGGGAACAAATAGAACAAACTAAATGATATTTTTTGGCATTTGGATATTGGAAAATAATTATTATATCTCCTTGGAATCTTCTCTCTTTTTTAGGTCAAGCATCCTGAATTCCTCTTAGAGTGTTCCTGGGAATATAAAATATCCTTGGGGAAACAAAATAAACATTTTAGGAGGACATTTTGCTCTAATCTTTTGGACAGAAATGAAATGAACCACCACTCCCCTGCAGCCAAAACCCTTTATTAGATTCCAATTTTCCAGTCGTAATTGAAAGTTGTTAGTAAAATAAAGGGGTTCACAGGGTTTCTGGAAACAATGACCCCAGGTGGGAAGAGGCTGGTTTCATGCCAATACAGAGAAGACTTAACATTACAGTACAAATGAGTGCCCAGACTCTTTCAGTAGCTGCCCTCTGAGCAAATGGCCATCATTCCGGCTGTGGGATCCCATGGTGAGGGAGAGGGACAGAATGAGAACCAAAATGCCCAATTGTCATTATGTCATTTCCCCTTCCTCTGCACATTCTTGTCTCAGAAATAGCAACAAGTCTCTAAAACATAAAATATGTAGAAATCCTCATGGAGTGTTGTTGTGGAACCCGTTGTGGCTTTATGTCCCCTCTTCCCCTCTTTCTTCCCTCCCACCCTCACCCTGCCAGACTCACAGGTGTCAACTTTCCTCAGCTTCCCCCAACTTCATCTAGGCTTCCTTTCTCAAGGCCACTTTGATGCTGCTGAAGACTTGGCCAAGGGCAGCAAACAGGGGATGGCAGAAGGTGTGGACACAGAGGGAGTAGATGCGACTGATGCACTGCATTTCAATCAAGCAGCTCTTGATGCAGGGGACCACAGCCCAGATGTGGCAGAAGGAGATGCAGGCAAAGATGAAGCCCCAGAGGAGGGCCAGTGGCACGCCCAGTAGGGTGGAGATCAGCCGGTAGCACCAGTACTTGCTGACTGTGAAGGTGGTGTAACTGACCTTCCAGACGCCATCAAAGCTGTAGGTGCCCTCGGGCTCTGCGATCACATCTTCAAAGTCCACCTGAGGCCAGGGCCAGAGGGAGGGAAGAACAGAGGGCTGATCAGAGCACAAGCATTGGGACTAGAGAAGCAGCTATACGCAATGGCAAACGGATGCAAGCTGCAGAAGCAGAACCAGGAGAGCAAAAGAAGTGGAGAAAAGGACATCCAAAAGGACCATGGCAACTGAAAGCTGCTCACAAGCTAGCAGGCGATTTCCCAGTTCATTTACATTTTAATAGGGTTTTAAAAAACTAAACCAAGGAGGTGATTTCAAGGAAAAGACACAACCACTCATTTCTATGAAGTACAGAGATCTTTCTGTCTCTGTCTTTCTCATCTTCCTTCTCCTCCCTCTTCCTCTTTCTTCCTGTCCCTCTCTTCTCTTTCCCCCTCCCTTTCTCTTCTATTCCTTTCTCCTTCTTCCTCTTCCTCTCCTTTTCTCCTCCTCTCTCTCCCTCCTTTTGTCTACCTCTCGTATTCCTTCCTCTTTCTCCCTTTCCTTTCCTCCTTTTCCCTCCCTCCTCCCTATCCCTCTTCCTCCCTGTCCTCTTCTCCTCCTTCTCCCTCTCCCTTTCTTCTTCTCCCTTTCCTCTCCCTTTTTCTCCCTCTCCCTTTCTTTTTCTCCTTATCCCTCTCTATCTCCTTTTCTTCTCTCTTTCTGTTACCTTTCCTCCTTCTCCATCTCCCACTTGCTTTTCCCCCTCTTCCTCTCTTTTCCTCCTTCTCCCTGTCCCTTCCTCTTTCTCCCTCTCCCTCTTTTTCTCCTCCTCCCTTCCTCCTCCTCCCCCCTCTCCTTTTCCCCTCTCCATCTCCTTTTCTTCTTCTCCTTCTCTATTTCCTTTCCTCCTTCTCCCTCTCCTTCCTTTTCCCTCTTCCTCTCTTTTTCTCCTTCTCCCTGTCCCTTCCTCTTTCTCCCTCTCCTCTTTTTCCTCCTCTCTGTCCCTTCCACCTCCCTGTCCCTCTCCCTTTCCTTTTCCCTGACTTCCTTTCCTTCTCCTTTTTCCTCCTCCCTTTTCCTCTCCTTTCTTCCCTTTCTCCCCTTCCTACCTCTCTCTTCCTCCCTCCTTCCTCCTTTTCCTCTTCCCCCCTCTCAAAAATCTATGGTTTTCTTGGCAGGGACTTTATTGTGAATGCAAATCCCAGTTCATAAAGTTACTAGCTATTTGACACTGGATGAGTCATTTAACTTTTCTTACCCTTTGTTTCTTCATCTGTAAAATGAATATAATCTTATCTATCTCACAGGATTATGAGGTTCACAGAAGATAATATATCTAAGGTCTTTTGCAAACCTTAAATCTATGTAGATGCTAGCTGCTAATATTATTAACTGATATAATTTTGATAAACATAGCTGGGGAGATACTCTATTCAATAAAGGTTTATTAACTCTAATGCAAGGTGCTAGGAAAAAACCCAAAGTGAAACTGTTTCTGCCCTCAAGGAGTTTATATTCTCTTGGGCAAGCAGATAACTAAAAGTCTATAAAGTAATATAACGTGGTTTCCAGACAGAAAAAGCACAAATACCTTAGGGCATCAATATCCTCCTGCCTGTTTCTCTTAGGTCCCAATCTCCAACTGACTGAAATGTAACTGCAACCAAGGAAATTGGCTCTCTCCAGACACAGACACAGACCTATTTGTAATGGCCTGAGGTTGTGTGATTGTTGTACTGAGCTAGAAAAAAGCAAACCAAAGGAATCAGTTTGGAATTGAGAAATTTCTGCTCTGGAATAATAATTCCAATTCTATTTAGGGAGGGAAAGAAAAGACACATTTGGGTAGGCATAATAACTCAGCCTGGGGATCCACTGACCAGAAGCTGACAATGAATCCCTTTTGCTCCTTCCTTCTGTAGAGGAGAGAAGTCTGACTCTATCTAACCTACATTAGAAGAAATGGTAAAAGCATACTCTGTGTAGCTACAAAATGGAACCAGAGACTGGGGGAATGTTATTTTGGTGACAATCGGCTGACCCTTATTGGCACAGCTGGTTTGTAAATAGAGGAGTTTTTCTAGAACTGGAAAAACAGGGAAAAGAGATAATAATAGAATTTATAATAGCTATATATAATATTATAATAGTATTTTAATTCCATGTTTGCAAAGTACTTTATATACACTATCTCCCTTGATGGTCACCACAATCCTTGAAATAGTTGCTGAGAGAGTTTAAATGCATTATCAGGTTCATACAGGTAATAAATATGTGAAGTTGGATTTAAACCCATGTCTACTAGTCCCATTAAGTTCAGAAATATCTCTCACACATATTCTCCTTTCCATTCACATGCTCACCAATTAAATTCATCATTTCCCAACTGGACTATAGATTCTTTTTTTTTTTAGGTTTTTTGCAAGGCAAATGGGGTTAAGTGGCTTGTCCAAGGCCACACAAATAGTTAATTATTTAGTGTCTGAGACCGGATTTGAACCCAGGTACTCCTGACTCCAGGCTGGTGCTTTATCCACTGCACCACCTAGCTGCCCCTGGTCTATAGATTCTTAATTAATCTTTCTGGCTCTAATCTCTCTTCTTTCTGGTTCTTACTTTATTGGCAACTATGGTAGGAATTTTCTCAAGTTATATCATTGCCCTGATCTAAAACCTTCAAATGCCTTCCTATGGTATCTATTGTAAAAAACAAATCCCTCAGACTGGCATTTAGCTCCTTCTATCATTGTCTTGGATAGGGCTTTTCCAGACTTCTTTCACATTGCTTTCCTTCATGGATTCCACTTTCCTGACCAACTGTATTTCTTGTTGCTCCCTATATACTAGACCATAACCTGAGAGGCGACATGATCTAATGGAAAGAATAGCAGATTTGCAAACATAAGACCTGGGTCTATATCTTGACTCTGCCACTTAATAGCTGTATGACCTTGGGAAAGTCACTTCACTTTTTTGGGTCTCAATTTTCCCATTTGCAAAATGAGGGGTTGACCTAGATGGTCCCTAAAGTGTCTTCTAGCTTTAAGTCTATGATTATGCCTTCACACATTTACACATCTCTACTTATCTGACAATGTTTACCTTCTCAACTCTGTCTTTTAGAATATTTATCTTCCTTCACAGTTCCTTCCTTAACCTTTGGTTCTTTCTCTTCCCAAATTTTTCTGGATCTCTCCTTCTCCCCACTCCCTGCCTATTTTTCCCTACCTCATCTATAAATATAAATTCATTCTCTCCTCCAGTAAAATGTAAGTTTCTTCAGGGTACAGACTGGTTTCTTTTTGTCTTTGCAACTGAATAAGTGTTTGTGTAATGATTACATTTTGACTTTATAGGGTAACCAGGCTGGGGAAAGCAACTACCTGAGTGCCAGTATCTCTTTCTAAGAATCCACTCCAGGTAAAACTTGGTGTGGATTTTTGTTACTCCATGAGTTTGAAGGTACAGATGGGTGGAGCCCTTTTCTCAGCTTAGAGTTTTAAGTTGGTAGGTCCTACAAACATTAGGGCAGGGTATTTCTCATCACTGGGCATCTTAAGACAGAGAAGAGTAGCACACGAATATCCTAGTCTGTAAAGCTTCTGTTTGGCTTGGCACCAAGAAGCCACTTTGGGGTGGGATCAGGATTTCCCTTCATGGACTCTTCTGAGTGTATTTTGATATCTCCTTCTCTCAGAGCATTCCAAGCCATTCATACCTCTGTAAGGAGGGACAGCGCTGGTCAATGTATTCTCAGGCAAACGGATGGTGCCAAGAATTCTTTGGTCTACATACCATAGGCACCTCTTAGGTCACTGTCGGCAATCTTGTGGTTCTGTGGCACTGGGGAAGGTGGGCTGTGTGAGAAGTCACAGTCATTGACTTCGAGAGACTCAAGAAGGTCAAGCCTACATTCTGTCTCAGTCAGGGAAGGGTGATAAAGAATGCTTAGTGGAAGAAGATGACCTCTGCACTATCAATCTCAGCAAGATTCCACTATCTCCTTAATAAAGTGCTTTTAATTAATTCAGCAAATTTTCCTTGATTGCCTCCTATGTGCAAGACTACATTGTGGAAGGATGCAGTGATGACCCCGATCTCAAAGAATGACTATTTAAAAAAATGAAGCAAAAATATAATGCAAAAGATAATTAGACTCTAAATAGAAAAGTAACTCAATGGATCCATTGCCCATGAATTTTTTTAAACTACATCTGAATTTCTTTATATTTTTAGCTTGTGCCACTCCTTAAAGTAATAAAGCCCATAGTTTCCCTAGCTGTTATGTTGAGAAGGACTTAGTTTTAAAATTATCTCCTCTTTCTGGAAGACCTTCCCTATCTAGTTCAGCTGTCTGAAATTTGTTGAACAAACCTGCATTCTCTTGTATTTAAGCTTTGAAATTTTGTACACTTTGACTGCATCTAGTCTTGGGCTCCATTTCCAGAATGAAGTATTTTAATGATTTGACTCTGCCCTCCTTTGTAACCATTCTATTCCCTTGATTATTTTAATATACATGAATATATCTATTAATGTAGGTTAAATCCAATTTCTCATTTTGGTCTGGGTCCCATAGCCCAGTCTGACTTAAACATACTTAAAAGATTTAAAAGCTTTTGGCATGGATATAGTCATTGCCAACACAGTAACATAATCAAGACATTATAACCCAACCTGGAAGGGTTTTCTGTGGCTAAGATCTCAGGCAGTTTGCAACAAAGTCTATATCATAAGATTTCCTCAAAAACATACAAAACACAAGAATATTCATATATATATGTATATATATATATATATATATATATATAATCCTAGAAATCATGGGAAGAGATATAGCTATGCAAGGAATCAGATCATTTACACAACTTCTTGTTAATTCTCCTCCTCAACTCTGTGGTTATAAGAGAACATTCCATAGGTGTCAGTGGTTTGGCATGGTATCAAAACCCATTTCATGATGGTGTTGATGATGGAGACAGGGAGAGAGAGAAGAGGGGAAAGGAGAGGAGAGGAGAGAGAGAGAGAGAGAGAGAGAGAGAGAGAGAGAGAGAGAGAGAGAGAGGCAGACAGAGAGAGACAGAGACAGACCGACAGAGACAGGGATGGAGAGAGACAGAGAGAGACAGAGAGAGAGAATAACAGAGAAAGAGACAGACACACAGAGACAGAGACAGAGAGAGAGAGAGAAAGAGAAAAAGAGCTAGATGAGAGAGACAGATAGACAGACATACACATACATATATAGACTGAGACCAAGACCAACACTGAGCTCGAGAGACAGCATTGAATGTAAAATGATGTTGATTGTTATCTTTTGTTCTCGAAGATGACCAAAATGACACTATTATGCTATAGTCAAGTTTGACTGTGGCTGATCATACCAATCTGAGCTTGGAATACTCTACTGCAGGTTAAGCACAAGTAGGCCATGTGAACCTTTGCAATAGATTCTCTAAATTTGCACATCTTGAATTTCTTTTGAGCTTCTTCAATTCTGCTTTGCTCATGGATCTCAACAACTTTTGTGTTGAGGGCACACCATGCTGGGCAGTTCTATGCCAGTGTCTCCCATGTCATGTAATTAATTCCAAAGTTCCAAAAGAATCCAAATTTTGAAGAATGTGGAAAAACTGTTGAACGTAAGCAGTGTGGTTGTTGAATACTAGAAGGAATGGAATCTGAATGCCAGTCCTTAGAGCATATCAGGTATGTGCTCCAGGTCGACAAAGGCAGGTGACTTTGCCTTGTGCAGCTTGTCTGGAATGCTCATAGGTCTTTGTTCCAATGAAAGGAGCATTTTGGTGTTCAAATGAACCAGTCCTAGCAGCTGTAGAAAGCTGTTTGGCACAATTCTGAATCACTCTCAATGGACCAAGAACAGCAAAAGAGAACACTTGGGGAGAAGTGGAAGGATCCAGAATCTAGATCCAAGCAAAATTATCAAGCGGTGTGAGGTGTATGCATGTGGATGTGTATAAGCGTTTTTATTTCTGTGCACATATATGTATGTATGTGTGTCTGTAAACTTTCAAGAATTTTTCCCAAGAATGGCAGCATCACATTACTCTGCCCTAAAGTGGTATTCTTTGATTCTCTTTCTTTCTCTGTGATAAAATTGTGACTGCTTAGCCCAAACAGTAGCCTAGAGATTCAAACTCTTCCTACTTTTATATGCTCTTACTAGTGAGAAAAATACTGGTGCTCATGATGGGGTTACTGGCAGAAACTATTACCTTTCTGTCAAAATGGGACCAGAGGCTAAGGGAATATTATTCTGGTGGATAGTAGGTTACTCCAGATGAACTGGCCCACTCCCCCTGATTGTAGTAGTAACTTAATTGTCAGAAACATCATCATCAGATGTAATTAAGACAAGGATTTAATTTAGGAGGTTAATTTAATTTAATTCAGAATCTGGGTGCTTTTGATATCAAACATCAGCTGGCTTGACTCTTCTGAATCCAGGTAAGAGGTGCCTGCTTGGCCTTCCTGGGGACACAGGGGCCCTCTCTGTATCATCCCATCTTAGGGGCATGGAGGTTATAGTGGTGTGATGTGATCAGACCACATGGACCAGGTTCACTCTCAAGCAGTTAGCATCATCCCCATTTCCTCATTCTCCTCAGTAAGCATTGCTATTAGCCTAGAGTCAAGACTCTAACTGGGATGGGGGATCATCAGTCCCCCCCTCCCAGGTTCAAGTTTTAAAGGATGAAGTCTAGATTAAGTGCCAACTCTGGACCTTAAACCAATTTAGCAAGAACTGTTAGTTCAGAGAGGCCACTGCTAGATGGCTCCTTCTGGAGGCTCCAGCCAATGGAGCTCTTCATAGGAGGCCTCATCTCTACCTCAGCACCTCCCCAACCTTATCCCTCTTCCTTCATGGCTTTTCATTTCAAGGCATGTTTTGTGCCACTGCCTAGAGGAGTAAGGAGGGTGGTGACCCGGGTGGGAATGCTACCAGACATACCCCCATTTGAACTAGCTACTCTGTGATGTGCCCATATCCCTTGCATCCATAGGCTGACTTTGTCAAAAGAGATTTGTTCCTAGAGAATTTAAATCTAATCACCTTTGGCAAATGATTTCCCCAATAATGGAATTGTGAGTGGCAGTGGTGGGGTAGGGGTTGGCTGCCTGAGATGAAAGGATAAAAGAAGGGAACTTATTTTCCCTTCCCTTTTTCCAGTAACCATAAGAGCTCTCCAGTGTGAGGGTGTATCATTTTAATTATTCATTTTCTTAGAAATCATTGGTTCTGATGTTTTAATTAAGACAGTTTCCAGCAATGTTTTTCACCAAGGAGGACTGGCTCTGAGTTCCCCTGTTATTCTTTGTCTTCCCTGTAAATCAGAGGAAGCCTGTATACAGGCCTGCAGCTGTCCCCCCGCCCGGCTTGGATCTGAGAGAAGGACCTACTTTGGTCATGGTGTTCTAAGCCTTTCTGGGGAAGGAGAGAGTGGCATTTAGGGAACTAGAATCTGGAAGCTCTGTAGATAATGACCAAACAATATAGTGACTTCATTTCTTAATTACTAATTAGAATTGCAGGGGAAATGACTTATTTTGGTGGGGGACTGGTCATATTCCCTTTGCTCCCTTTCTAAAGCAGAATGTTCTGTCCATGTCTGAAGGGAGGGAGGGAGAGAGAGGGAAGCGAAATCAATCTGCCTAAGCCAAGCAGCCTCTCCTAGATTTATTTTTGGAGCAGGAAGGTGGTAGGTTGATTAGTGTGAGCCAGCTGGAGCAGCAGTGGGGCAAGGGTAGATAGTGTGGAGGGCCTGGAGCATAGCAGGAGGCAGGGGAAGCTCTCTGTGGACTTGTTAGCTTATGTGGTGTCCTGAAAGCTTTGCTTTCATTCTGGGAAATACTGCCTTATATTCTCAAAGACTCATCCAGTTCAGAGAAAGAAATTGAAAACCCCAGTAGAAATGGAAATACATTGTTGTTGAGTCGTTGGTCAGTCATGTCCAATTCTTTTGACCCTTTTGGGGGTTTTCTTGGCAGACATGCCAGGTGGTTTACCAATTCCTTTTCCAGTTCATTTTAGAGATGAGGAAACTGAGGCAGACAGAGTTAAGTGATTTGTCCAGAGTCACACAGCTAGTAAGAGTCAAACATAGAGTTTTCCTGATTTCAGTCCCTGAACTGTGCTCTGTACCACCATCTAGCTCCTCCTCCAATTATTATAGTAATAATTCTTCTTTAATTATTAATAGCATCATCTATAATTAATAATATATTGTGTGATGATGATTAGAGAGATAATAAATATATTTCATTTAATAATAAATTAATTATATATTTAGATATAATATAATATGTTATAATAAATATATTATATTTATAATATATATTAAATAAAGACTTCAACTTAGAATCAGGAAATTCAAGTCATGGTTCAAGTCCTTCTATGTTATTCTGGAAGAATCTTTGTACCCTTAGGCAATGTTCTAAGCCTAAAGGTTGTAAAGCAGGTACTAATAAGTTTTGGTAGAGGGCATTTCTCATGTAGAGTTCTCTACATCAATGAAATCTGAAAAATTAAGTAACACTAGTTAATAGAAGCAGTATGGGGGCAATAGAAAGAGGACTGGGCTTAGAATTTGATAGAAAAAAATTTTTTTTTAGGTTTTTGCAAGGCAAATGGCGTTAAGTGGCTTGCCCAAGGCCATACAGCTAGGTAATTATTAAGTGTCTGAGACCAGATTTGAACCCAGGTACTCCTGACTCCAGGGCTGGTGTTTTATCCACTGCACCACCTAGCCACCCCAAGAAAACTCTTTTCAAATTCAACCTTTGCTATCTATGGGTGGTGGCCTTCAGAAACACCTGGAGATTTATTTATTAAGTCAAGAATATGTTGCCAGCTGTGTAGCTAAGATATGACACTTAGAATATACAGAACAGCTCCCTGAGGGCAGGGACTCTCTTTTGTCTTTCTTTATATTCCCCCCACCTTTAGCACAATATCTGGTACATAGTCAGCAAATAATAAATGCTTATTTATTGACCGTCTGATCTCTTTCATTCTTCACAACAACTTTGTGAAATAGTGTTCATATGAATTCCATTTGTCGGATAAGACTAGCCCAAGATCACACAGCTAGTAATCACCAGAGATAGTATTTAAATGCCATTTTTTCTTGACAATTATAAAAGTGATATCATGAAAGGTCAAGAGAATTGACTTTTAGTCCTGATTCTTCCAGTGATTTGTTTTTGGACCATGGGATGATCACTCCACCTTTTTGTGTCAATAAAACCAGTGAACTTGAGGTGTCCGGGTCCTTCCTGGCTCTAAAAGTTAATGCTATGCTCACATTTTGTTATGTCACATTCACCCATTTTTAGCTGGGAATTCTTGAATAGAGATGACTTGTTTAGAGTAATTCATTGAGCAAGAGTCTGGAAAAGATAAGGGACGGCTAAATATTGATTGAGTATGAGTGAAGACCCAGATTGAGAAGGGCTATGTGGAGGCTAAGCTTGTGTTGAATACCAGTGTGGGTGTCTGCGCCCCACAGTTGGCAGGTGCAGAGGATTATGGGAGGATTGTATTACACATAGGAATAGCTTGCAGATGACAAACCAATACTGGGAATGTCAATTAGACCACTAATACGGCCAGAACCCTGATTTTGGACCCTCCTTGAGAGTGATTCCTTTTGTCTGAATTTATTACTTGTGTGTAAGACATTTACTCTGCACCTGGACTCCTAGAATTATGAATATAAAGTAAGAGACATCATTTATCTAGGTTCACAGTGCCCTAATTTTAAAGAGCAAGACTTGCAGAGGGAAGACCTGTCCAAGATCACATATGCAGCATGGAGCAAAGTTGCAATTAGAATCCAGGCACTGTTGCATTTAAAGTTAGGGATCTGTTCATGCTATGCCTCCTTTGGCATAGTTTTCACAAAAACCACTCATTTCATCCACAAAGAATTACTAGAAGCACAAGGGATTGTAATACAAAGGTGAGATGAACCCCACCAGAAGGAAGTTTATATTCTACTGCAAGCATTGAGTCATGAAGCAAAAGAAGTTCAAAGTTGGAAGGAGTCTCAGTGGCCATTGACTTGAACCCATGCCTGAAACAGAAAAACCTCTATGAAGGGATCCAGTCTTTGCTTGAACACCTCTAAAATGTGTGAATGACTCTAAGTCTCAGTTTTCCTATCTGTAAAGAGAGAGGTGATTAGAATTACTAGATAGACTACTGATGTTCCTTTCAAATTTAGGATTCTATGAATCCACTTATTCCATTTGAATATGAATATGTTTTTCTGTGTATTTGATTTGAATTTGCTTCCAACTTTACTAATTCCAATTTGCTACCCCAAACCTGGGCTTCTTGGATCTTACTGGGTGCTTGGTTTTGGTCTGATCTCTTTAGAGATGAGGAACTAGGGATTTGGATGAAGGCCCCAAGAAAACAGAATGAGCCTTTGCTTCAAGAAGTAGTTCTTAGATGGAAAGCTCTCAATCTCACTGCTGAAAGAGCTGTTCTACATATCTGAACTCCTTATAAAATGGGTGGGGAAAGGAGTCAGGAACCCGGATAGTGTAATTCAGTGTCTAGGCACTGGCATCCATCAGAGATGGCATCAGAGATCTACATAGAAAGAGTCAGATAGTGCAAGAGCATGTTAGATGTATGATCAATTCCAGTTCTGTTTGGGACATGTAAGAGGAGGTTGGGTAAATCCCTCCAAGATTTCTCCCTGTTCTGAACTTCTTTGTCTGACATGGTTTCTTTCTCCCTGCCCCTCGTCCTCATCTGATCACACATTGTAATTTGTCTCTAACATAGTGATGATGCTTTAGTCTTCTTTGCTAATGAACCAGCTAGGAACAGCCATCCATATCACTTTATAGAACCAATTTATGGAACTAAAGAGCCTTTTAGAGACAACAGAACCATAGCTAGAAGGCACCTTAGAGATGGTGTAGTCCAACCCTATTCTTTTATGGAGTAGGAAATCTGCTAGAAGCTACACAGCGAATACATAGCAGATATGGGAATCTTTTCTGGGCTGTGTCTGGATCTCCTCCATCATTCCTCAGCTCTTCATCCTGAAACCTTGCTCCAGTCCTGGAATTCACACTTTGAAGCAGGCCTCTTCTTCTGATTGTATGTCTCTTCCCAGAACCCTCCATTTAAGGAGGGTTTGCTGGCCAGTCTTAACTCATTTTTTCCCAGGCTGCATTCCCACTTACCACAATGGCTTGATCTTTGTTAATCGATTGACTGACTGACTGACTGAAACCCAGATACAGAGAAGCATAGGCTTGTGATATTGAACTGGAAAGGGCATCGCAGGTCATCTAGTCACACTCCCTCATTTTCCAAATGATGGAAGATTAAATGATTTCTTCAAATCAGTTAGCAAATAGCAGAGCTAGGATTCAAAAGAGATGCTCTGTCATTCTACAGCAGTTGATGGATAGCAGATAGAGCTTGGAGACATCCTAGGTTTAAATCCTGACTTGCATACTTGTTGGCTGTGTGACCCTGGACACTTTGTCTCAGTTTCCTCATTTCTAAATAAAAGAGGCTAATAACACCTACCTTATAGGGTTGTTGTGAGATCAAATAAGAAAATATATGAAAAGTATTAGGTAATATTTGCAAAGTACACTGGGTACATAGTAGGTATTGCATGTGGTATACAGGGCAGGTGCTCTATAAATGCTTATTCTTTCTTGGCACATGACAGGAACTACATAAATGCTTATTCTCTCCCTTCCCTTTGTTATTTCCCAGGACTCTTGTTCTCTTATTTTTTCTCATAGAAATAGATTTAGAGCTAGAAGGGACTTCAGACAGCATCCATAGTGCAAACCCCTCACCTTATAGATAAGAAACCAAGACCCAGGGAGACATAGTGAACTGGCCAAGTTGGGGATGGTGCTCAAAGTCTCTGACATCAGATGCAATGTTCTTTCTAACACACCAGTCACTTCCCTTCTAGGGACTTCTCAGAAGCAGGAAAGTAGCTCCAATTAGTCATTAGAATCTCTGAGTACGAGTTAGTTAATGGGTTTTGCCCTGCAAGGAGGAAAGTTCCACAGCATCAAAGGGGATATTAGGCAGAGGGCAATGCTTTATCCAAAGAAATGACAGGTTCATGGTGACTTTTCTGTCTCTCTAGTGTGTGTGGGTGTGTGTGTGTGTGTGTGTGTGTGTGTGTGATATTTGTGAGTTACTTAGACTTTTTCCAGTCCTTGAATCACTAATGGGTTACATTTGAGAGAGTTCAATTTGGTGCTTTTAAATGGGAACACATTAAGTCATTATCATTTATCACATCTCAGCTCTGCTTCAAAAACACCACTTGTTTAAATCCAAGTCACCAGGCTCCTATCTTAGAGCATCTCAGATTTTGAATCGAGAAGCCTTGTTCCCAGGCTTTAAGGTAATGGAACATCCCCACTGTGGTATAAGCTGAACATCGGTGTTTATGGGCTGAACATCAGAAATCAGAATGGTGAATGATACCTACCCCCCTCCCTGGGAGAGCAGGGACTGTTTTTGCCTTCCATCCATCCATCCATTCATCTATCCATCCATCCATTCATCTGTCTATCCTTCCATCCATCCATCCATCCATACATACATACATACATACATCTATCCATCCATCTATTAATTTACTCATTTATTAACACACACACACATACTTTAGGTGTGCCCAGAACTTAGCTCAGTCCCACACATAATAGAAACAATGAATGATAGTTGATTGACTAATTATTTTGGTTTAAACTATATTATTAGGCATGTTGAAGAGAGGGAAACAGGGATCCCATCACTTGTTTATATGGCCTCTTTTAAAGGTTTCACAATTCTCAGTTCTGCCTCTTAGAAATCTTAATTTTTCTTCAAAATTCAGTTTCAGTTGAACTTCCTATATGAAGTCTTTATTGATCCCCTACTCAGTTACTAGCATCCCTCTAAATTATTGCATATTTACTTTTAATATATTTCAGTATTCATTTATATGTGTTCATGTATCTTTTCTCATCTTATCTCTATCCCCTAGCACCTATCATAGTACCTGATTCATAATAGGCTCTTCACAAATGATTCTTGATTTGAAAGCTTTTTTTTGCAGTTTGTAACAACAGGCTGTACCTAACAAGTATTAAAAAGGAGCCCAGAAAGACCAAGTGGGGAAACCTGGGAACTCTGTGGGTCATCCTTTGCTGTGTGACTTTGGGCAGGTGGGGAATTTACAATCAGAAGATGTGTTATCAATTCTTATTCTTTCATTGATTAGTTAAATCACCTCTATCAAGCCACTCCATCTCTCTGGAGCTTAAATTTCTTATCTCTGAAATGAAGAGATTGGACTAAATGATCGCTAAATTCTCTTTTGGCTTTAAATGGATGATCTTATATTGTGAGTCCTCCTCTTCCCCTGACCCTTACAGACACACACAGATTGGGGCCAGAGAGAGTGGCTGGACAACTGAGTTCTTCTCCTTCAGCTTTATACTATTGGCTAATCTTCAGGGATTTGGAGTTTTCTGGTTCTTGATCCCTCCATATTGTGTGCCCCTCAATATTGATTAACTACTCAAAGTCAATTTAGATTTTAGAAAATGGTACTAAGTACATTTGGCCCCAAAACATACTCCCAAGCTTTGGGAACTCACTATTTCCTGCAAATTCAGAGAAGTTAAGAGGAAAGTTGGCTCGTTTAGAGAACATGATGCAACTGAAGGGTAACTCATGACTTACATCTTTTCTCTAGGCCTCCATTTCCTCATTTGTCAAAGGAAGAACTTGGTCAAGATGATTTTTAAGTTCAAATATTCTATGAACTCTAATCTGTTCCCAAGGAATTTTTTCCACATAGCCTATGGGGAAATAGGCTCCCTGAAATAGGACATTGTACTGAAAACTATTTCCTTTCCCAGACACTCTTAGGGAGATTCTGAAAACAAAGTAGATCTGAGAAAATAGCATTGAAATTCATTTTAGCATTAATTTTCCTTTGTGTTAACTGATAGTCCTCTGGCTATAGACAAACAATTTGAAGGTATTAACAGAGTCCCAGCAGAGGAAGTTCCTTCAGTAACAGGGAAATGGGGCTTGTGAGGACAGTTTTTATAGAAGATCAATGATTTCTTCCAGCTACATGAATAGATGAACTTGATGGACCATTAAAAAGGAAAGAAGACCCTCAGTTCTGAACAAATATCCCTTTTTTTTAAAAAACCTGTCTTAGGTTTTACAACTTTTATATACACTTTCAACAGTAATATAAACCACTCACATTTCTCTGGTCCTTTAAAGTTTGGAAATTAATCGGTCATATGGACTATCATATCATTGTTATTATTCTCATTTTAGAAATAAGGAAGTTGAGACTCATGTTTACATGATGAAATAACTATTAAGCTTTGGAAGTTAAGCTATGTCTTTTTTCTTTAAGGACATCATTCTATTTTTTTATAAGGCATGGTTTAGCAACTTGGTTTTGACAATCATTCCCATTTGTCTAGTGTGTTGAAATTTGTAAATTCATTTATCAAGCATTTATAATTGGCTCCTCCTTATGGATTAGGTGCCAAGGAAACAAAGAGCTAAATGAAACATTTCCTTCACTCAAAAAGTTTGCTGCCTAATGGAGTGATACAATATCCACCCGGATAAAGAGAGATGCTTTAACTTGTGGGTGGAGGACTAACAGCTGACTAGTGAAATCTCTCCTGTGAGGGAGATAGTATGGGCATTATCAAGCCCATTTCACAGAAGAGGAACCCTAAATTTATAGAAACTGTAAATGTGTTAGCTTTATGTTTCCAGTATTTTTCTCTTCTTTGAATTCCTTTAACAGCAACAGCAACAACAACAACAAATGTGTTGTGAACTCCCAGGTAATTTAATATTAAATTAAAGAATTTTAGCACAAACACCTCTGATCTAACAACAGTTATATTGAGGGAAGATATGGAAAGCGTTGGCCAAAGAGCCAGGTTCTAGGTTCTAGTCCTGACTTAGGCAGTTTACCATATAACACTGGGAAGATCACTTGACCCCCTCATTCCTCCCATCCTAGCCATCTTTTCTTCTTCCTTAAGGTCAAAAGTGAAGTGGCTTGCCCATAGTTACACAACAAATGGCAGTTGAGGTCCCATATTATACCCCATGGGAGTTGGCAAACATCAAAGCCTTAAGGGGTGGGGGGAGGGAGAGGCAAATGTTCTTAATTTTCAACATCTTCTAGGTACAGTGGTGGAAAAATGGTGGATCTAAGGTCAGAACACCTATCTCAGTATTCCAAATCTGCTACTCCTTAGCTATGTGAGGTTGAGTAAGTGTCACAACAACCAGTTTGTTGTCGTTCACTTATTTTCAGTCACGTCCAACTCATTCTGACCCCAGATCCTGGAGTAGTTTACCTTTTCCATCACTTTACAGATGAGTTAACAAGACAGAGTTAAGTGACTTATCCAGGATCACACAGCCAGTCAATGTCTTGAGGCTGGATTCGAGCAGGACCAGTGCTCTAGGGCACCACCTAACGACTCCATGAGGTTATTTACCATTATACTATTGTTTACAATTCCAATCCAGTTACCATGTAAACACGGAAAATGCCATTCAGTGACTCTAGGCCTCCTACATTGATCCCATAATATATAGTTAGCATTTAAATAGCATTTAAAGGTTTGCAAAGTGTTTTAACTTGTTTGATCTTCACAACCACTCTACCAAATAGGTGCTTTATGATTTTACAGATGAGGATACTGAGGTTGAGATGAGTCAAGAGATTAGAGTCACATCATCCATATCTGAGGTAGGATTGAGACCCAAGTCTTTCTGACTCTATGTCCAGGGTTTTGTCTGCTGTACACTTGGGAGCTGCCCACTGGTTGACAAATGTGAGAAGAAATACACACATGGACATAGCCTTGTTGAACCTGGAAGCCAGGAAGGACTTTGGAGATCCCTTGTTCTGGAACCCTAATATTTGGTAGATGACAAGGATGAAGCCCGTGGAGGGGGAGGGATTGAGACAATTATTAGACTAGAAACTGGTCATAGATCTAGATCTCAAAGGGACCTCAGAGACCTGGCAGTTCAATCCTCTCTTTCTATAGATGAGGAAACTGAGGTTCAAGGAGCTTGAGTGACAACTCAAATCCACATTAAAACCAAGTTCTTTGACTATAATCATTAACCTTTCCACTAAACTATCCTGTCTCCCACTGATTTCCTGTCACATTCTCTTCTCACTTGATAGAATTTAACTATAACTTCCCAATATCCCAATCTCACAAAAACCTTCCCTCATTTTGATATCAACTTTGAGTGGATGAGCAATGTTAACTGTTGGTCAGTTGGCAGGTAAACCCAAGAGCCCCCTGTGTGGAAGCATCCTACTTCCCCTCTACTCTCCAACCACCCAAACCACCATTCAACCTGCATTCTACCTACCCCTCATAGACATCATCCTGGAAAGTAATCTTAGTAGTGATGAGACCTGCCAGCTACTGAAGATCCAGGAAAGAAAGTCCTAAAAGTTCTAACCACTACCCAATGGTTGGTCATTAGAAAGAAATATTATTTTATCATTATAAATGACATTGGAGAAGAACTATTACCATCTGCTCTGCTACTACCCTCAAGGACCTTGAGACCTTTCCATCTGCCCTGCAGCTGAAAGTCCTTATATATAGTCTTCCTCATTAAACTCCTTGGGGTGGAGAGAGGATTGTCTTTTCTGTTTCTATTTCCATAACTTTGAGCCATGCTTTCCATATAATAAGCATTTCTTTTTTTTTTTTTGCAAGGCAAACGGGGTTAAGTGGCTTGCCCAAGGCCACACAGCTAGGTAATTATTAAGTGTCTGAGACTGGATTTGAACCTAGGTACTCCTGACTCCAGGGCCGGTGCTTTATCCACTACGCCACCTAGCTGCCACTATAATAAGCATTTAATAAAACGCTTTTCTTTCATTGATTCACTCACTCATTTATTTTATAAATGGAAAAACTGAAGCTCAAAGAGACAAGCTGTAGATTTAGGATTTGAACCTAGGACCTTGGACTCCAAGTTCAATGATTGCTTTCTCTTCACTGGCTGTCCTGTTCTCACATCAGAAGGGAAGCTGTTGTAGGAAATACATTCACTTGGGAAGTTAGTGGGTTTAATATATCCTCTATCTGGGGGGTAGTTTGTATAAAAAGGATTCTCAGGGCAAGTGTAATGCAGAACACAAAGGGATATCCTCTGGTGGTGATATTTCAGGAACTGTGACCATTTGGTGGGAGACGGAGGGGAAATCCTTCTGGATGCCCCCCAAGACCACAAGTAGAAGGAAACTCTACCTGTACATGGATGACAGCCCTGCCCCTGATGGCAGGTAGTGCTTCTGGGGCACTGTTTGGATCTTCTGAAGAACAGCATTAAGGGAGACAAAAATTCAGCACTGTCTCTCTAACTCCTTCAGATAATCTTAGATCCCTATGATGATTTATAAATGACTTCTCTCTCTCTCTCTCTCTCTCTCTCTCTCTCTCTCTCTCTCTCTCTCTCTCTCTCCTCCCCTCCCCTCCCCCACATTTGTTGAGTAATTTTTCTGTCATGTTCAACTTTTTGTGACCATTTTGGGTTTTCTATTCCCTCCATCAGTTAATTTTACACTTGAGGAAACCAAGGCAAAAAGAGTGAAGTGATTTACACACAACTAGTAAGTGTTAGAAGCCAGATTTGAACTTGGGAAGATGAGTCTTCCTGACCCTAAGCCTGGCATTCTATCTACTGTGCCACCCAACTGCCCATATATCTATGCATACACATGTGTGTGGGCAGGCATATACATACATACATCTATATATAAGGCATACACAGTGGATATTCATGTATCTATAACACACACATGAATATATATGTATATGATTTTTTTTGCTTTCTAGACTTGAGAAAGTGATGGAGAAAATATTAATACATATAAATTTAAAATTGTGTCTTGCATATGTCCTGACTCCTAACAACACCCCTTAAACATATACCAATAAACCCCTGGTTCAAATCCTGGTGATTGGGTAAGTCACTTCCCATGAGAGGCAGTGTGATACTGAAAAAGAATACTGGCTTTGGAATCAGAGAATCTGAACTTCTAATATCTCACCATGAGGAAGTCTCTTTAGGCTTCAAATTTCTTCTACACCAAATAATGAGTGGGGGCTGAACTAGATGATTTTTCAGCTCTGAAATCTATGATTCCTTTGGGAACTTGGATTCACTTAGAATTCATGTCCTAACATACCTGGGCCCAGAGCATGGATGTTTATTGGAAGAAACAAGATTTTAATTACCACTGAGGAATATGAGGCCATAGCAAATGTTAATTGTGTCAATGGGTTGAGGAAGGACATTTAGGAGATTGAGGAGCAATGGAGATTTGAGTTGGGGAGACAGTCTGGGAGCAACCAAATCATTAGCAGCAAATGCCGCAAGATGTTTCCTGGAAGAAAGTCTAATTTCATCTGCACTGAAGACAGCATTTATTCATTCTGGTGGCAGAAATAAACCTTCCTTAGGTTTTCTTCTTGAAGTTGTATGTCTCAGAGGAACTCATTTTTTCGGACTACCATGGGGAGGTGGGGATAGGCAATGGTACTCATTCAGTAAATGTATGCTGAGATTGTTTTCTCTTATTTTACTATTCATTCCTGTCCCAATTAAACAATTTTCAATTTCAATGATGTTCCTTGCCTAGTTCTATTAGCATAGTGAGCCCACAAATTGAACAAAAATCTAAACTGTTTTATAGTGAGGTGGACCACAGGCTAGTTGCATCTATATAAAAAAGGAGGAGGTTGAATGAGATGAATTCTAAGGCTTCTTTTAGTTCTCAATATCAGAATCATTTAATAACAACTCTTCTTTTGAATGTCCTTTACAAAATCCTTTCTTCCCAATACCATTGGGGAGGTAAGTAGCTCCTAATCAGTATTTTACACATACAGAAACTAGAGAAATGAAATGATTGATCCAGAAGTCAGAAAGTGGCAAAGTCAGGCTTCAAACTCCATCCTTCTGACTCCATGTCCATTTATCTTTCCATTATACAACAATAAAGAAGTTTTGGGTTGAAGAAGCTAGAACGGAATGAATCTAAGATCCTGATTTCTCTTCTCTATCAGCTTCACTTTTTGTCCAATGAAACCCAATGGAAAGAAAAAGCTATTTTGATTCTGCTCCTTACTATCTATGTAATATAGGACTGGTGACTTTCTCAGAGTTCTCATCTAGAATATGAAAAAGTTAGACTAGGTTGATCTCAAAGGTTCTATCTATCTCCAAATTCTGTGATTATTAGAATGTTTCCTTTGAGTTTCTTACAAGCTTCCCGCCTTGCCCCACCTGAAAATCCTGAGAGGTGTGAATTTCCATTCAAGGACCCTGGGCTATACCTCCAGGATGCCAGCTGCTTAGAGAGTGGCAGGGGGAGCAGTCACCCCAGTGACCTGGCACATAGGAGTTATCTTTGAGCCAAGATAGCCAGGTTGGCTGGAGAAGTGTTGTTGGGTTAGGGGCTATGATTCTTTGACAGTGGTTTCTCTAGGACATGCAAGAAGTTCCCACTTACTGTCTTCCATCATATGTAGAAGACATTTTCAAATAGGGGCAAATTTTTACTCTTAGCTTCATTTTCTTTCTCAGTAAAATGATAGGCAGGAGCTAAATGAATTCTAACATTCTGTGACTTTATTCTAATTCTGCCAAGGCCAAGAAAAAGCATTTTTTCCAAATACTTGTATCCGAGAGACCAATGTATTTTTTGATCCTTTTTTCTTCCCCACTCTTAATATTCTGTAACATCTTCAATGACTTTTCTTCTAATTATTTCATAATAAGCATTTGGGAGTTCATTAAGGGAAAGTTCAGGACATAGGTACACATTTATAATGAGATCTTCTGAGAGCTTGTCACTGCCTGAAATGAAAATTTTTCCCATCCCGGATTGCTCATGGCCCTCCACTTGCAAAGCAGACATACTTTGGGGGCACCCTGGGCTGGGGCTGCAACAGTGACAGTTCCAGGGCCAAAACAAAAGGATCACAATCCTACCTTGACCACATCTTCATTAATATGCTTTGGGTCTCGGTTCACCAAATCAATCTCTTTACTGTGTATGTCCTGGATGATTCTGGTTTCCAGGTCTGTCTGTTCTTCAGCCATGGTAACAATCCCGTTTTGCTTGAGAAAAGCCCCAAATCCTTTTGGATGGGGGGGGGGGGATACCCTTGAGGGAAGTGGTAAATTCAGTGTTCCCAGATTTGTACTCTCTGACTATGAAATAAGCCCCACCCCTCATGCCAGGGGGACAGCTGTCTCGCATACCTTCATCCACTCCTTTTTGGTAAAGCAGACCATGGCAGGTCTCCAAGCTAAAATTAAGATTGTAACTCACACAGGCCATCCATTCCTTAAAGGGGCTTGTTGAGAGTCCAGCCCTTAAACAAGACAGTAATATTTTGGGTGTCTAGCATTCTTCTTGATGTCACCAAAATGGGAGTGCAGGGACCCAAGGGAACCCTCAGGGAACCGGACCACCCAAGAACTGCTGACTATTGGACAGGGAGATGACTTTGAGGCTTTGGGCTATTAATTTTCTCTCTTTGGAGGACTGAGTCCTCAGGTATAAGTTGGACCTGGTGGTGGAGTTGTGCGTTTCACTAGCTTAGGTCTCACTACATAACTGTTGGGCTGGTGGTAGAAGTTGGGTAGTTCAATTATCTGATGAGCCATGAGGTTGCTTGCCAAAATTGGGTATGTGCAAACACACATATAAACACACACACATATAAATATGTTCATGCATTTAAAAAGCTTTTGAGACACATGTGGTGTGGTAGAGTGAGTCAGCATTCTGTCCTGCCTCTGGATCAGTGTGGCTATGTGACCTTGGGCAAGTCATTTAACTACTCAGTGTCCTGAGCAGTTTCCTAAGACTACACGTTTTTAGAGAAGGGGCAGATCTGCATTTCTAGAGGAAGTTTCCTCATCATGAGATCCATATATAATGAGTATATAGAAATATATACATGTGTATAAAATTTCCTTGATATATATGGATGTATATATGCAGACATCCATATATATTTGAATCATGCTATTATGAGACATTCATGTCAGTTCCAAGGCTGTAACACAATATGAAAAACCAAAAACTTTTTTTGACCGACTGAATCATAAGTATGGTCCCCAATAGAAGCATATGTGTAAGGGGCAGTTTGATGGCACAGAAGATAGAGCACTGGTCTTGGGGTCAGGAGGATTGGAGTTCAAATCCAACCTCAAACACTTGACTCATATAACTGTGTGACCTTGGACACCTAATTTCCTCCAATCTAGGGCCATCTCCAGTCATCCTCATTCATATTTGGTCCCTGGATCCAGATGACTGGAAGAGAAAGTGAAGCTACTGACTTAGCACAGCTCCTCTCACCCAAATCCAATCCATGTGCTTATCTTGGCATCACCTCCCTGATGTCATGGTCCTCTTCAAAAATGAAGGAAAAACATTATATATGTGTAAATGAATATGTCTATGTATTGACATCATTTTAATTATATATTATTCATATGTATATTTCTATCTTTTGGGGTATTTGATAATAATAATTGTATCTATGTCGCATTTTAATGTTTCCCAAACCCTTGACATATTCTCTCAGTTGGCACTCATAGAAATTCTGCAAGGTAGCTGTTATTGTTAGCCTCACTTTACATACAGATGGCGAACTTTTGGCTGAGTTTTACTGACAAGGCCCAGGTTACACAGTTAGTAATTAATGGTTGTTTGCAGCTCAGGTGCCTCAAATTTATTTGTGTCATCTGTAATCTGAGGGCAAGGTGGGCCTTCTCAAAGGACTCCGACTAGTTTCAGTTCTTGGGAACCTGACATATAAAATAGGGGGTCAAGGTTTTCTTCCTCTCTCTCTCTGGGTTATTATGCTCTAATTTAAGGGTCCCAGGGGAAATTTCTTAAATAGAACTTAGATAGGGCTCAATATTAGGGTGCCTCCTAAAAAGAGGGTTAACAGAGTCCCTTCTAGTAAGATATTTAATTCACAAAGCAGCAGCAAGTGGACCAGGTTGAGAGCCCTCAGTTCCCCTGGTTACAGATCACTGTCCTCAATCTACTGGTGTACACCTGACCAGTAATGCAAGTCTAGAGCTTAGCATCATCATCCTATATAATTCCCAAAAGTCCATCTTTCAGCTCTGAAGGCTGTGATGGACATCCATATTTTCTCCTGCTTCCCTTTCCCAGAAGACAGTTCTAGATCAAAGTCAGGAACAGATCACCCTGTACTTGGGAAATGCTGGTGAAATCCCTGGCCAGCAGGTGGAAATGCTGGTGAAATCCCTGGCCAGCAGGTAGATCCTTATCCCTCAGCCAGGTTTTGGGTGAATATACCTCTTTGAGCCTAGCAGAAGGCAGGCTACATCATATAAAAGCATTTGTTAACAAGTTGTGGAATAGTTTCTGGTCTGTAATTGTAGAGAGGACTTTCTTGTTGGGGGGTCCCTAGATGAATGACTTCAAAAACAAAGCCAAAAAATGCATGTATTCACATATACATTATGTATACATGTGATCTAAATATGTGTAATGAACACTTGTGTGTATTGAATAAATAGACATCTCACCTAACACTGGAATTGTGGAGAACAGTATGAGGACACTGCTGCCAGTTGATGCCAACTGATGCCAACTGGGATTCCTTCTCAGTGGTGACTGTAAAGGAGATTAAAGTATAGCAGAGCAAAGTATTGGGAAAACTGGCTCACTAAACAGATGTTTTGATTTTCTAAGAATTCTGTGGTGACTCCTAGTTTTATTTTTAAATTTGTGAATTCCATGTTCTTTTTTTCTTTCTCTTTTGCCCTTTCTGATTTTTTCTTGCCCTTTATTTTTCTTGACTGAATGAAAACATGAATTTGACTCCATGTAGCTTCTTATCTATAAAATAGTTGGAGAAGGAAAAGATAAACTGCTCCAGTGTCTTTGGCAAGAAAACTCCAAATGGGGTCACAGAGAGTTGGACATGACTAAAGCAACTCAAGAGCAACAACAGTCACAGTCTACAAAAAGTCCTGAGTTCACCATCAGAGCACCTGAGTTCAAATTCTGAATCTGCCAGTGTGGCACCGGGAAGGTGACCATCTTGCTGGGCTCAGTTTCCTTACCAGTAAAATTAGAGAATTAGACTTTATGATAAAAACAATTGTCTTGTAAACCATATTTTAATGTTTGAGATATGCTGTGTATTAGCTGAAAGAGATAAAGTGTTGAACTTGGAGTCAGGAAGACATGAGTTCCATTCTGACTAAGCAGGTCTGTGACCTAAGACAAGCCATTTTACTTACCCCTGACTCAATTTCCTTTTTTTATTTTTTCAAGGCAATGGGGTTAAGTGACATGCCCAAGGTCCTGTAGCTAAGTATTAAGTATCTGAGGCCAAATTTGAACTCAGGTCCTCCTGACTCCCCTCTGCCACCTAGCTGCCCTACCTTAATTTCCTTATCTATAAAATGGGAATAAAAATGGCAGCTATCTCCCAGAGTAGTTATTAGGATCCAATGAAATAATATATGTTATGAAATGTCAGTTCTGATTATTATCCCTCTCTTATAAATGTATAAGCAGAATCTCATTGGTGTTAATGGATTTGTCTGTGGTCACACAGTTAGTCAATGTTAAAGGTATGTTTTAACCAGAAAGGATAATGATCGTTGTTGGAAGGGTTGTGGGAAATCTGGGACACTATTACACTGTTGGTGGAGCTGTGAACTCATCTAGCCTTTCTGGAGAGCAATTTGGAATTATGCCCCAAGGGCAACAAAAATGTGCATACCCTTTGATCCAGCAATAGCACTACTGGGTCTATACCCTGAAGAGATGATGAAAAAGGGTAAAACCATCACTAGTACAAAAATATTCATAGCAGCCCTGTTTGTGGTGGCAAAGAATTAGAAATAAAGTAAATGTCCTCCAATTGGGGAATGGCTTAGCAAACTGTGGTATATGTATGTCATGAAACACTATTGTTCTATTAGAAACCAGGAGGGATGGGAATTCAGGGAAGCCTGGAGGAATTTGCATGAACTGATGCTGAGTGAGATGAGCAGAACCAGAAAAACACTGTACACCCTAACAGCATCATGGGAGTGATGATCAACCTTGATGGACTTGCTCATTCCATCAGTGCAACAATCAGGGACAATTTGGGGCGGTCTGCAATGGAGAATACCATCTGTATCCAGAGAAAGAACTGTGGAGTTTGAACAAAGACCAAGGACTATTACCTTTAATTTAGGGGAAAAAAAACCCCTATTATTGTCTGATCCTGCTATCTCTTGTACTTTATGTTTCTTCTGTAAGGACATGATTTCTCTCTCATCACATTCAATTTGGATCAATGTAAACCATGGAAACAATGTAAAGACTGACAAATTGCCTTCTGTGGGAGTGGGGGGAGCGAAGTAAGATTAGGGGGAACATTGTAAAACTCAAAATAAATAAAATCTTTAAGTGGAAAAAAGGTATGTTTTAAACCTGTTTCCTGATTCCAAGTGCAGAAAGCTGCTCCCCAGTGATCTCCAGAGTGACCTTCTAGTGCTGATGTATGATGAGTATTTTAAAGCCCCAGTAAATAGTTGAAGATTGAGCATCTAGCACTTCTAACTTATGTCTGGCTAGGGCTGCTCTGTTCTCAAACCCAATAGTTTGTTTATGAAACAAATAAACTCTCCATAACTTCAAGTCCTCCTAATGGATGTTTGGGATCTATTTTGTTCTTTAGGTTTGTTTATATCTCAATATTTGGGATACAAAGCATTGGCATTAATGACTGAGTACAAGGGCCAATGAGAAGATTCTCCATGTTCTACAACATCAGAGGAGATAGTGGAGCAGACTAATGGGGGCTGCATGGGCCAGTGGAACTTACAAAGAATTCAGAAATCATGGGGTTAGGTTCCAATCTGAACCCCAACACCAATTACCAGTGTGATACTTGGCCACTTACTTTCTCCCTTTTGCATCTGACAATTTAGGGAACTGCATCACTCTGCTTTCTAAAATCCTTTCCATGAGCAACTAGGTGGTGCAGTGGATAGAGCACTGGTCTTGGAGTAAGGAGGGAGGGAGTTCAAATCCAGTGTTAGATACTTGCCACTTACTAGATATCTGTATGATCTTGGGCAAGTCACTTAACTCCTATTGCCTCACATCCAGGACCATCTCCAGAGAAAGTGAGGTTGGTGACTTAGCACAGCCCCCCCCCTACTCAAATCGAGTTCAAATACTTGTCATGGCATTATCTCCCTGATACTATGGTTTTCTTTAAAAAATGAAGGACAGGGGTGGCTAGGTGATGCAATGGATAGAGCACCAGCCCTGGAGTCAGGAGTACTCGAGTTCAAATGTGACCTCAGACACTTAATAATTACCTGTGGCCTTGGGTGAGCCACTTAACCCCATTGCCTTGCAAAAAAAAAACAACCTAAAAAAATGAAGAACAGGGGGCAGCTAGGTGGCACAGTGGATAGCGCACTGGCCCTGGAGACAGGAGGACCTGAGTTCAAATCTGGTCTCAGACATTAGCTGTGTGACCTTGGGCAAGTCACTTAACTCCACTGCCTTGCAAAAACAACAATGAAAAAGAATGAAGGACAGCCATCAAAACCATTTCCACTTGTAAAATTTACAGAATCACAAAATAATTGAATTTCAGAGTTAGAAGATAAATCATTGGTCAGTGACTCAAACCTGACCAAGAACTCCTTTTTGCCACCCTCAACCTGCAGCCTTTACTTGAAGATCTCTAGTGAGGGTGGATTCCATTATCTCACAAGCCAGCTAGTTTCACTTTGGGAAATTCCTACCAGGCAGCTAGGTCACGCAGTGGATGGAGTGCTGGGGTTGAAGTCAGGGAGATTCTTCTTCCTGAGCACAAATCTAGGATAGATCCTTATTAGTTATGTAACCTTAGGCAAGTTGCTTAACTTTGCCTGCCTCGGTTTCCCCATCTGTAAAATGAGCTGGAGAAGGAAATGGCAAAGCCCTCCAGCATCTTTGCTGAGAAAACCCCAAATGGGGATCATGAAAGGTCAGACACGACTGAACAACAATGATTGTTAGGAAAATTTTTCCTTGAGATTAAATTCATCTCTCTAAAACTTCTATCTACTCTCCTAGTTATGCCTTCAGGGGTCAAAGGGAACAAATCTAATCTTTCTCCCCTGTGACAACCCTTCAAACATTTGATGATTACTCTCATGGCCATGGAAGCCATAAAGAAGCGATGTACATCAATTGAAGAAAGGAGTATTTGAGGAAATATTTTGAATAATATTCTATGAATAAAATATTTAAAAAACCCTATATAATGTTGAATTTCTTCAGCAGAATGAGAAGCATTATGGTGTAGACTACTAGACATAGAGATGGGAAAGGTTTGGGTTCTGTTCCCCTATTTGACACTTATTAGAAATGTCATGTACCTCCTTTCAATTTCAGTTTTCTATTCTGTAAATGGAAAGATAATACTTGTAGTATCACTCACAAAGGGTGGTTGTGAGGATCAAACGTGGTAATTTATATATGGTATTCATTATTAAATTTGCTAATGGTATGCCCTAGTCTTCCTTACTCCTTACTCTCTCTCTCTCTCTCTCTCTCTCTTTCTCTCTCTCTCCCCCACATTTCTTCTCTCTGCCTCTACTATAGTACCAAAGTAGTCATTCAAAAGCCATAGTTGGTCAAAGGATGAAGATTCTCTACTTTCTCTACTTCAGGGCTAGTCTCTTCCAGGCCTCCGGAATCTTCAACTCCTACAAACTTAGTTACTCCCAAGGAACCTAAAACCATCTGTACTCCAGATCCAAAGCCAGTGAAGTTAGAGGAAGATGCTAGCATGATATAAATTCATAGAATTTATATCTGTTAAAAGAATAAGAGATTTATCTCTCCCATGTGTGCATTGTCACTGAAGGCCATGTAGTATACAAGAAAGCAAGTCCAAGCTGGACCTGGAGTGAGGTTGACCTAGGGTCAAAGACTTCCTCCCACACTTAAATCACTATGCAACTCTGGAAAAAATCACATATCCTCTCTAAGTCTCAGCTTCTGTAAAAGAAGAATAAAGAAATACTTCCTTTCAGAAGCAAATGAGATAATGTATATAAATCTAGCTACAAACCTTGAATCCTTTTATAAATGGAGCTGCTTTAAAATTATTATTTTCATTATTATTATATGTACTGATAACCCCTATTGAGAGTTATCATGTTTGATTTTTTAAACAAATCACTTGGAAGGTATCAAAGATTCTACCCAGACAGTGCAACTATAATCTAGATGAAAGGGAGGAAGAAAAGGGTCCTCACCCAACTCAACTGACAGTTACAGAAAGGCCCACAGTATCACAAGATTTAAGGGGGTGGCTTCCTAGAGCACATGTCCAAGGTTGCTAGACCTCTATTAATTCAAAGGTGGAGGCAATCATTATTGACTATGATAATCAAAGAAGGTTTCCACAAAAGGTTAGAGTTTAGGTAAACACTTGGAGTCAACACACCTGGGTTTTAGCTAATTAGTTGTGTGTATTTGGGTAAATCCTTTAGCTACTCTGAACTTCAGTGAAATGTGGATCGTTTTTCTAATCTACTCTTTTCAGAAGGCAGTTTCAGGAGGCAACACATTAGATAATGGCTACGAAGTATTTCAAAGTATATAGAGTGCCGAATGGCCACAAGGGTCTTTGAAAAATGATAATTGTTGGAAGATGAAGGTTGGAATAGACATAGGAGAGCACATTATGAAGTTTGAAGACCAGGGGGAAAGTATGAAATGTTTAAATCCATTTTCTGATTCCATTAGTATTGTGCAAATATGAAAGAAGTAGAACAAACTTTCCAAAGTCCATTTTAGCTGATGTTTTACTGGAAGTCTGTGTTCTTATTTTAAAATCATTTTTGTATGTTGTTATTGTTCAGTTTTCTAGCAGGAGATGTTCCTCTGATAATGTGTCATGGAGGAGAATGTCTTTTAGTGATCGAAAGGAGCAGATATAATCTAATGGATGTGATTGAAAAGGGAAAAAAAATTCAAGAGACAACTCACAGAGAAAGATGTAACATGGAAGTCTGGGTACCCAATTAGTTGCCAAAGTCAGACTTCCAGTATTCAGATTTATTAACTATCTAGATGCCAGATTGAGCCAGGCCAGTCTGGATTCACAAAGGTTTTTATCCAAAGGCAGGAGCTCGTTGGACCCTAGTGTAATGGAGATAATATTGGACCAGGAGGCAAGAGAACTGGAATCCAGTTAGCTTGTACACTAATCTACTGTTTGATCTTAGGAAAGTCATTTTAACTTTCTGGGGCTCAGTTTCTTTAACTATGTCATGAGGATACTTCATAATGATTAGAGCATCAGACTTGGATTCAGGAAGCCCTAGGTTCCATTTTTCTGCCTCAGATACTTACTGTGACCCTAGAAAAGGTGTTTGACCTTTCTGAGACTCAGTTTTTTAAATCTGTAAAATGGGAATAATATTAATATCTATTTCACCAGCCTAAGGGTCAATGAGTTAATACATATAGGATGATTTGTAAGCACTGTACGTACATACATACATACATACATGTGTATATATGTAAAATGTGCAAGCTATTAATGGCCATCAGTAGTAGCATCACCAGAAAAATTCTCTTCTTCTTTTGCTTATTAATATTAAGTTATTTTAAAGTTTCTTTCTATCTCTAATAACCTATGAGCCTACAAATCTATTCTAAACATGCCCAAATGCAGAACTTATTAAGCTCCTACTGTATATAAACACTATATTAAGTAGTGGGTAGATAAAGACAAAAACCAATGTCTGCTCTCAAGGAACTCACCATCTATCAGGGAAACAACGTGTAGTCAGCTATGTACACACAAGTTGCATATAGAATAAACTGGAGCTAATAACAGAGGAGGCAAATCTTAATTGAGACTTGAAGGAATCTGGGAAGTCAGGAGGTGGAGATGAGAGAAAGAAGTAAGGAGGAGAAAGTAAGGAGTTTGAGTGTTTTGGTGCCACTGGAATGAAGGCTACATGGGAAGGAGTGGTAGGGTGTAAGAAGACAAGGAAGGTAGGAAAGGGTCAAGTTACAAAGGGTTTAACTTCCAACAAATAAACATTTTTTATTAGTTTATCTGTATTAATAAGGTTTCACTGTGCTTGACCCCTCAGGACACCATGGCCTGTTATATTGTTGTGATTGTTGTTTAGTCTTGTCTGACTCTTTGTTGCCCCATTTGGGATTTTCTTGTAAAGATCCTGGAGGGGTTTGCCATTTCCTTTTCTGGTTCATTTTACATATGAGGAAATCGAGGCAAATGGAATTAAATGATTTTCCCAGGATCACTTAATAAATGTCTAAAGGCAAATTTGAATTCTGGTTTTCCCAACTCCAGGCTTGGTACTCTAGCCACTGCACCACCTCACTGCCCGCTGTAGCCGTCTTTAAATATTGGCAAGTATCTTCTGCCAAACCCAGATGAAGTCAATTTTTTGTTAGGGCAAGGCAATAATGATAACTGTTGACTTTCATATAGAAATTTAATGTTTTCAAAGTATTCTCTTTGTGTGATCTCATAGGCTCCTCAAGACAAGCCTATGAGATTGAATTATATATATATATATATATGTATATATATATATATATATATATATATATTATTATCCCCATTTTACAGAATAGGGAATTTCAACTCTGAAAGTTTGCCCATGAACAAACAACTATTGAGTGACTTGGGGGGAATTAGAACTTTAGATTTTCCAAAATCTGTCTTTCATTCTATCCTCCATGCTGAATGACCTTTTTGCTTACATAGGAGCAGTATCTCTTAATGGGGGAATAACAACAATGAAGTCTTGTGAAGAAACTGGTTCTAGAATGATTACTTTTATCACCTACAGATTAAATTGAGGTATGACCAATTTAACTCTAGGTGATAATAGTAATTTTTCTTTTTTGGATAAATTAAAATTCAGCAGATATTATTAAATATACAGTATTTACAAACTCTTTTGATAACACTGGGAATCCCAAAATAATAAAAAAAAATCCAAATATTCCCTGCCATCAAGAAGCTTCTTTATAAACCTGTAGTAATCTTTCAGAATGAGCAAAGTTCCCAAATTTTGTTCCCAAAAAAGTCTTTAATTCCTGGAACCATGACCTCCTAGAATCGGAACTTTAGGTGTCATCAGGTTTCAATGATGTCCAATTCAGGAAGCTCTTTCCACCATTTCTGATAGGGTAATGTGCCACTGATTTAATACTTCCAGTAAAAGGAAGCAGACTTCTTCACTGTTGGATAATTCAAATTATTTTTTAAAATTAAAAAAATTTTAATTTAAGGCATTGGGATTAAGTGATTGCCCGAGGTCACACAGCTAGTCAATTATTAAGTGTCTGAGGCTGAATTTGAACTCAGATCCTCCTGACTCCTGGGCTGGTGCTCTATTCACTGTGCCACCTAACTGCTCCAACTCTAATTATTTTTTGCTAAAATTGGATTCCCTGTGCCTCCCCACCATTGATACTAGCTCTATTACCCTCATTTTTTAGATTTGTCCTCTTAAGTTACCATAATCAGAGTTTGAGGATTGTTTGGCATTCTGGGATTTGTTCAGCAAGAAAAACATTTCCTTGGAGCCCTGAGAGTTGGACTTGAATCATATTTGGGAGTTTAAAAATACACCCACACATTATAAATGCTCACACACACACAAACACACACAAACACACACACACACACACACACACACACACACACACACACACACACACTTTGAGTGAGAAAAGTGAGAACAAGAAGTGGAAGATAGTATCTCCAGTTCTATCTGGGACTTAATAATCTAAACTGGGAAGTATTAGGATCAGTGCTACAAGATAACTGACAGAAGAACCCAAAAGGAAAAACAAAAGAAGCCAAAAAAAAAAAGCAGAGAAGGTAAACACACACTTGACCTATTTGAACTTGGCAGGCACCTTTGAATAAAGATCTCAGGGAGAAGCTACAACTTGTCATCCCTACTTTAAGTACTGAGAAAAGTTACTAAAAAGGTTTGCTCTTTTCCTGATTTTCCTTCCTCATATCTCTCCAGGAAAACATTCTAATATACTCTGCTTGAATCCTTTCTATCTTGAGTTTTTCTTTCTTGAATCTCTGCTCATTGATGTTTGCTATATTATCCCACGAAAACAGACATAAGGATTAGCTGAAGTGTGATGTTTAAAAATATGAGAGACTTCGTTTCTAGGTAATCATTTTATTAATCATAAAAGGGATCAGAGACACTTTCAAATGCCAAAGATCCTTATGGAAATCACTAAACTCAAACCTTTAAAGAGTGGGCAATGAACTCTGATTAATTAGCAAGTAATGAGAAAATGAATGTTCTTATGAGAGGTGGGCTTATTCTAGTGAGAGTCTGGGGGATATGAT
The DNA here is from genome assembly GCF_037893015.1 of Macrotis lagotis. Taxonomy (NCBI): domain Eukaryota; kingdom Metazoa; phylum Chordata; class Mammalia; order Peramelemorphia; family Peramelidae; genus Macrotis; species Macrotis lagotis. Next base: position 144,596,768 of record NC_133665.1, read on the forward strand.
TCTGATCATATGATTCTGGTCAAAGAGATTTATCTATACCCATATTACCCTGGCTAGGATAATCCAGACAAAAAGGAGGAATCCAATTCTATCCAGACCTGTCTGGACAGAGTAAAACTCAATAGGCTGGAATCCATCAGTTCACCTAAATGAAAACTTCTTAAGCTTTTGAACAAATCTGAGTTTTCTCAGTGGGGTATGTCTGACTAAGAGTTCATCTCATTCTCAAGCCTGCCCTTCAAATTACGTACAAAGAATGAGAAAACAGAAAGGGAAAAATCTTAGTCCTAATTCAATATTTGATTATTAGTATGACAGAAATAATCCTTTTTCTCAGAAGGTACACAAAAGTTATATTAGAAAGTGGAGCGAAACCATTGTCTAAATATTAGGAATTTTCCCAACTGGAGGTTGTGAACTATTATAATTGTGCTATTAGTTTTTCATCTGCCATAAAGTCCATGAAATAGTAGACAAAAGGGACCACAAGGACATGAGGGTAATCATATTGTCCCTAGACAATAATGTGAGCTAACTGTTGTATTGGGATGGTTAGTCAAATCTCCATTGAGAGAGGAGGTAGGAGAAGTGGGCTGTGGCTTAAGAGAAAAAATACCTGAAACCACATTTGAGGAAGAAGATTGGCAAGACCTGGGAAAGTTTAAACTGCACTATCTTGCAAAGATGAGGAAGCAAGAAAACCTGAATAGGGATCCACAGACCTTACACTCCACAGTGACTCCTAGTGGTGATACTATAGTTTCTTTTATTTGAACAAACAAGCTCCTATTCTGAGAGATGGAGGCTGTATACTGATGAGAATTAAGAAATAAACAAACCTGTGTTTAAATTAAGAAGACTTAGGTTCGGGGCGGTTAGGTGGCGTAGTGGATAGAGCACCGGCCCTGGAGTCAGGAGTACCTTGAGTTCAAATCCGGTCTCAGACACTTAATAATGACCTAGCTGTGTGGCCTTGGGCAAGCCACTTAACCCCGTTTGCCTTGCAAAAAAAAAAAAAAAAAACAAAACAACAAAACCTTAAGAAAAAAGAAGATTTAGGTTCAAGTCCTATTTCTAACACATAATGACTGCATGACTCTGGGTGAGTCACCTTAACTCAGCCTTCCAGGTCAAAGGTGTCAAGCTTAAATAGAAAGGATCCCTACAAGCCAGAATACTGACTTAGAAAAACACACATTAACATTGTCTATCTTGTATAGTATTTTATTTTGTTGAACTTTTCCCAATTACATTTTCATCTGATTTCTTCTTTTATATCTTGTACAGATGACTATAAATCTAAAAAAGTCTAAAAAAAATCTGTGCTTTAGGCAATTTTTTCTAAGACTCTAGTCTTAGAAAATGTAAAGAAGTTATTAACCTGAATTTTGTAGATGAAATCCAGTCACATCCTAAGGTCAGGAAAATCATAGATCCAATCCCTATTCTTATCTATGTATCAAGCACTAGTCACTGTACATTGTATAATTCACTGTACTTTGTAGATACAAATAGAAACAAAATCAACCAAATTTTATCTGAGTTGGTAGGATTCATTACCAAGTCTCTTGACTTAATCTCTACTGTCCCATCTATCATATTATTTAATCATTATTAAGAAAGTTCCTTAAAGGGAATGCACACACACACACATACATATAGGGCTATGCTATATTCACTTGAAAAGATAAACTTCTAAACTATACCAAATATCCTTCAAATCAGACTCACTACTAATACAGATGGATCTTTGACAGTTTTTATTTGTGGTTTTCTTAATGAGTCACAAACTACTTTTAATTTAAAATAGAGATATTCACTGGGTTCAAATCCGGTCTCAGACACTTAATAATCACCTAGCTGTGTGGCCTTGGGCAAGCCACTTAATCCCATTTGCCTTGCAAAAACCTAAAAACAAAACAAAACAAAACAAAAATAGAGATATTCAGACCTCTTTAGAGAAGGAGAGAGGTTCACTTTCAGAATGGGCTCTCATCCTGTCTGGACACCCATCTACTTAAGTAATGGTTTAACACATTGCACTAAATTCTTACCAGAGAAAGATGGTTTGCCTTCTGTAGTTTTGAGATATTTGTGACTCCTTAATTCTTTTTCCAGCCATGTGCTGCTCTATTCTCTATATTCCCCAGAGAGTAAAAGACTTTAACCTCATCTACATCACATGGACTCTGAATGAGATCGTACTCTTGTCTGAGAGGTCATTCTGCTGAAGCCTGGAGAGAGGGAGGGAGGAAGGGGAGAGTATCAGAGAAAGGTCAGGAGAGAGAGACCCAGAGAGAGAAACAGAAAAACTTTATTTCCTGACAAACAATGATGGAAAATTTACTGCACGCATGATCCTCTATCATAGGACAAAGGTAAGTAAAACATGGACCTTACCCTCAGGGAACATATAGTTTAATGGGAAAGTCAAGATCTGTATTGAATAACTAGTCTAACTGGGAAAACCATGGTACATTCAATGAAAGTGGTTAATTCAAAATGATGAAAGAGTTCAGAGGAGTGATGAGTTCCTTCCTAGGACATGGTTGATTTGTTTCCTGGAATTGAGAGAAGAGGTGAAGGTAGAATGATGCATTGCAAAGATGGGTAAAGATGGAGATGCAAATGGTCATATTCCAGGGTAGGATCAGGGAGAATTTATTGATAGATCAAGAGTTGTTGATGGGAGGTTTTATGGTAGTAAATTATATGTAACTTGAATGATGGATTGGGAGTAGGGTCACAGGAAGGAATTAGATGATTTGACTTTTTGTTTTGTTTTTGTTTTTTTGTCTGGAAAGAACAGAAGGAAAGTTTCCAAATGCATGAAACTTTAATTTACTACCATATATTCATGCCTTTGGTCAACCTGTGCTTCCAGAAACCTTTTTTTTTAAAAAAGAGATTAGAAGAACTCAAGAAATGTTTGATTCAGATAAATGACATGAGACTAGACCAGATCATTATCTTTTACTGGAGTATGCACTAACTTGGGAGATTGTGGTAGGACCCAGTTACTTTATTAGTTTCAGCCTAGTCTCTCTTAGACTAGAATTTATGGAGATCATTCTTGTCTTATTTATTTTATATACCATTCAATGAATTTTCTAATACCTGAGACATACTACTATTCTCTTTCTTCACATAACCACTCCCTTTTCCTGTATACCAGGTTCACTCTCCCAACTACCATTGGCATTGACAGATTGAGTCTCCAGGGGGTGACTTTCTTCTCCTATTTAGGGTTCAAGGAAAAGGTAAACATGAGGGGCCAGAGTACTTAGATCTTATTCTGAAAGATTCCCATATGTATGTAAATCTATTTGGGATTCACATGTGGTATGGTTCACACATGTGGAAGGTAGGTGGCACAGTGGATAGAGCACCAGACTAGAGTTAGGAAGACTCCTTTTCCTAAGTTCAAATCTGGTCACAGACACTTATAGTATGTGACCCCAAGTAAGTCACCAATTTCCTCATCTAGAAAATGAGCTGCAGAAGAAAATGAAAATCACTCTAGTATCTTTGCCAAGAAAACACCAAATAGGGTCAGAAAGAGTTAGCATGACTGAAAAAATAGTTCATAGATTCAGAAAATTTGTAATTATGCAAGGGGGACCTTAACAACTATCTAATCTGACCTATACAGAAAGTAACTTCCACTATAAAGTGACCTAGAAACGGTTGTCCAATTTCTATGAGTAGATTTCTGAGGAATGGGAACCCCTCATTTCTCAAGGTGTCATTTTTTGATTTCATTTTTGTGCAGTTCCAAGCAATCCTTCTTATACTCAATTCTGACTCAGACTCCTGAGTTATCCATCCTTCCAGAGCCAAAGCTAATTAAGAGATTTCTTATCATCACACAGAACCAGGTCCTCAGTCACATCTGGTTGAAAGAGGTGCCCCAAAGTTCCATATTTTGGATGGAACTAGGCAGGAAAAATCTACACGTGTTCTGTATAACCAATTAGGAACAGCAAATCTGAGCATGCTCAAGGACTAGTCCCTTTTTAGGCAATCCCCCCCCATTAAGCCAGGGCAGCTGGGTGGCATAGCAGAGATAGAGCACTGGTCTTGGAGTCAGGCACTTGACTCTTACTAGCTGTGTGACCTTGGACAAGTCACTTAACCCTGATTGTCCTCCATCCAGGGCCATCTCTAGTCATCCTGATTCATATCTGGCCACTAGACCCAGATGATTCTGGAGGAGAAAGTGAAACTGGTGATTTAGCACAGCCTTCCCGCACTCTAATCCAATTCACGTGCTTGTCATGGTATCACCTCCCTGAGGTCAAGGTCTTCTTTGAGAATGAAACATCATCACATCATACAAATATGCTCCCACTCCACATTAATTCAACAAATCTCAAGCACAAATGAACTTTTGTCTTCCTACTTATCACAACACTTTCTTCATATTCAAATGAAATATGTGTAAAGCCCTTAGTATTGTACCTGGAATCTTTGTTGTTTAGCTAATAAATCATATCCAGCTCTTTATGACCCCATTTGGAGTTTTCTTAGCAAAGATAGTGGGGTGTTTTGCTAATTTCTTCTCTGGTTCATTTTTCAGATACAGAAACTGTGACAAACAGGGTTAAGTGACCTTCCCAAAGTCAAACAGCTAGTAAGTGTTTAAGGTCAGATTTGAACTCTGGGATTTGAGACTCCTCCACTCCAGGCTCTGTACTCTATCCACTATACCACCTAGCTGCCCCTTACTTGAAACACAGTTGGCATATATCATTTCTTCCTTCCTTCCTCCTTTCCTTCTTCCCCCTTTCTTCCTTTCTTCTTCGTTTCTCTTTGTTTCTTTGTTTCTTTTTTCCTTCCTTCCTTTTTTTTTTTTAGGTTTTTGCAAGGCAAATGGAATTAAGTGGCTTGCCCAAGGCCACACAGCTAGGTAATTATTAAGTGTCTGAGACCAGATTTGAACCCAGGTACTCCAGACTCCAAGGCCAGTGCTTTATCCACTATGCTACCTAGCCACCCTCTTTCCTTCCTTTCTTTCCTTCTTTTCTTTCTTTCTCTCCTTTCTTTCATTCTCTCTCTCCTTCTTTTCTTTCCTTCCTTCCTTCCTTCCTTCCTTCCTTCCTTCCTTCCTTCCTTCCTTCCTTTCTTCATTATTGATTCCACAGTGCTACAGAAAGATGTCTAGATTTGGCATCAGAGGATTGTTTTGAGTTTTGGTTCTATCATTTTCTACTGGTATGTCTGAGCAAGTCTCTTCCCTTCTTTGTACCTCAGGTTTCTCATCTGTAAAATGTGATGATTTGACTAGATGAACCTCTGATATCCTTTCAGTTCTAAATGTATGATTCTTGTGAATGGTATGAGAACTCAACCAGGTCTCTTTTGACCTGACTTAGTTTTTTTTTTTCTGACTTAGTGTTGATGTTTCTGATTCAACCCATGGCCTTCCCCTTTTAATTCAGTCAATCAACCCTGTACCACTTGACCTTGGAATTATCATTGTCCTCATGAACTGACTTATTTCTGGGATGGAAGCCCAGTAATTGTTTTGGTTATGGTTCAAAGGATCAACCAGTTTCTACCCCAGCCTGAAGTAATTTATCCTGTGAAAATGTCCGAGACTAATCTCCCCTGTCGATTTTTATGAGCAAGAAAGATAAGGGATAACTGGGGACAGCCAAAGTGTACTTGGCCTCTGATCTTTTCCATTTTTCACATGAACAGTAAGTTTAGAGATGGGAAATGGGTCAGGACAGGGTGTGTGGGAAGGAATTGGGGAAAAACTGAATATTTTAATAGAAGTGGGTGGGTGGGGGTTAGATAGCTATTTTCCAATATCTAAAGGACTATCCCAAAGAAGAGGAAATAATCTTGTTCTGTATTGCTCCAAAAGGTAAAAGTAGGGCCAAGGGATGGAAGTTTCAGGGAGATTAATTTTGGCCCAGGATAAAGATCTTTCTGGCAATGAGAGCTATCCTATATTGGTATGGGTGGCCATATAAAGTAATAAGGTTCAAGTAGAGGGTGATCAAGGATTCTAAAGAGAAGTAGGGGAAAGTTAGATAGGAAGATCTCAAAGGTCCATTTGTAACCTTAAATTCTCTGGTTCTATTGAAAGATAACAAATTTAGAATTAGTAAATGATTTAGGATCATATAAATGTAGTTGGAAGTTACCTCAAAGGCTATCTAGTTCAACCCTCAACCCTCAACATGTCGCAGATGGAAAAAAGTGAGGCTAAGAGAAATTAAATGACTTGTTGAAGGTCACAGAGGTAGTAAAACAAATGCCAGAGGTGGCGTTTGAGACTAAACTGCCTCCCTCATGAGTTATGCCAAGTTGGAGCCAGCAATAACAATTCAGATGATGTGTTTGGTATACATTTTAGAATCATGATAGGAGCTGTATGATACTCAAATGGCATAGAGACTACTATATTGATTTGAGTTTTTATAATACTAACTTCTCAAATGACTTTTCAAATGAGAGCTCAAATGGGTTCAGCCTCCCTATTTCCTGACTCCAGTTAACAGGGAATAATTATTCCTCTCCAGAAATTATCTCCTGGGTGTCATTGTGCTTTCATGTCTTCTCTTTAATAATGAGCTTGGAGATGAGTAGACCAAGAATCCATTTATCCAATGAAATGGTACAAGAAGTTAAGAAGAGATTGATGGGGAGGAGCAGAGGTGGAAAAATTAGGAATCATAGGATTTAGAGGCAGAAAGAAACTGAGACCTCTTAGTTTAATTCTCATTCTTTATAGAAGACCAAATCAACGCAGAGAGAAAGAGGTGGGGGGTGGGGGTGGAGAGAGAGAGAGAGAGAGAGAGAGAGAGAGAGAGAGAGAGAGAGAGAGAGAGAGAAAATGACTTATCTATAGACATACAGGGAATGAGGATCAGTTTGGGAGTTCAAACTCACATTTCACTCCAAATCCAGTGCTCTTTCTCCTATAACTGGCATTTAAATAACCCTTTATGATTACCAAGTTTTTGCAGATATCTTTTTTTTTTTTGCTGTTCACAGCAACCTTAAGAAATGGGTATTAGAAATATATATATATATATATATATATGTTAATTATATATCCATTGGGGAAAACAAGACATATATATAATCTATTACATATATATTATATATATTACATATATATTATATATAATATATTACATATATAATATATATCTATATTACATCCATTGGGGGAAAACAAGACTTAAAGAAGAGTGATTTTAAAAGCTCTTAGAAGACTTACTAAGTAATAACCTCCCACCTCCATCACAGTACATTGTTGTTGTTTCTGTAAAAGTCCATTTTATTTATTTGTGAACATGTCTCTTTCAAGTAAAATGGAAGCTCCTTGAAGGCAGAGCTTGTATATTTTTGGTCACTGTATCTCCAACACCTAAAATAGCACCTGGCAATAACAACAGGTAGTATTTCCAAAATGCTTTAAGATTGGCAAAGCACTTTACATATATTTTCTCAAAGGAATCTCACAACAACCCTTGGAGATGGATGCTATCATTCCCATTTTACAGATTTAAAAAAAAGCCTGAAATAGAGATTAAGTGATTTGCCTAGGGTCATACAAATAGTAAATATTTGATGCAGGATTAGAATTCAGATATTCCTAGTACAAATGTCATCTAACTTTTACATAAAATATAGTTTAATAATTGTTTGGAGATTGATTTGGCTCAAGTCCCTTGACTTGTAAGTGGGACAGGTCAAACTTCAACCCAGGACTCCTTCCTGAAAAAACAATTCCTCTTTCTATTGTTCTGCTTTGCAGCCATCATCTAACTTTTTTTGAGAAAGCATGGAGGGTTGGACAAATCCTTAAACCTGGAAGAGAGTGATAAAAAAAACTCCCCAGAAAAAGATGCTTTTGGAAAAGACAACCCAGCTAGCTTAATTTAAACATGAGAGAAACCATTTGAAACAAAAAGTGGCAACAAACCTACTTAGCATCAAGAAAAGCTAATGAGAAAGAACAGCTGTTTCCTGCCTTCTGGAATCACTTCCCAGATTTCTTTCAAATGGGTAATGGGACCTTTCATTATCACCCATTCAATAAGTCAGGTGGAATTAAAATTGCTAGTTTTTCCCCCTTAAAAGATTAATCTGAATTTTAATGTTAACTACCTTCTCCTCTTTCATTTATCTGAACTAGCTTTTGATTAAATACATTGGGCTAAATGCTGCATGCTAATTACTTCAAGAGACTAACTTTGAAGCTTAGAGATTACCTTGAATGATTGTTACCAAGTATACAATTTTTCTTTACTTCATTTCTCCTTGTTAATTTGAAATTCCCTTGACTTGTACATGGGTGATGGTCTTGACATACCTTGGGTCGATATAGTTTTGAATCTTTCCATTCATGGAAATGAGATTCTTGGAGTCCTCCATTCTTTTTCACCTCTTTATATGATCAGTCGGTCAGCAAGCATTGGGAGCTAGGTGGCATGGTGGACAGAGCTCTAGCCTTGGAGTCAGGAGTATGGGAGTTTGAATCCAATCTTAGATTCTTGACACTTTCTAGCTGTGGGACCTTGGGAAAGCCACTTAACCCTGATTGCCTCCCATCCAGGATCATCTCCAACCTTCCTGATCCATATCTGACCACTGGACCCAGATGGCTCTGGAGGAGAAAGTGAGGCTGGTGACTTAGCTCAGCCCACCCTCCCCAATCCAATTCATGTACTTGTCATGGCATCACCTCTGTGATGTCATGGAAATCTTCTTTGAAAATGAAGGACAAGAATTATTTATTATTATTAATGTTACTATTATTATTATTATTAAAATGCTTACCATGTGTCATAGGGATACAAATGCTGAGTGCTGGGGATACAAATAAAGGCAAAAACATAGTTTCTGCTCCACAAGAACTCATATTTCAATGGGAGGGTTATACAACATAGAATTGCAATTATGTGTTTAGAGGGAATGGCAGATAATTTCAGAGGGAAGGCAGGTGCATACGTGTGCTAGATGGGTTAGGAGAAGCAGGAAAGTTTTCCTGAAGAAGTTGCGCTTTGAGATGAGAATTGGAAAAAAAGACTGGAAAATGAGGAGATGAGGGAGGAGAACCTTCCTACCATGGGGGACCATCAATGATAAGGCATAGTGTATAGAGATGGAGAGTTCTATGTCAGGTATGAAAAAGCTGGGAGGACGGGGTCAATGGAATGCAGGCTATGTGGAAGGGTTAAAGTATAAGAAGACTAGAAAGCTGGGGTCAGGTTGTAAAGGAATTTCATACTAAATAGAGCATATTATATTTGTTCCTGTATGTAATAAGCAGTCATTAGAGTTTATGCAATTGGGGTGGTAGTGTGTGAAACGATCAAATAATGTGGTATACATCTGTGATGTGAGCTGGAACTAGGGCCAGAGAATAACTGGTGTATCTAGGGATGGGTCCTGAAATTATGTGCTCTGAGTGGCTGAAGAAACTGCTCAAAGGTGAGCAACCAAACCAATTAGCCATTTTTCCTTTTCCAAAGAGAAAAAAACCCCAACTCTGGTACCCTTCCCCCCAAAAGCTCCTTTTGGCCCTTTTTTAACCCTTCTCAACTTCCTTTGTGAATTTGGGGCAAATGATGTCCAGTAGGACTGTTAAGTCAGCCATGAGTTTGACTGTGTGAGAGATTTAATTATAAAATCATACTGTGGAGACCCTAAGTAAAGCTGTAAATGTTTGTTTGTCACTGAATGAGTTGTGCCATAATTGTCCACATGTCATATTCCTGAACTTAAAGAGGGGGCCCACCTTGTCAAATTGTAAGGGACCTTATTAATTCCTTAGGATATAAATACATGTAGCATGGAATGAGTATTAAATAGCTTACCAGCCTAATCATAGACTGAACTGACACCCCCCCCACCAATTAAAATGGTCCCAGTTCAATTCAATGCATTGAGAATTTATTAGTTGCTTATTATGTTTCTAATATTGTGCTATATACTAGAGATATCATGTTTAAAAATAAAATAGTCTCTGCCCTCAAAACACTTATACTCTACAGAAGAACATATCCACATGCAGCAAATGCAAATTAGCTTTGGAGGGAGAAAAGAAGCATTGGTTAAGGTTATCTAGTGGGAGATACCCTTACCCTGATCCTTGAAAGGAAATAAGGGCTTCTAAGAGGTGGAGAGAAGGAAGAGCATTTAAGTTGTAACCAATCTGAAGAATTCTTCAATTAATCTCCCCCTCCATCCCAAGGCAGGGAGGATGGTGTGTGTAAAAGCAGAGAGGTGAGAAATGGGTTGTTTTCTCTGTGGAAAGTATTCAAGTGGACCCATTTGTCTGGAACACAGAGAGTATGAGAGGAAGTAATGTCTGGAGAGAAAGCTTGGAGACAGATCATAAAGTGCCCCTCTAGGGCTTCCTTGCAACCAGGGACTATTCTATTTTTTCTAACTTTCTATCTTCAGCCCTTAGCCTAGTCAATGGAAGGTGCTTAATAAAGAGCTTATTGATGTGATTTCATTAGACTTGGAGTTTTTACCACTGAAGCTACACCCCTCAAAGTCTACCTTTGAAGTGGGAGACAGAGATACCTGTTCATTCTTCACCAAAAGAAGATTATGAAAAAGTCTTTGTCCTTCCTGTCTGCCCACAGACATAGGGTCATAGGTTGGCATGTACCAAAACAGGCCTGGGAAATGTGCCTCTCAGGGAACTGGACTCAGGGGACCATAGGAAGGCAGATTCCAACCTTATCAGGAACAGTTGGGTATGGCATATTTTTATTTGCAAGTATCTCTGAGAAAAATATAATTCAGGAAATGAAATGTGTGTGTGTTTAGGTTCCTCTGTCATAGGCAGCACAGAAAGAGGTGAATGGATGGGAATCACCCTGCTGACCTTGGCAAAGCTAAAGATTAGCACCATCTCATCACTCAGGTGCTATAAGTGAGGTCCTCACCATCTCCCAAACAACTCTCCACCCCCAGTTGATTCCAATTTGCTGGTTTTATTCATTTTACAATGGTGCTGGGTTAGGGTGGGTTCAGGTAGTGTGTCTCATTTTCAGTTTATGTCCATGAGTTTAAATTTCTTTCTTTGCAGTGAGTCAGATGAAAACCCTGGAGAAAAAGGTTGTTTAGAGTGACTTCTCAGGTATACAGACAAGGAAAAACATTCATTTCTAAAACAGATTATTAAGAGTGAAAGGAGACTTAGGATGTAGCTTCTATAGCCTTTTGTAGGAGTGTGAAATATTGAATAGAATATTAGAACTTGAAGGATTGTAGGAAGCTTCTAGTCCAGGGGCTATGATGAACTTATTTTTTAAATAGCTATTTCAATATCATTTCAATTTTAATATTTAGATAACTATATTTCAGTACTGTGACCTTGGTAAATCCTATATATTTTATGCATTTTGGAACATTGGTCCATGATAAGGTTTGGAGACTTCACAACTACTGCCAGGAGACAGTGTGATTCAATGGAAAGAGTTTTGGATTTGGAGTTAGAGAATCTGGCTTCAAAATCTGGCTCATATTTACTTAACTTTTCCTCTGAAAAAGCCATTTTCTTTCTGAGTTCCTGTTTACTTATCTGAAAAATAAAAAGACTGGACTACATTTATGAAACAATCAATCAATTAATATTTATAGAGTTCCTACTATGTGTCAGAACTCTGTGATAAGCCCTGGGGATACAAAGAAAGGTACGAGACAGATCCTGACTTCAAGGAGCTTACAATCTAATAGGGAAACAATATATAAACATATATATATATATATATATATATAATATAGTATATATATATACAGAATTAGTCATATACAGTATAAATAAGAAATGATTATGAAAAGAGGAGGCACTAGAATTAAGAGGGATTGAGGAAGGCTTCCCACAGAAGGTGGATTTTTAATTGGGATTAAAAAAAAAGTCAAAAGTGTGTAGTCAGAGAGGAGGAAGGAGAGCATTCCAGGAATGGGAGGAGAAACAGTGAAAAAGAAGGAGAGGTTAGAGGGGTCTAGGAAGTGGAGAACTATGAGTGCCAAACAGAGCATTTTATATTTGTTCATGGAGGTAATAGGAAACCACTGGAGTTTATTGAGTAGGAGGAAAGTGTTTGACATGATCAGATTTGTGGTTTAAGAAAATCACCTTAGTGACTGAATGAAGGATGATTGGAGTAGGGAGCAACTTGAGGTTGGCTGACTCACCAGCAGGCTATTGCAATAATCAAGGCAGGAAGTGATGAGGACCTGCACCAGACTGGTGATCATATCAGAGGAGAGAAGAGGGACTATTGAAGAGATGTTGCAAAGATGAAAATGATTGCTCTTGGCACTAGCTTGGATATAATGGGGCAAGAGGTAGTGAGATATCCAGGATAGCTCCCAAGTTGTAAATCTGGGGGAGTGGGTAGATGGTGGTACCCTTTACATTGGCAGGACAGGTAAGGTGGGGGGATTAGGAAGACAGATGAGTTCTATTTTGAATATATTGAGCTTAAGATATCTATTTGACATCCAATTTAAGATATTTGAAAGGTCATTGGAAATGCAAGATTGGAGGTCAGCATTGAGATTAGAGAAGGAAAGGTAGATTTGAGAATCATCAGCACGGTAATGGTAATAAAATCCATGGGAGCTGATAACTAACAAATAAATAGAGGGAGAATAGAAAAGGGCCTGGGACAAAACCCTGAGGGATGTCTTCAATTAGAGGGTGTGATCTGGAGGAAAAATCAGCAAAGGAGATAGAGGAGTTATCTGCTAAGTTAGGAGGACAACTGGAAGAGAGTGGTGTTCCAAAAACCTAGAGAAAATCGAGTACCAAGGAAGAGAGAGTGATAAGCAGTGTCAAAGGATGCAGAGAGGACTGAGAAAAGGTCATTGGATTTGTCAACCAAGACATTAGTAATTTTGGAGGGAACAGTTTTACTGATGGGAGTAGGGTGGGAAGCCACATAGTAAGGGTTATGAAGACAGTGAGAAGAGAGGAAACAGAAGAATTTGATTACCAAGGGCAGAATAGATATAAGATGATGATTCGCAGGGATGAAGGCTCAAGTGTGGGTAATTTTCAGGAATGGGAAATAATGGGCATGTTTGTTGTTAGTAGAAAAGGGACTGTAGAAGCTTCTTGTACACAAGTATTAATGATCCAGGATCCACCTTCTCCTTTTACCGAGGAGAAACCTGGAGTCCAGAGAGCAGAGGCAACTTTCTAAATATCACATAGGTAATGAACAGAAATAGGAATCAAAATAGGATGTTCTTGGCACAAACCCAATGCTTTGTCATGTATTGATGGAAATGTTAAAGATAAATAAAAATGTGCCAATTATTTTATGATTTCCCCACTTTCCAACCTTTAGTTAAGATGCTAGTTTATTCATTTCAGATTTATTATCTATATTTTTTGCCCTATCTCTCAACTTCATGCTTTGTCTTTTTCCAGAACATGGTGCTGTCTGGCAAATCTGGCATCTGTCAACCCATTGAGATAGTAAAGGCAATGGCTCCAGAGACCAACAAATGCCCAATTTGAGATCCAAATTTCTGTAACTGAGTCATGAAGTTCTCTGGAATTATATATTAAACAATCAGTTTCTGTGGGAGGAAGCTATCTGGGGAAGGTTTTAGGAAACATTTAGCTTCATTCCCTGGGTTGGTGCCACTCAGGAATGTGAGGCTGGGAGCTACTGGTCCCTTTTCAAGTGTGTCTACAGCAAAGGATACTGGAAATGCAGTTGGCATATTCATTGTTCTGATTTTTCTGGAAGCTATGGGGTGCTAATAAAAAAAGAACACCAAGACCAGCTGAGATCAGTACTGTAGATAGGACCTGTTCCATGCTGACAAATAGGATCAAAGAAACTAGCAAATCACAAGTTATTAAAAAGGAGCTGTGTATCCTTGACTTTATTAGAAAGAGGAAATTGACTTTCAAAGTAGTTGCCATCCACGTGTCTCCACTAGTACTGGAGACCCCAGGGCAACAGCATCTATCTCTCCATGCTTGGGGACCCCAGGACTCATAGGACAATTTGCACTTTGATGAATTTAAAGTGCAGAGAACCATGAAGGTGAAACAGGAAAAAAGAAGTGAAACATAAATCTGAAAACTCTCATATAAGTGGAAATGTAACTCAGTCATTGTTGCTTCTGTACTCTTAGGAAGGGAAGATGGATTGTATTAAGTCAGCATAGAAAGAGCAAATGAGACCTCTATTGTTGGTGACAGCAAGTTGTGTTGGAAAGAGAAATAGGATAGATGGAAGTCCTGAGTTCAAATCCTGACTCAACCATATGGTATGCCTTTGGATAAGTGACTTTACCTTCTTTGTCCTCAGTTTACTTATCTATAAAAAGAGGGAGTTAGGTTAGATGACTTCTGAGGTCTCCAAGTTCTTAAACTCTGGTCCTTTGGCTGAAGGGGTAATATGTCTATTTTTTATATATTTATTTTATTTGTTTTCCAATTACATAAAATGAGAGTTTCTACCAATCATTTTTTTTATTTTTATTTTTAGGTATTTTTTTTTGCAAGGCAAATGGGGTGGCTTGCCAAGGCCACACAGCTGGGTAATCATTAAGTGTCTGAGACTGGATTTGAACCCAGGTACTCCTGACTCCAAGGCCAGTGCTTTATCCACTACGCCACCTAGCCGCCCTTACCAATCATTTTTTTGCAAGGTTTGAGTTTTACAATTTTTTCTCTCCCTCTCTTCCTTCCCTCCCTCTCCCCTCAACAGAAGGCAATCTGATGTAATCTTTACATTTGTATCTATGGTATGCATAGATTAAAATTGAATGTTTTATAAGAGAAAAAACATATCCAAAAGGAAGAAAGTAAACATTAGAGATAGCAAAAACATGTAATATATAAGACAACTTTAAAAATTGAAGACAATAAGCTTTGATCTTTGTTTGAATTCCACAGTTTCTTCTCTGGGTACAGATGGTTATTTTCCATTATAGATCCCCCAAAATTGTCCTTGATTATTGCACTGATGGGGTGAGCAAGTCCATCATGCTTGATCATCACCCCATGTTATCATTAGTGTGTACAATGTTCTTCTGCTTCTGCTCATCTCATTCAGCATCAACTATTCAAGTCTTTCCAGGCTTTTCTGAAATTCCATCCCTCATGATTTCTTATAGAACAGTAGTGTTCTCTCACATACATATACCACAATTTATTTAGCCATTCCCCAATTGATGGGCATCCCTTCAACTTCTAATTCTTTGCCACTACAAACAGAGCTTCTATGGATATTTTTGTACCTGTAGGATTTTTACCCTTTTTCATGATCTCTTCAGGATACAGACCTAGTTGAGATATTACTGGATCAAAGGGTGTGAACATTTTTATTGCCCTTTGGGCATAGGAATGCGTCCATTTTACTGTACCACATTTCTTCCGGAGAAGACAAAACAGTAGCCAAAGGCAAGGTTCACAGCAGATGTGAACTGTGATTGTGTAAATAAATGTAGGTAGGTGGTCTCAGTGTTTTTTTTTTTTAATATGATCCTGATTTTTGACATAGACATTTTCTTTCTTAAGGGTAACTTTCCTCTCTTCACTGAACACTTTAAAGCATAATTGGACAGATAAAATGTTTCTAATAATGCTTTAAAAAGTATGCTTTACTGTGCTTTTCCTCACATTACTGTACAATCAAGACTTGTTGGTATATTAGTAATTGAACTCTTTGGGTATAATTTTTTTTTTTTGTTTAATGGTATTTGCAGAAACCTCCTGGCCTTCTCTAGCGATGTGTGTATGCATGTATGTGTATGTATGCATGTGTGTGTGTGTGTGTGTGTGTGAGTATGTGTGTATGTGTGTGATGTAGACAGAGGATATTTATGTTTCTGAGAAGGTCTTGGTTTCTGTGCTCTAGACTGATGCTCCATGTGGAAACTAAGCTGAATTTGACCTCCTACCTGGCCCTGTACAATCTCTTATTCCTTTTGTCCATAGATACTGCTCCTAGGAAGGTTGTTCTGGGTTTCCAAGTATTTAGAGTCATGGCCTATGTCAAACTCCTCCACCCATTGTGACGAATGCTTTCCATTAGCAATCATGGCATCAGGTCAGTAACAGCCCAAAGGGAAAATGCCAGCTCACAAGGCTATTAATCCCCAGTGCAGTGTCTTTATCCCATGTACCATTTTTAATTAAGCCTAGATGGGCTTTCTTGCCTATTCCTCATGTCTCCTTTGCTGCTACAGGAAGCTGAATATTGTCCTGATGTTGTGCTGTTTCCAAGTTTAATTTCATTTAGGGTGGTGGAAAATTTTAGAGTCCGTCTTTGGCTTCTTCTACATCCATTTCAGTGTTTTTTTCCTATTTCCTGCCTCCCTTCAGGGGCCCAGTTTATTCTCTGGGTCATTTTCCAGAAGGGTCTTGTTCTCAATGAGCTGTTCACCACTAACTAAAGTGTTAGCTAATAACAGTTTAGGGTATAATGCCTCATATAAGATTCTTCTTCCAAACCTTAAAACTGGGATTTATGGACTTAATTTTTTGGATAACCATATTTCAATATAT
This sequence comes from Macrotis lagotis, assembly GCF_037893015.1. Taxonomy (NCBI): domain Eukaryota; kingdom Metazoa; phylum Chordata; class Mammalia; order Peramelemorphia; family Peramelidae; genus Macrotis; species Macrotis lagotis. The sequence continues at coordinate 144,613,290 of NC_133665.1, forward strand.
TTTTGTATTCCTGTGCATTTTTTAATTTCACATTTAAATTCAGCTCCCTTCTGAGAAGGGAGTACACAGGCTTCACCAGATTTCCAAAGTGATTCTGGATTTACAAAATTCTATCTTTCCTAATGAATGAATGAAAAGAACATTTTTTACAAACTTCCCATATGGTAGGTATTATGCTAAAAACAAAGAAAAAGAAAAATGCAGAATCTCTGCCCTTAAAAAACTTTTATTTTGTAATAGACTAGGGGAAAAAACCATAGAGGAATTGTGGCCAGGGAAGAGAAGTTTAGACTGGGGAGTAATGGTAATATTCAGTTGATCCACAGGATAATCAGTCAAAAGACTCTTTCCAAAAACAGTGCTGCCTTTGACTTGATTTCTGTGGCCACAACAAGAGAAAGAAAGCAAAGATGGTGGAAGGAATACCGATGGTAAAATGTCTTGGATGGTCATCTGACTAGGATATGAAACACAGTCTGACATGGATACAGTCAACCAGATACAATAGTCTAAACAAATTTATACTCACTTAGTAACAGTCAAGGTGGTAAAGCCATATGGCAGGAGTTGAGTAAACTGATGAATCTTAAAAGGAGGAATGCCAGGTACTCTGAAAGTTTGTATATTATATAGCGGAGAAAGCAGCAGGTCAGGAATCACAGAACTGAGTCCAAGTCCCAGCTGGGTCCTAACTTGTTACGTGACTTGTCACCTCTTGGAACATTGGTTTCCTCATCTCTACACAGATTTACAGATCATGAGCTTGAGGGGCCCTCAGAAGTCATCTAATGCAGTTTCCTAATTAGACAAAGAAACTGAGGCTTGCCAAAGGAGAGAGTGTGCTACTGTAGAAAGGACTTGGATTTAAACCCTCTCCTTTCTACTTACTACTTCATGATTCTGAGCAAATCCCTTAGCCCAAAAGCAAGTTGAGTATTGTAATCTGAAAAAATGAGGGTTTTGAACTAGATGACCTCTATGGTCCCTTCCAGTTTTAGGGATCCTGTTCTGTTCTCATTAGCACATGCAAAATGCTGTGAAATCCCCCATGATGGCACTTCTTGGGGCAGTGTATCATCAAGGAAATCAGGCAAATAAGTAGCATCTTATTTAGGGTACAGAAATATAGGGTGACACCTCTCCCTATTGAATATTTTCAGGGTTTCTAAAGGTGTGGAGTTATATGACTGGCCAAGGTGGGAGAGAGAATTGTTAGAAACTGACCATTTGTCAGTGGATATATTTGATGCCTTGCAATTATGTTTGTTTTCTGCAATGTTTGGCTCTTGGTACCTTAGAGAGAATGCTAGATTTGGGATCAGGAGAACTTGGTTCAAATCTTAGCTCTGCTATTTACCACCGTGTTTGGCACATCACTCTGATAACCTCAGTTTCCTCATCTGTAAAATAAAGGGACCAAACTAGATCATCTTTTGAGATCCTTCCTTAGTCTAAATTTGTGATCTAAACTGAAAAGTCACTCAACAGAACCAATTCTATATCATTTGGGTTGAAAGGGTGTCCTAGGTAAGCTTGTATCCTTTGAGCCTTTACTTATCACAGAATAAATATCTCAGCACCATGGAGAGTACCCTTGCTGACAGAAAAAAACTGTTTATAAAAAGGTCACATTAAAAACAAACCTCAGATTGCCCCTTCTTTCACAAATATTGCACCCTAGCTACTCCTTATCTTGTTCACCCCTAGTTTCATTTTTGTTCTGAGAAAAAAATGCAGCTGATTTCCCAGGGTTGCCAAAGTTTGGATAGCTGAACACTTCCCTCCTCTCCCTGGACTTTTGAGAATGGGATCTGGAAAATAAATAGACAAGTTTATGACTCTTTGATCTCCTGGTCTGTGTCCAAAGGAAGTTCATGGGGTCAAGTCAAGAGAAAGCCTCAGAGATGTTATAGTTTAGCCATTAACTCTTAGGCTCCTAATACTAGAGGGACCTTAGAATTCATCCAGACCCCCAAAACATACCAGACATCTTTGCTGTTGTTGTTTGCTTGTTTTTCACTATTTTTTCATCACCAAGAAATAGCAAGTTGCTGATAGAGTTCTAGCCTGCTCTACAGGGTGTTATAAAGATTTAGCATAGGCTTCTAGTTCACACACTGTCAGGATCAACAGAGAGAAGGGAAGAAACAAAAATAGCTTTTTTGTTTGCCTTTTTAAAACTAAGAACAGAAATGGACATAAGATTTGTTTGGCCAATGCTCTAGCCTTGTGAAGTTTTGTTTTTTTTCACATATCTTGATCTCTGGTTTCTCATTAGGGCAGCTAATTCACTACTCTAAAATGTCTTATGTTTTCTAGTCTCCTTGCCTTTGCTCATACATGGCTCTTGCCCAAGATGCTGTCCCCCCTTTAATGTTTCCTAAGTGTTTTATACATAGTATTTCATTTTCTCCTCTCAAAAAACTCTGCAAAGTGGGTATTCTCACTATCCCCATTTTACAGGTGTGGAAACAGGCTCAGAGCAGTTAAGCAAATTGTCTTGGGCTAGCTCAGTCAAGTGTTTGGGGCAGGATTGGGAACTTAGGGCTTCTTGATTCTATGTCTAATATTCTGTGCCCCCTGCCCATTTTATTTTATTTTATTATTTCATTAGGTTTTTTTTGCAAGGCAAATGGGGTTAAGTGGCTTGCCCAAGGTCACACAGCTAGGTAATCATTAAGGATCTGAGCTTGGATTTGAACTCAGTTCCTCCTGATTCCAGGGCTGGTGCTCCATCCACTGTGCCACCTAGCTGCCCCAAGACAATACATTTTTTTTTGGTTTTTGCAAGGCAAATGGGGTTAAGTGGCTTGTCCAAGGCCACACAGCTAGGTAATTATTAAGTGTCTGAGAACGGATTTGAACCCAGGTACTCCTGACTCCAGGATGTCACCTAGCCGCCCCTCCTCTGCCTATTTTAAAAGATGATGATGTTTGTCAATCATCCTTGAAGAAGACCATGACATCAGGGAGGTGATGCTACAGGGATATAGCAGGGCAGTGAAGTAGGAGGAAGTCAGGAGGCACGAGTCCTAATATTCTATTAGTGCTGTGGAATACCTTGGCTATGATGCTATATAATGAAAATAACAGAATGAAGATACTATATGCCTTTCCATGTGATGAACTCAATATGTGCCTGGCCTACCTTCACCAAGATTCATAGGATCATAGATTTAGATCTAGAAATGGACCTTGGAGACTCTATCTTCCAATCCTCTAATTTTTACAGATGAAGAAACTGAGGTTTTTATGTGACTTGCTTAAGGTCACACAGTTTTGGGATGTTGAACCAGAATTCTTTCTGAAGGCAGAGTACAATGCTTCCTTTCTAGCTAAGGGACAAATGAGATAATGATGCTAAAGTTTTTGGAAGTTGTCAAGTGCTATTTAAATGCAGCTGTATCCATCAATCAAAGACCACTTCTTAATTGGACTTTCTGATCCAAACTCCCCAGTCCTTCAAAGAGATTAATTGTCTTTTCAACTCACCCAAGTGCTCCTTGAAGACAGAGGCTAGGAGTCATGTCATTGCATCCTCTACAAAGCTTTGAAAGTGATAGTTTCTTGGTAAATGGATCTCAGATTTGGGATTTTAAAGATCATCTAATCCACATCCTTTCCCTGCCCTCCAGTTTTACAGATGGAGAAACTGAAGTCCCTAAAAGAAAAGTGAATTGTCTAAGGTCATATAGGAGTAAGTAAAAAATCTAGAATCTGAATCCAAGTCCTCAGAAGAGGTTAATTGGAAAATAATCTAATAGATAAAGATAAAGGATAAAAGAGCCTAACTGCAGAGTAGATAGCAAGGCCTCCTAATCAAGAAATAATTAGTTGTTGGTAAACAGAAAAGACTTTTTTTTATTAAATGCTTTTTATGGAATTATAGGATTCTGAGTTAGTGGATAAATTCTAGAGAGATGCCTAAGATATATAAGGTTAAGTAACTCACCCTAGATCCCACAGCTAGCAAATATAGGAAGACAGGATTTGTATCTTTCTGATGCTAAACCTCTCACTTTCCCATGTTCCCCCCTCTACAGAGATTTTCATGGGAATATAAACAAGAAATATAGATTCATTGAACATAAAGGAAAACTCCAATTTCAGACTCTCAATGGTTTATTTATTAGGGAAGAAAATGCATCTTTCAAAACAACTTTCCAGCTGAGTTATGAAAAGTTGCTCTCAGAGTTATTTCTCATTCCAACATCCCAGTACACAGTTTGAAAAGGAGGAATGCGGCTCTTGGTGTAGGCAATCAGGTAACTTTATACACCTCTAATTTATGATGCCTGACAAATTTATGGCCCTGCTGGTGGCTGAGTGTTGGGAACATCAGAAATGTTATTTGTACCAACATCATTTGACTCTAAGATTCAATCTGTATACAAAAAGACATTATATTCAGCAGCCTAGCTGGAATGGAGTGCTCAGTACCTGTGGAATAGCTCAAGTGAAATAAGACAGGACATAGTTTGACTAATTGTTTTTTCTCCTTCTGATTTCCTCCTTTACTTCTTGTTTCTGCCAGAATTCCTACTATTATAGGCAAAGAAATGTTTCTAAAGTTCTCAGGAAACTATTCAGTTGTTATAGTTGAATTTTTTCTATCCCCCATTGTCCACTCCCACTAAAAGAAATGGGGCACATGTGTTATCATGTATTAGAGTTCTTTTTGTGTGTTTTGCAGTGGTGTCAAATTCAAATAGACCACTAAGTCTTCACTCCTGACTGTACATTATATTTTTATTTTGTTAAATATTTCCGAATTATATTTTATTCACTCAGGGACTTCATATTTGATACCTTCTTAGACTGTTAGTAATAGAGGGGCAAGTCCCTCATTTTATGGAAACTTTTTATTTCTTCCAGGCATCAGCTTATCAGGTGTGTTCAATATTTATTTATTAAATACTGGTACTAATTTGGATGAGCCCAGGCTATTGATTTACCATTGTGGATTCAAAAACCTGGGAAAGACCTGTGATTTTAGATGAAGAGCAGGTAAAGAAGGTTGCTCTTTTGTTTATTCTCTTGTAAGAAGCTGGGGAGTTCTTTAAAATAAAGATTGGAACCTATAGTATGAGCCATTTGAGAACATGGCAGTTGGTTATAGTTCTGAGGCCTAGAGAATAAGAGTGGCAGAGGACTCAAGGGACGTGGGTTATATAAGATGGTAGTAATCTATAGAATTAGAGTTTTGTTGTTTAGTCAAATTCAGTTATGTCTGACTCTTTGTGACCCTATTCGGGGTTTTCTTGGCAGAGAAATTAGAGTGGTTTGCCATTTTCTTCTTTAGTTTATTTTACATTGAGGAAACTGAGGTAAATAAGGTTAAGTGACTTGCCCAAAGACATTCAGGTCTTCTTGACTTCAGGTCTGGCACTCTATCCACCATGTGAGAGCTAGAAGAAATTTTAAAGGTCATCTGGTCCATCCTCTTCTGGGTACAGATGGAAAAAATGAGACAGAGAAAAGTAATTGTCTTGTACAAGGTTTTATTGCTGAAAAGAATTCAAACTCAAGGCTTAGCCAGTATTCTTCCCACAATGCCTAATTACTTTCTGAGGTCAAGTACATTAAAGAGGGTAATAAATAGAAGAAAAGTAGTCTCTTAGGACTGTTTGACAAAGAATTCAATCCTCCCCAAATCTGAGATACTCAGAGGGGTCAGGTTACAGGATAATCCCTTATAATTTATTCCCAGATCAGAGAGACTTTCTAGAACTAGTGCCTCAATATTTCTGTGGTTAGAAGTTTTAATTTAGTAGGCAATAGGAACTATCAATGATTTTTAAGAGGATTAACATTAATCTATCTATCTATCATCTGTCTAAATGATTAAAAAAAGTCACATGATGACTTCCGGCTAGATCTAAGAGACTTTTGACTCCTTGGTCCCATATTCTTTCCATAATGCAATGGGGTCATGGGGTCACATGGCTTATAATTGTTTGATAGGATTTGAACTGTCTTCCTAACTGTAAGTTCCATTGCTCTACCCACTGTACCACTTTGCTGCCAGAATTCTTATACCAAATAATTTCTATAAGGTCAGAGTGGTTTCATTTCTATCTTTGTGTCACTAGGACCTATCACAGGGTCTTACACCCAATAGACACTTAATTCATGCTTGTTAAATTGTACTGAATTGAATGCTTTGGGGAAATTGTAAAAATAGATTACATATTGGTATAATATTGTCCCTTCTTTGTGATTCTCTCAGCAGAGTTCTATCAATATGAGATCCTCTGTCCCCCTTTCCCTGCTTAGGTTTCTTAGGACTGCATAGTTACAGTAACATAGGTTTTTGCTATGAATAGATTACAAAATTGTGTCCTTTAGACTTTCCAGAGCTATCAGGTAGAGGCTATTTTTCGGCTAGGTCAAAATTAGTGACCAATCAGTTTGTTGAAAGAAATCAGGCAAATGACCATTCAAAACAATCACAGAACTTTGCAATCTGAAGGGACCTTTGAGGTCTTCAAGTTGAATCTTTGTGAATTATTTCACAAAGGAGAAAACTAGTAGCTAACAAGGACTTAGTGATATGGTCACCATATCATTTAGTGATATGGACCAAAAAAGTAAGTGTGCTACACTGCTTTTGTGAGAAATATAGGTGTTTGGTTTCTATAGGGAGGAGGCTGTCTAAGATATTCATTACAAAGACTGGGGTCTTTCTGTATTCGTGAAAGTAAGGCAAAAGGGGCAATAAAGGAATTAACTCAAACCAATCACTGAACTAAATGAGACGCCCTCATCTGACATTAAGTTGCCTTACACTGGGGAGAAGGTCAAAAACTAACTCCAACTAGTTAAGGGTTGACCTAGATTCCTGACCTCTGCAAGAGTATTTGTATAATCAAGTCCATACATATTACTATACACTCCCCCTGTGACAACTGAGGCTCATTGTATAGATTAGATTGTAATCATGATGATTCAGACCAGTCAATGATTGACTCAGAGGGGAGGAGAAAGGTCTTTCAAATTGTACATCATTGGGACATTGTCCCAATTTAGGGACATTGTCCCAATTTTTCTTGCTAGAGGAGAGATATTCCTTTTCTGCAGAAAAGTTAATTTAAGCTATTTAAACACTACAGGCTTAGTTTTTATAATTATGAGCTCCATAACCATGAAAATATCGAGCTTCAAGGGATCTATAACTTACTTTAGCTTCCCTACTGGTGATATTTTGGCTAATGTCTTTATTATTCAGGTCTAGAGGAATTATTCATATATTCATTTTATGCAAAAGCATCATTAGACAATGAGCTTATTGCGGGCAAGAAGTGCTATTTGTCCTTCTTTGTATTCCCAACCCAGTGAATTGGCATATTGAAGGTGCTTAAGTATCTATTGACTTCTACCTATCTTTCCATTCTTATAATATTCATCTACTAGGGAAATATTCTAGCAACATTTTTGTAGCCTATTTTATTGTGGTTCAATTTAACTAGCATTTAAACTGTCTACTGTGTGCAAAGGACTACTTTAGGTTGTAGAGATTCAAAGATAAATATGAACAAGTGGTAACAAAACACTAAATCTTTCCACTTCAGGTATTTTCTCTGTCTCTGTCTGAGACCTAGAATGTTCTTCTATTTTGGCTTCCTTCAAGAACCAGATGAAATTCTACTTTCCATAGGAAGTTTTTCTAGATCATTCTTTATTCTAGAACCTTTTCTCTGCTAAGTTATCCACACCTAGCTTCTTTGTTTGTGGTAATTTGCATCTTTTCTCCCTGATTAGACTGTGATCTCCTTGAGGGCATGGACTGTCTTTTGCCTTTTTTTGTACCTATGGTACTTAGTACAGTGCTTAATACATACCACTGCTTAGTTAATAATTCATGTTGATGACTTTGATTTCCTTTTTAAATTGATATTTTATTTTTTCAAATATATGTTATGAAAATTTTTCAACATTCATCCATATACATATGTACATTTTTAAGTTACAAAATTTCCATCTTCCCTTCCCACCCCACTCCCCTCAGTAGCGAAGTCAGGTTAATATTGTACATACACATTTGTGTTAAACATGTGTATAGATTAGTCATTTTTGTATGAGGAATTAAGATTAAGGGAAAGAAATACATAAGAGATATTTTTTTAAAAAGTGAATGTAGTGTTCATCATATTCTGAAGGATTTTTTTTTGTGTTTTTTTTGTTTTGTTTTTTCTTCCTCTGGATGGGAAAAGCATTGTCCATAGTTGGTCTATTAGGGTTGTCCTAGCTCTCTCTCTACTGCTGAGAGGAGCTGCTTCCATCATGGTTGATCATCTCACAATGTTGTTGTGAATGTGTACATTGTTCTCTTGGTTCTACTCCCTTAGCTCAGCATCAGATCCTGTAATTCATTCCATGCTTCTCTAGAATCTGACCACTTAAAGTTTCTTATAGAACAATAGTATTGCATAATATTCATATACTATAACTTATTCAGCCATCCCCCAATCGATGGGCATCCCTCAATTTCCAGTTCTTTGCCACTTCAAAAAGAGCTGCTATGAATATTTTGGAACATGTGGGACTTTTCCCATTTTTTATGATTTCTTCTGGATATAGGCCTAGAATTGGAATTGCTGGGTCGAAGGGCATGAACAATTTTATTGCTCTTTGGGCATGGTTCCATATTACTCTCCAGAATAGTTGGATCCATTCACAACCCCACCAGCAGTGCATCAATGTCCCAATCCTCCCACAACTTCTCCAATCTTGATCATTTTCCCTTTTTATCATTTTAGTCAATCTGATAGGTATGAGATAATATCTCATAATTGTTTTAATTTGCGTTTCTCTCATCAATAATTATTTGGAGCATTTTTTCATAAGATTATATATAGCTTCAATTTCTTCATTTGAAAACTGTCTATTCCTGTCTTTTGAGATGAGTTTGATTTTCTAACTTATTAGCCATCAAGATTATTTATAGCACTTCTTTGTAAGAATTCAGAATTTTTTGCTTTTCCTTCTCTCTTCCTTAGACATGGTTACTCTGGGTCTCGTGTCATAGGAAAGTCTAACAGTAGCTAACATGTCTATAATAGCATCTTAAGTTGCTTTTATGGATTTTTTATATGATTCACACAACAGTTCTCTTAGTAGGGCCAGGACTTCTGATTCCATTTGGGAGATGATAAAAATGAAGTCCAGAGAAAGAAAGAAACTTTTGGGAAACATGCAGGCTGTTAGTGATTGAGCTGGGACAAGAAAGATAGATGGAATGAGCATGTATTACCCACCAGCCATTCTATTATCTATTGGGAGATGGAAGGGAGGTATAAGCATAAACCATCAAGGTTGAGATAATACCTTACCTTTAAGAAACTTATATTCTAATAGGGGAAGACAACATGCAAAAGGGGAATGGGAAGAGAGATGAAGATGAAGGCCAGAGATTGGGAAGTAGGTTAGGAGCAGACTTCCTGAGTCCTGTTCAGTGCCATAAGAAGCACGAACCTGGACAACAGGTGGCATGAACCTGGAAGCAGGATATTCTAATCTAATCCAGTAATCCAATCCCTTCCCCTCCTGGTAAAAATGAATGCTCTAAGGCCCTGAAGGAAGCCTGGAGGTGGACAGTAGGGCAAAAGTGAATGGCAGCTGAGGTTTCGCTGATCTGTCTTCCTCATGCTAATCTAATCCAACAGGTGGCCAATAACCCTCAGGATGGCTTTGGCAATGAGGTTAGCCACCACTCTAGGTTGGTACTTTTGGGTACAATTGCCTCCTTCCTTGCAGTGCAGGCAAGTCCCTTGGTACAGGGTCCTAGAATAGCAGGGGAGAGAGGGGCAAGGATAAAAAGCCACCTGGTTCTATTTTTGCCATCTCCTTCTTTCCTTAACAGTTTGAGGTTCTGTTTACTTGTAAAACCTGGGAGGAGGGATGGAAGGTTTGTTCTGATTTAAAATCTTGTCTCTTGACCTCCCCCAGTGGAGTATCATCAATACACGGTACATTGGGTCTTGTATCTAGCTTCACTGGTTCCCAAGCCTGAGCTTTTCATTTATCCAACTTGTCTCCTCTACACATTGTATATAGAAATAGACCTCAGGAGATAGTCCTAGATGAAATGTAATCTGTGATCTGGGCGTTAGTAGATAAGAGAGAGTCATGCTTTACTGGAATTTTATCTTGTCTGCTTTTTTTGGTAAAGCCTTTTTATCATTTCCTCTCTGTATGGATTTATTTTCCCCAACCTGTTTTTTTTTTCCTGGCTTTCCTTCTTTCTTGATTATATCTTGCTTGGTAGAACAGGAAATGTTTTTCAAAGCTGTCCTCCTCTGGAAAGCCTTTCCTGAGCGAATCCACCAGTCTCAAAGCAATCCTCTCTCCTGATGTTCCCCATTCCTTGTATGTGATGGCTTTGTCAGTTTGGAAAGCCTTTGCATTTTCATGGGTTCTTTCTTTCCTCTTTGAGGGCAGGGACCTGGACTTTAAGCCTTGCATTCACTTCCCTTTCTGCTCTTCTTATGCTGACAGTAGCCTACATTACTCCCCTTCAAACACTAACGGATTAGTCAAATTAGTCATCTCTCACCCTTGGGTCAGTGAACAAATTGTCCTCTCTCCGTACCTAGAATTCTCATACTCAGCATCCCTTCCTTTTGAATCTCTGGTCTCTAATGTAGCTCAGTCACTATTTTCTAAATGAGAACTTTCATAATTCTTTCAGTTACTATTGTTTCTTTCTGCTTCCCAAATTACTTTATATTTGTGTGTCTGTGTGTCTGTGTGTATCAACATCATCGATAATAAAAATTCATTAAGCATTTGCTATGGACCAGTTATTGTACTAACCACTCAGGATATAGATAAATAGAGAAAGACTGGCTCTGCCCTCAATGAGTTTTCATTCTAATAAGGAGCATTAAAAGAGAGCTGAAAAGGACAAGGCTGCTCATGGGGGGCATCGAAGCAAGATCTGGGTGGAGGAGGATGCACAGCATAGCTGGGAGGAGATTAAAGCATGGGTGACCTGTGTCCATCTTTAAAATTCAGACCCCAGAAGGAATGCACCAATGGGAGAAGGAGGCTAGGCTAGAATGTTCCAAGGTGAGAGAGCAACTGAGTCATGGAGGTAAATGCCAAAGGATTATAATAGGAGAGGCAAATGCAAACTACCATATTCATAGAAGATAATGGAGAGTGAAAATGGGACTGTAGGCCCATGCTTTTTTCTCCCCAGATAGATTGTAAGCTCCTTTAGGACAGAGGCTGTTTGGCTTTTGGTTTTTTGGTTCCTAATCAACATAGTAGGTGCTTAATAAATGCCTGTTGAATGAACAATTGATACAGTGAACCTTACGATCAGTATTATGGATTGTTATTTAGCAGTTTTTCAGTCTTTGTGACACCTTTTGAGATGTAAGGAAAAACTTCCTAACCCTTTTTGTTTTGTCATTTTCAATTGAGTCTGATTCTCCATGATCCCAATTAGGGTTTTTCTTGGCAAAGATACTGGAGTGGTTTGTCATTTTCATCTTCAACTCATCTTTACAGATGAGGAAACTGAGGCAAACAGGATAACATAGTTTGTCCAGGATAAAATAGTTTGTGAATGGCAGAGGTCCTGCAGCTACCCCAAGTATTAGGGGATCTGCGTTCAAATTATACCTCTGCCACTGACTGCATAACTTTGGAAAAATCATTCCACCGAGCCTCAGTTCCCTTGGATATACCATGAGAGGCTTGTTCAGGTGATGAAGTCTAAACTCTTTTTCTACTCTGAAACCTGAGATCCCATTGGCCTATGATCTAGTCTATTTCCAAAGAACTTTTGTCTGGGTTGGGTTAGTGAATATATTGCTTCCATCTAGTGACAGACCTTAGTATGACAAGCAGGATAACTTTTCATTAAAAGTACAGCTCTCAAGCTTTATGGTTTCAGGATTCCTATACATTCTTAAAAATTAATGAGGATCTCCTTTCAGTTCTTTCTTCTTCCCAAGAGCTTTTGCTTATATGTATTGTTTATTTTTTCTTTTCTTTTTTTAAAAACGATTTTATTTATTTTGAGTTTTACAATTTCCCCCCTAATCTTACTTCCCTCCCCCCACCCCTCATGGAAGGCAATTTGTCAGTCTTTACATTGTTTCCATGGTATAATATGTGTTATTTCTATTGATATTTGCCATACAAGAAATTTAATTATCTTAATATTATTATAAAAATAGTTTTGATTTCTGGGACCCCTTGAAAGGATCTTAGAGAACCACTGCATCAAAATATTCCCTTTAAATTGGACTCCAGGGATTTAAAGAGCAGTATTATGTCATGGAAAGAAGGCTAAATTTAGAGTCCATGACTCTGGGTTTCAATCTTTGTATTATTATTATAGTTATGGATGTTGACATTGCTATTATTACCACATGTTTTCTTGTAAGAATTATATCATTCTCTTGATCTCAGCTTTCCAACCTATAAAATGATAGATCTGGATTATTGATCTGTAAAATCCTTATTGTCTCTGTATCTATGATTCTATGAAGTCGGGGAGGGGACCAGGGGAGAATATCACAAATAAAGAAAATGTTTTTGGTTTGAAATCATGAACAATATGGCTAATCTGCTAAATAAATTGGAATTATCTGCTTGGCACCCCTCCATGCTGCCATCTATTCTATTTTCCCTCTATATTCAACTTTGTAGTTTACAAAGTACCTTCATATCCATTATCTTAATGGGATAGTTCTGTCAAAGCTATGTAAAACAGTAATTTATTATCCTCATTTTACAGGTGAGACTCAGGTCTAAAGATTCGCAGTGACAGCATTCAATTAATAATGTAATATATGTCAGGCAATGGTGATATAGTGAATGAAATCATCTTTACTAGTAAGGAGATTACCTTTTAATCTAAGAGATTGCAAGTATACACACAGAAATGACAAAGTGAATAAATCCAAGTAAATATATGTATATAAAACACACCTGTGTATATATAAACATATGTATGTTTATATATATGTTATATAGAACAGAGAGAGCATATAAATCTAAATCTATACAAAGCAGTTAAATATAAGGTAGTTTTTTTAAAAATGTAAAGCTGTTTAGAGGTGGAAGGCACTAGCAATTGAAGATTAGGAAAAACCCACAGAAAGTATCCTTGTGCTACATCTTCAGAAGAGAACTGTTTGAATGGAGTAGCTGTAAAGAGGGAATGCATTCCACTATGTGGATGGCCAGATCAAAGGCACCAAGATAGGAGATGTAGCATAATGTCTGGAGAACAGTAAGGACATTAGTTGGCTACAGTGAAGAGGGCAAGGGGAGCCTGCGGGAGAATAGTGTTGTACCATGGTGTTTCTTTCACTTCTAGTTAAAGGATCATTTCTTTCAGTTATTCCTTTATAATGCTAAAGTTCACCTTCTCCAAAAGGGCTTCCTTACCAACCAGTTACTCTTGCTCAGGTTGAATAATATTCTGTAAACTTTAGAATGCAAGTTTTTTTATGTTACATAGAACTGATATGAATGTATCCATTGAGTTAGGAAGTTCATAACTAATATGACTGCATTTATCTCCCACAGAGCTAGGACTGGGCAAAGTTTTCAAGTCAATAAAATTTGTCTTTAGGATGAAAAATTCAGAATTGGAAGGGATTTTAGCAGAATTACCAAATCTTAGAATTCAAAGAAACCTCAGAAATCATCCCACCCGATTAGACCTGAACAAATCTAAGATACCCCCCTCAAGACTTCTCTCCCAGACCTCTAGGTGGAGACACTAACTTCTATGGCAGTTCATTCAACTTTGGGGATAGCTCATTATTATTTTATTATGTATTTTTGCTACTAATATTTATTTATCATTATTCATATTATTTATGTGTTATTATTAGGAATTTTTTTCTCATATCAAAACTAAAACAACTTCTCTGAAATTTCTATCATTGCTTTAAACCTGCCCTTTTTAGGTCAAGGAAAACAAATCTAACGTGCTGTCCATATAATAGCCCTTTAAATCTATTTGACATTTACGTCCCTCTCATTCAAGACTTCTCTTTTCCAGGCCAAACATTCTTAAATTTCCCCAGGTTAGATGCTGTCTCACCCCCATTCACACTCCTAGGTTTGCATATAAAGTCCTAATTAGTCTGACTGTGATCTACATGAATGTTCTTATTCTGCTTTATTCCTTTTCATATACCCAAACTGGCTTCCTTAGTATTCCTCACACATGACTTTCTATCCTGTGTCTCCATAACTTTTCTTAGTTTGTTTCCCATACTTAAAATGCACTTTCTCATTACTGCCACTGCTTAGAATTCTTATTTTCTTTCAAAATTCAACTCAGGTAAGGGGTGGCTAGGTGATACAGTAGATAGAACACTGGCCCTGGAGTTAGAAGTACCCGAGTTGAAATCCGGTCTCAGACACTTAATAATTACCTAGCTGTGTGACCTTGGGCAAGCCACTTAACCCCATTGCCTTGCAAAAACTAAAAAAAAAAAAGTCAACTCGGGTGCCATCTCTTCCATGATACCTTTATAATCCTATGACCTCCAAGCTTCTTCATTTTTCCAATATTACTTAACATTAATTTTGCAACTATGGTATATTCTTAATATAAGGATATGTTATATCTCCTTATAGAAAGTAAGCTCTTGACATCAGGACTTATTTCATTTCTGCCATTGTAGTGTTTTGTTCATAGCAGAAACCTAGGGGAAGATTGGTGTGATTTTTTTTTTTTCTGTGGGTAAAATTTTACCCAAATTCTATGAATGAAGTTAACTCTCCCCAGAATTGGTATTCTCAATGTCCCTTAGTCTATGCTTCTAGGAGGTATATTTTATAGGAATGCTTTAGCCCCTGGAAGTAAAGTAATCTTGGAAAAAATGAACAGTAATTCTATTTCTGCAGGTGGATTCTATAGGTATGCTTCAGTTTGTTGACTGAATGAGAAAAAAAACCCAACCTTTTAATTAAGAAGAGATGATGAAGCCAGAGTGCTTCTTGCAATTCTGCAGAACCCAGAATTATAGAGCAACAAGATCAGTAATAATTATTACTGTTTAGTCATTTCAGTTATGTCCAACTCTTCATGACTCCATTTGAGGATAGATACTGAAGTGATGAGTCATTTCCTTCTACATATCATTTTACAGATGTGAAAACTGAGACAATGAGGGTTAAATGACTTCCCCAGGGTCACAAAACCAGTAAATGTCTGAAGCCAGATTAGAATTTAGGTTTTCTTGACTCTAGACTGACACTATCCACTGTGTTACCTAATTGCCTATAATAATTATTATTAATAATAATAAAATAAAAATGATTATCAACTAAGGCTCAAACACTCTTTTCTCTCTGCCACTTAAAGGATACATCTTAAGCAAGATAGTAT
This sequence comes from Macrotis lagotis, assembly GCF_037893015.1. Classification (NCBI taxonomy): domain Eukaryota; kingdom Metazoa; phylum Chordata; class Mammalia; order Peramelemorphia; family Peramelidae; genus Macrotis; species Macrotis lagotis. Next base: position 144,628,660 of record NC_133665.1, read on the forward strand.
CTTATTGAACATGGCATAATGATAGAAAAAAGATTTAAAATGATAAAAAATGGAAGAATAATAAAATAGTTGTTATTCTATTTTTGTATTTGTGCAACTATTTTAAAGGTTTTATGATGCAACTTACATAGGTTTTCTTGTTTGATCTTCACATCAACTCTGTGAGTTTTAATCCTATTTTATAGATAAGAAAACTGAGGTTGAGAGGGTAAATAACTTTCTTAGTCACAAAGATAATTGAGGGTGAATTCCAAGGTTGGAATTCAACTTTTTGACTGATCTTTTTACTGGGTCCAAAGACAGACACAGCCAACTCATTTTTCTCAAGCACACATTACTTTAATGCCATCCTTCATACACTTTTCCTTTTTAATTTCTTGTTTGTGATGTTTCAACCATATTATGATGCCCAAGATAATAATAGTTAACATTTACAGAGTTCTTTCAGATTTGCAAAGATCTTTTCAAATAGTATTTTACTTGATCCTTACAATTCTGTCACTGGCAGAAGATGCTACTATTATTCATATTTTACAAATAAGGAAACTGAGGTTGACAGAGTTGAAGTGACTTAGATTCATAACCTTGCTAATTTTGTATTCAAGTATTCCTGACTCTAGGAATTCCAACTCTATCCACTCTATCCAACTCCAGCTACACACTCTGCATCTCCTAGCAGGCTTACTACATTGTCTGTTGTGAGATTCTTAACTTTAATTTTTTTTGGAGACTAATATCAATATAGGAGGAACCATTAAAAATTCACTGTAGTATCTCTCATTCACCAATGGATAAATGATGAGACTATTTTCCAAAGGAGAAGCACAAATTGTTAATAATTATTTTTTTTAAAAAATGTGCAACTTTATCAATTAGTTAACCAGTCAACAAATATTTTCTAAGCTTAGAACCAAGCACCATGCTATTACAAAGAAAACCCAAGGCAGTTCCGTTGCTTAAGGAACTTAAATTCTAGAAGGGAAGATGAATATGAAAACAAATACAAAAAAGATTCCTTTTTCTGTAGAGTAGATGGAAAGTGATCTCAGAGGAGAAGGTCCTCTAACAACTAGAAAGTTCAACTTTAACTTCCTACAACAACTAAAACAGCTAGGACTTGGGATGGACTTTGAGTTAATAGAGTCCTGGATTTGAAGTCAAGAAGTGAGCTCAAATTCAGAGTCCAATTCTTGCAATATGACCCTGGCAAGTTACTTGACCTCTTTTAGTCTCAGTTTCTTTATCTGTAAAGTGGAAATGATAATGAGATGCAAAAGTTGTTGTGAGGATGTTGTTGTTCATTCTTTTTTTCTTGAAGAGGACCAATGACATCAGGAGGGTGATGTCTTGACTTACAAGTGAATTGAGTTTAAGTGAGGCAGAGCTGTGCAAAATCATCAGACTCACTCTGTCCTCCAGAATCATTGGAGTCTAGTGATAAGACAAAAGTCAAGATGACTGGTCTGTTGTTAGGAAAGTATCTAAAACACTTTACCAACCTTATGGTCCTATATAAAAGTTAGTCATTATTAATATTATCACTAATCAAAGAGAGACGCACCAAGTCCATGATATATTATTTAATTAATTATTAATGGTATTTTAATGTTTGTTCTTCATTCTCGAAGAAGGTTATAGCATCAGGGAGTTGATGTCATGACAAGCACAGGAACTGAATTTAAGTGAGGTGATGCCATGCTAAGTTACCAACTTCTGTCATTTGGGTTTAGTGGCCATATGTCAATCAGGATGACTGGATTTGAGGCAATCAGGGTTAAGTGACTTGCCTAAGGTCACACAACTAGTAAGTGTTTGAGGTCAGATTTGAACCCAGGTTCTCCTGACTTCAGAGCCTGTGTTCTACCTACTGTATCACCTTGGTTATCAAATTCTGAGATTCCATGAAATTACAGCCACTTTAAGACACAACCAGTTGAATTGTCCAAAGTAATGAAAGCAATGAAACTCAATACTATTCTTTGGTGATTGAATTTTAAACCTCTACAATCTCTTTGGAGAACAGTCTGGCAGCACAGAGTAAAAATCATATAAACAGTCATAGTCATTGGCCCTATAATTCCAGTGATGAGACTCTACCCTGATAGTGTTATCAAAATAATTAACAAAAGAGTTACTTATATGTAAACTTTTATAACATTATTACATGTCACTGAGAAAAAAAGTGGAAACAATTTCAGTTCAATAAATTCTTATATATTTCAGTCAGGTAGGATCTGGCAAGTAAGCTTGTCAATTCCCTATGTCTGGTCCCTGGCATAATGTCCAGGGGTCTGTAAAATTGGGAAGCTAGTGGAATTTGTCTTTATAGGACATTAGACATAGAAGGATATTAGAGATAACTTACTCTAACAACCTTACTTATAGAAGAGGAAAATGATCTTCAGAGAAGCTAAAGAGATTCACTTGAATTTTGGGCTAGAATGCATGCTTTTTGTTCTATCCTTTTATTTCTCTATGATGCTGCCTATGAAGAAGGTTGGTCCTCCAGAAGCCCAAGTCATTTTTCTTTTCATGCCTTAATCAATATCCCTTACCCCTGAAATAACTGCTTCTGTTCACCAGGCTATGAGGAAGTCTACTTGGCATTCCAAACCATTATTGTGCTCCTAAAATCCACCAGGAAAGGCTGAGAAGAACAAATCTAACCTGTCTCAAGGCAGTAGGACTAAAAGCAATCTCCAGGAAAGTTTGACAGATGGAAGCTGCCTCTGAAGAGCTGGGAGCCTGCCAAGTTTTAATCAGACCTTCTGCAATGCATTTTTGGCTTGTCTACCTAGCCTGGAGGGAGAAGCATGGATCCCATTGGAGTCTAGAAAAATTGTATCATCAATAGCAGACCTGGTTGGCAAGAAATGTGGTTGACTAAAAGTGAGAATGATTTCCAAGGACATTTAATTTCATACTGAATGAAGGAAGGAAAGAAGGAAGGAAGGGAGTGAGGGAAGAAGGAGGGAAGGAATTGGAGGTAGTTCTGAAAGTCGGGATAGATCTAAAGGTTCTTGGAGATAAACAGGGCTTAGCCACTACCTTCTCCATCACCCAACCAAAACTACTTTCAAATTCTTCATTCTAGTAAAGGCGTGAAAGATGGCAAAGAATACTCATAGAGGAAAAAATGAAATTTACAGGCAGCAGTTGGCCAATGGGAGGAGATCATGGATGTATTGGAGACATACCTGGTCCTATTTCTCTGTCCTACTCCTGCTAAAGTCATACCCACCTCCAACTGAAATCTTGTTAGGTAGTTGAATACTTACTTTTATTTACATGTGGAGCCAGACCTGATATTAGTCTTTAGAGTCACTAGTGGTGAGGTGGAAAAAACTGATTCTATGATGTTGCCAAATATTTTTCTCTCTGGATCTCAGTTCCTTCATCTTTTAAACTGGGGGAGGAAAAGGATGTTGGATGAGATAATTTCTAAGATCTCCTTAATCTTTAGCATAGTATCTGGCACTTGATAGATAATGAATGCTAGTTGACTGATTTAAAAGGTCTCTTTTCCATGAAAAAAAAGAATGGGTCAAGGAAGGAATACTTACTCCTTCAGAAGACCATGGAACCCCAATAAACTTGCTGCTCCTCTTTTCTATCAGCTTTGCCCCTTTGATCTGGCCAGGCTAGACAATTGTCTATCAGGCTATCTGGATCTCATTCACCTTTTGTCTTGGCTGGAGGCAATAAATTTATTCATGGATGAAGATGGAGTAGGACTTTAAGGCTGGCTTTCTAGCCCAGTGGTGAGATCCATCAGGATCTGACAGATTCAATGAGTTTCTGGAGTAAAGAAACAGAAGATAAAATATTAGAACTGGAAAGAATCTGAATTAAGCCCTTTTATTTTGATGATGAATCTGAGGCCCAAAAAGGTATAACTTGGAGCCCTTTTCATGTCTACCATAAAGACAAGGTCATATATGACTTTTCAACTTGAAGAGACCATCTAGTCTAATCTCTTCATTTTATAGCTGAGGAAAGGATGACACAGAAAGATTAAATGACTTGCCCTGAGGTGGGATCTGAACTTAGATCTTTCTAACTTTGAGCCCAATACTCTATCCCCTACTCCTGACTTCTTAATTCAGTTTCTTTTTAAAAAAAATCACATTAGGAGTGGCTATGTGGTGTAGTGGATAAAGCACTGGCCTTGGAGTCAGGAGTACCTGGGTTCAAATCCAGTCTCAGACACTTAATAATTACCTAGCTGTGTGGCCTTGGGCAAGCCACTTAACCCCATTTGTCTTGCAAAAACCTAAAAAAAATCACATTGTATTTCTTCTTTATATCACCTGTATCCACTTACTCTTCTCCCTAGGCTAAGACTTAAGTAAAAAGACACAGAAGAAAAAATGGCCTGTGCTTATAGGTAAATGGCTCCCCTGGCAAGTCATTTGGAGAGATGGCTTTGTGCTTGTTACTTAAAACCTTGATATCCCTGCTAGATTTCAATAAAACTTAATGAATTCAAGCAACATTAGTTCTGAATTTAGAATGATCTGGACAGAGCTGAAGTGAAAGGTTATTTTTCTATTCTCTTTGAAGAATGGGGTTTACTGAATATGAGTTAGGGAAGTCTTCAAGAGATTTTGGATGGAGGTTAGTGAGTGAAATGGCTAACCTACCTACTCAAGAAAATAAGATGTCTTGAATGTCTTCCTCTAATGGGAAGCATCCTAGGATGTTTATTTAGGCATCAGGAGACTCAGACTCTAGCCCCAACAAACAAACTATGTGACCTTGGGAAAGTATCCTAACTTTCCTCAGTTGCAAAAGAGAGAAAAGAGACTTATAAGAGGCAGCATGATGTAGTAGAGGAAAGAGGGACCAGCTGGGATTTTGGAGTCAGAGAAAATAGGTTTCAAATCTTACCCATTATTCTTAAGAATAGTTAGTATATGTAGAGGACTTCAAACTATGGAAAGCACTCTATATGATACCTCATCTAATCCTCTCAATATCTCTATGATGTAGGTGCTCTCATTATTTGCATTTTACATTGGAGGAAACTGAGTCAGGAGAATGGTTAAGACTCACTTCAGACTCACAAAGTTAGTAATTGTCTGAGGTAGGATTAGAACTCAGGTTTCCTGACTTCAATCTATCCACTATGCAAATTAGCTAAGTACTAGATATGTGCTCCTGGGCAAGTAGTTTAACCTCTAAGATAATCAGTAACAGAAGAATTACTGATCTGCATTGCTGGAGGGATTTTCCAACATAGATGAAAGGACAAGTCTTGATCCCTTCCCATACTCTACCCCTCCACCTCCCAGTATCTATCTTAGGGCTGAAATAGCCTTAAGAAGCCACTTTGTTAAGCCCTATAATTTTTCAGATGAAGAAACAAGATTAGAGAGGGGAGATGGTTGTTATAAGATTCAAGCAAATTATTGAAAATTGAAAACATGATATTAATGTATGGATTATAATTTTCATGACATATTATGTATTCAGCAAACCACTCTACTAATATAATTTTGGAAATAACACTTTGTTTGCCTTTATTTGGTTTACTCCTACTTAGAGTCATATTTCTTTTAAAACAATCCTGTAATTCAAAAATCTTGTTAGATTATTCTTCCTATTGTTATCATTGTTATTCAGTCAGGTATATCTCTTTGTGACCCATTTGGAGTTTTCTTGGTATATTGCAGTGACTTGCCATTTCCTTTTTAGTTCATTTTTACAGATGAGGAAACTAAGGCAAAGAGGTTTAAAGTGATTTACCTAAGTTCACACAGCTAGTAAGTGCCTGAGGTCAAATTTGAACTCAGAAAGATGAGTCTTCCTGCATCCATGTCTAGTACTCTATCCCCTATGCTGTAGCCACTGGCTCCTTGAGTTTGGTTCTGCCTATGAGGAATCATTATTCAAACATGGGAAAACAAGAGTAGAAATAAAGCAAAAATTTATTAAAAAGGTTACAAGACATAGGAAGGGCTAGGGAGAGAGAGATAGAGAGAGAAAGAATAGCTAAGCAGTATCAGCTGGGCCATAGGACAGAGAAGACTGGCAGCTCTGAGCTGGAGTCCAACCCAGGTTTTTATGTCTTGCCTCTCATCCAGAGGGCAAAAGGTGAACTCCCTTTCTCTTACTGGACCAGGGCTTAGGTAGAGGGTAAAGCCTAAGGATATCAGGATACAAATTTTACATTAAACAATCAATGCTGCATCAATAATGGGGGGGTCTCCACCCAAGCAGCTTTTAAGATTACCTCAGCAAAACCATTGACCTCAAGAACAGATCAAGAAGGGACAACCTGAGAATTATAGGCCTTCATGAAAACATTGAAAAGAAAAAAAAGCCTGAACTTATTATTACAGGACTTAGTGATAGAAAATTGCCCTGATATCATGGAACCAGAGGTCAAAATAGTTATTGAAAGAATACATTGATCCCCACTAGAAAGAGATCTTAAAATGAAAACACCAAGGAATGTTGTGACCAAATTCCTGAACTATCAGATAAAAGAGAAAATCCTGCAAGCAGCCAGAAAGAAACAATTTAAATACCAAGGGGCCATAATAAAGATTATGCAGGACCTGGCAGCATCAACATTAAGGGATCGAAGATCCCGGAATGAGATATTTCAAAGAGCAAGGGAGCTTTGAATGCAGCCAAGAGTCCACTACCCAGCAAAACTGAGCCTTCTCTTCCAGGGGAAAAGATGGACATTTAATGAAATGGGAGACTTCTAATATTTTTCTGATGGAAAGATCAGAGCTAAATAGAAAATTGGGACATCAAACAGGAGGCTCAAGGGACATATGAAAAGGTAAAAAAAGGGTAAAGAAAAAAAAACTGCTCTCCAATAAGATGAAACTGGCTATATATCCACTTGGTAGAAAGAGTCTCATAACTCTTGAGAATTGTAACTCTATTAGAGAGAATATACTTAGCCAGAAGTGATGGGCATTCATAACTTTTCTGTGACTCAGAATGATTTAAAAACAATACCTCCTTAAAAATAAAGAGGCAGGAGGATGGAGAAGGTTGAATGGGGTAAATCTCATTACATCAAGAGGTACAAAAAACGCATTGTAATAGAGGGGAAGAAGGGGGGAGTTGAGAACCACCTGAAGCTTCATCTCATCAGACTTGGCTTAAAGTTAACTTAGACACACTCAGTTAAGTTAAGAAACTTATCTTACCTTTCAAGTATTAAAAAGGGGAAAGGGGAGGGGGAATGGGGAGGGGGAGAAAAAGGGGAACTAATAGAAGGAAGGGAAGAAGGGAAAAAGGAAAAGGGGAAAGAAAGGGGAAGGGGGTTTACATAGGAGGACAAACGTACTGAAGGTGGCAGTATTCAGAAACAAAACACTGGGGAATATAGATAAAGGGAAAAAAAGGTGGGAAAATACAAACAGAAGGAAGATAGCATGGAGGGCAATAAAGAGTTAGTAATTATAACTTTGAATGTGAATGGGATGAACTCTCCCTTAAAACATAAGCAGATAGCAGAGTGGATTAAAACCCAGAATCATGCAATATGCTGTTTACAAGAAACTCATTTGAAGCAGAGAGATACATATAGAGTAAAGGTAAAAGGTTGGAGCAAAATATATTTTGCTTCAGCTGAAGTGAAAAAAGCAGGGGTAGCAATCCTTATCTCAGACAAAGCAGTTGCAAAAATAGATAGCATTAAAAGAGATGAGGAGGGAAACTATATCCTCCTAAAAGGTACCATAGATAATAAAGTAATTTCAA